>NW_026542599.1:20201536-20837922 GCF_028750875.1 Macrosteles quadrilineatus | reverse complement strand
ACACTTGTACGAAGGCTGGGATGATATAGCTCCAACTGGGCGTCTGCAGGATTTCCTGAGCGCTTCTAGAGCTCTGAGCCTTCGATTAAATTTAAATAAATTGATCAGTCAAAGCCGTGACAACTTCGTATCGACCCCTGGATTTTTCTCGGCTCCTTCTGAGCACTCCGGGGAAGAAATTTGAGTGTGGCCGATTCTAGGGTAGGCCTAGCCTGACTTAGGTGAATACTAGTTTATTCCCCCCCTAGAATTTTGCGTCACACATTGAGTGCTTTCACATTTTGTATTTAATTTTTAACTAGGCCTACATATCACAAATAGGTTATTGTTCAAAATATAAGACGATTCTTAATGGGTTTTGTCTTAAGCTTGAGTACAAGAGATTAATGTGTGGGATTTAGGTGTTAACATCTAGCCAAAGTTTTTAAAACAAAGGTTAGGACAACAGTTTTACTTGATACTAGCTGTGTGCCCGTTCTACACACGGGGATCTTATCGTAGTCAGTTGAAACCTTCTTATATTAAGAACAGCCAACACAAATTACTTATAAATTGACATAGATTAGTTGGAAAAGTAAGGAGTGGATAATTTATATTAATTTGAACCCACATTATATTCAGAAAACAAAGTATGTTATATAATAAAAATATTAAGCAATACACGCCAAGTGATTGAACTAGTAGTCTAAATACTTAAGAAAAATATATATCAAACCCACCATCATCAACACTGTTTCTAGATTCCATGCTCGGCCCTTTAGGTGTTTGTGGCTTAGCTTGAATTATGCTTTTTGTAAGAACTGAAATAAGAATACCTTTATTAGTGATTTGTCAAAACCACGTCTGCCGATTGTGAGGACAGTATCATCATCTTCCGCGATGGCGGCAAAATTCTGATCATCCGTTATACCCTTGTAGGCATCATTACCGGCTTGCGCGATCGCTGTAAAATCATGAACATATCCTGCGGTCGTTTGGACATCATTAACATCTCGTGCGATTGCAGCAAAATTCTGATAATTTTCTGCGGTTGTGTGTACATTATCGTCTTCCAAGATTGCAGCATTATTCCCATCATCCTAGCGGCTGTGTGGACATCATGGTCTTCCTTCGTAATGAAAACTTCATTGTCGCAATACGTGATCGCAAAAGCCTGAATTGAAAATTTCCGGTAGAAATACAAAATTCACGCATAATTCCTGGTTTTCCCGGCAGGTCCTCCTGAATTACATGTCAGAATGGCAGGATGTTCGAAGAGGGAAGATATTCGTCAAGATGTATTTATGATCTGATGCTTCTAAATAAATCATTAAGAATTGACAAGTCCCAAAATTTTGGGAAATTTTTGGGAAAATTCGGGATGGGATTACTTTTGATTTGGGTATTTTTCGGGACAGGATTTGATCCGATCGTCGGGGATTTTGCCGCTTCGCGAGTGACGATGACACCACTACCGCGAGAGATGTTCACCATAGTCCCGCAAACGCAGGAGGCGAAGTCATTTCGACGATTGTGTCGTGACTGCGGAGTCATACCGATGATCATGCCGTGACCTCAAGTCATTTCGAACGCAAGTCACAAGTTTCTATACCTGTAAATTTTTACCCATTTCTTGTTTTTATAGATCAGTGCCACAAATGGTAAAAATTGATTTTGTATTTTTTGGTAACTGCAATACTTTATGCACAGGAAAAAAGCCCGCCCTGTCCCGTCCTGAAAATTGGGAAGGAAATAAAAATCCCGCCCCGAACTAAAAAGTCAATCCCGTCCATCCCTATAAATAATAAAAATCCAAACATCTACGGATGGCTAAGGTTAGGACATAATTTAACCTTAGGACAGTTTAATTGGTAGCTGAAGTGTTCCAATTTAAAAAATCAAATTGTAAAAAAAATATAAAAAATTAATAGGTAAGCTAACAAACCTTGAGAATTAAAATCCTTGGGAGGAGTGCTTTCTTTTTGAGACTGATGTCCAATAACGCTTTCAATTACTGAAATGGAAATTAAAATATCTGAGTGTTTTCACATGCATTTTATTTTTAATTAGGCCTACATATAACTTAGAAACAGGTTATTGATTTAGAATATAATATGAATCTTATTGGGTTTTCTGTTAAGATTAAAGCTTTGTGTTAAGCTTGTGTACAACAGATTAGTGCGAGTTATCATTTAGTCAACATTTTCAAAACAAAGGTTAGGGCAACAATTTTACTTGATATGACATGAGTTAGAATCATAACAGGCCATTGCTGGGTAAACATTTTAATAACAAACTGGGTTGAACGAGAAATTCTTTCTTGTTGTTCATCCCAACACAAATTACAATAGGCCTAAATAATAAAATAAAATGACAAAAAATATTAATCACAATACATGGGAAAAGTAAGGGGTGGATAATGTATGTTAATTTGAACCAACATTCAGAAAACAAAGAGTGTTATATAATAAAAAACGTATGCAATACATGCAAGTTATTGAGCTAGTTGTCCAAATACTTATGACAAATAAATGTTAAACCCACCTTCATGAACACTGTTTCTAGATTCCATGCTCGGCCCTTTAGGTGTTTGTGGCTTAGCTTGAAAAACGCTTTTTGTAGGAACTGAAAAAAATTAATACCTTTATTAGTGATTTGTCGAAACCATGTATGCCGGTCGTCTGGACATTATCATCGTCTTCCACGATGGCGGCAAAATTCTGATAATCGCTTGTGCCTGTGTAAGCATCATTATTGTTTCTAGGGATTGCGGCAAAATTCTGATCATTGCCGCGGTTGTGTGTACATTATTGTCTTCCGTGATCGCAACATTATTCCCATCATCCTCCCGGCAGTGTGGACATCATTGTCTTCCTTGGTAATGAAAACTTCATCGTTGCATTGCGCGATCGCAGTAGCCTAAATTGAAAATTCCAGGTAGAAATACAAAATTGCTTCATAATTCCTGGTTTTCCTGGCAGGTCTTCTGAATTGCATGTCAGAATGGGAGGATGTTCCATTTTGAGTGTCTCAAGGATAAATTCTTGGTCCATGTTTGTTCCTATTGCAGATGACACAGCAATCGTTTGCAAAGAGAAAAAAAAGACATTCATCACACCATCACCGGAGAGCTCCATTCTCTTGAGGACTGGTTTACAGTCAACGACTTTTCCATGAATGTATCCAAAATATAGCTGATACAATTCTCTGTCTACAATATAAAAGGCAAGATCACAATAAATTCAAACTAAAATTTGATAGTTTCTAACGCCTTTTGCTATTTAGGGATACAAAAAGACTCACAATTAAATTGGCAAACTCACATCGAAGATTTATCGAAAAAACTTACCTTAGCTATATGAAGAGAGAAAAGCGAGTTAAGAAATTTGTCAAGATGTATTTTTGATCTGTTGCTTCTAAATAAATAAAAAAAATCTAAAACATGTACGCATGACTAAGGTTAGGACACAATTTAACCTTAGGACGGTTTAGTTGGTAGGCCTAACTGCAGTGTTCCAATTTAAAAAATCAATTTAAAAAAAATAAAAAAATGAATAGACAAGCTTGTAAATAACAAACCTTGAGAATTTAAATCCTTGGGAGGAGTGCTTTCTTTTTGAGGCTGATGTCCAATAACGCTCTCAATTACTGAAACCGAAATTAAAATATCTGAGTGTTTTCATATGCATTTTATTTTTAATTAGGCCTACATATCACTTAGAAATAGGTTATTGATTTAGAATACAATATTACGATTCTTATTGGGTTTTCTGTTAAGCTTAAAGCTTTTGTGTTAAGCTTGTGTACAACAGATTAATGTGTGGGCTTTAGGTGTTAACATTTAGTCAACATTTTCAAAACAAAGGTTAGGGCAACAATTTTACTTGATATGACATGAGTTAGAATCATAATAGGCCATTGCTGGGTAAACATTTTAATAACACATTATGTTGAACGAGAAATTGGTTTCTTCTTGTACGTCCCAACACAAATTACAATACAAAATTACAAAAATTAGTAATCACAATACATGGGAAAGTAAGGGGTGGATAATATATCATAATATATGTTAATTTGAACCAACATTCAGAAAACAAAGAGTGTTATATAATAAAATACTTAAGCAATACATGCCAAGTTATTAAGCTAGTTGCCCAAATAGTTATGACGAATAAATGTCTAACCCACCTTTATCAACACTGTTTCTAGATTCCATGCTCGGTCCTTTAGGTGTTTGTGGCTTAGCTTGAATTATGCTTTTTGTAGAAACTGAAAAAATGAAATTATTTATTAGTGATTTGTCAAAACCATGTCTGCCGGTCGTGTGGACATTATCATCGTCTTCTGTGATGGCGGCAAAATTATGATCATTTGTCATGCCCGTGTAGACATCATTTCCGTCTTGCGCGATCGCTGTAAAAACATGAACATCTCCTACAGTTGTTTGGACATCATTAACATTTCCGGCGATTGCAGCAAAATTTGGATAATTTCCTCAGTTGTGTGCACATTATTGTTTTCCGTGATTGCAGCATTATTCCCATCATCCTCCCGGCCATGTGGACATCATTGTCTTCCTCGGTAATGAAAACTACATGGTCGCACTACGTGATCGCAGTGGCCTAAATTGAAAATTCCCAGTAGAAATACAAAATTCACCCATAATTCCTAGTTTTCCCGGTAGGTCCTCTTGAATTACATGTCAGAATGGGAGGATGTTCCATTTGCAGTGCCGCAAGGATAAATTCTTGGTCCATGTTTGTTCTTATTATTTGGAAACGACCTTGGAAGTGCATAAAAAATGCCAATATTTCAGTATGCAGATGACACAGCAACAAGGGTGTCCACAAAAAATTTGTCATTAATTTCCATGACTTTCCATGACTATCCATGACCATTTACCATTGATTTCCATGACTCACAAACTTTACACGCAAATTATAATATAACATACACACACAAATATAACTGCCTGGACATGTTATTTTGCAGAAAATACTGAAATATGTAATAACAGATAACAATGGAGTACAATAGGTACAACAATGAACTAAAACAAACCGAAAACTCATAAAATAATACAACTGTAATAAATTAAATTGTCGAACATTTGTGAAAAATCCCCAACAGTCCGGGTTACAGCTGACTAGAGCATTGAATGGTCCCCTCAAATCCATCCATAATTGGAAATTTCCATGACTTCTTGCCTATTTCCCTGACTCTCAATGACCAAAATTTTTTTCCATGACTATCCCTGACTTTCCAGAATGTGGACACCCTGAGCAATCGTTTGCAAAGAGAAAAAAGACATTCATCTCACCATCACCAGAGAGCTCCATTCTCTTGAGGACTGTTTATCCAATGTATCCAAAATATAGCTGATACAATTCTCCGTCTCCAATATAAAAGGCAAGATCACCCTAAATTTCAACTAAAATTTTATAGTTCCTAACGCCTTTTATTATTTATGAATACAAAAACTCACAATTAAATTGGCAAACTCACATCGAAAATTTATCAAAAACACTTACCTTAGCTATTGAAGGGGGAAAGGTGAGGTAAGAAATTTGTCAAGATGTATTTATGATCTGCTGCTTCTAAATAAATCATAAAAATCTAAAACACGCATGGCTAAGGTTAGGACACAATTTAACCTTAGGACAGTTTAATTGGTACTTGCAGTGTTCCAATTAAAAAAATCAAATTCTAAAAAAAATATTAAAAATTGGATAGGCAAGCTTGTTAATAACAAACCTGGAGAATTTAAATCGTTGGGAGGAGTGCTTTCTTTTTGAGGCTGATGTCCAATAACGCTCTCAATTACTGAAATGGAAATTAAAATATCTGAGTATTTAATTTTTAATTAGGCCTACATATCACTTAGAAATAGGTTATTGCTTTAGAATATAATATGATTCTTATCATGGTGGAAGTAAATAAGGTGTGCTACTCAGCCGGACGAGTTTGAGACCGTTCTGCGCATCGCGACGTGACGTCACCTTGGGGGCAAACCGCTTCGCGCGCGTATATAGCTCAGCGTGACACTGCTCTATTAACATCAACATTTTGAACTGTTAGAATTGAGGAAAAATTATGAAACTTGACATGGACATCAATTATAAGTGGACGATGCGTGTTGTGAAAAAATAGTTTGTAATTGTTAAAAAAATAAGCGTGAAATCACTCTTTATACTTGGCCTTTCTTAAAACTAAACATGTAAAATTTAGTCGGCTACCAAATCACGTACTATTTGGTTAGAAGCATTTGGCCAGCGGGAAAGTTTTAGATAAAGATCCAAATTTAACTTTCCTTCAAACTATATACCGTTAGAGGCGTTATTTCCTGAGATATGCTAAGTTATATGAGCGCGTGATCGGAGCGCGTGCTGCGAGTCGAGTCAGTTGCCAAGTATTAATCACACATTGCCATCCAACAAATAATGTAGTTTCATGAATATAGTATCATTGATATTTTATTCCTGTATTTATATTTTTATGTGAAAAATTGTTGTTCTGTTGACTTCAGTGTGTTTTTCCCCGTTTGGATATGGGTTATTTCGTAATAGTTCACAGAGAATATATTAAGGAACGCGGCAGCGTTCCGCCCCGCCAAGTCCCCCAGCGGTACACAGCTGCTGCAGTGTATATATACATGACGTGACAAAGTGGCTTTTTTACTCGTCTATAGCTCTGAAGAAACAAAAGCTATTAAAATAATTGTTCATCTACTGGATAGGGGCAATCATTCTCAACAAAATTAAAAAAAGAATTTAAAAAACGGTTGTGTTTGAGCCAAGAAAAACTAGTTTGAAAATTCACAAATTTTCCGTGTTCTCCTTCTTCTCCTTAAATGTTGACGGACCTACAGCCCAAACCACTGGCTCGATTTTAATGTTTTTTATGTTGTTTGAAAGCCCTTAGCGTGTAGATGTGCCTTTTGAGGGTCTCAAGTCGGTGCGTTGACCCATAAACCCTTGGCAAGCCCTCAAAGTACGAGTTTGGCCCATTTAAATAACATGGGATTAAAATCAAAACAAAAGAAGGACCAGCTGCGATTAAATCTTAATTAATTAAATGTTAGATAAATTCATAGGAACAGCTGAAAAATTATTTTAATACTTTTATAAAGTATTTTTTTCAGGTATACTGAATGATTTGAACTACTTACTATATAAAATTACTTAGAGCAGTGATATTCCCCGATACTTTCCATTGAAAAATGCAGTGTACCGATGGTACACTGGTACAGCAGCTCGTCATTTTTAACAGTTTAATACTACTTATCAAAACATATGAAACCTAGGAACTTGAAACTTAGTACTAGTACGCTAGTACTAAGGTTTGTTCTATGTTTTGATACACTAAAACAAATAAAACGATCGGGAAAATCACTCTACATATGTTAAACAAGCAATTAAAAAGTGATATGTAAATGTAGGATAAATGAGTTATTCAATATTTGTTTTGCCTTATGCTATTTCTAACAAACCTAATTAGTTTGATTACATTTTTACATCTCTAATAAGGGCTCAATTTACACTAGTCTTTAGATATACGGGTTTAATTATTAGAACACTTATGTAACATCAACACATTTTATGTTGTTCAAGATGAGCATTGATGAAATTTGAAACTGAGTTTAAGCCCAGTGGGTTTGTTAAATAGTAATTTTGGTACGTGTGTCAAAAAGTTTTTAATCTGTTTAAAGCAGATAAGACCAAAAATGTAGAATTTAGTTCTACATTAACAATATTATTGAAATTAAATGAGATGTAGTTGTGCCGTGGTCTATATATCAGAGAAAAGAGGATTTTTATTTTAACTGTTAATTTTCTACAAAAATAAATAAAATCTAACAAAAAACCACTAAGTGGTAACACTTTCCCCGCCAAGTCAGCAATCCAAAAAAGTTAATAAATCATTACTTTTTCCGCCAAGAAAAACAATGTAATGTATGTAAGTTTGGCAACTTGGCGGCAGACTTTTGCTCGATCCCTTTAAAAAATACCATAAAACTAGTTTCATTGAGCAAGTATCCCTCCCATTGGTACATTGCTAGGTGAGAGCTTATTTTACAAAATTTGACCTTATTTGTGCCACATTTCATAAATTATACTTAGTTGGACTATTTAATTAGAGAAGTTGATTTGTGAAATTATCCACGAACGTAACTTAAATGAAAAAAACCAAGCAAAAGTCTGCCGCCAAGTTGCCAAACTTACATACATTACATTGTTTTTCTTGGCGGAAAAAGTAATGATTTATTAACTTTTTTGGATTGCTGACTTGGCGGGGAAAGTGTTACCACTTAGTGGTTTTTTGCTAGATAATATATTGTCTCCTCGGTGAATAGGGTCAACGTTGCCAAATTGCATTTTAAGTATTGCAAATCGTTGTTGATTAGTTAAAACCAAAGTTTGCAAATAGTGGTTTAAATAATAAATGATCTTTAACGCAAAGGAATGTATTTAACGTAGTATATAAAATAAAATGTACTCTGTTAAAAAAATAAGTTGGTGATTAAACATTGTATTTATAATCAGGTTAAAATATAAAATTGTTTCACTCTTGCAATACCATGATAATAAAATGTGATATTCCAGTTTAATTCGACAGCTAGGATCCTGTTTCACTGGGGTTGTTATCTATGTCGCAACTTTGGCTCGGGTGCGGGGGTGTGTGCGGGGGATGATCACGTGTTGTTTGTTTTGTTTTCGTTTCTGTGTTCACCGCGAGTTGCAGTAGATGTCAGTTTTCCACAGGGCACACATCTTTCTACAAAAATGCCCCATTATGCAGTGTACGGTTGTTGTAATACTGTAGTTCGAAAAATAAGAAAACGCAACCAAACGTGCGATATTTTAGTTTCCCTCAACAAATCAATAGGAGGCTAAGACAATGCAATTTTGCTAGTGGCAAAAAAAGAAAATGTCTAAAGAAACTTAAAAACGTTTAGAAAAATCCAGAGATGATGAAATGTTTAATTTTTTAGATGTTTACTTTCAGGTCGTAAATATTTTTATAAGATTGCAAAATGTAATAAACTATGTTTTTGGTTAAGGAAATGTTATTCATTCCCGATCCTACAAATTTTATGACAACAGTTATCAAAGAGAGTTAATTTTACATATTTCATTTAAAATGTAGAATACAATGTATATCCTTATAACATGTAGCTACAGTGTTTTGGATAATAAATGCGTGGCCTTATTATCCAATAAACGGTGGCATCGGCTGAGCGTGCGCTCCGTTGCCGCTTGATATAGCCTAATTCTCCGTAGCTAAAAAAGTAATTCTTTTATCAAAATCCAACTGACACTACAGTTAAATTAGAACCTTTCCCTAAAACTTTCCCGCAGGTCTCATAAACCTGACCAAATAATACGTGATTTGGTATACCTCTCGCCACCCTAAGTTGAGGCAGCCCAGACGGACGGGCAGGGTCATTATCGGCCGGTCCCGCCCGACCCTTTATAATCCGATTAGTGACACTTCCGTGAACGCTCTAGTTCCATAATTGTCATTAACAAAGTTAAAAACCAATGTATAAATTTAGTCTTTTACATTAATAACGTCGATTTAACAAACATTTCCGTTTTCGTCCCATCAAAATCGGACAATGTTTACGGTTTTTGGATTTTGGGATCTACACTACTTTGTTTAGCTCACAAACCGTAAACATTGTCCGATTTTGATGGGACAAAAACGGAAATGTTTGTTAAATCGACGTTATTAATAGGGGTCTGCGGGTCAGACTTTTTTGGTTCGGGTCGGGTCGGGTCGGGCCGATAATTTTGGTCCTCGGGTTTCGGGCCAAAATCGGGTCGGGCCAAAAATTATTAATTACCAGATTTTTTTTTCTTTTTTTAACTCCTATCTGTGTTTATAATATTACTTAAAAATAACATATGAAAAACAATTGTATTTATGTATATTATTTCATGTTCATAACTTATTTACAGCTTAGGAGTTGCCTCAACTGCAAGAAAGAAGAAAATAATTTTTTTTATCAAGCCATTCTTTCCCATTTTTATAACTGTTGAAATATCTAAACAGCTATATTACAACAAGTTTGTAATGGAACTTAATATAAAAGGATCATAAACAAATCAATTAACCTTATCTCAAGTTTAGGGCCTGTGGACTGGCTTAAAGACTGCAAGCAAGAAGAAAATAAAAATTCTATGTTTCCACCATGCAATATGAATCATTCATTCCCTGCCTCCTAACCTCCTAAGTATAAAAACCTCACACTTACAATAGCATTATTAGTTACATCATCATAAATAAAGAATTATTTATTATTGGCATTACTAGGCCTACAGCTTTACATAGGAATTATTTTTTATAGGGCCTAAAATAGTAATAGACTAAGCAACATGACAAGTGGAGAACTCATTGAAGAAAAGATTTTGTGTAAACTAATTCACTTTAAAAACTCTAAAACAGTAAATAACACACATACATTGTTTATGGTATAGTTAGTTATAGTAAAGACTGTAAAAATTGCATATATCATGTCATACACAGTTATAGACCTACGGTAATGCAAGAGATTAAAATCCTAAAACAACTGATTTTAGCTAATAAATGAAAAGAATTAAAAATCCATAAACTCAAGTCAAACAATATCACAATTATTAGGTACCTGAAAAGAAACTCTTAATATATAGAAAATTATATTAAATCAAGAGAAAAGAAAGTTAAATGCTAATTTGGCAACATAAGCAGACAGCAGAGACATTATAGTGTCCTAATTAGCAACACAACTCAATGTTTTTATACTGTAAGTCGATGTTTTTGAAACTGTAGGGTCTTTTTCTCGGAAGGAAGGGGGAAGGGTAGTAGAATGTAAACAAAAAACCATGAATCACTCTCACAGCCGGGCCCGGGACACAAGGTTACAGACCCTCCCCCTCCCCTCCCCGCCCCTCTTACACAACCAGAGCCAGGCCCGGGGACACTCAAGGTCATAGACCCTCCCCCTCCCCCACCCCTATTACACCACCCGATTGTTCCAATTGCTGACAAAATGCAAGTAACAAAACAAGGAAGTAGAGACAAAAAGATATATTTTCTTTATTCAAAAATATAAAACTGTTACAGATAATTTCCAAAGAAATTAATTCATGGTAGTTTGTGTCTTGTAAATATTGTATTGGATCTTAGAAATATCTTTTTTGAAACTCAATCTAACTTAAGAAAAAAATAATTTTACTGATAAAAACTTTCATAAAATTATAAAATATTTAGGCCTAACCTCTTTGTAGACTTGCTGATACTTGATACTTAAAAAAAAATTAAATGGTGACCATACAATGCCGAACCAGACGATCAGAAGTGTTGTTTTGTTTTGTTACTGAATGACAAAAAGGACACAGGAAAATAAAAGAACAAGATACAGATCTGTACACTATATCAGATATTTCTTTTGTTTATAATTTATTATGTAAATAAAATACTAAAATATATTTTAAACTAGGTATGGAATAAACAATAAATAATTAAACTGGTACCTCTGGATAAATAGTCTTTCTTTTGACTTCGTTTTCTTTGCACTGTTGCGTCACGGCTTTTGTTTTGTCAGTGACTCAGTAGACGACTGGCTCTCGGCTCTGGCTAGTGACAGTACGGCATTTGCTCTGTTGTGTCTTTGTTCTTAAACGTGAGCAAACTTAATATTTAATTATAATTTTAACGTTTTAATTCCTCTGTAATAATATATATAAGAGTGTTTCTTTGAAAATTACTTATTATAACTTTGAAAATAATATTTTTTTTTTGGCCCGACCCGATCTTGGCCCGAAAAAATCTCTGACCCGACCCGGTCTCTCAGGCCTTCCGCTGGCCCGACCCGATCCGAAAAAATCGGGGACCCGCAGACCCCTAGTTATTAATGTAAAAGACTATGTTTATACATCGGTTTTTAACTTTGTTAATGACAATTATGGAACTAGAGCGTTCACGGAAGTGCCACTAATCGGATTATAAAGGGTCGGGCGGGACCGGCCGATAATGACCCTGCCCGTCCGTCTGGGCTGCCTCAACTTAGGGTGGCGAGAGGTATAGCCGACTAACTTTTTTGTGTTAGTATGAAAAAGTTTGAAGTTTGATGGGTGGTTGAATGGTTTTTAATTCAAATAAATTAATAAAATTTAAATCATAAGCATCCTATGTTAATAGTCAAAGACTATGCAAAGTTTCAGGAATTTTTATCGGTTCTTACTATTAAAAATTACAATTTTATTAGAGCGGCGTCACTGCTCGATATGGTCGCGAGGCATGTTTGCCCCCAAGGTGACGTCACGATACCCCTCCCCCGCACCGCCTGCAGCCGGCTACGATGCGCAGTAGCACACCTTATTTACTTCCACCATGATTCTTATTGGGTTTTCTGTTAACCTTAAAGTTTGTGTACAACAGATTAATGTGTGGGCTTTAGGTGTTAACATTTAGTCAAAATGTTCAAAACAAAGGTTAGGGCAACAATTTTATTTATTTATTTATTTATTCCAACGGGAAACCCATTACATTGAAACATTACCAAGAAATAACAATAAAAGTCAAAGCAAGATGTGATACAAATACTACAAATAATCAACAACAACAGCAGCAACGTATTAATACAATAGTCTAAATTCAACAGCAAAAAATGTGTAATATTTTACTTGATATGACATGAGTTAGAATCGTAATAGGCTATTGCATGGTAAACATTTTAATAACACATTGTGTTGAACGAGAAATTGTTTCTTCTCCTGTACATCTCAACACAAATTACAATACAAAATGACAAAAATTAGTAATCACAATACATGGGAAAAGTAAGGGGTGGATAATGTTAATTTGAACCAATATTCAGAAAACAAAGAGTGTTATATAATGAAAAACGTAAGCAATACATGCCGATGCCAGTTATTGAGCTAGTTGTCCAAATACTTATGAAAAACAAATGTCAAACCCACCTTTATCAACACTGTTTCTAGATTCCATGCTCGGCCCCTTAGGTGTTTGTGGCTTAGCTGGAATAACGCTTTTCGTAGGAACTGAAAAAATAAATACCTTTATTAGTGATTTGTCAAAACCATCAAAGCTAAGTTTCAATTTCAATCCGTCACAAGCCCCTTGTTAACAGTTGTCTCTTTACTAGTAACATTGGGGGGTAAAAACGTAAATTTATTTTCCCTGCCTGCCCTTAAAATATTGTGCATTATCCATCAATGTATTTACGAGAAAACAAGTTGAACTAGTTTGGAATTTCATTCCCCACAAATCTTTAAGATAAATTGCCATTTAGATTCTAACTTAGATTCTCGATACATTTTTAAACACTTTTGAAACGTTTCCTTGGAACTCCGTTACAACAAAAAGTGTATGTAAATAATCTGGCAAAAGCTCAGCGTTCACACACAACATGACAGCAAGTTAATCACAAGGTGAACTAAAAAAACCAGATTACAATAAATTGCTTGGGTTGTCACTTTACAGACTTGTATACCAATTGAATACACAAATAACATTCCAACAAATATTGGCCTCTATGGATATCAAAATAAGAGATTCAAACTGTCCCGAGTCTAGTAGCTATTCTACCTATGGTAAAACCCTCTTCCCTAAGGAGAAATTCGCTACGGTAACAAAACAAAACAAAAAACTGTTTGTGAGCTGCTAACAAAGATTTGCATATAAAATCATTCAACATATTAGGACCAGTGTTGCAGGAACATCTTTCTCATCCTACTTTTTTAAAGAACTTACAGGGTGTGTGCACTAGTGAATGACCACCCCCCTAGTGAATGTCTTCGTATAAAAAACCATGTTTGTACAAGGTTGGTTGTATTTGTCACGGTTCTTTGATTGTTGATGGAAACTACAGTTCATTATGCAATTCACAGTAAACTTGTAAAGGTACGATTTCATACTCAATTTAAGATTAAAATCCTAATTAATTTGAGAAAAAAATGTAAAGCTCAAACCTTTTGCTTGAGTCTTGATCTCAAATGTTTTCTTGCCTGATGCTGTACTTGGACATGATCTCGGCCGTCCTAAACAATTTTAAATACCTACTGAGAATCAGGATTACAATACAGCCAAATTTGGAAAAAAAATACGGGGGATTAGCTAATATACAAACATGATAACCTATTGAAGCACAGACAGTGGACTCACTAAACGGACCAATTTTGTAACAAGATGGAAGATGGGTAGTGCCACCCCTAACTATTAACTATAACAAACCAACAATAAGCTAGTTCCTGACAGCATATTTGTGGCATACTTGGTTGTGTTATGGGTGGTTGCATGGCTGTCATTGCATGTATAATAGTGGAATGCAATGGAGAAAATGAAAAAAAAAAAAAATATATTCATGACAAAGCGATCAAGGTGAAATCATGCAAATTTTGCTTGGTTAATGGTTTTTAATCACTATCTTAGTATCCTGCGATTCTGGCAAAAAAAAGAACATCCCTTGCAATTGCAAAATTATTGTTAATTTTGGATTGCAAAATGTCTGCGATTTTTTGTGAATGCAATGTTACGGGAATCTCGACTCTACTTGAATTCTAACTTGATGCTTTCACGGTTTGTAAATGAAGCCACACTTGCACATCTCTTATCTTTAACCTCTTATCCTTTCATTACTTCACTGCAAAAGGAAGTAACTACTCACACACCAAGACATAAACATTGTTAAAAATAATAAAAATATACTAAAACATCTCAGACAGGGGCATACCCAGGTTTTACAAGTAGGGCTACCTAATTAGGTTTGCTGATAAAGGGGAGGAAAAAGTTTTTGGTAAAATATTGACAGTATAGTATGACAAATAATATGAAAGTGAACAATTATTCTTACCAGTGCTAGTGTTACTAGATGTTGATACTTGGGACTTTGCACCACTGGAGCTAACCGGTCCATTTGACCTAAAATACACAGAGTATGGATTATATATCGGCATTACATGGACGTCAAAAAAGATAGACAAATTCCACCTATCTTATCTTATTTTGCAGAGCCGGGCCAAAAGCCACACTTCGTCAATTTATTGCGCACTCCACTAAGTTGTTTCATTGAAAGACCTTAAACATCCAAGGACCAGATAAATGCCTGTAGACTCCCTCTTAGCAGATAACCAAGAGATGTCCTTCTTCCCTCAAAGAGCTCTTCACAGTCAAAGAGCAGGTGATTGGCTGTTTCCTACCGCATTTTCTACAGAGTGGTACGCCATCATATAACTCTTACATTGCAGATGTTTTTCAAAACATCCATGGTCGGTGATTAGTTCTACTGTTTGTCTAATTCTTCGCCTATTCAGCCTCAAAATTCTGAAGTAACCCGATTTGAAGGCGTTTGAAGACTAAGCTCAGAGTGATGTGATGAGTCGAGTACTTGACTCAGTAAGTATCGAGTCCACTCGATACCTATCTGCGATACTTGAGTACCGTACTATTACTCATAAACTTAAGTTTATCTGCCTACTAGAACAATCGCTAAGAGTCGACAACGCTCGCTTGCTTTACAGTTTGTACACTGTTGACTGCTAGATGTACCGGTAGTTCCAAAGCCATCTGCCATGAGTAGATAGCGCTCGACCAAGTAATTGGCTTACTCGAGTCAAGAATTAAATATAAAATATATCATACATAACTTAAATGCTATAAATATCAACCCAACCTAATGAATAAACCGATCCATGACTCTTATCTCAAATCCATAAATAGGCCTAGTACTATAAAACGAGCCAGAGTCCGTCTGGTACTACACGGGTTGTGACTCAGATCAATTTCAGCGACTCTAGACAAGATTCATTTCTGGAATTTGCCGCTGCGAATCAACAGATTTTCATTGCTATAACTTACAGGTAAGAATTGAGTCCAGTACTCGAGTACTGACTCTAGTAGTAACAGTAGCCTATCGAGTCAAATTTAGGCTACTCGAGCCGGTAGAGTACTTTGACCCATCACATCACTAGAGTACCGTAAGTGCTTACTTAGGCTACTCAACTTAGAAGGGACAAATTACGCCTATGAAAGGTAGGCATGTTAAATAATTTCTGAGAAAAATTGGAAAATTTTATCTTTGTAGTAGGCTACAAACCTACAAAAAATGTCTTGTTTTTTTTTTTTGAAACACTCACCTATTATATGACAAAATCGGGATTGATGATTTCACTTTTCTCACAATTTCCGTAGAGAATATTGGAGAGACATCATTGAAGTTTTGTAGAGCATTGGCGGTGTCTCGACCAGCACGAGGAGTACTTGTGTATCTGGGAGGTTGCACACTCATGGTTTAAAATTTTCAACTGGAAGAAGAGAAATTTAAAATTCAGAAGACAATTGAAAAACTGAATAACCTGAGTAGGAAACTTAGGCCTATTCGAACAAAATTCCACTAAAAATGTGGAAAATAAAGCAAGATAGTAAGTACGGTAATTTACCATGAAGTACAGGTAGGCCTACCCTCAGAGGCATTGTTGTTTTATACAGCGTAGTGCAGTAGGCCCTACATCAGCACAAAAATAGTGGCTGAGCTATCGATCTAGATGTACGGTACCAAGATGCACACTTTGCTAAATCGTTGAAAAGCTTCCCAGTTTTGGCAGTGAGACTATTCAATACAC
This sequence comes from Macrosteles quadrilineatus, assembly GCF_028750875.1. Taxonomy (NCBI): domain Eukaryota; kingdom Metazoa; phylum Arthropoda; class Insecta; order Hemiptera; family Cicadellidae; genus Macrosteles; species Macrosteles quadrilineatus. The sequence continues at coordinate 20,821,318 of NW_026542599.1, read as the reverse complement.
TACCAGTTACATCTTAATGAAGCAGGCCAACAATAAGTTACCCAGTTAGTAAATATTACCTGAAGTTAATAATAGTGAGTAAGCTTAAGTTAGGCCTAGGCCCTAGATGATGCCAAGTGACTTATGAAGCAGAATTTAACTTAATCGTTGACTGTAAGCTATATTTTAAGTAGGGTAGCCTCTCTATAGGCCTAAGTTTACTCATTTATGTTGGGTGGCCTAGGTTTCAAAGCCTATCTCTACGGTACAGACTAACTTAAGTCCATACTACTTACCTGAACACAAAAATCTCTCCAGTTAGACAACTTGTTTAATAGTATAGAATTTAGCATATTGGACGGGTAAGACTTCCGTATCTGTTGTCAAAAACAACCGAATAAAAATATTGATCGAACTATGTAACCAATTGATATATCGAATGATGAAACAATCGAATAATGGATAACATATTTTCTTCGGTTGTTTTTTACAACAGATAGCCTACGGAAGTCTACCCTATTGGGCTAAGTTAACTTAACTTAGGCCTATACCGGTAGGTCTTATGTTATAGGCTGTCTTTAGGCCTATAGGCCCTACTTAGGTGAAAATGGCGGTAATTATATCGACCTCCGGACCTCACGCGAAATTAAAATTTTTTTTTTTCAAAATGGTCGAAATTTCACGCTGATTTCAAAAATGATTGTCGTTTTTTGCGGAAACGTCCCGTTTTCCCGGAAAATGGGAAAAACGGGAAATTTTTTTTTTGCTCAAAACCCATGTTGTGGGTACTCAAATTGTGCAGAATTTCCTCCTGAACAAGAATATGTAATTTTTATTACGATCGGACCACTATTAAGTAAAATATCACCAGAAAAGTGGGCCATATTTAAATAACAAAGGTTAGGTCAGGTTACTTTAGGTTAGGTTAGGTTACTTTAGGTTAGGTTAGGTTATTTTAGGTTAGGTTAGGTTAGTTTAGGTTAGGTTATGTTAGGTTAGGTTAGGTTAGAGGTTAGGTTAGGTTACTTTAGGTTAGGTAAGGTTAGGTTAGTTTATCAATAACATGAGTATTGTAACTATGTAAACTAACCCAACCGAACCCAACCTAACTTAACCTAACCTAACCCAACCTAACCTAACCTAACCTAACAACATAGGTTAGGTTACTTTAGGTTAGGTTACTTTAGGTTAGGTTAGGTTACTTTAGGTTAGGTTAGGTTAGGTTAGGTTAGTTTATCAATAACATGAGTATTGTAACTATGTAAACTAACCCAACCAAACCTAACCTAACCTAACTTAACCTAACCTAACCTTACCTAACCTAACTTAACCTTACCTAACCTAACCTAACTTAACCTTACCTAACCTAACCAAACTTAACCTAACCAAACTTAACCTAACCTAAAGTAACCTAACCTAAGTTGTTAGGTTAGGTTGGGTAAGGTTAGGTTAGGTTAGGTTAGGTTAGAGGTTAGGTTAGGTTACTTTAGGTTAGGTAAGGTTAGGTTAGTTTATCAATAACATGAGTATTGTAACTATGTAAACTAACCCAACCGAACCTAACCTAACTTAACCTAACCTAACCCAACCTAACCTAACAACTTAGGTTAGGTTACTTTAGGTTAGGTTAGGTTACTTTAGGTTAGGTTAGGTTACTTTAGGTTAGGTTAGGTTAGGTTAGATTAGTTTATCAATAACATGAGTATTGTAACTATGTAAACTAACCCAACCAAACCTAACCTAACCAAACCTAACTTAACCTAACCTAACCTTACCTAACCTAACTTAACCTTACCTAACCTAACCAAACTTAACCTAACCTAAACTAACCTAACATAACAACTTAGGTTACTTTAACTAACCTAACCTAACCTAAACTAACCTAACCTAACCTAAAGTAACCTAACCTAACCTAAAGTAACCTGACCTAACCTTTGTTATTTAAATATGGCCCACTTTTCTGGTGATATTTTACTTAATAGTGGTCCGATCGTAATAAAAATTACATATTCTTGTTCAGGAGGAAATTCTGCACAATTTGAGTACCCACAACATGGGTTTTGAGCAAAAAACAATTTTCCCGTTTTTCCCATTTTCCGGGAAAACGGGACGTTTCCGCAAAAAACGACAATCATTTTTGAAATCAGCGTGAAATTTCGACCATTTTGGAAAAAAAAATTTTTAATTTCGCGTGAGGTCCGGAGGTCGATATAATTACCAAAATGGCAAAATAGGTGACACAATACTTACCACAAAAGTAATAGCCTAGGCTAGGGCCTATTTAATTTCTGTAGCTCCAATTTCAGAAAGTCCTTACGATTCCTAAACAAGGAGAGGCTAGGGCAAGCATACTCTTGTTTGCACAGGAAAATCAATGTCAGACTGACTGAAAACTAATGAAAATTAAGTTATAGGCCTACTCAACATAAACTTCTGCTTGTTCTAACACTCGACAGTCGGATATCAAACTCTCGAAACGAAACAAACCAACAAAAATTCGTGATAATTAATTAATTATTCGTATTGTATTGAATTGCATATGCATATCGTTCTTTACGTTCATCATGCCGCGCAAATAGAATAGTTAACTATTAACAAATTAGTTGAAGTTGAAGTTGAAGTTCGTTTCGTTCGTTTGAAAATCTGAATCTGATTGGATCTGTTTTTTTGTTTTTTTTTCTCGATGAACTAGAAACAGGAAACAAGGGTTTACTGCCGGAAATCTAAATAAATAAATACAATGGAACACTCATTGATTATAAGAAATAAAATAATAATTTGTTTTAAGAGTGGTACATTGATGGTTATAATTTTAAATATTTCAGTGTAATATACTGATTTTACCTTAAAAATTTTACTTGCGCCATTGATTTATATGGGGTAATATATATATGACAAGCAATATATACAGGGTGGCTGAAAAGTAACTTGCACCCCCCTTTGCTTTTCAACCATTTGAGATATTTGAAATCGGTTTGCGGCAACCTTCTTAGATATGAGGGACTACAATAATTATGGTCAATTTTGAAAAATTTTCCCTTAGGGGTAGCGGGGGTAGGGGGTAGCTCAAAATTTTCAAAAGACAAGTATAGTCGATTTTGGTATCATTTTATAGGTCTTGACAAAACATAAACATTGACATAAAGAAAACCAAAATCGGCTCACTAATAACGAAATGGCGCCCTAAAACGTTTAAAATCCAAATAACCATGAGGGTGGCAGAAAAATTAACTTGCACCCTTTTTAACTTTTTAACTATTCGAGATATTTGAAATCGGTTTGCGGCAACTTGTTTGAATATGAAGGGCGACAATTATTATGGTCAGTTTTGAAAATTTTGCCCTTAGGGGTAGCGGGGGTAGGGGGTAGCTCAAAATTTTCAAACAGTAAGTATAGTCAAGTTTGGTATCATTTTGTAGGTCTTGACAAAACATAACAACTAACATAAAGAAAATAGAAATCAAATCGGACCATTAATAACAAAATGGCAGCTAAAAATGATTGAGACAATAGTTATTTTAAGTAATTTTGAACTGCCATTTTGTTATTAATGGTCCGATTTCTATTTTCTTTATGTTAATTGTTATGTTTTGTCAAGACCTACAAAATGATACCAAACTCAACTATACTTGCTGTTTGAAAATTTTGAGCTACCCCCTACCCCCGCTACCCCTAAGGGAAAAATTTTCAAAACTTACCATAATTATTGTCGCTCTTCATATCCAAACGAGTTGCCGCAAACCAATTTCGAATATCTCGAATAGTTAAAAATTAAAGAGGGTGCAAGTTAATTTTTTTTGCCACCCTCATGGTTATTTGGATTTGAAACGTTTTAGGGTGCCATTTCGTTATTAGTGAGCCGATTTTGGTTTTATTTATGTCAATGTTTATGTTTCGTCAAGACCTGTAAAATGATACCAAACTCGACTATACTTGTCATTTGAAAATGTTGAGCTACCCCCTACTACCACTACCCCTAAAGGCAAAATTTTCAAAATTGACCATAATTAATTGTAGCCCCTCATATCTAAGAAGGTTGCCGCAAACCGATTTCAAATTTCTCAAATGGTTGAAAAGTTAAGGGGGGGGGGGTGCAAGTTACTTTTCAGCCACCCTGTATGTACTGCTCAAGGGAGCAATATTTTTCAATAAATTACCAAAGACAATAAAAGAACTGAAAGGTAATTTATTTTTCCTACAGTTACCTAACAATGTACATGTTCTCTCACTGATTTGAGAAAGCTAAGTGGCCAATTCGCTCATCAGTGAGACAATGTTAACATTGTCTCATTCTAATTACTTTGTCTCACTCACTCCAGATTTGCAACGTGAAGGCACGAAATAGTGAGCGCATAACATGCAGACAAGGTCGTATGCGCGCGAAATACGTTGGCAGCACTGGCTGTAAATCAGCTGGTCAGCTGTTGTAATGTTATCATTAAAAATATAATATTAAAAGATCACTTCTGTGTAAAAATATGTCACGTTTCTTTACCAATTTATTTGTTTTATGGTAACTGTATGAAAAATATAATGTGCAACTCGAGTGCAAAGTGCAATTACCTCACTCGAGAAAACATTCCTCACTCGCCTACGGCTCGTGAGTAAGTATTTCTCTCGAGTGAGTCAATTCTCCCTTTGCTCATTATAGTTGCACAAATAACTATTTCATTTTTGGCTATATGTTTAGCCAGCCTTGAGGATTCCGATTTAAAAAATGTATGCCTATTGTGTGAGTGAGTAGAACTTTGTAGAGTAGAACGCATGGTTTTGTACTCAAATCTGTATTTTTGCATGGTTTGCTTTGATAAGTGACTATAACATTGACGATTGCAATGCATGTTTTTCATGTTAAAAGCGAATAAAGTCATTTCATTTTAGTTTCAAGTACATTTTTCATAGGTACTCTGTTAAAATATTAACTCTCTGGTTTGATGTTTGTGACGTTTGATATAGACTACCCTAATCCTAAATGAATATTATTTCAGGTTAAAGTCTTCAGTGTACACTTTACTGTTTGTTAAAGGGAATAAGCAGCAGTTTTCCCGATACATTTGTCTTAGTCATAGTAAAAGTAACATTGCGGCAAAAAATTGAATATAACACAGGTGTCCTCATGTATCAACGATTTGGGAGGGAAGCCAGAAGTAACATGATGACGTAGGCTACTGGCATCTCATTGGTCCTCTTGGTTGAGGTAAGGTATGGAGGTTTATTCGAATGATGGGGTTAAATTAGGCTGGTTGGGTAATTTCAGGGGCGTCTTAAAGGGGTGGGCAGGGGCCACCTCCAAATCATCTTTGAAAAGTGTAGTGTAAATGTTTTGAATTTATTTATTTGGTCGTATCTTTAATTTCGGAGCGATTGAAATTAGCTGTTCAAGTTTGGCCTAAACATTTTTGAATGAAAAAAAGAACATACTATTGTGTTTGGTGTACTTATATCCTTCAACTTATAGACGAAGAATAAGCTGAAGTGTAGTACGAATCCCTTTAAAATCATATTATTATAAAAGTGGAAACGGATTTTTATTGGAAATTGATATTCAATCCTATATACTGTAATACGAGCTATGTCTGTTTGTTTGTCTGTCTGTAATATATATCTTTAAGTCCAGCGGTAGGATTTTGAAATAATTTTGGAATTAGGGACTATACTCTAATAGATCTATATGCCTGTTTGTCTGTCTGTCTCTCTGTAAAATGTAATACATCTTGAAATCCAGCGGAAAAAATTGAAAACAATTGGAATTAGGGACGTATAACTTAGCCCTAAAAATGTGATTGGCAACAGGCACTACCTCAGGAAAATTCATATTTTATTATTTTGCTACACAATTCATTTGAAAATATAAAATATTTAACCCTGGCCTTATGGGTTGCCAAGAAACTATGTTGGTTGAACAAATTAACAAGTAAGTAAACGAAAGACATGTAAATGTGTTTTATAAACCATCCACAGTATACTAGCAAATTACAAAATACAGTACAAAGTGAAAAACATCAGTTGTAACTATTGAGCAAAGATTACACTAAAGATTACTCGATATAGGGGGAAATAGAGCAAGTGTTGATGAGTGTTTCGTGTTGATGACGTTTGAGTGCACTGGCGTCGACTCAATGTTTCACTCTTATTAAAGGGTAGATTTTTCAATCAATTTATATGCACTCTTTTTTATAGTTTACATAATTTTGCCAGCCGTATTCAGTGGAACCCGTATTAAAATTGTATTACAATAAATTTTATAGTAAACAATATACGCTTGAATCGGACTTATCTGTCTTTAGATAATCCCTCATACGAGAGTATTTTACAGAGTATGCTCATTGCTTATGCTGAAGTTTCCCCTTTATATTGCTTTTACCGTAGAAATAAACTATACCAAGCCATGGCTCGTCCCCGGTACTAATACTAAATAGATTAGCTCTCAAGAGAATTAATAAAATATATATTTTTTTTTTGCAAATCGTTTTTCAATCTTTGGTTGGAGTTGTATACCTACCGAATTCCATAAAGAATATTTTAATATCATTTAAGATGTAAATCGTAAATACAAAAATAAAATGGTGAATAACTAAAAAAACAAGGTATTTTGAAAGAAATGTTATTCTTGAGTTTCTTTTTGAGCGGAGCGAGCGAAGCGAGCGAAGCTCTTATACGTCGACTTTTATGCATTTCGTAATACGCAAACTCCTCCTAGACGGCTGAATCAATCGTTTTCAAATTTTGCATGGTGATAAAGACCATATCGGTGAGTGCCAACATCTATATGGCGTTAAAAAAGTCTCTCAGGAATCCGTAGAAAAATGAAACTGAAAATCACATTTTCTTAACATTAGTCTTATGGGTTGCTAGGTAACCATGTTGGCTGAATTAAATAACAAGTAAAAAGTAAACAAAAGATTTGAAGTTTTAGCATGTGTTCATAATAAGCCAACTACCCACAGTATACTAGGAAATTACAAATACAGTACAAAAGGAAAAACATCACTTGTTAATATTGAGCAAAGATTATACTTAAGATTACTCGATACATTGTAGTCAAGGGTAGCAGTGCGAAGTCTAGGATCTGTTTATGACGAATACATTAAGGTATCTGCAATCCTAAAATGCTATGGGAAGGGAAGGAAACAGGTCCGTGACGTAGGAAGTAGTGAAGGAAGTAGTAAAGGCAATCATAAAATGCTATGGGAATAGAGGGAAACAGGTCCGTGACGTAGGAAGTGATATGAAGGAAGTAGTAAATGCGAGCAGTCCGGAGTGTGGGGACTGTTTATGACGATAAGATTAGGGTATCTGCAATCCTAAAATGCTATGGGAAGGGAGGACAAAAGGTCCGCGACGTAGGAAGTGGTGAAGGAAGTAGTAAATGCGAGCAGTCCGGAGTGTGGGGACTGTTTATGACGATAAGATTAGGGTATCTGCAATCCTAAAATGCTATGGGAAGGGAGGGAAACAGGTCCGCGACGTAGGAAGTGGTGAAGGGAGTAGTCAAGGCGAGCTGTCCGGAGTGTTGGAACTATTATGACGATTAGATAAGGGTATGGGCAATCAAAAATGCTATGGGAAAGGGAGGGAAACAGGCCCGTGACGTAGGAAGTGGTGAAGGAAGTAGTCAAAGCGAGCTGTCCGGAGTGTGGGAACTGTTTATGACGATAAGATAAGGGTATGGGCAATCCTAAAATGCTATGGGAAGGGAGGGAAAGAGGTCCGCGACGTAAGAAGTGGTGAAGGAAGTAGTCAAGGCGAGCTGTCAGGAGTGAGGGAACTGTTTATGGCGATTAGATAAGGGTATGGGCAATCCTAAAATGCTATGGGAAGGGAGGGAAACAGGTCCGTGACGTAAGAAGTGGTGAAGGAAGTAGTCAAGGCGAGCTGTCTGGAGCGTGGGAACTGTTTATGATGATTAGATTAAGGTATTTGCAATCCTAAAATGCTATGGAAAGGGAGGAAAATAGGTCCGCGACGTAGGAAGTGGTGAAGGAAGTAGTCTAGGCGAGTTGTCCGGAGTGTTGGAAATGTTTATGTCAATTAGATTAAGGTATCAGCAAACCTAAAATGCTACGGGAAGGGAGGAAAACAGGTCCGCGACGTAGGAAGTGATGAAGGAAGTAGTCAAGGTGAGCTGTCCGGAGTGTGGGAACTGTTTATGACGATTAGATAAAGGTATTTGCAATCCTAAAATGCTATGGGAAGGGAGGGAAACAGGTCCGCGACGTAGGAAGTGGTGAAGGAAGTAGTCAAGGCGAGTAGTCCGGAGTGTGGGAACTGTTTATGACGATTAGATTAAGGTATCTGCAATCTTTAAATGCAATGGAATGGAGGGAAACAGGTCCATGACGTAGGAAATTGTGTAGGATGTAGATGTGTGGATTTATGTATCTCCAATACTACGGTGCTTTCAGAGTGAACTAATGATTTTCCCCGAGCAAAGCTCGGTCCCCAGGTACTATAATCAAATGACGACACTAGCTTGAGGTTCGTGACGTATGAAGAGGTCAAGGAAGTAGTAAAGGTGAACAGTCTGGAGTGTGGAAACTGTTTATGACGATTAGATTAGGGTATCTGCAATCCTAAAATGCTATGGGAAGGGAGGAAAACAGGTCCGCGACGTAGGAAGTGGTGAAGGAAGTAGTCAAGGCGAGTAGTCCGGAGTGCGGGAACTGTTTATGATGATTAGATTAAGGTATCTGCAATCTTTAAGTGCAATGGGAAGGGAGGGAAACAGGTCCGCGACGTAGGAAGTGGTGAAGGAAGTAGTCAAGGCGAGCTGTCCGGAGTGTTGGAACTATTATGACGATTAGATAAGGGTATGGGCAATCAAAAATGCTATGGGAAAGGGATGGAAACAGGTCCGCGACGTAGGAAGTGGTGAAGGAAGTAGTCAAGGCGAGTAGTCCGGAGTGTGGGAACTGTTTATGACGATTAGATTAAGGTATCTGCAATCTTTAAATGCAATGGAATGGAGGGAAACAGGTCCATGACGTAGGAAATTGTGTAGGATGTAGATGTGTGGATTTATGTATCTCCAATACTACGGTGCTTTCAGAGTGAACTAATGATTTTCCCCGAGCAAAGCTCGGTCCCCAGGTACTATAATCAAATGACGACACTAGCTTGAGGTTCGTGACGTATGAAGAGGTCAAGGAAGTAGTTAAGGTGAACAGTCTGGAGTGTGGAAACTGTTTATGACGATTAGATTAGGGTATCTGCAATCCTAAAATGCTATGGGAAGGGAGGAAAACAGGTCCGCGACGTAGAAAGTGGTGAAGGAAGTAGTCAAGGCGAGTAGTCCGGAGTGCGGGAACTGTTTATGATGATTAGATTAAGGTATCTGCAATCTTTAAGTGCAATGGGAAGGGAGGGAAACAGGTCCGCGACGTAGGAAGTGGTGAAGGAAGTAGTCAAGGCGAGCTGTCCGGAGTGTTGGAACTATTATGACGATTAGATAAGGGTATGGGCAATCAAAAATGCTATGGGAAAGGGATGGAAACAGGTCCGCGACGTAGGAAGTGGTGAAGGAAGTAGTCAAGGCGAGTAGTCCGGAGTGTGGGAACTGTTTATGACGATTAGATTAAGGTATCTGCAATCTTTAAATGCAATGGAATGGAGGGAAACAGGTCCATGACGTAGGAAATTGTGTAGGATGTAGATGTGTGGATTTATGTATCTCCAATACTACGGTGCTTTCAGAGTGAACTAATGATTTTCCCCGAGCAAAGCTCGGTCCCCAGGTACTATAATCAAATGACGACACTAGCTTGAGGTTCGTGACGTATGAAGAGGTCAAGGAAGTAGTTAAGGTGAACAGTCTGGAGTGTGGAAACTGTTTATGACGATTAGATTAGGGTATCTGCAATCCTAAAATGCTATGGGAAGGGAGGAAAACAGGTCCGCGACGTAGAAAGTGGTGAAGGAAGTAGTCAAGGCGAGTAGTCCGGAGTGCGGGAACTGTTTATGACGATTAGATTAAGGTATCTGCAATCTGTAAGTGCAATGGGAAGGGAGGGAAACAGGTCCGCGACGTAGGAAGTGGTGAAGGAAGTAGTCAAGGCGAGCTGTCCGGAGTGTTGGAACTATTATGACGATTAGATAAGGGTATGGGCAATCAAAAATGCTATGGGAAAGGGAGGGAAACAGGCCCGTGACGTAGGAAGTGGTGAAGGAAGTAGTCAAAGCGAGCTGTCCGGAGTGTGGGAACTGTTTATGATGATAAGATAAGGGTATCTGCAATCCTAAAATGCTATGGGAAGGGAGGAAAAATGGTCCGCGATGTGGGAAGTGGCGAAGGAAGTAATAAAGGCGAGCTGTTCGGAGTGTGGGATCTGTTTATGACGATTAGATTCAGGTATCTGCAATCTTAAAATGCTATGGGAAGAGAGGGAAACAGATCCGCGACGTAGGAACAGGTGAAAGAAGTAGTAAGGTGAGCAGTGTGGAGTGTGGGAACTGGAAACCGTTTGTAGCAGTTCGATTAATGTAACTGCAATGCTGAAATGCTATGAGAAGGGATGGAAGCATGCCCAAGACATAGGAAATTGTGAAAGAAGTAGTAAAGTCTAGCAGTACGGACAGTGGGGATGTTTGTTGCAATTAGATTAACGTATCTAAAATACTAAAATGCTATGGAAAGCGATGAATACAGGTCCACGACGTAAGTGGTGAAGGAAGTAGTAAAGGCTGGCAGTGCAGAGTGGGGGAACCGTTTGAGCAGATGGATAAGTGAATTTGTAATACTTAAATGCTATGAGAAAGGAAGGAAACAGGCCAATGACGTAGTAAATGGTGAAGGAAGTAGTAAGGTTAACAGCGCAGAGTGTGGGAACTGTCTTTGGCAATTACATTAATGTATCTGCAATCCTAAAATGCTATGGGAAGAGAGGGAAACAGGTCCACGACGTAGGGTGTGGTGAAGGAAGTAGTAAATGTGAGCAGTGTTGAGTTTGAGAATGGATTAATGTATCTGCAATGCTAAAATGCTACGGGAAGAGACTGTAGACTGTAATATGTTAAAAATGATTACGAAGCACAAATCGATACATATTTTCGATACATGCAATCGTTTACAATCGAAATTTACAACTGAGTTGACAACAGCTGATTTTTACTCCATAGAGGCTAAAAACGATTTTTACTCCCTAAATATTAAAAATGCTACTTTAGACCCGCAGCGCATTCATGAAAAAATACTGTTTTTACTGCAGTAAGACAAAAACAATATAATATGAAACCTTGATGACTCCGCTCAATTTTGTGGATGCCTCTGCGAACGCCACCTAGTTATTTTGACACATTAAACGTACCTAGTCTCAGCCTATCCACTATGCCACTTCACAAGGACGAAAAGTTTGGCAGTGATCTTCAACAATCGAGAACACACTCACAATACCACGTATCGTACTCACTATGTTTTCTATGTCTATAACTGACGACGCGGTTGACGCCGAAAAGCATCACTATGGATTTCATAAACGTTTTCCTAAATTCTTTTTACTTACGGAACATTCTGTATAACATAACAAATAATGTGGGAAAAAGCAATGCTCTACTTGAAGAACATAAAAATTAATGCTATAAAATGGAAATATTTACGACTGTGTGTGAATTCTCTTTTGGAAAGCAGAAAGAAGTGCTAAAGTTATTGGCCTGTATTGGGGAACGAAACCACTCAAATCCTTTTAGAAAACTCTTCTTTGTTAGTTTGGAGTTCCCCAATTCTATCTACCAAACGATATACAAAAGAAACATTCTTTACTTAAGTAATGTAAATACAGTACATACACTTGTTTGGTTTCTATATTGCATGCATATTTCCATAGATGAAACATACCCCAAACACTGTGTTGGTTAGTCTATGCTATTTCCTAAAACTGTTTAGTTACTAATCCGTCTTTTAATCGCGGGTGATTGCATATCAAATTTGTTGATTATAAAGTGGTGGCAATTACTTTAAACCTCTCCTAAATAACTGTCACCGATATGATTTTGCGAAACAGATTGTCGGCTATCTGTCCAATTATGCAATTGTGCAATTATGCATTTAATAATGACTAAGAAGTTTTTTAATATAACAATTTATTAACCGTTCAACATTATTTGTAATGGTTTAAATACCTGCATTCAGTAATCCAATATGCTGCTTGTGGCAACTATAGTTTCGGTTCACAGGGAACCATCTTCAGGCCGTACAAGGCGTCGTTATTCACTTCCATATATGAAGGTCGTCATTTAATAAATAAGTACATAGAACACGAACACACGAAAACGCACATTGACACGAACATTTAACATTAAAAATACCGAGTACTCGGGAACAAGAGACAGGTGACGCGACCGGGTGGAAGTTGTAGCTCGAACTTATGTAGGAACTTATGTAAATACTCGAGCAGCCCAGCGTGAACGAAGTACGTGCACCGTGGTATCTGAAAAGTTAGGTTGTGTCCTTAGAAGTCCTATGTTTTAGAGTTAGCCACATGACAAGTTCAACATTAATCTATCTGAAAAAATTATATGTCTAATAACACTAGTAATAATATATTTACACTTATACTGTATATTCACGGTAAATACATATGAAAGATGGTAATTGGTGAGCGATTTCGATTGGACACTCCAATCATCATCAGACACAACAGGCGAATGACAAGAATCAAAAATGGCGTCCCTTATATACTATTGGCTACTGGAAGTACCGGCCAGTAAATTTCTATAGGTACAACTGGAGTCAAAATTCACTTGTTACAAAAAATTGTTGTTAAAATAGAGGCTATTTTAATTATTATTTTATTTGTTTTATAATAAGATATTAAGCTTTGAAAACAAAATATCGCCACCATATTGAAACTGTTATAAATTTTGTATTCATATTTTACACAAAGGTGGTCAAAACGACAAATATATTTACTGAATTTCAACGCTGTATCTCAAACCGTTAAGGAGTTATGCATGTTTTTTTTTATTTTTTTAAGCACCTACAGACAGACATACGCTTAACATTTTTAATATAAATATCACACATGTTGTATTGCATTTTTTGCTTCTTTTGACCTCCCGAATAATACGGTAAAGACACCATGTAGATAGAAGATATTTAATTTTACTCAATCTTAGATTCATCTACTTTTTTCAAATTAACCTTTCTAAGTTGAACTCCCCTTTTTGTTTGTTCCAAGATTGATGTCGCTTTGATTTGAAGTTATAGCTTTGTTTTGTAACTCTTTTAACAGTAAATCTATCTATCTTTAAATTTCCTGTTTGAAATTGTTTACTCGTATAGTATCTTGTGTCCCTTTTGCCCTATTGCCTCTCAAATACAGCCAGGCGAGTTATTTATTTCATGCTATGAATGGGATTCGTAATATAGAGATACATTTAAAGAAAGTACATATTTTAGGTGATAAGACTACAACAGTTCCAGTTGCCTAAAAAACTGCACCATTAAACATTACAATACATCACGTTGGTTGGGAAAGCAATGGAAGGGTTAACAAATTTTTGCTCTAACCATTACACCTGGCGACCCTATATACGGATGTGCATTTTGCAATGGGGACAGGGACTGAAATAATAATCACGTTTCATTGGTTAAACACAATTTCATTCTGTTGGTTTTCACTTTAAAAGGCACTTTCCAGTTTATCCGCTATTTTTGCTTCCACAGCCGTTTCTTCAACTTCGATAAGGCCACATCTAATTGCAACTTTCTCCATTGCCACGTTGAAATAGGTTTGTCGGTAGGAGCTTTCTTCTCTACGACTCGCCCATAAGAAGCTGCCTCTGCCAATTTCTCTTCTGAAACCACAATACACAAGAACGATTAGTTGTCATCAATATCCTTTCCACTGATTAATTCAAGGGCGACCTATATGTTTTTAAAATAGCCCCGCAGAAAACCTGCAAACTAAGTGAAATTCAATTAGTCTAAATGGAATTTTAATAAAGTATTGCCATAAACAAGACCGTTGACTAACCAACACGAGTAGACTTCTCATCCTATTAAAAAATTTAAAGCTCGTTTTTCGTGTCTAGTTCATGTCCGGTGACACAGTTCGCTAGTGTGAACGAGGTTTGTTTTTATTATTTTAGGGTTAATTTCATTATTTGTGCTTTACTGTTTTTTTTATATATATCTAGGGGACAAGTTGTTGTTCATGATAGTTTATTTTGACCAAACGAGGTTTTAAATTACTAAAAAAAAACAAGACACAAATTGTAAACAAAACACGACAACTACAGTGTACCAGACAGAACTAACAATAAAATTTGATTCAGCTGATCTATAATGGATGAGGAATCTACTAATGGAGTATCTTTTATCTATGATAAGACATATTTGTTCCCTATTTAAGTAGCATTAGATTTGATGAGAGTTTAGATATGCTGCTAAAGGGAAGGTAAGAAGGGGTTTTTTACCAAATGTTTATATGACAGCAATAGTATCATGTTTATAGGACGAAATAAATAAATTTGCCAAATTTGAACAACAAATATCTTTAACAAAAGTCAACTAACACCGTTTTCTTTTTCTTTATAAGAATTGTATGTTACATTTGCGGACCGGGCTATTGCGGACTCAAAGGGATTGTATAATAATTTATTTCGCCGTAATGCTGCAAAAACAGCAGTTTTTTGTACATACTTTGCGGGTCAATACTAGCATTTAACTCCCTCCCTTTTCAATAGTTCGTCATATTGATGGTATAATGTACAGTAACACAATTTTAATAGACGAAATGATTGAATCACCTACTAAACAGCTGCTTATTTACATTAACAGAATTGAACACAATCTGGAAGTCATTTTGAGAGGTGATTTTTACAAGAAACGTATTTTCGTTTTCTATCTTAGTTCTAGTTGATTAATCATCGCACGGTCAAAAAGTGTCTTTAAAAAATGACAAGAAAAGAGTCACTTTACGCCCTAGTGATGGAATATACTATTTTGTGTAGAAGGGCATTTGATCTATTTATATATGTTTGTATATTCTATAGATTTATGTACATTCCTTAATGATTTTAAGCAGCTGTTTGTCTAGAATCGTGAGGGAATCGGAAAAAGTGATCGTGTTAGTAGGGTTTTGTTTTAGGTGTTTGGCTACCATTGGTATTATTTACCGTAAGAGCCTGATGATTCTGCGCTATGTTACGGTCGCGGTGATGAAAACTCTTAATAGGGAAATCATTTGCTCTAACATTTTGTTCGTAGTAGAGTTATGTCAACAATAGTTACTTACCAAGTGATCGAGATGGAGTACTTGTCTCGTCATTCTTCAGTGGAATGTCATTTGGTTCACCTTTGCTTTCGTAGAAACCCTGAAAAGTGTGAGTCTCAAGTATATAAAATGTTTATGTATGGGTACTGCACAACTGTAGTACTCATTGTACATTTACTTTATATCATGCCCGTAAAAGATAAAGAGGATTGGGAAATCAGAAAATAAAACAGAGAATAGATATCTATCGCCAGATTTAGCTCAGACTTAAACTAGAAGGCTGAAATGTGTAGGATATGGTATGGAGGCAGGATACTTCTTCCACATGTGGACAGACATACTCCAGAAAGCAGGAGACAAACCACATGGCAGACCAAGGTCTCAAGGCTGAGATAAGTTTGCTAAACGATATTGAAACACTCGGGACAACACATGAAGTATCGGAGAATATAAATACGAAGGTTTGCTGTTTGCGAGGCTAAAAATCTGCTGGTTTCCTGTGACCAAAGATATGAAATGAAATGAAATGAAATGAAATGAAATGAAATGAAATGAAAATACTTTTTTATTGAGGCGAACATTAGGACCACATGGTCCTTTCTTACAGTTAACCTCTTATTTACTAAATATATACTAAACAATGTATTTTTATGAAACTTTTAAAACTATTAACAAAATAATAAGTAAGAACTAAAGTTATAGCCTAAATCTTTGTCCCTAATATACGCATACACACACACATTCACTCTTTGCCATACCTAGGCCTAACGCACGCCATCCCACCAAGCCACGGTCATCCGATCGAGATAGTACGCCTTCAGCGCCGCCGTCAGTTGGGAACGGGATTCTATGCTCCTGATAGTGAATGGAAGTGAGTTCCAAAGGCGACATGCTGTTACTGTAAATGATCTATTATAAACTGTTGTCTTATGGTGAGGAATTTGGAGAGTTGATGAGCCAGAGCGGGTATTTCTTGCACCTCTTTCATTTAAAAATCTAAAATTGATCGCGAGATAATTTGGAATTTTGAGATTGATGGCCGAATGAGTTATATTAATAATGCGTATTTCTCTAACGTCAGACAGTTTTAAAAGAGAAGAATTTACATAGTACGGTGTGACGTGATCATCTCGTCGAAGATCATACAAAAATCTTATACAGTAATTTTGAGCTCGTTGCAATTTTGTTGCCGTTTTGTCTTGTAGATATAACGTAAGATAAGCTATAATCTATCCAAATCCGTATAAAAATGTTAACCACACGATTATGGAGTTTCTTAAAATTAGTTATAAATTACTGACACAAAACAAAGGATGGATAAGTAGGAATGATTTTAAATGCATCCCAAGCTATTTCATTAACTGTGAATTTTCCTTTTTCATTTTAGCGAATTTCCCTATAGGGAAGTAGCTATTACCGTAGGTCTCATGGTAAGACTTAGGCCCGGGACCTATTTACTTTTTCATTTTGATGTCCCCAGAGGCCAAAAACACCATTCGTTAAAATTTTTATATATGTATATATATATATATATAGGTATATATATAGATTTATATATATATATGTGTCCGTGAACACGATAACTTGAGTAATTTTTATCCGATTTTGATGAAATTTGGTTTGAAGGTGTAAGGCGGGATAAACTTGAATGAGTTCGCGATCCAGCATGATAGGACTATGGGAACAGGGTTTTATGGGGGGTTTTATGGGGTAAAAATTGGTTTTTTTCATTTTTGACCCTCAAAACACAAAATTTCCCAATTTTTCTCTAAACCTTCTTAAAGAGCTTAAAAAAACAAACAATTCAGTATATCAAAGTGTTTTTGTACGGTTATTGGTTACGGAGAAAACTAAAAAAATGGTAAATTTAAAATTCCTATGTTATTCTTATGGAGAATATTGTAAAATGTTGTAGTTTGCTTGTTTATGGATATATTTTGATCAAACTTGGCAAATTTTTTTATTTTATAGTAAGCTATTAATATTTTACTAAAAACACACTTTATTAGTTTCCTTGTAGCAGCAAACCTAGGTACTCGTTAAACCTAATGTTATTTAAATAAATCAATTGAAAATCAATTCAGCCAAATAGAAATTCGCTTAGGTTTGCTGCGGCGGGGGTATTTAATTTACTAATCAAGACATCTTTCTTTCTCTAACTAAAGTAAACTTAAATCTATGGCTGCAATATTTACCAAGATCAGAATGAAAGAAGAAACTAGAACCAAACGAATCATTCGTGTTTGGCGGATCCAAGAATAGTAATTGTTTAAAAAATTAGGTCGAACTCCATTACCAATTTGCGCAAACGAAAACTTGTACTGCTCCTATTGGTTGTTCGAAGCAATCAATCAAACTTATTAATAGTCAAACTGTACTAGTAACAACTGTTCTATCATTTGCAAGCCACATGTCGGTTTCAACTGGCTGACTATATACTTTTTAACTTTTCATAAATAAATAAATTTAAAAAGTGAAGATGTGAAAAGTTTTTTTGTCATTTTGCACTTTAATTTTATTAATAAAGGTAACAAAAAGTAAATAAAAATACCATAGCCTCGGGAAATCTGCAGACTACGCAAATTATAATTTGTCTAATTGGATTTCTTCTAAAATATTTTCATATAAAGACATATTCTTTCCCAATTTTAATATCACTAGGTTTAACGATTACTTAGGATTGCTTCTGTGGGGAAGGAAAGTCTCCTGGTAAGACCTTCACCCGAGACCGGTTTAATATGTTAGGTAGTCCAGCTTCAACATGAGAACCTTGAAGGGTTATTTGGTAAAAAATTAGGGGAGTAAGTACAATTATTTAAAAATGCTTTACCATATGAACAAACGGTGGCACGTTATCCAGCATGTCAAAAGGAACAAAAAATGCAACATAACATGTGTCATATCTCATTCCGTTTTGGGTCTATCTGTCTGTATGTGATTTTTACAAAGACATTCATAACTATTTAACTGTTTGAGCTATAGCATTGACATTTCGTAAAAAATGTTTATCTTATTGATTAGTTATAAATTACTGACACAAAACAAAGGATGGATAAGTAGGAATGATTTAAAATGCATCCCAAGCTATTTCATTAACTGTGAATTTTCCTTATAGTGTATAGTATAGTGTGTGTATAGTATTTTCCTTTTAGTGGTCTTGACCACTATGTTTGTACAAATTATGAATAAAATACCCCCGCCGCAGCAAACCTGCCGACTAAGCGAATTTCCAGTTGCCTGAATTGATTTTCAATTAAATGTATTTAATTAACATTAATATTTATGAGTACATAGGCTTGCTGCTACAGGGAGGGTAAAAAAGTGTGTTTTTTAGAGAAACATTAATAACTTAGTATAAAATAAATAAATTTACCAAGTTTGATTAAAATATATCCATAAACAAGCAGACTACAACATTTTACAATATTCCCCATAAGAATAACATGGGAATTTTAAAATAACAATTATTTGAATTTTCTCCGTAATTAATAATAGTACAAAAACACTTTGATATACTAAATTATTTGTTTTTTAAGCTCTTTAAGAAGGTCTGAAGAGAAATTGGGAAATTTTGCGTTTGGAGGGTCAAAAATTAGAAAAACCAATTTTTACCCCATAAAACCCCCCGTAAAACCCCGTTCCCATGGTCCGATCTTGCTGGTTAGCGAACTCATTCAAGTTTATCCCGCCTTACACCTTTAAAACAAATTTCATCAAAATCGGATAAAAATTACTCAAGTTATCGTGTTCACGGACACACACACACACATATATATATATATATATATACATATATAAAAATTTGAACGAATGGTGTTTTTGGCCTCTGGGGACATCAAAATGAAAAAGTAAATCGGTCCCGGGCCTAGGTCTTACCATGCCACCTACGGTAATAGCTACTTCCCTATAGGGAAATTCGCTAAAACTCTTGAACCGTTAAAAAATGGCTGCTTTAAAAAATATTTGATGCCAAATTCCATGAAAATCGTTCTTTTACAAAATATTTGCAAGTTTTGTAAAATTTAGTAAATTTTATGTTGATTACAACAATATCGTATAAGCTTAGTTTGGACAAAGAATAACGGAGAAATTACTTTTTTCTTGCAATACCTTCAGTGTAAACCATTCAAACAATGTAAATACCCCCGTCGCAGCAAACCTGCATACTAAGCGAATTTCCATTTACCCGGCTTGATTTCTACTAAAATATTCCCTAAAAATTTACAGATTTATATCCTATTTAAATAACATTAATTTTAGTGAGTAGTTAGGTTTGCTGCTATGGGGAAGATGTTGAGATGTGTTTTTTTCAATTGAAATATTGATAGCTTAGTATGAAATAAGCCAAATTGCCAAATTTGATTACTTAAAATATATCCATAAACAAGCAAACTAGAACAGTTTATTTATTCTCCATAAGAATAACATGGGAATTTTAAATTTACAATTTTTTGAATTTCCTCCGTAGTCAATGAACATTCAAAAAAACTTCAATATACTAAATTATTTGTTTTTTTAAGCTCTTCAAAATGGTCTAGAGAGAAATTTAGAAATTTAAAGTTTTTAGGGGCAAAAATGAGAAAAACCCATTTTTACCCCATAAAACCACCCATAAACCCCTGATCCCATGGTCCGATTATGCTGGTTCGCGAACTCGTTCGAATAAATGTAGGTTTACACGTTTGTACCAAATTTCATCGAAATCGGGTCAATTTTGCTCGAGTTATCGCGCTAACGGACACATATATATAAATATATATATATATGAATTTGAACGGATGGTGTTTTTGGCCTCTGGGGACCTCAAAACGAAAAAGTAAATCGGTCCCGGGTCAAGGTCTTACCATGAGACCTACGGTAATAGCTTATTCCCTATATGGGAAATTCGCTAAAAGTAATTTGATCAAGGTATCATTGTTTAAATGGTGACAATTAGGTATGTAACGGTTTTCATAGAATTTGACATCAAATATTTTTTAAAAGCCGCAATTTTTTTAAGGTTCAAGAGTTTTTATTCATATTTTGTAACAATATATTGGTTAATAATATGAACATTTTCACATAATTTTAATGCTGTAGCACAAACAGTTAAGGAGTTATGAATGTTTTTGTAACAATCTTATACAGACAGATGGACCGAAAACGGAATGAAGTAGGACACATATTGTAATATTAAATTTTTTTCTTTCGACATGCAGAATAACGTGACAAAGTTTGTTCATATAGTTCCAAGACACCCTGTATAATTGCGGTCGTTCACTGGTGCAATGATTTATTTGCAGTAAAATATATTTTTAACACTCTGTTTAGACATACCACACAAAGTTTTATGATGTTTTATCATGAAGAAGTACAGGGGGTTACGAGCAATAAGTTTAATGTATTCCAAACCAGTATAGCTTGTTTTTCCATTTACGAAACAATGGAAACTCAGGCTTGAACTAACAATTCCTGGTGCACTCATGCTAAAATGTTAAAACATTTAGTATTTTATCAACAGAAGTATATAAAGAATAAAGATACTATGTAAATCAAGAAAGCAATAGTCAATCCTTGAAAGTAATATCCCACATAATGTTAAAGTGATGTATTGTCAAGGGATAAGTGGCACACGTAGCTTACTGATGGAGTATAACATTATTGATGTAATTTATTGACAAAAATCTTGAAACGTTTGCAGTTTACGAATTGAGCTTGATGAAGCAGTTCCCCATACTGGACAGGCGTACAACAATAGTGGACGTAGAGAAGAGTTTTGTATAGAAGGGTTTCATTTTAAATAGACATACATGATTTTTGTTGATTGAAGGAAACAATTTTGATAATCTGCCATAAGTCAAATTTAATGTTTATTAATATGAAATTTCCAATTTAATTTTCGGTCGAAGTATACACCTAAATATTTTATTGCTTGGTCCGTAGGGTTCCATACGATCTGTTCATATAGAATTTCAATATTTGGAGGATCTGACGGTTTTCGGAGGGTGAGAATCTTCAGTTCAGTAGTTAACATCTTAAAACTAATAAATATCAAATTTCTATTTACAAAGCCTAACATGTATATTGCTTATGGTCAATAAAAATTCTAGAATCTTGAACATAAACATATTTTTGGTTTTTATCATGAAAAGTATTCCTTGCAATCATTCAAAATTCATACAACATCTCCTTTGACAAAAATAAGATATCGAAATGGAGGAAAAGGAGGATGTATTATTTATATAGGATTCGGAGATAAGAACGACTTCACATCCAATGCAATGAAGAACCGATAGTGATTGTAACAATAGGACTCAATTTCTTACAAAAATGTCTTGAAATATGTGATATTCCCCTGGCAAAGTGTCAAGATTCGAATGTTGCACTTCCATTTCTTAACATAGTTTAAGGTTTAAAAAAAATGTGAATAAATTAGTTTTGTTATTTTCTCATACAAAAGGCATAAAAGATTAAATGGTCAATTAGACAGAGTAATAAGTTAGTAGTTTACGCAACGTTCAATAGAGGTTATGTTTTGTTTATAACCACTCACTGCCACATATTGTGAGGTAACGACTCATTGTCTCAAAACCACTCACTCATTAAATTGGCCTTAACAGCTGATAAGTTTACGTTCAAAGTAATAAAATTTTACTTCTTTTCTCTCAATTCTCAAACCTCATTGGTCTAAACCTACACTCATCTCCATTCATACTTCGCTTAATATACCTATGTATGGTCGCCATTTCATTGGACAGTAACAGTATAAACTTGTACAGTAAACTAACAAAACAAAGCTTTTAAGTATATAAACAATACTGTTAAGTGAATCTTTTCAATTCTAAGAACTGAATAGAAAAAAGCTAGTTTAAAAAATGGTCGTGGGTAAACTAAAAAACAAAGGCCTACATGATCAGGGTTCAAATCCCGTTAATCACTAATGATTTTAATCCATACAATCCACCAACAAAAATTTTACGATGTTTAGTTAAGAGAACTTTCTATGCATCGCAGAACCACCTCTTAAAAAAAAAGTCCATACTTTTTGCAAATTAATAGTTTGTACAACCCACTCACTTAAACTGTATCTGGCAGTTTATAATTAATATACTTTTACTAAATTAGGAGATAAGTATGTTAATTGTTATTAATTGTTTTACTGTTAGTTTTTACGAGCATATTAAACAATTATTCGATTCTGAAACTAAAATTTTAACATTGACTCTGATGCAAATTCAATTCCAGATCAAATTAGGATACACAATGAATAACATCAACGTGCTATAAAATTCACAATTAAGATAACTAAAATATCCACAAGACAAAATTGAAAAAGTTAAATGAACTATTTATTTATGAAAAACTAGCTGTTGTAGGTACCCGTGCTTTGCAACAGGAAGAGGACACAAAATATAAAAATGTTAACCTTTACATCTGTTGCATATAATAGTTACACATCTGCCAACGCTTTTAGAAACAAAATTAAACTTTTATGGCCTTAATAGAAACGTTTAAGTTATAACTTTTAAATATGGTAAGTAGTGGATACCACCATTTTGGTTTTGATTAATTTTAAATCTTGTGTAGGCTGATATGAGAAAAACTGACCAAATCTTGAATAAAACTTTGACATACATGATTTACCCTCACCTCCCTTGATTACATATCTTTTAATTTACTATCGACATTTTAAATTTCAATTTTGAAGTTGCAAAAATACTAATTATTAAATATAAAATGAACATTTTTTAAATTTCACTCTTCTTTTTATTAAATCACAAATCCTTCCATCTTCAGTTTCTTCACTCATAATAACTCATTAGCAAAACTAAGTCAGCTGTTATAAACTTTAGAAATATTGCTGTGCCTTATCAATACAGTCTTTTGAAATATTAAAGAAACTATATCTATATGTACTATAAAATTTTTTAAACAAATAATTCAGCATTAAAGACAGCAGACAAAACTAATATGATTATCAAAGCATCAAGGACTAAAAAATGTAATAGCAAATACAATATATGTTTCATTGCATCTTTGATTCTACTCTACAAAAATATCAACAAAGAACTTAATATATAAACCAGTTATTTTGATCAGTTTCATCGTCCATTGCCTTAACATTTTCACACTTACCATTAAGTAAACATAGTAACAGACATTTCATTGATTTTAGAAACAAAAGAACACTGTGTACTGCTTAGTTTTATGATATTTTTCTTGGTTTAATTTATCAATGGTGTGGCGAAACACAAATAATAAATGTATCAAATAAAGTAAATGTGAACTGAAAGCTATGTTAAGATAAAATAAGACTATTTTGTATTACCATTTGATAATTAAATATAGTTACACATATACAACAGATTTTAGAAAACAAAAGTCAACGACGTACAATTTAGTTATTGATGATATTCTTTAGTTTAATTGAAGCATAGGTTTAGCAAAACACAATAACTTAATTTACCTAAATATACGTATAAAAAACAATGTTATGTGCAAGTGATGTTAAGTTAATCTAACACATGTTAAGCAGTTCGAATTTATTTAAAGTAGCCTCCAAATTCATTAAAAATATGTATACATTGTAATTTTCATACTGTTTCCATGAAAACATACCAATAACATTATTTTCATAACTTAGACGCTTTAAAAAATCCAAAGCAGAGTTGGAGTTGATACAGCAACGGTTATAGAATCCTTTTTTTCTATAATCATTGACATAGTTTTAGAATAAATAATCCATGATAAAAGGTTAGATTAAAATAAACCTACCTCATAGTTATGGAAACTATTATATATAATTTCTTTGTATCAGCTGTCTGAAATTGTGAAATATGTAGTTTAGCAGTTCTTCTTGTTTATATTTAAATGTCAAAGTAAATGTAAACAAACATTGTTAGTGTTCTCATTGCAGCCATGGATACCAATAAATATTTACTTTTAAAATGTTCACATCAGAACTTTTAAAGCCAAAGGGGCAAAGCCTACGGTCAGTATCAAAATGTGAATAGTCCTATAATGGTCCTTGGTATAGTAGCTATAATTTTGTAAAATTTAAGCCCAGTTGGTTCAGTAGTTTTTGCACCTATTAGTAACACACATACAGGCAGATACCATTAGATTTTTATATAATAGTATGGATATATGAGAAACTATTTAAAAAAAAAATGAGGAACTATTGATTTAAGGCTTAACGAATAATCAACACTTTTATTCCCGTTTCTTAGAATTAGAACATATCCAAACTTTATGTAGGGTCTGGATTCCGTGGCATTATCCGTGAAATCAGAAAATGTCTGGAAAGTTTGCGCGATCAATAGTCTAAGATGTTGCCAAGTTCGCGGGATATAAGGTATGTTAAATTGTCGTAGAAAACCTAAATATAATCAAAAATATTTCGTCATTGGTTTTTATGTTACAAAGCTTCAAGATTCATTATTTCTAAAAAGTATCAATAAAACTAACTGAATAAAAGTACAAAAGATATTTAAAACAATTTTTACAGACATATAAACCGGTGTTCACTGAAGAATATTTAACAGCTGTCTTTAAGGTTAAAGTGACCCAAGACTGACTGAAACCAAATAACTGACAGTTAGACTGAGCAATTGCGGATGTAACTGGAAATGAAATGTAACTGTGTCGGAACTGAAACGTGTGAATTGACATTCAAACAATTATCAAATTAATATTTATTACTATAATAGCAATGTATTATCTTTGACTATCAATACAATACTTCAGTATCCAATAGTCAATGGTATCATATACGACAACACAGATGATTTACAATTTTTATATACTGTAGTCATTATTGAAGTTTAAGGCAGCTAGTAGAACCTAACTAAATCAGCAATGTAAAATTATTTTACTCAAGATATTGATAGCACGCAAAATACATGATACTAAAATGCGCTCAAAGCAAAAGAATCATAAAATTAACTTCTCATACATATCACTGAAACAAATTTACGTAAGCAAGAATCTTTAATATAAATTTTCAAAGTAGATTCTTCCATAGAATGCTTGGTATTTTAGCTCCATTGGGTTTTACTGTGAAATCCAATGATCCATAGGACTGTAGTTGGATTGCATTGTTCCAAACATGAAATCACTATCATTTGTTGATTTGAACATCTTTTCTGTGAATTCTTTACTGCAAGAGTTTTGAAATAACGCTATTGCAAATATAAATGTTCCAAATTCAGTCCAACTAATTAATGGGTATTTTTCAATGATAAGGCCTATATGTTGAGTATTTTAATGTTTAAAAAAATGTAAGACTAATATTAAGATTGGGTTTTCTAAATTAAACAAGAGGTTTAATGACTAAAACGGTGTCTTTTAATATAATATACAACGAAACAAATTTATTACTATTCTTAAAGTCTGAATTAAATTAAATTTAGTAAAATTATCATGAGTAATTAATTGTTTGATGGCTAAAAAATTAAAGGGTCACAAATAATCCACAAGAAAATAATACAGTGTTTTCTGGAAAATCGGTAGGAAAAATACAATTGAACCAAACCAAAATGTTTTGTTTATTTCCATGTAAACTTAAAACACTTTTGGTCCTAGGGGGTTAGAATGAGCCCGGGATTGTCACATTATTTCAGGATAGACCTAGGGGTTGCGGCATTATCACTTAAATATTGCTGATTTGGTGTGATTTGAACCCGAGACCTCAGGGACTGAAGTCTCACGCTCTAACTATTGTATATTAAACACCAACTTTAAGAACAGTTATTTATTAACAAGTTTAACAAGGTTCATAATGTAAAGATGTAGTAACTCTAACTGAAGTCTTATTTTGTTTGTTTTGCATTTATAATAAACAAAGAACATTTAATTTAATATTATCAGCTGATTGTATGTACAGGATATAATAATCTTCCCTGGGAAAGAATCAGCTTATTACCTCTTCAGTATTCTCTGAGATCTTCTTATTACAGATGATGGATAAAAATTTTTTGTCCTGTGTGATGCTTGAGGAGAGTCATTTGGTTTGTTTACCACTTGTGCATGTTTCTGTGACTCAGACTCTGAGGCTTCAACGGACTGTTCATTTAAAGATACTAGTGTAGAGCGCATTTGATCAACATGACATTTAACCATTAAACCTTCAACTTCAACTTCATAATGGCAGTTTCCTAATATTTTGACCACCTTACCAAATTTCCATTTAGGATGATTACTTCTGTAGTCTCGAACTTGAACGTTATCGCCGGTGCTAAAACATCTTAAGGTACCAACGCCTTCTGTGTCAGAGATCCTTTTCGCCTTTAGCAGATCAATTCTCGTACGTATACTCCGTTTGAACATCATCTCCGCAGGGCTTCTTCCTGTGCTTATGTTCATAACTTTACGGGTTTGTAGAAGGAATCTACATAGGTTTGTATGGATGTCTCCAGATTCTTCAGCCATTGCACTTAGTTTTCTTTTTAGAGTTTGTACATAACGTTCCCCTTGTCCATTTGACGCTGGGTGATATGGTGCCATCAGTTTATGTTGAATACCATTGGATTCCATAAAATGTTTAAATTCATGTGAAATGAACGCAGGACCATTATCACTAACAATTGTACTTGGAATGCCGAATCTTGCAAACATTTCTCTTAAGATTCTTATAGTGGAGAAACTAGATATGCTTTTTGTTTCCTTTACCTCCAACCACTTTGTATATGAATCTACTGCTATGAAAAAGTATGTACCTCTGAATGGTCCTGCATGATCTATCAATGACAAATACTTAGTAACACCGCTTCTAGATGGAGTACAATGCTCAATGGAGTATGATACGGGAGCTGCTGTATCATCTATGTCATTAAGTACCTTCAAACGATTATTCCCACACAAGAAAATTACAGAAGTCCCAAATGTTAAGCTAAAAACCTACACAGGGGAATCCATTAAGTTAACTGGAACAAGTGAAGTTAAAGTTCAGTTAGGTTCAAAAACAATGGTAGGTAGAATTTTTGTTGTACAGAATAATGTTGATAATATATTTGGGCGCGAATGGATTCGTAACTTTGACATATCTATTCATGACGTAAATCACATGGCGAGTCCTAGTTCTTACAAGCAAAACATCCTAAAGGAAAATAATATAAAACAAGACATTTTTGACACATATGAATCCCTATTTACAAAAGAAGTAGGAATTGCACCAGATAAACAAGTAAATCTTCCATTAAAGCCTGATTCAAGACCCATTTTTATTAAATACCGTGTCCCTCCTGTTGCATTAAAAACTAAAATAGAAGACGAATTGTGCTTACTGGAAGAAAAGGGCATCATTTCAAAGGTAACCAATTCAGAATGGGGAACACCCATAGTACCTATATTGAAAGAAGACGGAACAGTAAGAATATGTGCTGATTATAAGGTAACTGTAAATTCCCAACTGCAAAATGATCACTATCCTATTCCCAGGATTGAAGAGATATTTGACAAGTTAAATGGAGGGCAATACTTTACAACTTTGGACTTACACAAGGCGTATTTACACCTTCAAATGGACGATGATAGTGCCAACCTTCAAGCCATAAGTACTCATATGGGAGTTTTTAAGGTAAATAGACTTATGTTTGGAATAAAAACAGCTCCAAACATATGGCAACGCTACATGGACTCAGTTTAACTGGACTGGAAGGTACTGCTGTTTTCTTTGATGATATAATAGTTCAAGGAAGAACTATTGAAGAAACAAAACTACGCACGATCAAGGTGTTGGAACGTTTGAAGGAAAACAACTTGCACATAAACAAGAATAAAAGTAAGTTTTTTCAAGAGTCTGTGAACTACTTAGGATACAAAATTGATGGAAAAGGATTGCATAAGAGCCATGATAAAATAGAAGCTGTTTTGAAATGTCCCATACCCACTAACGTTACTGAATTGAAGCAGTTTCTTGGGCTTGTAAACTATTATCACAGGTTTCTACCCAACCTTGCAACTAAGATACATCCATTATATGAGCTGCTACATAAGAAGAAAACCTATACATGGACAAAACGATGTAATGATGCTTTTGAGGGCATTAAGAAGGAAATCACAACAGAGAGGGTTCTTACAACATTTTCACCAAACCTACCACTGATACTGGCAACGGACGCTTCGCCTCATGGACTATCTGCTGTTTTATCTCACAAGATGCCGGATGGAACAGAACGACCTATAGCTTTTGCTTCAAGGACATTAAGTAAAGCAGAACAAAATTACAGCCACATTATTAAGGAAGCGACTGCGATCTACTGGGGTGTTCATAAGTTTTTCCATTACTGCTATGGTCGAAAGTTTACACTTATAACGGACAACAAACCATTGTCTTCTATTTTCCATCCCTCAAAATGCCTACCACCCTTAACCGCCACTAGAATGTTACACTACGCTGTATTTCTGTCAGGTTTTGACTACGAAATACAGTATCGTAAAGCATCGAATCATGTCAACGCAGATTTCCTATCAAGGTTTCCTGTTAACAATACATGTGATCATCAAGAAACCTTAGATGAAACAGTATCAGACAAATACCTTTTACAAGTACAACTGAATTCCCTTCCTGTCACAAGTAATGAAGTAAGAAGAGAAACTATGAACGATCCAGAATTAAAGTTGGTATACAATGCACTAATGACATCCTCTTATATTACGAAGCCTGAACAATACAAAGGTTTAGAGGGAGAACTGTCAATTGAAAACGGATGTTTATTTAGAGGAGTTCGAGTTGTAATTCCATGTGCTTTACGAAAAACTATTCTGAAAGAACTACATGAAGCTCACACAGGCATAACAAAAATGAAAGAACTAGCCAGGCAGTATTGTTGGTGGCCTACAGTGAATTCTGACATAGAAAACTATGTAAATTCATGTAAACCATGTGCATTGAATAAAAACGATCCTCCGAAGTACCATGAACCATGGCCAAACACCAATATTCCTTGGGAAAGGGTGCACATAGATCATGCAGGACCATTCAGAGGTACATACTTTTTCATAGCAGTAGATTCATATACAAAGTGGTTGGAGGTAAAGGGTGGTAGGCATTTTGAGGGATGGAAAATAGAAGACAATGGTTTGTTGTCCGTTATAAGTGTAAACTTTCGACCATAGCAGTAATGGAAAAACTTATGAACACCCCAGTAGATCGCAGTCGCTTCCTTAATAATGTGGCTGTAATTTTGTTCTGCTTTACTTAATGACATAGATGATACAGCAGCTCCCGTATCATACTCCATTGAGCATTGTACTCCATCTAGAAGCGGTGTTACTAAGTATTTGTCATTGAATTTGGATGACAAAGAATTGAGCTGTAGCTCTTCAGTGATAGTGAAAGAATTACTTGTACCATCTGTTTCTTCATTTTCACTGGAATAATCTTTATCCGTAGAGTCCATTTGTTTTTGAAATGCCTTACCTTTGTTCATTTTACTCGCCTTCAAACAAACAGCAGCAGTATGACCCTTACCATTGCATGTAAAACAAGTGGCATTGCGTAGCTTGCATTCATTTGCTTTATGGTTAGATTTACCACACCTAAAACACTTGCCTTTCAAATCATCTATTGATACAAAGCTGTCGGATTTTGATGGGTTTTTTGTGGTTTTACTGATTTTATTTACAATAGCTGGTGATGAGATTTCATTGTTACCTTGTTTTGATATCTCGAAAGATAAGGCTAACTCATACGCCCTTTGTAAAGTCAAGGAATCTTCTTGTAGAAGCCTTTCTCTTATCTCTTTGCTGTACAAACCTCTAATGAACTGGGTGCGTAAGTGGGTGTCAATCGTACTGGATTTGCATTTTGAACAGGAAAAATTACAGTGTAGAGTCATGCTACGAAGCTCTTTCATGTATGTGGAAATAGATTCACCCGATTGTTGTGAACGCGTGTAAAACTTATGTTGTTCAGCAACTTCATTTGGAGTTGGACAAAGGTAATCTTTGAGTAGCTTGACCAGTTCATTATACGATTTAGTATTTGGTAAGTCTGGGGCGCATAAATCATTTAAGAGTTGAAAATTCTTTGGACTGAGGCAGCTAATTAACACCTGCACGCGTGTTTTGTCATCATCCTCCCCCCCTAATCCATTCAATTCAAGATAGTTAGTGAGCCTAAGTAAGTAGGTTGTAAATGTTTCATTACCTTCATCATAAGGTTCCAACTTTTGAAGTGGGGGACGAATCTTTTGTTCCTTTTCTTCACTAAACTTCTCTTGTAGATATAACAGTAATGCTTGATTTATTTCTCTTTGAGTCGTCGCCATTATTGTATATTAAACACCAACTTTAAGAACAGTTATTTATTAACAAGTTTAACAAGGTTCATAATGTAAAGATGTAGTAACTCTAACTGAAGTCTTATTTTGTTTGTTTTGCATTTATAATAAACAAAGAACATTTAATTTAATATTATCAGCTGATTGTATGTACAGGATATAATACTAACCACTAGACCAGCTCACTCCCACACCTCAAGCACTAGTGGATAAGATGCCTTACACCAGAAAAAGTAGAAATCAAAATTTCAATTCAGATAATCTTTGTCACTGACCACACTCAGTAACATAAATTTGATAATTTAAAAATAATTTTCAAGTTATCCTTAGGGCTCTTAAAAAAGTGTTTAATGCTAAAGATTCAACATTCTAAGCTTCTTTGCGTTATAAATCAGATGTTGTCAGCCTGTGTAGTGGTGATAAAAGCAATACCTCATAGATTTTAAACATCGGGTTTTGTTATTACTACTTCTAAAAAGCACTTGCTCTGTTGCTTACCAGCTTTATGTTGAATGCACTTTAAATGTTTAATTCTCTACAGCTAAGTTGGTAATTAGGTGATAATAAGGCGGAATATAGTTGTAACAGCTTCAAGTGATGTATTCTGTTTACGATTTAATCATCACGTTGGTATTCGCTTGATTTTTTTACAGTAGTTGTAAATATGTAACCTTTTGGAGGAAACATTGATAACTAAAATACCCTAACTTAGTAGATTTAGTAAATTTGTATCTGCTTTATGGAATTTATATTAAGAAATCCTACGATAAAAGGAAACATAAGTCATAACTTCGTTATAACCTATAAGCAATCATTTTGCAATAATATATTCGTACTTAAGTAATAACAGTAATAATTGCACATGGGCAGGTTGGGGATGCTCTTTAGACGGATTAGGAGCCATTAGTGCCAATCAATACCAAACCTATTAGCGCTGCTTAGTGCTTAGATCAGCTACTGAGTAAGCAACCAAATAATTGATGAGCAAGGATAATAATTGTGCTGTTGAATTATAGTTTGTAGAGTATCGGTTACTGAAGTAATATTCATAGTCAAAGGTTGTAGGTATAATAGTAAGTTTAAATGAGAGTTTTATGAAAACATTGAAAGCCATAATAAATTACCTTAAGATTTTAAACGGCAGTAAACCTTTGGTTTGTTATAAGCTTCTTTCTCTTAATTATAACAGATTATACTATATATACTGTACTCTAAGAAAAAAAAACTTTAACCACAGTCGAGTAATACTTCAGGAGGAATAATTAATATATATTTTTAGATTTTGTGATTTGAAAATGTGAAAGATATTTTAAAAAATCAAGTTTTTATCACAATATAGTAACGAATCGTCATAAACCAATATCAACGCTGAAATTCTTCAAACACACTATTCGTAGATGATACTCAAATATTAATTACCTGCGCAAAGCGTGCACAGTTTCCCAAAGTTTGAAGGTGAAAAAGTAAAACACCTCACAAAACATCATGACGCTAAACCCGTTGAACACGCCAACAATGCCGAAACAGTAAGCCATGAATTGTGCAAGGTTGGTAAAACTGACTCTCAGCGTGGAGTAGAAGCCGCTCTTCTTGAAGGATATGTACAAAATGCCCGTGTAGTCCTTGCCGTATACTTTGAGGCTCTCGAACTCGTAAGTCAAGGAGGTGCAGTCCGGTAGACATTGGCAGTCGCAGGATCTCGCTCTGGAGCACAAGGATAGGCAGACATTGACTGAAGAGTTATGACGGGGAAGAAAGTAGGGGACACAGCCACACATTTGTAGGGAACAGTTAGCAACACATTCAGCCTCGCAGTTGCGTTCGCTGTAGTACTTGAACATCGACAGCCCCCTCTCATGAGAGTAGTAACACCCCCTCGCTGTAGGCAGATGATTCTCTAGGTCAGCTTCTGTGGTGACCAACTCCGGGATAACTCTGATGTGTAGCCCTTCTCCCTCGGCTATCATCAGTTTGTTCTCAAATATGAAAGGAACGTCTACCGGGTTGTGGATGGCGAAACGACCAACATCCTGTTTATTCGGGTTGCAAAAGTATTTACCCTGTCTTCTCTCACTTATCCTGAAAGTGATGACGTGGTCGTCACTCATGTAGGCGGGGATCGTCTCGTTGTTTCCGTTGAAGTAGATCATGTTTTCCAAGGTAAAGTTTGCTCCCTTGTATCCATGGCCGGTGCACGAACCTCTCTTCAAGGGTAGAGAAAGCACAGTGGTTTCCTTATAAATGTCTTCATGCTTTAGGCCGTTGATCGTAAAGCACATGCCAGACCCTGATATGAAGTGTTGAAACACGTTTTCGTAACAGCTTAAATCGTAGTATTGCATTATCTTGTACGTACTATCGTGGGCCTTCCTCTCACGAGTGATCATGAATTCGCACATTGGAAAAACCTTCTTGGAAAACTTAGAGTACTCGTCGTTTTTCAGAAAACTTTGGATTTCCTCTTCAAAAACAAACCAAGGATTCCCGGAGAGCTGGCCGTTAGAGCTGTTCCTACAGATGCTGGAGGCAAAGGCCAACGTTGCTTTTTCGTCAAAGTCACAAACACTGTTAAAGTCACATTCACCTGTTTGACCGGTAGAGTTGCAGAAAAAGCACTTTTCCAAATTCCCATTGTAATCGTAACTGTTGTTAAGAGAAGGCGCCAAACATATTGAGATGGCAGGAAACGGTATCTCATTGACGTAGGTTAAGTTGTTCGAGATAGTTCTGACCACTGGTGATCTTTGCCAGTTGTGGTACTCTTCCTTGATGTAGATGGAACTGATAAGAAGAGCAATCGCGTGGAACAATATCCACATGTAAGCGTGAAACCAAGACTTGTGCCTTTCTCCGATGAACTTCAGCCCCGGCATGCTTATAGACATCATCATCTGCCTGAAATAAGACCTGGCAAAACTATCTTCCGTGGAAGACTGTTCATTGAAAGCCAACTTGTCGAAGATCATATCAACTTTTTTGGAAAGTTCAGCCAGTTGTGATCTATCGATGTCAATATCGCTGTACTCATTTCTTGTTGAGTATCCGTGAACATCTGTGAATTCCTCCAATCGTGCAACCCTTTGTGCAAGCTCATTCAGATCGCTTGGCTGCTGTTCTTGAGAAGGATTTAACAATGAGTACCCCGTTATATGTTCCTCGAGTTGAACAAATCTTGATTTTAGTTCATTCAGAGTTGTTCGAATCGACTCCTGTTTCTTCATTGACGGAATTACGTCATGCATGTTTAAACCCTTTCGCCAATATTTACTAATATTCTTTCTTACGATGTTGTTGAACTGCTTGGAACCAAACTTACTATATACAAACTAAGCATTAATAATACATATCCATCAAAACGTAAACTTTGAATCCGTAACAAAACCATATAGGTAGCTCACTGACAATGTTAATCCTTACACAGTGGTTCAGCACATACAAACTGCATGGTGGATAGCGTGATGAATATGTTTAACCTCTAAAGCTTGACAAGTTTATTGTTGTTTCCGTATTAACGGGAAACATGGTAGCCACGCCCACTCTAATTATATTTTCATTATCTAGTAGTGATACATGTAAAATTAATTCGTTTGTTGTTACAATTATTTGAGAGTACTACAGTACATGTTGGTATAATCAGCATGTCCATTATTCCTTTTCCTGAGGATGGTGGCAGGTCTAGATCAAAGTGTATTTGTAGTCGACACTTTTTACACACGTTTATGTCTGATGTTTTGAGTAGGACCTGTTCATGTGTATAGAACGGTTCTGTCCTGTATGACCAGGCTCAAATATCATCAACCAAAAATGGTTTTAACTTTGTGATTATCCCACAAATTGTTTAGGTTAATTTTAAATGCTAAGAATATCGTTGTAAAACAATGGATAGGTTCAAATACGATTTTTGATAGAATACTAAGAAAAGTAAGTCATTTTTTTCAGAACAGAATAATCTTTAACCATGATTAGAACAATTACATTTCACTTGTTACATACGTGTAAATATTTTAATAGATTGTTCAATTGAAAAAATACGATTTTACCGAAAATAAGATATCAACACAATCTTGCCACAAAAAAAAAACGTGATTCAGAAAAGACCGTAGTCAATAGCAGTGTCCTTACAACGTTGCAAATTGTAAACGATGTTTTATGGTTAATATTCTACCATGAGGCACAGTAAATGCACTTATTTGAAGCTCAAACTTAGCGTGGTAGAAGTACAGAGTTTTGCCAATAATTCTTTTCTTACTCTGTGGTGTGGTGAAGGATATAAAACACTCTGCACGTTGTTTACCCAACTCAGTCTTGAATACAAAGTGGCAATTGACTTTTATGACCTCCATGATTCGTTGGTTGCGAAGTAAAACTAACTCTGACGTTCTGCAATAAAATGCCAAGTGTGGCTCTTTATAGCTTTTATTCTGCTTTGTTTTCACAATAGATTTCAGATGAATATCTACAATAGAGTGATAAGTAAAATAGTGTATAGGTGAAAACTAAACTATTTGTAAATACCCACCATATTAAAACATATATACAAGTAAAAAATAATAAACTCTTCATAAAAAAGGTGTTGATTTGGATTTTCTGTATTAAATTTAATTCTAATAGTCTTTGTTTAAGTTTATGATTAATTCACGTCATAAAATTATTGGGAAATTCCCACAGAAGGATTCAAGACCATTTTAATTCTTGGAAATCTCAAAAAGTTTACAAAGCAGACCACGAGCTGTTGCCTACAGGGTAGCTGGGTTTAACGAACCGTTAAATCCTTCACTGTAAGCTTAATTTGCCTTGAAACAAAAGCGTAAGCCATGAGCTCAAATATTTCATGTGTAAGAATATTTGCTAAAGATTGAGTAAAAAATATAAAGCAAGAAAACAATATACAGGGTGTCCCGGAACTATCTACCAATATTTTAGGGCATTGTTCCTGGGTAAGAAACATATCTAAATATCATATTTAAATTGTCCGGAAGTCCTTACTTACTCAGATAGCCGCCATTTTGTGTTTTTCACTTATTAATTTTTTTCTGAAAATTGGTTAAACATACGAAGTTGAAACTTTGCACAAACATTTATGACAACTAGACAAAGCTACAAAAAAAGTATGACGATTTTTCAAATTCATAAAACAAAATGGCGGCTGTTTAAAATTTTGTTTCTTAAATTAACTTTTTTAAGGCAATTTCATTAAAAATCGATCGACACCTTAATCTTTAAGATCGGACGAGTATTAACTGAGATATGGCAGTTTTAGTGATACGTGACCGCTTGTGCAAAGTTTCAGCTTCGTATGTTTAACCAATCTTCAGAAAAAAATTAATAAGTGAAAAAAACAAAATGGCGGCTATCTGAGTAAGTAAGGACTTCCGGACAATTTAAATATGATATTTAGATATGTTTCTTACCCAGGAACAATGCCCTAAAATATTGGTAGAGAGTTCCGGAACACCCTGTATAATTAAAAAATAGCAATATTATGTGCGTAAATAAACATTGTATTCGTAAATTCTTTAGTTTTTGAGCAATCATATCAGTGAAATAATATTATCTTAGTTATAACAGTAAATTGTTGTCACAGCTACACGACATGTTTTAACATTTTTGATTGGATTTTGTGCTCAAGATTTGTCAAAGGTATTACATTATACCAAAAATGAAGTTTTACATCAGACTCTATAATCCTAACCCCAGAAGTAATAGTTTGCTTTTTAATGTCATGATGTCATGATTTTAGACGAGGTATGATTATTCATTTTTTGTGCTCCACTGTTGTTAATTCTTGTTAGTATCCAAGTCTCATCAGTTATGATTGACACAAATAAACACATTACACGCAATCGTTCTGAAGAATCAAGTACGACGTTTCGCGAAACCAGAAAACAGTCCGCTTCCTCAGGGTAGGAAAACCTTCTATCCACAATGCGGGTCAAATATTTTTCATACTGTGTTTCAATATGCGTTTAAGCCTTTCAACATAGTATTGACAAAGAAACCCGCTTTGTTGATATTTATGAAATGGACAATTAAGTATATAAATTTTTATAAATCAAAGGAAACTCCACAGAAGGAAGAAATAGATTTTTCTTCAGCACCAATTCGGATCTGGATGAAGGCCAGGCATTGGCTCGTTGGACAACTGTAAATCTGTTGTAACACAGCAAAATCTGGAGACAAATTCATATTAAATATTTTATAATTTTTTTGACCGTTTTGTTCTATAGTTTTGTAATTGTATGGTATTATTATCACATTAAATTTAATTCTTTGGTCAAATACTTAATGACTAAATAAAAAAATAAAAACAATCCTTTAAGAAACCGATGAGTAAGTTCTATTAATTCACAGCCAAATTCGATAATCAAACAGTAACAGATATTTCTATACTATTTTATTATGAATTATTTTCGGGCATCAGCTTAAGAAGGCATCAATATCAAAGCTTTACATTGAATAAAAGAGGAAGCTTAAGAGGATTGAAACTTTATAAGACCTTGTCAAAACAGCTGTGATACCAATATTGCGTTTGAACAGACGAGGGTACGTTAAGTTTACAAAATACATTTGTATTTCTTTGGTTATGAATCTACCTGTAGGATTTTAAATACTGTTTGGCGTTGTAAAAAATGTAAATAAAAACACTATTTGATTCACGTATATGTTGTGTGCATATTGCCATGTTATATTTAAAGTAGTAGGTGATTCATGCAATAAAAAAAGTTTTAGCAGTATAGGTCCTTTTAGTGAATTACCCATGAAGTTGTTGATTTAGTGAAGTTATTGAAGTGAGCTATTAGGGCAGGTCTCATGGTTGGACTTAGATCAGGGACCGCTTTATTTTTCGTTTTAATGTCCCCAGAGGCAAAGAAACACAATCTATTCAAACTCATATCCAGAACATATGTTCTCTCTATATATTTATTTGATTATTGCCTGTTAGCACAAAAACGTAAGCAAAAATCGTCCAATTTTGATGAAATTTGAAACGTTGGAACTTACGTTTATTCGAACGAGTTTGCTAGCTATGATCGGACGTGTACAGAGTTTTGGGGTTAAAACCAGGCTTTTCTAATTTTGTACCCTCTAAAGAGATTTTTCAATAGTTTATTCATAAACCATTTTGTATAGCTTTTAAAACCCACCATTTTAGTAGATTGAAGAGTTGTTGTGTTTTTATTGGTTACGGAGATTTTTAAAAACACGGTACATTTTTAATTCCGTTTTGAAAGTTATAATTATGATACACGGTATACACCTGCAGTAGTCAACCTAAGTACTTGTTAAACCTAATGTTATACAAACAGGGAATAAATTGTTTTATAGTTAGTTTTTATGAATAGTTTATTAGTATTAAGGGCAAGAGTTGTTTTGAAAAGCAGAAACATTGCATCTGAAAAACGCTTGCTAAATAAAGACATTATTATTATTATTATTATTATTATTAAATCTAACAAATTTTAGGAAATATTTCAGTGCAAATCTAATCAGGCAATGCAAATTTGCCTAGTCTGCAGAAATTCTGCGACGGAGGTATTTTACTTAATGGTCTTTTTCTTACAATGTTCTGTAAGATAAATCCAAAATAACGTCAATTTTTTTAATGTCCAACTTTTAAAATCAAGCTCATGGACCTATGTACAAAGAATTATTTCTAAAATTGTTTGGACAAGACGAAGGTATGTGGGCGATGATTAGAGAGAAAACTGGTACTGATCTATAATTAATTCACAACGAGTAAACATGTTACTCAAAGACTAGGACTGTTTTTGGATTTTCGTCATGGCGTCAGGGGTTTTAGAAATGTGTTTTAAAACAAGTGTTGTAAGGGAAACCTCGGAATCAGAACTAATTCATAATATTTTTGGTCAGATTAGAATTAAAATTGTAAGTTGAAGCTTCAGTATCCAATAGTCAAAAGTCCAAGTATAATAGTTTTCTCGTATTTATTTCAGCACTATTTGTTATTAGGTTAGGGTTTATTAGTCACGGCTATAAACAAAAAACAGCTTGAACAATGGAGCATCAGTTCAATAATGGTTGCATTATAAATATTTTATGTCATAATTTGATTAAATATATGTGATAGGATAAACTAATGTGACAATCTGTTCCATGATTATAGTAATTTTACGGGAAAACTGATTTGAATGTTATTTTACACAAGTAAAGATGTATAGAAAATATAAAGGGTTAAAAGCTATAAAACTTTTCTACGACGGATAAGGGACATGTCGGGAGTTGACAACAATACAGTTGAACATATAAAGGGAAGATAGGTTGTTTTATGATGTGTCTGCAACGCTTGGCCAGCTATCAAACGAGATGATTTGACAGTTGTGTCCCGAATCAAGTTGAATAAAAACATTGAAAGATTCTGAGTGAGTCAAACATCAATTAATTTACCCGACCAAAAATTGACAAAATAACTGTATTACCCAAGTCAAAAAAAGGTACAAGTCCCGAATACATGGATAAATGGATACATTTTGAATCCAAAAACTAAAAATTCTTAAGTTCTGCAACCATTAATCAACTAATGTTGTAGCTAAAACAAAGACCCTGGCTATTTGTCATGATTGACTGTGTGATTGGAGATGCATTTAAGTATTCAATACAACAGTGAACACTGAATGATAGAGTGTCTCTTCCTGATTTTCGTTTCACCTACGTGACATATTTTACCAAATGATACATTGACACTGACTCTGTTATTGATGACTGTTATTCAGCGACTGATGAGTTTTCTACGTGACCTCGTACTCTGATTACCAATAAATCTTTTGTCCAATCTGGATGAAATACAGTTGTTGCACTCTACCGATTTCGAAATAGAGCTTTAAACGTTTTTGCCAGGACCATAAACTTGTTGATTTGATGTGAGAAGACTAAGCTTTCATGAGTATATTTGAACTAAAATCATTGGAAACTAACTGATGTTCTCTTTTTCTGCAACGGTGAGGAACATTTGTACAACGTAGACTCATAAATATGATAATAGTTAAAAATATCACACAAATCGAAAATGCAATGAAATTAAATCCATAGGGTTTACAATAAAAAAATAAGTATCAAATCAAATCAAAATATCATTTATTCCACAAAAGCCAATTTACATGTTATATCATATGATCACTGAACAAAATTATTTACTATAATATTTATCTTTGTTAATTATAAACATTTTCTGAAAGAGCTTTTGAAATTAAAGTAGACCCTACGTGAAATTATCCTTCACAAAGGAGAATTTACTCCCGTGTGTGGGAAGGAGTAAATTCTAAGTAAACTTTAACGTTCATAGTATTATCTTTATAAAATATACTTGTCTTATAGTCAAAGTATTATCTTAGGGATGTTTTTGTATATAACGTTTTTATGGTTAAATCAAAAGAATAAAATACATGATTGTTGCCTTGTGGTTCAAGTAAAAGGCGACAATAAGGAGTTTTACCCTTTTTATTTAATTGCCAACTAATTGGTCCGAAAAAACCACACGCAAAGAATAAAGCATTTGTGTATAGTATCATAATTGACTATTGGAATTTTCATAGGGATCACTTGATTCCCACACATTAATAGTAATCTACTCAGTTGCGTGGCATATGTTGAACTAGCTGTAACCCGCGGGCTTTGCCCCGTTTAACTTCTTAATTTTCAAGATGATCTCGTTCGCATGGCTCAATCACGTCCTGACGTCCTGGTTGAAGTTAGTTCGCTACGCTAACTCACTTTTAGGTTAGAGCTCGTTCGCTGCGCTCACTTGCCTTCAGGTTAGCTCGATCGCTACGCTAACTCGCCTCCAGGTTGAAGTTCGTTCGCTACGCTCACTCACCTTTTGGTTGCAAATTAGTTGTTGTCATAAATGTAAAAGAAATAATAGTGCTGCACCCTGTTGGTAAATCTTATAACTTTTTAATGCTTTTGCATATCATAGAACCAACTCTTTTAGTTGAAACAGCTGGCTAAGTTTCTTTAATTTCCTTTATATATGAATACTCATAAGGTTAACATGGGAAACTGCAAAGCCACTGGGGTGGAGCCCGAAAGGATTTTTGAAATAAGAATATGCCTATATGTTAATCGGGAATGTGAGCTATCATCATACCAAAATTCAGCCCAATTCGACCAGTATTTTTCGCGTTTACTTGTCACAAACATACATCCATACATCCAAACTTTATCATTTATAATGTTAGTAGGATGTTGCAGCAGCTGTTAGTTAAACCTTATTACATTGTACTGAAACAAGCAAACAATTATATGGCATCATCAAACTGACACATACTTTCTCCAATGAGCTTGTCAACAACCTTTACAATGGGTAAGCGACGGGAGTAACTATGATATTTTATAAGGAAAATCGGGAAAATCACAATGATTTCAATCACTTTTGAACAGAAACTTTTACAGCAATTTGGCTGGTGTTTCACTTTTTGTTTGGAATTATAAGGATCATAAAACATGAATCAAAAACTTGCTTTTTAAAAAAATTCCGATTTTTCATTATGCTATGTGGTTTTTATCGGAAAATAGCAAGGTGCAATAACTTTGAGATCGTAATTTTACAGCTATGATAGTCATACAATTTTGTTCAGGAATTAAAGGAATATAAAACTTGTATCAAAATAATTTAAGCCATTTCAAAATTGTTCTTCTTTTTTACGTTTTTTAACAGGAAAATCACCACTAAACATTTAAAACAAAATCACCTGGAAATACCATGGAGTAGTACTTACATACAAAATTTGATCGAAATCGGACTACAGGTGTGGTCTGTAGCCCTCCACACATCCACACATACAGATATACATAACCTCAAAAACTACTTTTTTGGGCTCAGGAGGAACCAAAACGGATATATCCACAAAAAATAATAATATCCTCGACATTAAACAAAAAAATTTAATGCATTTTATTTTAATTTTTTATTATTAGTAGGCCATAATTTGAAGTTTAAATACTGGTAGGCTTAATGATCTGCATAATACATTAAACCTAGGGGCAATGGGGGCGGAGCCCTAAAATGACAGTCGAAGAAGGGTTAAACAAATTCATAACAACTAGTATTTTATTGCATAAATATAAAATGATCTTCTACATTAGTCGTTACTACCACTAAGAAGATTCTAATAACAACAGACAAGATAGCTTTAATCAACCAATATTGTAGCTTACACGCACAATTGTATAATTTAACCCCAATTAGTCTAAATACAAGGTAATTATAGTACAAAGCGTGTGTATTAATATGGCTCAAGGGTGTATTGTACTCATGTTCTGAGAGTTAATTAGTTTGATTGTATTGCGTCACGTTAACCTTATCATTAACAATACCGTACGGAATTCATGAAACACTGTTGTGAAGGCTGTTAACTGACGTGTATCTTTATAGGAATTTAACTGTTTGTAATTGTAAAAAAACCTAAACTTTTCTTTTTCTTTTTAAACTAAACTATTTCTTTTTATTAGGAGTCGTAGCATATCTTTATTTGGTTATGATACAAGGATATAAACGAAAATACCCTCATCATAGCAAACATGAGGAATAAGCGAGTTTCAATTTGTCAGATTTTTAGTAACATATTTACGTAAAAAAGATATAGTAAACATTAGATTTAACGAGTACTTAGGTTTGCTGCAACGGGAAGGCTTAGAACTGTTATTTTGACAAAATAGTAAGAGAACAGGATGAAATAAATAAATGTAGCAAATCTGATCAACATACATCTATAAAGAAGCAAACTACAACAGCTTTTTTTCCTTCGTAAGAATAACATAGGAATTTAAATGTAGGCCGAACGGTTCTTTAGAATTTCCTCCGTAACCATTAATTTCCCACCAACACTTCAATATACAAGATTATTTGTTTTTTTAAGCTCTACAAGGTGGACTTGATGAAAATTGGCAATTTTATGTTTTAACTCTTTCAGGCACAGTGTTACATTTATGTAACGGAATTTTTGACTTCTTTGCTGCACGGTGTTACATCTTTGTAACGCAAGACATTTTATTTTTTGTAAACGAGACTACTAGCGCTATGCATCTGGACACTTTAAATGTTAGTACTATGGACCTTTGCTAGGTGGCAGCACCATCCATTTGTTTACATTCTGACAAATAACTCCTAGAAAACAGCTGTTCCTGGTGAAAGACTCGTGCCCAAGATCCCGTCTTTATTTTTATGCAAATGGAAGATATTAGTCCAGTCAATGAATGATCCAAAAGTAGGTGTAGAGTGCGTGAGCAGGTAACTAAGCGATTCCTTCAGAAACTTGTTCAGGGGGCTTAGGGTGTTAACATACCAAAAGTCCTGACTCCTAGGTGGTGAGCCAGTGGGTGGAGGGGGGAAAAAGGGGGGGAAAAGGTACGCATTTTGGGTTTTTTGATTATATCTCGAAAACTATCAACTTTTTGTATACTATAGTAAATTATAAAATTGAAGAAGATTAAATTTTCTACAAGAAAAGTATATAATGTGTTTATTTTGGTTCAACAGATTACGAGTTAAAACTTATTTAATTGATATCTTATTAAAATACTCCTTCCATAAGAAATACATGTAAATTAGTATGCGAAATGGGGCGAATCCTATCCGCCCAAAGGAAATATAACTGATATTCTGGAAATATTGACCAAATTTCCAGTAATTTGACACTTTAATCATGAA
This sequence comes from Macrosteles quadrilineatus, assembly GCF_028750875.1. Classification (NCBI taxonomy): domain Eukaryota; kingdom Metazoa; phylum Arthropoda; class Insecta; order Hemiptera; family Cicadellidae; genus Macrosteles; species Macrosteles quadrilineatus. Next base: position 20,778,197 of record NW_026542599.1, on the reverse strand, counting down.
ATTTTGTCAAAAATTAAAGCGAGGGTGAGCGTTTAAAAATGGGATGATTTAAGGATTTTTTTATATTTCCAATAAAAAAACACCAAGACTCGAAATTTTGTTACCTCGCCCTCGCCTTAATTTTGGATCAATTTTAATGATTAAAGTGTCAAATTACTGGAAATTTTGTCAAGATTTCCAGAATATCATTTATACTTCCTTTGGGCGGATAGGATTCGCCCCAATTCGCATACTCATTTACATGTATTTCTTATGGAAGAAGATTTTAATAAGATATCAATTAAATAAGTTATAACTCGTAATCTGTTGAACCAAAATAAACACATTATATACTTTTCTTGTAGAAAATTTAATCTTCTTCAATTTTATAATTTACTATAGTATACAAAAAGTTTATAGTTTTCGAGATATAATAAAAAAACCAAAATGCGTATCTTTTTCCCCCCCTTTTTCCCCCCCTTTTTCCCCCCTCCACCCCCTGGCTCACCACCTAGGAGTCAGGACTTTTGGTATGTTAACACCCTAAGCCCCCTGAACAAGTTTCTGAAGGAATCGCTTAGTTACCTGCTCACGCACTCTACACCTCATTCCTTGATTGGACTATATGTTGTTATTGATTATATAATTCCTATGCTGTTTTGTAATGTACTGTTATAATAGCGTCCCTTGTAATAGTTTAGAGTCATAAAACCAGTAAACTAGAATGTATTTTGAGTTTTCAAAGTGTGTTACTCAAATGTAACACCATGCAGCTCAGCGTTCCAAATATATCTATCCATAAATAATAAATTAACTATAAAATCTTCCAGAAACTTAATTTTAATTGCGTTTATGAATTTTTATAAATAATATGACATTATAAATAGGTTTGTCATATTTTTGGATCGATATTGATAGTTTTTTTCTTGTGTCAATACAATTTTGGATAAAGTTTGGGCATATTGGAACATTTTTTATTGATACCCGCCTTTAAATTTATGTTTATATTACTTAAATATAAATTGGCCTTTATATTACTTTGTTGTGGATAAGTAACTTTTACATTTTATATTTTTTTTTACATTTATCAGTGTGTGAATTTTCTTTTACTACATTTATTCAGGTCTCCATATGACGTATTAATGCTTTATATTGTATATGTGTAAAATATATACTTTCTTATAGTGTAATTTGCATTTGTAGTTATGATGTTTATTATAGTATCCCCAAAGAAACCCTCTAAATTGGTTTGCAATATTTAGGGGATTCGATAAAATATGTTCCATTTGCTGCACGGTGTTACATATGTGTAACTCCCTATTATCACTAAGTGACAACAACAAAAAATCGTAATTTATTTTTTTTAGGACTTTATATAGTTCTAAACACAAATCATAAAGTATTAACAAACATTTCAACAACAAAATTTCCGTGCCGGTTGGGGTCACTCAACACCAGTATTTTCCGTGCTGCAAAGAGTTAAGGGTTAAATTTTAAAATATACAGTATACGTATATAAAAATGTGAACTACTGTAATAGTGATTTTGGCCTCTGGGGACATAAAAAAATAAGTTCCAAGTTTAATTCCTACCATCACCAACCAAGAGTTAGTTGGAGTTGGTTGGTAAGTATATTCCAACCGGAGAGGGTTGACAAATTTATTACAATCATGATTCAATATCCAATTTCGAAAGTTTCTAACTGTAACATGAGTTAATCAATTGTAAAGAACATTGAAGCTGGTTAAAATCTATTATAAAACATTTAATTGGGTTTTAATCGTCGGAGTTTGTTTGAAAGGTAAACAAACTTAACTACTCCCTAGAGTAGAGTGTTATTTCAGTTCCTCATCAGGTACTCCCTGAATGCGCTAAACATTCCAATCACTTTCCAGTATTTAATTTCTTGTTTCTTGAATATCAAAAGTTTCAGAATAATGTTTTTGATTCTTCATGTATGGAATCAACATGAAAGCCACGTATTATAATACTACAAACCGTAGTAAAAAACATCCTAATTGATAAATATGACACATAAAAAGAGAGAGGTACTCCCAAATTTAAAATTATTTATAAAAAAATGTGAGATTTGGTCTAGTTTTATAGGACTTTTACTTCTTAAAAGAAAAAGTATAATAGATTTGGAAGTTTTCCATTGTTGGTTCCTAAAAGTATCCTTCTCAAATAATATAGATTGTTATAGTTTATTTGTATTATATTACATACATCTATTTTAGCTTTGATCCATTGTTTTGAGTTTAAAATAACAAATTTTAATTAGTTTGAAATGTAATTACCTTTACAAACATAATGTAATGGCAATACAAACTTTTAATGGTGCACACAAAATATATTTGGACTTTTAATAAATTAGATGAAAGGTTTTAAACTATAAAGTCCAGTTTCATAATTCTGTACATGCATCCTTGACTTTAAAAAACACCTTTGTTTGTAGAACCATTAGAGAAAACGGAAATTGTCTTGTTGTTATAGAAGGGATTTGTTTAAATACTATGAAATGTTTAATGAGTGTTTGTCCTCGCTAGTTAATCTGGTTACACTGCCTTCTGTTGGGACCAACTTAGTTAGGAGTTGTCAAACTGTGTTATAAACTTCAACTTCTTCCAATGCCTTACAAATCAGTAGGCATTGGAGTCCTCTAGAATTGTTGGATCGTTTGGTCAAAATTATCTACAAATTTGTTCTGTACATTAGATCAGTTACTGAAGGTTTCATAATAATGGGGAAACACAAATGTAGATAGTCCCTAGGACAAATCCTTCAACATTATTGACTTTCCAAATAAACATTTTTTTGATGTAAGTATTTTTTTATATTTTTTTTAAGAGGTTGGCGACCTCTTTTAACCTTGCTTTCCAGTCCACATAGACTACAGATCTGTGTAAGCAATCGTTATGGCCCTGTCAAGTAGGGGTTATTTTGACAAAAGTTTCCATGTTGAAAAATAAATCTTTAAAGGTAACGTGAGAGAAAAGAAGATTGAATCCCTCCGGGTATATTCAATGGACCAGTGTTAAACTTTAAAGTGCCTCGAGGATTTGCAGTATCAGCATTGGATTGATTCTTGGCTTGCACTGAATAAATTACTTTAAAGTGAATATTGTTGCTATTACCTGAATATTAAACATGAAAATCACTTGGTACCAATCATTGCATCATTATAATATTTTATTTATAAACTATATATCTCTTTAAAAATTGTGTTAATCTCTTATAAGATATTCTTCACGAGTTATCTTTTTATGCGATCTCCAAATCCAAGCTATCCTGATCAGCTATTTATTCACCGACCATATGAAACAACACATTCAATAAAAGAATGGTGTTTCAACAACGATTTTTAATAATGAAAAACACTTCTACAACTTGTTAACGAAGCTTACTATACCAATTTCTTAGAATACATACTGTAATTTAATTCATCCGCAACAGATTAGGAAATATACATTTAATTTAACAAATAATCTGAATTGAAAAACTCAAGATTTCTACGTTCGGATAACCCGCAGATTAAATAATGACTCGATGATAAATTGATATCACAAGATAGCATTACAAAATATTAGGATTAATCAAAATCTTAAAAGAATTTAAAATCTTCAACGATAATTTAAGTTTATTTTAAGTTTATTGTGTTTATTAGTATAACACAATATTATTTTTTTTCAATGCACAGTTTAAAATATTACTACCGTATTTGTGTTAAAGATAGAAACAACTTTCAAATAAAAAAAGAAATTGAAAAAAAGTTACATTAACGACATTTTGTTACCCATCCCTAAAAGCACGCTCAATTCTTTTACCACTTTCTTTTTCTATTTACCTTATAGTTTACCTTATAACGATTCACCAGTAGTAAATCTTAAACGTAAATTAAACAAATAAAAATTAACCATTTTAACACATATTGATAATAGTATTCATTGTATGCACATAGAGTTTAAATATAAAACATACTCATTAGTAAATAAGAAAGTTTAAGAACGTCTGTATAACAGACAATATTACATTATTCCAAGAGATTTTCTTATTATGGTTAAGAAATCTGAAAATGCAGTGAAGTAAACAAACACTGACTTGCCCTGCTAATCTTTTAAGATTTTGATTAATCCTAATCTTTTGTAATGCTATCTTGTTATATTTATTTATCATGGAGTCATTATTTAATTAATCTGCGGGTTTTCCCAACGTAGAAATCTTGAGTTTTACAAACAACGGATTTGGTTATAATACAGAATTGATTTTTAAGCCAATCAATACTGTAATAATCCAGTGAAGATCCCCAGGCAAGAAATCTCTCTAGATTGTATGACTCCCTTTAACTTAATTTGTGCGATATTTTTTTTAAATTCAATCTTGGTCAAATCTTTTACACTATCATAAAATGGAGATTTTAGCGATATGAATTTATATGTTTTAATAAAACAAAAATAGGCCTACTTGTAATTGAAAACACATTACAAATTTATCTGCTGTATTGAAATTGCATTTTTGTAAACTGAAATGTCTCTGTACAACTTAATTCAATACAAAACTGTCTACTTATCCAGTTTTATATCCATTCGGGAGTTGAAGACACGCCATAAAACAACATCTCTTACTTTTATAGTTTAACGGAATTGTTGTGAATTCTCGATTTGTCCCTTATCCGTCAAATAAATAAATTAAATAAAAACTGTATAGCTTTCAACCTTTTTCTCACATACATTTAATACTTTTTGAAAACAAAGTGTTTAAAAGTTTATATGTAATTATCAGTTAATTTATTGCAGCTTTAGTCATATTTTTTAAAGTCTATTAAACTCACGACGAATTTTAAATAGATTATCTCATGGAAAGGTTTTGTAATTGACTTTTGAAGTTAGAAACTGTGTCAACTAGCATTCTATTTTAAAACACGTCAAGAAGACATAACACTACTAGCAAATAAATTCACTTTCATATACAATTTTTATTTTTAAGGTTTCAATTCTTGACATAGTATCCATTTGGATTCTGAAGTAAAACCCATTTGTCAAAACACATTGTTAAATTTCTGACGTGATTACAATCGTCCAAAAACAATCCATGTTTGTGTAACATTTTCGTTGTGAATTATAGATCAGTACACGTTTGCTCTCATAATAACTCATCTTCCACATACCATAACCGTCTAACCGATATTAGAAATACTAGTTTGTACATAGCTTCGCAAACTTGTTTAACATTTTGAAAAATTAGAGTGGTTTTCAGTAAAAAACGGACGGAATTTTTGTTTAGCGTGCACAATACAATAAAGAAGGAGAAAAATTGATAAATTAAAACATAAAAGGTGACTTGCCTATTGTGTAACCTATTACTTTGTTGTATACCTATGCAACGTACAACACTATATTATGTACAGTAAATTATACGTGGGTGAAATAGAATTCGAATTTAATTTTTAACATCACAAAACAATAGTGTACAGTAAAACTATAAAGTAAAATCATTATTGGAATGAAAGTGTATTTTATTAATTTAAAACAAAACATAACCCCAAAGCTAAAAATACGCTTTACAAGCGTCGAAACCCTGTTTGAATTTCATACAATACACCTGTTTTACAAAGTCTTATCGTTTCATACCTTCTTCAGCTTCCCTTGGCTGAATGATCAGCTTTGAATTTAAAAAGCTTCTTAAACCGTTGTTTGAAGTTGCAAAATAAACTAGTAGACATAAACTTTACAAATTAAAAATGTGATATTAAAAAGTTTAATACTTACCAATTATTTGTTAAAATTTACTGTTTAAAAGTAACATCTTTTGAAAATATGTTGTGAAAAGACATTTGGTGAAAATATCTTTAAAATTATTTAAATAGGTCTATCAATTGTGAAAATATAAATAGTAAAATTAATTTCCTTGTAGCTAAGCTTAAGATAGGTCTTGGACCAATATTTGTAACGAATTATCAGTTTTCATAAATTCATCAGTTTATACTATACATTCATACTTGTAAAGGATACTTGTTGACTTCAATATCTTTTTCAACTGATTTACCAATATAATTATATCACCAGTAGTGCATGAAACATATCTCATAGCCTAACTGTTGAGGGCTTACACCACACTTAATCGTTGGCAGGCGATATTTTGATTAAATCCATTACACATTACTAGTTAAAAATCTCACGAATAACCATAAACATTATGTTCATTCAATACGGTAATACAATATAGTTATACAATCGTAAGACATGTCAAATCCCCAAGATTCTATTGAGGTATAAGGGTTTTACAGTCGTACAGCGAGCCAATACAACCTGGCCATCGTCCAGTTCAGAATTGGTGCTCAAGAAACAATCTATGTCTTCCATGGATTTCCTTTGAGTGAAAAAAAAACATCTTAATATTTATACCATATCAGGAAAAATCCTACCAAAACTTACGATTTCCTAATTCAATATTATAGTCTACACCGCAAAAAAATTAAAAACAAAATGTTATACTTAAATGTGTAAATATTACTTTAAATATTAATATACAACTTGTGTTAAATGCTTAGGCATTTCCCCCCACACTTTCCTTAAAAAACTATGGAATGTACCCTTTTTGAAGAAAACAGCCCCTCCGCAGCAAACATGCACACTTAATTTGTTTGATTAGATTTTAACTCAAATACTTCCATAACCAAGTCATATTTATATTACATGTCAATAAACTAGATTTTACGAGTACTTAAGTTAGGTAGAGCTACGAGAAAGGAAAACAGTATTTTTATTAAATAGTAATAGTATATGATGAAATAAATCAATTCGCTATACTGTATACGATGACGCGGACGTTTAGAATAAGCTATATATCAAACCATAAAGCATTATACCTAATATTTTAATACTATTCGTTTTAATTCTGAATAAATAAAGTAGGTATAAGTGTCTTTTATTGAAAAACAACTTTGTTGTTCTTAAGTAGACATTAAAAACTCAGGGAACTAATATTTTACCTCAGACTTAGTATTAACCTTCCAAAATTTATTTTGATATACAGTAAGTTTAAAACCTTATCTAGGAGGATATCTTGGATGAAATAATGTATACAATTATGAAACAAAAGTTGTATTTGTCTCAAACTTTTAAAAATATGTTTACATTTTATGTTTTTTTGCCTAAATAAATTTTTTTACTTTTAAATATTTTGTCATGTAAATTTGTTGGTTTGGCTTATACTATATTTCACCAAAGTATTAACAGATATGTTAACACATCTTGAATACTAATCTCAGCCTTACGTTTTTGATTCAAGGCAAATTAAGCTTGCAGTGAAGGATTTAACGGTTCGTTTAACCAAGCTACCCTGTAGGCAACAGATCGTGGTCTGCTTTGTACACTTATGAGATTTTGCGAAATTCTAATAAATATAGAATCTCTTGAGTTCAAGTTACAACAGTTTAATCAGTTTTTTCAATTAAATTTTAACCTGTAACATATCTCTCTATGATAACGTATTGGAACGGTCAAAATTGAATGAAAACGTTTCGGTATCTCTCTTCAGCAGTTTTAATATTTCTCTATAATTACATTTGGTATTGGAAAAAGTTAGATTTCTTTAAAATAAAACTAGAAATTGAGCTGATATTTAATGTGATATAAAACAAAAGATTTATTTTTCAGAATTAGCATAGTATTCCCAATTATTTAATATTTTTATTCAAATATTTAAAACTATCTCGAACCTTTTAAAAGACACTTTATATTTTAGATTATAGCGGTCCTTGTGAACAAAAGGCTGGCCTGTGTGTTTCCCATTAAGTGAAACTTTTTGAAAAACAACTGTTTAAGGAACTAGTAATAAAAAACTATAGAATCAATATTAAGTATTTTTTTCATAAAACAAAGGGAAATTTGAAAATAAAATATGCCATTATTCGGAATATCTGAAGCAATAAAACTGCCGAACATTCTTCTATATTCGGACTAAAACAAAACGTATAGGTCAGTTGAAAAATGGTGCCGACATCAATAATCTATGTGTTTTGATTGGTTCAATTCAACAGCAACTCTTGAATTATATAACGACAGTTCTCTTGTTCTAGTTTTATTACTACGTGACATATTTTACCAAATGATACATTGACACTGACTCTGTTATTGATGACTGTTATTCAGCGACTGATGAGTTTTTTACGTGACCTCGTACTCTGATTACCAATAAATCTTTTGTCCAATCTGGATGAAATACAGTTGTCACACTGTGATGTTTTAAAACAGAATTTTAAACATTGCTTTCACCGCAAACCTCTTGGTTTTATTATGAGCAGTTTCTATATCCATGAATAAATTGAAGTTATACGACTGTTTGATAAGTGTTTAAGCCAGTTTATTCATAAGAATTGATGACTGAATTTGGAACATAAGTCGATTGATAAGATGAAGAATATAATTTTCAGGGGAAATTCGATAAAAATACGTTGATTTTCATAAAATTTTATTACATCTTCGAACTGATAACGAGATAGCTGAGTGATTACAGTGTTTTCATAGAACGTACATCTTTGGGCTGGAAACGTAGGGAAATTTTCGTGGTTCGAAGCTGGACCCAGCTGTCATTGTACTTTCAATAGCTTACTCTGGGAGAAAATAAGCCAATATTAGTTGAGACTCATACAAATCATTCAAAACTCTCTCTTCAGTTATCTTGACTTATACATAGGTTGCAGCGTTATCTTAATCAATTCCCTTCACTTAATCTCATTCGATGAATACATAATAAGTTTATTATTATCAACGGTAGGGCAAAAACGTAGTAGTTATAATTTTTTTTTTTATTACTACAACGGTTGTTGGGGAGCGAGCTGGTCTAGTGGTTAGAGCGCGGGACTCCAGTTCCTGGGGACCCGAGTTCAAATCCCGCCAAATCACCAATGGATTTTATCAAAGTGATAATGACGTAACCCCTTGGTCTAGCCTGGAGTAATGTGAAAAACAATTCCGGGCTCGTGCCTAGCGTCCTAGCATAAAAATAAAATTACAACGGTTGTAATAAAACACACAAGACAGCTCTTATTAACTAATATAGTAGCTATCACGCACAATTGTATAATTTAACCCCAATTAGTCATATACAAGGTAATTACAGTACAAAGCGTGTGTATTAATATGGCTCAAGGGTGTATTGTACTCATGTTCACAGATTAATTAGTCTGATTGTGTCGCATCACGTTTACGTTATCATTAACACTAGTGTTCCGGCTTCATACATTCAGCTGATAAGTTCCATGCAACGTAAACTATTACATTTTTAACTATGAAAAGTATCATTAAATAAGATAAATACATTTTAAAATGGGAGTATTTTTATCCGTTGATAAACTAACGTTATATTCCACACCCCAGTTGTCTAATTTTCTTTTCACCCATTCAATAAGTTTTTCAAATAGCTTTTAAACTCAACTTGCAATTTCTTATTGTAGCTATTTCTGTAACATGTAACAAGACCCAGAAATACAACAGTTGTAGGAGGTAACTCGGTTACTCTAAGCTTTTAGTTGATTGCCTCCAAACTTTGGCTAGCTGGTTATTGAATTTATCTTACTAATCTTAGAGAACTCGTGTGTTTTCAAGACAAATGATTGTAACAGCTATGTGAGATGTGATTACTTTGAAGATTATACAACTGTTATACTATAAAACTTATTAAATACTTTGGATCGTGAAAGGTCCAAAGAACACTTCCGGCAATAAATTGGTTGTCGGGAATGGTAATGGCAATGGTATCTTTCAAGCTGTTAGTAAAAAATCGTGGATCTATGTTACACGATTTCAAGTAGAGACCAGTGAAAGTGATGTGAAAGGCTATGTCGAATCCTCTTTCCCAAACAGGATGATTGACTGTGTAAAGCTCCCGACACGACAAGACTCTTATAACTCGTTTAAAATTGGTGTGCCTTGTGAAATCGTTGAATCCCTGATGAAAGCTGACTTCTGGCCCTCAGGAATACTCATAGGAAAATATTTTCCTAAAAAAAGTACCAGGCCTACTTCTCATTCAAATCCTGTTTCCAGTGTAGAAGATCCTACTAGGACTAGGCCTAGTCATGGTAATTTTTTATCCCAGTCTGTGCCTCCAACTCATCCAACGTAAATATGGACTGGACACCCTGTAAGGTTAGAAGTTTATTCACTGTATTGACGTTTCTCTTTTTAAACATACAAGGTTTGGGCGATAAACACCTAATCCTTGAAAAAGACTTTCATAGTTATGATTTTATCTGCTTGTCCGAACATTGGGTTAAAAGTGACAATATCGATCTCTGTGGGCTTTCAGGCTACAACTTAGTCAGCAATTTTTCACGGACTTCGCAAGGTAGAGGGGGCACCCTAATTTTTGCCCATCAGAAACATCAATGTGAAAGGATTGACCTATCCGAGTTCTGCGCAGAAAAAACTTTTGAAGCTAGTGCAGCTATAGTCAGAGCTCATAAACTACTTATAATCTCGATATACCGTACACCTGACAGTGATGAATGGTCTTTTCTAAACACCCTAGAAAAAGTCCTTAACTACCTCTCAAAGTGGCGTGACTTTCGTATAGTTATTGGTGGTGACGTTAATGCACAGTTCGATGTAACTTCAGCACGAAGATCTGTCACGGAACTTCTTCATCTCCTTAGGCAATTCAACTTATACCATCAGAACAACCTACCCACACGTGGGACTGCCTGCCTAGACAACATATTCACAAACATCGGCCAAGAGAATGTCTACTGTGCTGTCAAGCAATTCCACTTCTCGGATCATGATGGACTATCTTTACATTTTGTGTGTGATAGTGAGTCAGTGCCTTCTCATACTCTAACATCCGTGTATAAAAGGTCTTTCTCAAAGCAAAATTGTGATATTTTTAAATGTAGACTCCAAAATATTGACTGGGAAGCTGAGCTAAACATTCCAACCCACTTTCCCCAGCCTCCAGGTAAAGCTTTTGCATTACTTAATAGTACTCTTTTGCATGAAATAGATATCTGTTTTCCTCTGAACAAGTGTAATACAAAAACGAATCGTAATGTAAAGCCAAATAAAAGATGGTACACTGCCAACCTTAGTGTTCTCAAGGATCAATTAGATGTAGCCTATGACAAACTTAAAAATAATTTCTCACCTTTTTTAAATTCTGACTATTGTAACTTAAAGAAAGAGTATAAGAAAGCTGTAAATAATGCAAAACTTGTCTATAACGCTAAACTTATTGAAAATTCTGATAACAAGTGTAAAACAGCCTGGTCAATTGTTAAAAAGAACTGTCAATCTAACCTGTCCTTAGTAAATGTACCTATAGATCCAAATGTTTTTAACAAATCATTGATTGACTCTGTCGACAAAGTTAGATCTGAAATTAATCGCCCAAATGTTAATTTTAATGACCTCTTAAGTGCTTTCCCTGTTAGTAATAAGAATTTTATTATATAGTTATAACTGTTGAAATACATCATAAATTTGAAGTAAGAATTCGAAAATAGATAAAATTTATGTTTTTTTGTCGAATATAAGAGTAGATAAAAATATACTGATGCTTGATGTGAAATATGTGTGTGCATGCCTTCAATTTGAGACCTTAATAATGAACATCGGTCTGGTAGTAGAGCCAAACGAGCTCGGAAAAGAATAACCAAATTTAACTCCCATAAGAAATAAATTGGGAGCAAATTTATTTAACGTCCAAGCCGAGTGGGACTGTAGATAAATATATGCCAATGCTCGATGTGAAATATGTGAGTGCACACCTTTAATTTGAGACCTCAATCACGTAGAAGAGCCGAACGAACTCGGAAAAGAAAACACAAATTTTATTTACATAAGTTGTACAATTTTTAATAAAACAAATGTTGAGTATAAACGTTTATAGGCCTGAAACTGCCAATGTATATTATCAGAGTTAACTAGAATTATTCTAACACAGGATTTTTTTAAATTATGTAACCTTCACAGAACAGCTTATGTCTGCAGACAAAGATAATAGAAGGAGATGAAGGGTAAATATAGGAATGGTAGAGAAACGTTGAAACCACCAAAGAGAGATAACAAAATGTTTTCATTCCTTTATTGACCGTTCCAATACGTTTTCATAACGATCTTTTCAGATTAAAATACTTTTTCTGATCGCCATTCCTTATGATCTAGAAATAGAGTAAACCCCTGCTAAGTAAAAAAAAAAAACACATAAGGTGGTTCAGAGGCAGATTTTTTTACAATTCTGGTGTAATGGTTTTGGCCTCGTTTCACACAGTGAAATGGATACCAGCAGTCACATTTTGTGTATGTACCTGTATTGCTGACACTTTTTACACTGGACACCTTTTGGTATTTTTCTTGTTAGCTTGATTGTATATGTCTTTGTCATTTTGGCTTGGGTCAAAGTCCACAAAGACTAGTATTTAAATCTATGTAGTTTTAAACGTTTATCACCTCAAGGTGGTGGTTCTGGGATTAGGGGGCTAAAGGGGGCGAACCTCACCAGGAGGGTGGTCAGGGGGTCCTCTTTCGGGAAATCGCTATTTTTAAAGCCGATTGAGACGTTTTAAAGTCATTTTCAACATCTAGATCTGAGTCCAAAAACCTGCATTTCATTTTTTATCACAAAATCTATATTAAAATTTATATTTCCATTTTCCAATGAGGAGGGGGGCGGCTTTAGCCCCCATAGCTCCCCCCTCCTTGGAACCACCACTGCTTGGACAGTAGATGGTTTCAGGGTTACCTTATTGAGCCATAATCACAATCCATACGATGTATAAACGTTGAATAAACGACGTAAGCAAAGGAGGATTTTCATCTTTTATTTTTCAAGAAAGAGAATCGAAATATCAATTACAATTGTTTGTAGTCAGCTAAATTAAATCAACTAAAGTTTATCTCGAATAAATCAATCGTGAAGAATATTAGATTTTGTTAGTTGAAATAATTGGTTTGAAACATTTAGTTGGATATTCGAGTAATGGTATTTGTTCGAAACGTAAACAAACCCAACTACCCCCTAGAGCTGAGTGCATTTACAATAACTTCAGTAACTCTCTCAGTGCACCGAACAGTACTAATCGGTTTCCAATACTTTTTTATTTACGATTGTTTTCGAAAATTTTCATCTCAGTTCTAGATGAAAATGGATTCTAAAAAGGTTAATCTTATCATTGATTGTAGCCTGAATAAGGTAGCCAAATCCCTTTTTGGATCTAAAATCTAGATATTAATTTATCTAATGTATTGTAAATTATTAGTTTTGTTTACCTTAACCTTTTATAAAATAATATGATTAAAGTTTTTCATTGATCTTGAAATAGGAACCAAGAAACACCCTCATATAACTAAATTCTACTTAAAAAATAAGTACTGATCAATTGTTTAGAACTGTGTAAAAAAAAAAAACACTTCGCTTTAATTTGCAATTAAACTTTCGAATATTTTACATGGTTGGTTTTGCTTCAACATAAACAAAAGAGTCATAACATATGTTTGTACAAAGCAAAATAAAATAATTATCGGAGGAATACCGTTGAGCATATTATGATATTATACAACAAAATAAATTTTAAAAACGGTTTATACCGCGGGGTTGACTTATGAGATGATAACACAACAAAAATAATTTTACCTTAGGAAATCACAACCTCATTGATATATAGGTAAGTTTAAACAAATTAAATTATTTATTCGTGTGGTATTATCGTGTTTTCAGTGGTAGGCCTTTTATGACTATTTGTTGTGTTGTACTATTCTCTCTACATTAGAATAAGCTGACTGAAATGTCATAAGATTCGAGATAATTGTTTTGTGTGTAGACCTACGCTTGGTTAAAAAATAATCCATGCCTATATGTTGCGGGGTGAAACTCATGAAAAGATTTAACGAGGTTGTCCACCAAAAACAGTACAAACTAGTACAAAATAAAAGATTATATACATACAAGTTGGAAAATACATATATTTTAGGTATTAGGTCAAATAAGGTTTTTTAGATGACCAATGTTACTCAAACTGCTTACTTTGGAGTTGATAATAAATAGAAGGTGGAATGGAATCTTGAAACACGATTTTACTTAACTACGAAACACTTAAATTAAATTATTTGGATTATTACAATGTTGTAGAACAATGAAAGGGAATAAAAATATAGCATAGAAGAAAAATCCAATCCCACTATCGGTTCATCAGCGAGAAATTTTGTGACTTAGTGTAGGTAGTTTTCTGGAAAGCGTTTTCATGATGCAAATAAATCCTAAGAGGAAAAAATATTGAGGGACGAGTGAATCCCTCCAAGTATATTGAATGACCCAGTGTTAACCTTAGAAGTGCCTCGAGGATTTGTGATATCTTGGTTGAATTGATTCTTTGCTTGATCGAGATACTTCAAAGTAAAGTTACATTTACGGATGACTTAGGGAGTTTAGAGAATCAAAATTTAAGTAATGTCTTCACCCCATCTTAATATTTTATTAATAAACACATATACATCAATATATGTGTATTTGTAACGGTTTTTATACTTTTAAGCTGTAGGTTTAATCTATTATGGTCAGTAAAACACTTTAAAATATTCTACCAAGACAAGTATTATTCTTACTTAATCTCTGGATAAATCTTGTAGTTTTTTTCATACGTTTCATTAGTCACAGTTTCGAATGTTTAAAGGGCTTATTCACGCCGTTGTTTTTAAATCTAACTTTGGATGTTATTGTAAAACTTTTGCTGCGTTACAAACTTTTTAAATCAATTTTGTATGGTTTACCTCTTGCCCTTTTGTCTCAAATCATTCAAGTAAAAATTCAATACATTAAATCGTTATAAACATACTCTATTTATTTCCTATATGGTTCAAAAGTGATTGTTACTATTAGATACACGACAGGTGTTTTCGATTAATTAAAACGTTGAAACTAATTAGAAGGAAATGCAAATGTCACGTTATTGAACCGAGAGTGGTTCCTGAAATGCAAAACTGTGTTTCCTAATTAAGATTTTCTAATTTTACAACGTTGATTTAAAATACAACTTTGGATTTTAATCATAAAGAAAATATTAAAGGTCTCACTTGCACACAATCTTTGAAATTAATACTTCATAGTGGCAAATTTGATCTAATTCTGAATTTGAAAAGCCTTGTTTAGTTGTAGAACAATATACTAATGTTTGTATAAAACATTTGTTTATTCCTTCCAAAAAAAATCGACATAAAGTGTAGTTTTACCTTCGATTTAATTTAAATACTTTACATAATCCAGTTAATGTTAGAACAAAAAATATTATTTTTGAATTTGATCTTCTTTTAAGCAGTCGGGCTATGTTTCTTTAGCGAATTTCTCGTTAGGGAATTAGCTATATTACCGTAGGGTAAGGCCGATTTATTTTTTCGTTTTGATTTGAACGCAATGAGTTATCGAAGTCCAATTGATTAAATTTGGCTTGAAGTTGTTGGGTGGGATAAACTTGAATGAGTTCGTGAACTAGCAAGATTGGGTCATGGGAACACCCGATCATGTATATTAATAATGTTTTATTACTATTTTTAACAAAAATTTCTGCTAGGAAAATTATGCAGCAACTTTTGGTCTTTTATAAATGCAATTTGTAAAATTTGAAATAAGTTATTGATGAGGAGGGGCGAAGGAATTATTCAAATTATTGAACTAAACTAATGATTAAGAAATAAGATAAATTAATATTAATTTAGTAGTAATTCGATAATATATTTTTAGCGGTGTTAAATTCAAATGATGAAAAACGGAGATAGATTTTGTTTGCAAGTTAATATTTTTATGAGAACTATTAAAGAGAATATTAGAAATAGTTCAGCTCTACCTCCCCTTGTATGTTTTTAACGTACAATATATAAGCATGATAAAAAAATGAATATTGAGTATCAAAGAATGATTATATGTAACGAATATAAGTAAATAAACTGTATGGATCATGAAATAAACGAATGAAGTAACTGGCCCGAAAGTAAACATGTATTTATTAGTAATTAAATGGAACTGCCAATAAACTTTCAACCCATTGGTATGGATATGACCAGCGACGTAATTTGTTTATGTTTATGATCAATACAGTTTCTGTTCTAATAACCTTGTTTTTTAACGATCCAAAAGAATATCACGAATCATACTATGGATAACATATTTTAATTATTTATACACTTTATCGTTATACAAAATATGCAGTTTAATTGCGGATATAAATTGAAAATATAAATTCCGTCTGAATGTCAACCAACAAAAACAGAGTTTTGAAAGGTCATAGCACAGTTATTTGCAGTTCCTAGTTAAACAAGCGAAATGACCGCCATGAAACAGGTTTTAATTCAAGTAGAGCAAAGGTACAAAAATCGCTTTCCAGAATCAAGTGTTTTGTGTGTTTTTGATAAAGTAAACTTTTATCGTTGGCGGTGTTGACCCTCTGTTAAGTAACAAGTGAAATAACATTCTTAACGATATTTCATGTTTTCTTAATGTTGGTGTTGAAAAACAAATCCTAAAGATTTAAAGCCTCCTTTATCAACCTTACATAAGTTTGTGTGCTGTAGATAATTCAATGAAGTAAAATAATGTAATTGTAAAACACGGCATTAACATTGATCATATTTTCCCTGCCTTGTACATATTATATGGTTGACAATAAATGATAATAAATACATAAATAAGTAAATTAGTAAACCCTTTTTTCATCTTGATCGCTAAAAGAACATCCGAATCAGAGATCAAACTTCGTCATATTGTTACTTTACTTCTTGTTGTTAATCGAACCCATAAAAATGACTCATTCCCTTTATTCCCTTACTATAAATTCATTCCTTATTTTATGATAGGCTAAGACTAACACAAACAATGATATTTAAACCCATGTATTTGTATTTTGATAACACAAAATTCATAGTGATTTATTCATACTTAGACGAAAAATGATCAAATCTTTTAGTTATTTTGATTTTGGCAACCATGATGAAAAATCTTGATCATGTACCTCATTTATACAATAATATTTAAATTAATTTAAACTATTTAGTTTCTAAAGGGGATCACAATCCTGGTGCAAAACGATCAAGAACTGTTTTAAATTATTTTATAAAAAAAGTTTTTTAATATGTTACGTATTAAAAAGTTACAACTTTACCAATTTACAAGATACTGTTTACAAGGAGTCTGTTTTGTATGCTTCCAATATTGGCCCTGAGTCTGCGTTGGCTTTATTGAAACCGTGAAGGAAAATCGGAATTTTGTTTGCGACTTGAACACACATATCGTAACAAAACAGTGTAAGCAAATAAGTAAATATTTGCTGGGACAAACTTTTAAATGTACATATTCTCAACACAACTCGTAATAAACCTATAGATAATTCATTAATATCAATATCATTATTAATAGTCTTAGTTTGATCAATAAGCACGTTACTTTTAATAATACAAATGTCATTGGATCGTTTATTTGTATTCTAAAGTATGTTGTTCGTATTTAATTAGCTTGTTAGGCGTTACTCAATTAAATCTCGGTGTTCAGTATTTAATTAGTTCCAGTTAGATTTGTGACGTTTCTGGTATTAGTTGTTTTCAATTGACACACGCTAGTAGGTTAAAGTTAATCAACGTTAAAATACACACTACCGTTAACAAATTGATAACAATTTTTATA
The DNA here is from genome assembly GCF_028750875.1 of Macrosteles quadrilineatus. NCBI lineage: Eukaryota > Metazoa > Arthropoda > Insecta > Hemiptera > Cicadellidae > Macrosteles > Macrosteles quadrilineatus. The sequence goes on along the minus strand of NW_026542599.1, from coordinate 20,760,557 downwards.
AAAAATGTGTAATATTGTTCTTTTGCAGTTTCAATTAAAATGTTAAAGTTAAAAGAAGTTTTCACTAAACTAGAAAACGCAGATTTAAGTATAATTATACTTACGTGATAGCAAATAGTGTTCATTAAACGTTGTTAAACTAAATCAACCAGCAATAAAATATGACTTTTTATAATGGTAACTATTACCCACACGATGATTACTTTAGGGCAACCAATTTATAGAGACAGACATCGGATGATGACAGGATAGGAGTGACATAGGATGATTTCGTTCTACGTTGAATTGTTAAAGTCTTTTGGACGTTATTTTTAAATAAATAAAGCATTGTAAGTAAAAGTCATAGGCTGTATGTGTGTGGATTTTGGATTTTGGTCTAGCGCATCAGTATAAACGTTTGGGTTCCTATGTCTTGGGATCAAATTCAGCCGATAGCCAATGTCTTTTTGCTATGCAAAACTGCCACGACCCACTAAGTATAGCCTTGAAGTAATATTTAAAATATTTTCGCACAGCTCAACGTCTTACAATGCCAAGGAAGATAAAAAGGTAGTGTGTAGATAATTTATAACTTAAATAACATTACATAACATCTGTCATAAAAAATATTGAGTGAGTAACAGAGTTGAAAGTTCCACACAAAGTTTTTCAGTTGCCGTATAAACCCCAGCCCGTTGTCCAGGCGTGGCTTTGTTTAATGGTCCATAATAATACATTTGATCCTTGCTACCCTCATTTATTCGTTGGGAAAGATTTTCTTTTCCAAGGGAGTTTATTCGGCCTCTTTAAAAGTTACAAAATCAACTTAGTATTTCTTTAAAAAATAAACCATATAAAATAGTTTCAAGCCTTTTTTAAGGGGTTCTAAGTGAACATTTAGCAAAGCCATCACAAGTTTTCGTACATTATAATGACATCGATACCTTTAATAGTAGACACACTGTGGTCGTGGATTATTCAGTGGTTACAGGTTTAGACTTTGATTAGTTTAATGTCAAAGGAGATGTGGCTGGAAGCTAATGCATTGGAATATTACAAAGTTAAACCACACCTTATAGCTATGCAAAGTAATAAATAAATAATATAGAAAATAAATAATAAATAAATAATAAATAAAATAGTTAATAATAAATAAAAAATAAATAATATAGTATAGTATGTTGTCTTTTACAGACAATCTGATACCAACATAGATAAATAAAAGTACCCAAAACTTTAATACTCAGACCCCTTAACCATAAAGATTTTAGCTGATTTCAAGAAAGAAATGGAAAAGCAATTCCATGTTATTAAGGTTATCCCGAATAAAGTGCTCTTTGACAAACATAAACAAACTATAAATTATTTCTTTCAACTAACTATTGTCATTGTTTAAGTATCAATGTTTACCAACTGCGTTGAAAAATATATGTATGGAAACTCAGTCAGTTATTTTAATATTCACTTGTGCTGTTTTGTTACAATATGTGTGTTCAAGTCGCAAACAAAATTCCTATTTCCCTCCACGGTTTCAATAAAGCCGAAGCAGACTCACTCGGGCCAATATTGGAAGCATACAAAACAGACTCTTGTAAACAGTATCTTGAAAATTGGTAAAGTTGTATCTTATAATACACAATGCATTAAACTAAACGTTTATAAAATCGTGTAAAAAAGTTTCTGATTGCGTTTTTTTGTTATATTTTACAATTTCATTGTCACTATTTAAAGGTAAAACGTTACCAGTTTTTCGTTTTTCATTTAGCTAAGATACACTTTTTGGATATTAATTTTATACGTGTAGATATTTTTTTTCTGAAAATCGTATCTGATACTTTTATTGTTTATGATTGGACTAATACGTTATACTACAACACTGAAAGTGTTTGCTGTACATAGTAAAATGGTGCATGATGTTTCGTTAATGCCATGTAACCTAATGCAACATAAAGCCCAGACCGATGAAGGTCCTTTTTTTCTGATGTCATTATAGTCAGTATTGCTTAATCGCTCTTAACATGACTGATACTAAATAATCGGTGTAGCCATTAATTGATTTGTCTCATTTATACTTAAGGCCTAGTCGTTAGTCGCACTATAACGTAAAAAAATCTAGAAATGATTCAGAAGGGCGTATGGGTAAAAAAAAACGTACAATAAGATCTACAAAAAGGTAGGTCCGTAATAACGATACCTTTCTGATAAAGGAATTATAGCAATTATTTATTTAGGCTCCTGTGGTATGGAATTTTTAGTTCAACCACATAAAAATAGAAATTCCTTTTAATATTGTGGAGCTCAGTTCAACTCAAAATATTGTTTTGAAAGGTCAAAGAACAGTTCATTGCTGTTGCTCGTTAAAACTAACAACAAAACAACCGCCAAAAAACATGTTTTAATTAGAGTCAGCTGTAGGATTTAAAGCCTATTTTTGAGAAATATAAAGTTCTTTGTGTGTTCTTGATAAAGTTATTTATTATCGTTAACGGCGTTTGCCCTCTAGTAGTGTTTGGTAACAAGAGGTTCTGTTTAAAATGTGATTTTCTTGTTTGCTTGGTGGAAATATTTTTCCACATTTTCATAAATTGGAAAATAAGTTTAGTTGGTCATAAATGTTTGTCTTATAACTTTTTTACAGATTACGTTTTTACTAGTAGTTAAAGCACAGGCATTATCCCCTAAAGACCTAGGTTCGAATCCTGCTGATGACAGAGTTTTTAGAAAGAGATAACGCAAAAACAAACCTTAAGATTCACAAACGAGTAAATAAAGATCGAGACGGGTAGAGAATGGTTTGTTAAGTAAGAATAATCAGACTTCGTATTGAGGATGCCTCTCATGGCATTTTGAGTGCAGACTGTATTTTTATGAATCGGCTATATGAATTACAATGAGTATAAAAATTACAAAAATACCGATTTCTACTTACGCTGGTGATTTTATTTTCTATGATGTAAATAAATAACCTCCTATTTCAATCTTTGAAAAAATGTTTTCTTTTACTATTTCTATATCATCTATTGTGATTTAAACCCCGATAAACTCAAAATAAACCAGCTCTAGTAACAACGGATATATTAAAAGCCCAGATAGCACGGAATTGATGGGAAAATGAATTGAAAGTACAATCACAGTCTTAAAATGGAATCGTATTTTCCGAGTGACTCAGTTACCTAGACCAACCATATTGTGTACGACGGCATGCCACAAGGTGTTACCACAAGAGTCCTTGGAGGCTAGCGGCCATCTTGGATTATTTCAAACGGCTGTTGAAGGGTTTTATCACCCAAAAATATTTTTTCAAATACTAAAGTGATTGTAGTTTAAACATCTAGTGCACTGTGGGATTAGAAATGTTCTTTGTACTTTTGTAATGGTTTTATGAGCTATAACGTCTAGGCTCCAAGGACTCTTAACCAAACATACTCGGTGGCCAATTGGGAAAGTCGGATAATACGGAAGGTCAGATAACTGAATGTTGGATTGTTGTAACACCATACCTATTTAGTTGAATATGTTAGTGCTAGCAATGTCGATTATGCTGCTTACATATCTTTAGTCCAGTGCAATTAGCATTTGGGTAAGGAAATTCAAAAAAAAAAGTTGAAACCTGTTGGAAATCATTTATTAAGGTCTCCTGAACCCACAGAAGAAAGTCCCAGAAAATCCCATGGGGACTTTTCCGCCATTTTGAAAAATAAGTCGGCCATGTTGGATTTATGCAATCCTTTACGGGAATGGGTGTTACTAGTAAACTAATTGACTTAAAAACCTCCTGTTTGCATAAAAATGTCTTGTAAACTCCAGGCTAGATATTAAATATAAAAATACCCCCGCCGCAGCAAACCTGCAGACTAAGCGAATTTCCATTTGCCATTTAACATTAGGTTTAACGAGTACCTAAGTTTGATATTACAGGTAGCCTAATAAAATGTGTTTTAAGTAAAATATTAGTAGATTAATATGATTTTACAAAATAAATTTATTTAAATAAATAATAAATAAATTAAAAATTTTTTTTTTTTTTTATTCTCCGTAAGAATAACATAGCAAATTTTAAATTTGCAGTTTTTTGAATTTTCTCCATAACCATTAAGTGTACAAAAACACTTTGATATACTAAATTATTTGTTTTTTTAAGCTCTTTAAAAAGGTCTAGAGAGAAATTGGGAAATTTTGAGTTTTGAGGGTCAAAAATTGGAAAAATGAGGATGATTTAGTAATACGGAAAGTAAATAAAGATACGTCTTATAACACTTGAAACATATATTTACGCTTATACTGTTACTCACAAGACGGTAAATGTACAAAAGATGGTAAGTGGTGATCGATTTCGATTGGACACTCCAATCATCATCAGACCCAATAGGCGAAATTGGATTTAGTAATACCAACATTTCAAAAAGAGTTCCCTGCTAACCCCACCAACAAATCAAGATTTATTGCACTATTAACTGTACACCTCACAAACGTGGGATGCCAGGTTTCACAAGCTACATCTAACGCAGACAGTCTCATTGTTTCAACAGCTCTGCATATTTCCCCAACCAAGACTTTGGTACTAGTGGTACAAGAAAGAGACCTTCTTGTATTGTTGATTACTCTCACTAGATGCAACGTATTCATGCACATTCCTGCCAAAGGAAACAAACCTCATCAAATTTTTAATATTAGGAAACTGCAAGAAGGTTTAGGTGAGTTACAACATTTTCTTTTCCTGCTACACGCATTCACGCAGGTTGCGGTACAACCTATGCCATATTCAGCAAAGGAAAGAAAGCAGCGTAGAAGAAGCTCCGAAACGAAGCAGGACTTCGGGAATCCGTCAATCCGTCAGTATAGCCTATTCAATGAAGATAAATGTCCTCAAGATTGCAGCAGCTGGGGAGTAATTCTTTCTTAAAATATATGGTGTTAGTAGAGAAGTAACTGACCTTAACATTGCAAGGCACCGCATGTACATAAGAACGATAGCAAAGCAGAGACTTAGTGCAAATTTCAACCTCGCCTCTATTCCCCCAACCAAAGCAGCAGCCCTCCAATACACCCTGAGGGCTTATCATCAAATTCAGCAGTGGAAAGGTGTTAATCTCCCAGCTAAGGACTGGGGCCGGAAGCTAAGTGCTAGTCAGGGTCTAATACCTGTAACAACTCTTCAACAACCTGCTCATGAAAATCTACTTAATCTTATATTCTGCAACTGCAAAGGCAATTGCGAGAAGTATTGATTGTGCCGAAGAAGTTCGTTATCTTATTCTCATATGTGCGGACTCTGTGCAGGATTTGGGTGCGGTAATACACTACCAGTTACTGAAGATAAACTTGACGACCTGTTAATCTAGTGGTAATATTAACTAGTGAATGATCCAGTCTACTATATCCACAACGTTGAAACAAAACTTTGGAGCTTTAAGAGAAATGTGACGAAAACTGCCAGGCCGTCTAGCGTCCGAGCGAAAATGTATCGAACGCTTCTATTGGTTCTTGAGTAGGATGGTTAAAATATTTAGGTAAACCCTTTTAGTGTATTTGAAAGAAGATTTTATTCTCTACAATTTGTATTAACAGTTTTCCTTATAACAGCAAACCAAAAGGATACTTGATGAAAAATGCCATTTATTAGTTACAATATGTCAAAATAAATAAGTTTTAAATTAGTAAATAAAAGTATAAAAAATAAAGTAACACATTTTAGTGAATTTCCCTATGGGGAAGTAGCCTTGAGTAATTTTTGTTTGATTTTGACAAAATTTTGTGTGAAGGTGTAAAGCGGAATAAAATTGAATGATTTCGCGAACCATCATGATCGGACAGGGGAACAGGGTTTTACGAGGGGGTTTTATGGGATAGAATTTTTTTTCAAATTTTAACCCTCAAAACACAAAATTTCCTATTTTATCTCTAAGAAATTTAAATAGCTTACAAAAAACAAACAATTCAGTATCCCAATTTTTTTTACGGTTAATGGTTATGGAGAAAATTAAAAAAAAACTGCAAATTTAAAATTTCCTATGTTATTTTTATGGAGAATATTGTAAAATGTTGTAGTTTGCTTGTTTATGGAAATATATTGATTAAACATGGAAAATTTATCTATTTTATATTAATCTACTAATATTTTACTTAAAACACATTTTATTAGGCTACCTGTAATATCAAACTTAGGTACTCGTTAAACCTAATGTTATTTAAATAGATTTCATTTAAAATAAATTTAGGCAAATGGAAATTCGCTTAGTCTGCAGGTTTGCTGCGGCGGGGGTATTTTTATATTTAATATCTAGCCTGGAGTTTACAAGACATTTTTATGCAAACAGGAGGTTTTTAAGTCAATTAGTTTACTAGTAACACCCATTCCCGTAAACGCTTGCACAAATCCAACATGGCCGACTTATTTTTCAAAATGGCGGAAAAGTCCCCATGGGATTTTCTGGGACTTTCTTCTGTGAGTTCAGGAGACCTTAATAAATGATTTCCAACAGGTTTCAACTTTTTTTTTTGAATTTCCCAAATTTGGCCATTTTGGAGCTAATTGCACTGGACTACTTGGGTAGTAGTTATATTTATATTAGTACTGCACGCTTACACGTTTGTTTTGATTGCAATAAAGTCAATTTTTAACAAAACTTTAAAAAATCAATCTAAAACTCCTGGAAAGCTCACAATTGCAATATTGACTTAGGGCCTACCAGGTAGTCGTTAATTACTGGGAAACGTTCAAATGAAACTGGATATGTGTAAAACTGCTTATTATAGTGTCACATGGATTCAGCTATTGTGAACGACAGGATTAAATCGGCTCTAAAGAGCATTTCCATGATTGGTTTAGTTTTGCGTTTGTGTATTGTATATCGTAAGCTGTTAGTTTGCAATGATGTTTTATGTCAATTCCGTAGCATAAATTTAAAGTATTGAAAACTTTCAACTCAGTAGTTTTCTCATCTTATCCCAGTGAGACTATTGTTGTTACTGGTTATTTCTTTATGTAAATATCTCAAACCATTTTACGCTTGTCAAAATTGTACTAAAACATTTTAAAATTAATTTTTTAAGGTTTGAGTATTCCTTGATACAGAAAACTAAGAGCAATAATTATGCTAATGTTATTCTTATAAGGCATAAATCCAAGTGTCCTTTTTTTTGTTTTTCCGACCGGTCTAAAAAGTTAACTTTACCACAGTAAAATATTTCCTTAGATTTACATTTTCTGTAAATAGAGGGATTTTATCCTATAATGCGATACTCTAACCATTAAAACTTTTATAGCCGTCCCCAGTTTCTGGCAGTAACACAGTCTAATTTGATCGAATGGCTATGGTTGGTATGTCTTAGGGGGTTATACCATAGATTAAAGGAGTAGACACTACTCTTTAACCTATGATTATACGGACACTGGCAGGAGCGTGTGTGTGAAATATAAAATCAAAATTCAATTTTCTATGCCACAAGGAATTGTTTAACCAACGTATTATGCTTTGTTTTTGCATTATGACTGTGGCCTATATTGTAAATTGTTATGTTTCATTTTTAATCTACAGGTTAAGTGTAAGAAAGGACCACGTAGCCCGACGCCCTTACTTGCCCTCTTTCAATAAAAGATTTTTTTGTTTTAATTTTTGTTTAATTTTAATTTTTTCTTATTATTCAAATCAGAAACTACATATTTTTAAATCCCAGAAAATTAACTATTTACAGCTGGGGAGATAAAACTCCATTATTCTTTCTCGGGTAACCAAAGGTTTACTGGTCTTATCATGGGCCATTAAGCATCGCCACCGTGGACAACGTCCTGATTTATATGTGGCTTGAATCTCGCTTTTGCAACTTTTAAATTGATCTTATTTCTGGTAAAAAATTAAAAGCTTCAGTTAAAATGGGATGAACTGTTTAGTTTCCATTGTTCAAACAGAAAAACAATGTTTAGTATTATGTAATTGTTTAATGAAGTCTATAACAGAATTTAATGAAGGCCACTACTCTATCTCTTTACTTAAATTTTCTCCATAATGCAACAAAAACAGCCGTTTTAAATGCATTTTTACTCAAAGCGTTTTTAGACCCTGGGGAGTAACAATCAGCTGTTTTCAACTCGATAAAAGCAACTTTGATAGTAGGCAATCTCATGTATCGAAAGTATGTATCGATTGTGCAATCCCTTGTAGCTTATTTTTGCCTTCTTAGAAATAATTCGATATCGATAGTATAATGTACACCATCACTTGATTTTGATTTGATTCCAATATAAATCGTAATAGATGATCGTATCAACTATTGGGTCAATTACCAAACATCTGCTTATTTACATTAGCAAACTAAATTGAAAGCAAGTTAAAAGTAGTTTTGAGAGATTAAATAAAACTATTTAGTTTTATAACTTAGTTTAGCGCAATATGACGAAAAATATAGTTCATCACATGGGCAAAAGTGTTGAAATACGCTATTGTGGTATGAATGGATTAAAACACATAGCTTATCGATAGAAATTTACCAGGATGTATGCAGGGAAGATCATAGTACAAAACGTTGCATAACACAGCTACACACCGCAACTTCTTCCTCTTTTTTCTTTTAACTTAAATTTGTATACATTGAACCCACGTCAGTATAAATCTGTTTGTGCAGCACCCACTACGGGTGTGGAAGTTTCATTCCACCCACATTTAATGACGTGTCAAATACCAGGGATAAGTCAAATGACTCACCATGTTAGGTATTTAGCTGTGAACAACATAACCATTCAGATAGCACGCATAGTTTTATATAACACAATAATTACTGAAATACACTAGCTGTTACCCACGGGATTCACCCCGTTTGACTTTATAAGTATTAATACAACTATTGATTGGTTACGTTGAGCTGAAATAAACAAAACAAAATACAGTAATACAAACAAATAATCACCCCTGATTTTAGTAAGATAATACATTGAAAGAATAACAAACAAATAAGTACAGCTGAGGTATTTTTAACATTATATGTATGGAAAGTTCCCTTTAGAAAGGAATTACTACCTTATAGGGCAATTTATGAAATAATGGACAGTTTTGCGCAAGGTTTCTCGTCATCACGAACATTTTAAGTATACGATTTATGGGGGGGGGGGGGGTGTGAATTGTAGTTTTCTCAAAAGTTCGTGGGTACTTTGGGATTTATATACGTTATGTGCATGTAATAGGTTTCCTTCAGTGATATTCCGGCCGTGAGATATGTACAAATACAGCTACAACAGATTACCCATACATTTTTTGTCCTAGGACGCTATAGGCACGAGCTAGGGATTGTTCTTCACATTACTTCAGGCTAGAGGGGTTGCGGAATTTTCACTTATATTAAATACATTGGTAATTTGGTGGGATTCGAACCCAGGACTCAGAGACCGAAGTCCCGGGCTCTAACCCCTAAACCAGCTCGACCCCCTCCCATACCGTACAGTTATAGTTTAACATTTAGGTCATTGATTTCTATTAGTTTAACCCTTAGGAAATAAGATTGTTGTGGCAAAATAGAAATATATTGAAATTGTGAATTGTGAATTGTTGTTCAGGAAAAATTTGAAATACCTTCCCTAATGAGAGCAACCTTTCTGTGAAGACTGGCAACTATTTATGAAACTTGATTAAGTATTAGGGAAGTTATGGTGTACCAACAAAATAATGTAGATGAAAATAATTTGTATGTAGAAATAATATTTTTATTTCCTCTATTGTTTTTTTTAAATAGTTTTCTTTGATAAATACAACTTAAGATGAAGGAGAGAATAGAAGAAAATCGTTAGTCACAGTAGTAGCAGTTGAGAAAATTATCTTGACGTAAATGATGTTAGATTATACTGAATAATAAGTGAAAAGGGACTAAATTTACCTTATATTACGTTTGACTAATGTCCCTTCAAGTTTGCTCTGCAGTTGATACGGGAATCGCAAGCCACTGATTTGTCAAAAGTTGCAACTCTGCACAATCAGCAATCAGGGATTAAAAAGTGATTGTCATACAAACTGTCGAATCGGCAAAATAATCATAACGGTTGTATTACGTCATGCTTAAATTGATTAGACCAAAATGACATTAAAAGCCTAAATACTTGCCTAGACTAAATCCTTGCGTGGAAGTTTATGGAATAGTTGCGTGGACAAATTAAACTAAATGTTTTACTACATAACTGTAGTACATAATTGCACTACGTTTTATGATGTTCTGTATACGTAATTGTCGTGGATTTGTGAGAAAAGGTTACAAGTTCCACACAAAGTTTTTCAGCTCTCATATAAACCCCAGCCTGTTGTCCAGACTTGGCTTTGTTTAATGGCCCATGATAAGACATGTGATCTTTGTAAGCTCTCACTAAAACATTGGGAGGGATTTTCTTTCATGGAAGTTTTTAGCTGGCTTCTTTGAAACTTAAAATCAAAAATATACAAAACCTATTTTGAAATCTTTAATTAGATATACGTAAATATTAAGCATAGCTAACACAACTTTTGCCACATTTGGAGTGTAAGTGGCACCATTGACTATAGATACACTTTTGTGGTCAAGGGTTGTTTAGTGGTTACATGTTTAGACTTTAAGTGGTTTTCAGTCAAAGGAGATATCGCTGGAAGCTAATGCAGTGGAATATTATAAAGTAAAAAAAAAAAAAAAACACGCACATAAGCAACCTAAAAATATTCAATTACATCAGATAAAAATCATTCAAAATTCCTTGTCATCAATAATTTCAACACTGCTTAAACCTTTGAACCTTGTTACAAGTCACACAATGTAACACTAGTTCACCTAAGTTCAATGGCAAAGTAGCGAACAAGGTTCATCCGACTATTTATGGATAAACAAGTGGAAACAACAATGCGGTTTATCAAATCTCGTGTAAATATTGTACAATATAATGTATTTGGCAGATTTCACACGCTTTGCGGGTTCGAATGGGAAACCATTGTTTTGGTGTTGTACGTAAAACAATGAGAAAATAAATTTATATTCATGTCGCTCGCCACTATTAAAACATTTCGAGGACCACTAACCCTCAAGGACCAAATGGTAAATCCATATTCTAACTAAAAAAACAACCGTTGCAACAAACCTGTCTACTAAGTGAATTTACATTTGCTTGATTCGATTTTTACGAACACACTTTTCCTAAAACAAGTCAGATGTATTCCATTTTGAAATAAAATAATTATATTTAATGATTACTTACGTTTGCTACCTTGGGGAAGGGAAACAGTATATTTCATCACTAGGGCGTAAAGTGATTATTTTTTAGCAAGGGTTGAAAAGACAGTTATTTTGCCTGTGTGACAAATAGTTTTCAGGTAAAGATAACCTCTCAAAACGACATTGAACTTGTTTTTAAATTTTGTTAATGAAGTTGTTTAGTCAATCATTTCGACAATTACGATTGTGTTTATATTATATTTATATTATAAAATCAATATCTGGAACTATTCACAAGAATGCAATAATAAGCTACAATCGATCAACATTTCGACAAATACGATTACTAACTAGTTGACTGAGTTTAAAACAGCCGACTTTTACTCCCTAGAGATTAAAAAGGCTTTTTACTTCCTTTTTTAAATTCAGAAGAGTGTAGTTAGAAAACGAAATTTGTATGTAAAGATAACCTCTCAAAACGACTTCCAGCCTGTTTTAAATTCTGCTAATGCAACTAAGCAGCTGTTTTAGTAAGTGATTCAATCATTTCGTCCATTACGATTGTTGTTAAAAGTCAAAAATGGAAAGAGAAAAGGACTCGATACTGAGCAGAAAATAATTTAATCACTCACAAAAGAAAAGTATATTCAATCATAGTAAAATGCTACCAAACTATTATTCTGTAATCACAACATAGCAATTCATCCAAAAAATCATGTGTCAAAATTATAAAGTTCATATTTTCATAGCAGCTGGAAAAAGACAAAACAAAATATAAACTATATATTATTTAAATCAAATGTTTGAATACTATATCTAATAACTGTGTTACAGTATATTAAAACATTGAAATTTTTGAGTGATCGACAACAATAGGCCTAACCTAACACCTAACCCTAAAAACCTAATAACCCCTGGACCTTACCTAATAAATCAATCGATAAATAATTTCGATCGATACGATTGCCACAATCGAAATTTACAACTAACAGTTGATTTTTACTCCAAATGATTACACAATCGATACATACTTTCGATTTATGCGATTGCTTACTATAAAATTACAACTGAGTTGACAACAGCGGGTTGTTATTCCCCAGGGGCTAAAAATCCTTTGAGTAAAAATGTTACTTTAGACCTGCAACGCATGCATTAAAAACTGTTTTTGATGCAGTTATGAGGAAACACTTTTCAATTTAGATATTTTTTTAAAGTAAAAAGGGGTTTATAAAAAAATAAATAAATTTTCTATGATTGTTCCTACAAGAATTTCAACCTGTAGCCATTATCAGTTGACCAAATAACAACCGGAGCAGTTCTGACCTTTGCCCTCCTCTGTTTGAATATAAGCCTTTGAAGCTGTGTGTGGCTTGTAGACAAATAAACTGATCGTGATTGTATTGAAACATTGAACTGTAATTTCCAATACTATAAACATTATCAAATTTTGTTAAATTCAGTTTGAAGATAACTATGCTCCATAACAAGATGTATTTATCATCATGAGAACTTAGTAACCTGATAAAGTCTGAAAATTATAAGGCATTTAAAGTAGGTGTATATATTTCCTAAAGCTGCAAAGATTTAAGCCTAAAATGGTTATCCTACTAATATTATAAATGAGAAAGTTTGGATGTATGGATGTATGGATGTATGTTTGTGACAAGTGAACGCGAAAAATACTGGTCGGATTGCGCTGAAATTTGGCATGATGATAGCTCACATTCCCGATTAACATATAGGCATATTTTTATTCCAACAATCCTTTCGGGCTCCGCCCCAGTGGCTCTGGAGTTTCCCATGTTAACCTTATGAGAAATGGAATTATTGAATCTTAACAGCTGTTTCAATTAAACAAGTTGGTTCTGTTCTATGATGTTCAATAGCATTAAAGTTACAAGGATTACCAATAGGGTGCAGCACTATTTTTCCTTTTACATTTATGACAACAGCTAATTTGCAACCAAAAGGTGAGTGAGCGTAGCGAACGAACTTCAACCTGGAGGTGAGTTAGCGTAGCGAACGAGCTAATCTGAAGGTAAGTGAGCGCAGCGAACGAGCTCCAACCTAAAGGTGAGTGAGCGTAGCGAACAAACTTCAACCAGGACGTGATTGAGCCATGCGAACGAGATAATCTTGAAAATTAAGAAGTTAAACGGGGCAAAGCCCGCGGGTTACAGCTAGTATCCATATAAAGTACTAAACTTAATGTACTAAACAAATTAAAGGTAAGCCTTTGAATTAAAACAATATCATATACTAGTAAAAGGCCTGCTCTAGAGTTCGTGTTATAAAATCACCTAAAACAACGGATATTAAAGAAGGGACCAGTTAACCAGTGAAAATTAAAACAATATATGAAGAACTGCTGGTTAAGTTATACAAAAAATTATACACAAATTAAATTGCCTACCGTTTCATTACAGTATTTGAATAGCGAGATGAAAAATAATTTGATCTGGCCTGCATGGCTCACTGATGAACATTTAAAAAAGTATTTCAACCATTTTAATAATCATAAATAAGGGTCGAATGCTGTGAAAGTCACATACTGGACCCACATATCAGTTATGCATTGAAATCCTTGATTAATACTGATCACCTTTTACACCTACTGAATTTGCCAAGTAAAAATTTTCTCATCATCCCAGTATATGATTCGATTAACGTTGAAAGTGAAGGTGGTACATACTGGAGTTTTCTAGTATATTCCATAACAGTAGTGACATTATAGTATATTCCATCACTAGGGCGTAAAGTGACTCTTTTCGATCCAATCCGAGCTCAAGTTTTACGATCAAGGAGAAGCCGCGGTCGGAAACGAGCGAGGGTTAAAAAGTAATTTTTTGCCCCTATGATGAATTTTTCGTTATATTGCAACATTATTTAGCAGACTAAACTAGAAACCAAGATTACTTGTCATGTAAAGTAACCTCTCAAAACGACTTTCAACTTATTTTTATTTTGCGAATGCATAGGTACAAGTAGGTACTGTTTATTAAGTGATTCAATTTTCAATTACAATTACATGTTTTATTTACAGTGTGGTTGTTGCCAGTTAAAAAAATTGCGGAGTTGATGTGAGCCACTAACAGATTGCGCTGGTATAAATGACTAATTTCTGTCGAATATACGATTTTCTTTTACTAATTCGAACTTATGGAGTGTCTTATTATGAGCTATAACAACTGTTATAACCCATAAAAGTTGTCAGTAAAAAACAGGGTAGAAAATATGATTTGTTCGTCACCGCTGCCTAGCAAATGTTTATTATTACAGTATTTTTGCTGATTCGGAGAATTATTTCTTCACATAACCTTAAAGTTGTGTTGACTGGTAGTGTACATTGTTATTGTGGTGAATAGTGGTAATAGGGTATAGTGTGGTGAAAAATAGCGTTCGTACCACGGACCAAAATGGTTTTGCAGCTCTTGATCATTTTAAGTTCTCGACTTCGTCACGAAATAAAAAAAACTATTTCGAGCCAGCAAAACCTCATTTTCGGCCCTAGGTACAAAATATACTATTAAACAAGAGTAGAATGTGAGTCATTACATATTCGAGGCCATATGTTTTATGGGCGAGATTTATCGAGCTAAGTCATAATATTTAACATGATCCCCTAGCCCTTTTTAAATGCCAAATCCGACATATATTTTATTTCTAACGTAGGTGTATTCCGCTTTGAAATACAAGCTAAGTTTCATATAGATCGATTAGAAAAAATCAAAGATAAAAATTATAATGTAAACAATAAAAAATGAAAGATACCTGGTAAAAAAAAAACGTTTTTGAGAAAACTCTATTCATTACTTTCTTTTTATTTAGATCCATAGAAACATTTCCCGGATTCATTTACTTACGGGACACCCTGTATGAAAGTGGATTAAGCGTAGAAGATTGTTTGGAATTTTTACTTGATCACTTTATTTAAATTTCAATTTATTTTAGATTTACCAATTTTAAAATTTTGTTTGGTAAAGGAACATTTTCATATTTTCTATCAAGTTTCGTCAATGATGATTTCTATTTACTAGTAAACTACTAACAAAAGAGCTTATTATACCCGAGAAAACAAACTCTTTTAACTTTAAAAAATAACGCGTCAAAGTCATTAACAACTAACTAGAACAAGGTCAAAACTTAAACCATTGAAGGTCAACCAGATAGTATCATAATAAATAATTCTTTTAAATTCAAACGTTTTCTCGAATTTGTCCTCACACTGCCCTCGAAATATTATCTTAAAACCTTGAAACGTAAGAAATGGCATGACTCATTTGTTGCTGGGATTCGTGAAGTATTGCGAGTTTAGAATAGTTTGTCCCTAACCCCAACGGCCATGCAAACTTTTGGTTCATTACTAATGATTTGGCCCCGTTAAATATTTGTGAACTTGAGTGGGGGAGAAGAAGATAAGGGGAGTTCACTATAGTGCGATAGGATTAGAGTCTAACCTTCTTATTCTGGGTCTAGACACGGGTTAGAACGGTCGAATCTATTAACTATCGCGAATAGGCTTACAATTTTTATTTGTTTGTGTTTATTTTTCCAAGACTGTTTGGCCACAAGATGAAACGACAGAATGTAAATAAGGTAAGGCTGTTTATTTATTATTATTAAATACATTATTATTTAATATATTGTGCATTTTATTCTAGTGGATTTATTAGGCTACAACCTCAACCACAGACAGGTTGTAAACAAGAGGCAAAACAGTTAGTTTATGAACACGTGTTTCAAATACACTACTTGTTTATCATTGTAACCCGATTGGGGTGTAAATCACTCTATAATGTAGATATACATTGAAATAATTCTTTTTGTAAGTTAGTAAAATTATTTACCTAATAAAACTTAATAAACTGCCACTTTATTAAGTTTATTTTGGAAAATGTAAATAGAATTAGTAATTGTATTGTTAATGTAGTAATTGTAATTTTAAATGGAGTTTTGTACTGGCCTGGCTAATGCAAACTGTATTATTGCTACTTTTGCCCAATAAAATGGTTTGATTTGATCTGACTTAATACATGTTAAAATCAAACATAACCTATTAAAAGGAAGGGCATAACACTATTTGTTTTGTCTTGGAAATAACTTTTAAAACCTAACTTTAAAAAAAATGCGTAATTAGTGCACGGGTCCCCTCGTATGAATATACTAGGCTATTGTATTGGCTAAGCCTTTTGCATGTATAAATTAATAAATACAGTTTTTTAAACACATACTTGCGAAAAATAGGAAACCTTAGGTCAAAGTTAAATTCTTTGTAAAATCTCTAAGCTAATTAATTTCTTAATCATCAATGAACAAACTAGCTATGTATATATCAATGTAATTAGAGTAATGAATAGCCTAAACTTTGGAGAGTGCATATTTAAAACATGCGACCTTTTACATTGATTACGGAAATATTGATTTTGTGACAAAACAAATTAAATAGTTTGTGTCTAAAAGAGTGATACGTGTGAATATTTAGTATTTTTGACGAACGGTTCTCAAATAGGTGTACACATATTAAATGTGAACACCAATTTAATTTATGTTAAACAATTATACTAACTAATTTTATCAGTACTACAGATCAAGCCTATACTTCTATTCTATACTTAAGTGCAATAATAATGTCAAAGATAAAGTGATTTAATACTTGTTAACAAAAATGCTGTAAAATTTGTTACTTTAATATGGAAACATTAATTTCACGTAATTAATTCAAGTAACAAATACTTTTATAAATTGAAAAAACGTTTTGAAAACTTAGAGCTAATTACGTTTGTAGTCTAACAATAAATCAAGCTAATAATAATTACGGTATTCGACAGTAATATATTTATAAATTCTTATAATAAATTATAATTTATCAACCGTCATTCTTTGGATTATTGTATGTATTTTTAAGACTTTTGTTTTGTTGCAACCTAATTCTAATTAATTGTTATCTATATTGTTATACATGCAATTCTCGTTAGTCGTCTACCTCTTGTCAACTTTATGTATTGGCTTAAGCCGTTGTCATGAATAAATAAATAACCTGTATTACTTGTTTGGGTATGAAACAGTCTTAATTGATTACTGCAAAGTATTTTGAACTCAATTATTTTCCATATTGATCGTAAGTTACACCATGGTACGCAGCACTATTATTCAACAGAAATACTTAGCAATCAGTTATGTCATTAG
Source organism: Macrosteles quadrilineatus (assembly GCF_028750875.1). Lineage (NCBI taxonomy): Eukaryota > Metazoa > Arthropoda > Insecta > Hemiptera > Cicadellidae > Macrosteles > Macrosteles quadrilineatus. Next base: position 20,743,235 of record NW_026542599.1, on the reverse strand, counting down.
CATTTCGGATAACCTTTTATTTCTTACGCTGTTATCATTGGACTGTTGAGACAATGATTGGCAGACTTCCGGATGATCCTTTCACAACGACCTTTAAGTAAGACTTCATATGAAAGATTGAAGGATTATAAATAAATATGTATTTCAAATGCAATCAGCTTAGATGAATTATTTTAACTCACAACTTAACGGAGCTCATGCATTTTTCCACAGCTACGTATAATGTTTGAAAGTTATTGTCTCTAATAAGTGTGAAAATATTTAGTTTCTAGGAAGAACTAATATAATTAAGACATAATTTAATTCCCGTTCGTGAATTAAGACCAAGTAGAATCATAATAGATTTGTTTAGTTTTATCGATGCAGGTTCATAATAAATTTAAATTTAGACCAAGGACCTTTAAAAATTCAATTTTTTTTTTAATGCTATTGCTAACATACAATAACAGAAAACTTAAGCGATTTGAGTTAATATTTTGAGAGTGAAAAAATAGCAGTAAATGAAATGCAAAAACTGCTTTTCTTGATAAAGATACTGCCTAGTAAAATATGTGTTTTTTTGGTTGTATTACATGTTTGCTAGGCTAGTTAAACCCGATTAATTTAAATACAGTACAAGAGTAAATACACTTATCGGTTCTTAAATTCATATTGGGGGTTCCATCGCAGGCAAAGACATTGAGATTGAAATAAGTATAAAAAAAAAACACAATTATGAATAAAGAAACCAGTAACAATGATTAATTCTTTACATTGCTCAGGAGTTCTACAGCTTATTTTGTCTGAATAAACAAACCGATGTTTATACAAAGCATCTGGCCCTAAGTAGACTAATCAAATTATGTGTGCATTATAATGTGATTGAATAAATTCTACATGGGTACCAACTCAAACAGATAGGTAATAAAAATTAAATATTTTTTAAAATGTAGGTGTTGTAGAAAAACTTATATTTCAATGTTAGTTACGTTTATTGTTGATTTAAAGGCCATTTTTGAAGCTTTCGAATGACAACCTTTAATTACAAACACATTTCATAGTGAAATTCACGCATCATTGTGAAAATCATGGTGGTGGTAAAAACAGGTATTTAGGGAACATTGGATTTAACTATTTTAATTGTAAAAGAGTTATCAAAGGTAATATGAAGCGTCAATTAGAAGTACTAAGGGCAGTAGTCAAACTCACAACACATAAGATATTTATCGTTTAAAAACAGGTTTACCTTAAATATCTAAATCTTGATCAAATAATAAAACTTAATTTATCCGTAATTCCCATGCTGTTTGAGATGGTAATTATGCCTCAAATAGGCATAATTCAATCAATATTTCTGTGTAGTTTTGCACATAATTTTACTCAATACTTATGACCGTATTCAATAATTTAGCTGTGATTGTTTTTCTAAAATATACATTATGTAAGAACTCTTTGGTGTTCATCCCAACGTATTGACAATTCAACATATTTTAATTCCATTCATATAATGGATTTACTTTCTTTTACTTAGGTGATTTGAATAATCAAACCTGAATATTCTGCTGTGGTGATGAGTAAAACTATTGAAAGATAAATAAAATATCATTGAATACATTTAAAACTCATTCGAGTTAAGCTGTTGGCGAGTATTTATATAAGTTTTAATGGACGGATGCCAAGTCAGGGGTTAACTGATATTAAAGCACAATCAGAACTATCCGTGTTACGGATTAATAGTCAGTTCAGTGGCCTGTTTCATAACAGCTTTGAAAATTTCCATAAAAAAAGGTTGAAAAAGGACGTGCACATCTTGTATAACAACGAAGGGGGTCAACAAATCAACAAGGATGACGTAATCAAATAGTGCCTTCTAGATGACTGAGGCAAGATTTATGTGGCATTTATCATTGAAACTTAAATAACAGCAGTGACTTGATTATATAAATAGGTTCTTAAGTAAGTCAGTTGTAGATACAAAAGGCTCCTCTTTAAAATAGGCTTAAATAGCAATTATTTTGCTATTTATATTGCCGTCTAAAAGCGATAATTTAATGTTAATTTAAAACAAATGAATTTTGAGATGAAAATCCAATTGTGAAGTTAAAATAAGCAAATACTTATGTATGTAAGAAAATAATTCCCCTTACATGATGAACCTATGTGTCTAAAGCTGTTCTCCATATTTTTTACTTAGATTAACAGTAAATTATTGTAAAAAAATGCACACATGAAGTTAGAACTGGTCATCATAGCCTCATTTGACTATAGATTGTAGGGATTTCTTTAAATATCACAATTCTAGAACTATTTTTACATAATAAAACTTCGTTTCAAACAATCTACTAGATTTATGTTTCGTTTTGTCAATCTTGATAAGCTAAGCATTCTTTAAACAACTGTTTATTCTATTTAGTCGTGAGTAAATGTTATTGCAATCGCTCGGTCATTCATGGAGACGGTCGGTCTTTACATTGATAATCTTAAGTCTACCACGATAAGACAGCCTTATCGTAACCAAAACTAATTCTACAAAAATACTCAAAGTGGTAAAGTAAAGTACATAAAACATTGTCGTACTTTGAAAACAGGCCAAAAATGAAAGCCAAAGCTTTCATTTTTTTTTGGCTTTGAAAGCCAAGGCCTAAGGCCTTCTAGGCCGATTTCCATCTTATTAACTAAATTGGCTGTTGTCTCCGTGGCATGCTTGGCTACACCGCACCATTTAAGCTTGTGATCGGGGAAGGTGGTTACTTGAAATTCTTTAACACTTCACCAGACACAGGCTTAGCAAGTCCTTGTACTAGGAGGGACCTAAACCTGACACTAAAACATTGCATTAATTGAAGAGGCTAAATCTCAAGATTTTGGATTTTTCTGATTCTCTAGAGTGTTCTTGGAAATTTTAACGCATTTATGGGTTACCACAATTATTGAGGTTTGTACAGCGCAATAGGAACTAAAGTCTGATACAACTTTGTGATATGCCAAAAACGGCAGTTTTTAGTATTTGTTAGGTTTTCATAGTCCTAAACTGGACCCAGCTGTACTTTGTAGTCGGAATTTCAATGGCTTGAAAGGAAACAACTACCCCTAGCTGGTAACAAACATCTAATAGTCATTGAAAAGCCCTCTGGTACTAAGTTCATTCATTTATTTCAACGGCAAGCTCCCAATTTCTAAAAAAAGACATAACTAATAAGAAATGACATTGCAGAGCATTCTCAGAAATTACATCTAAAAGATCATCATAAAGACACATGGGCCTAGCAATGAACCTTGTGGAAGCCTTGTTACAGTCATAAATTTAATTGGAAAATCCCTTAAATTTTCAAAACACAGTTTCGAATAATTGCTGATGTAGTAACATTTTCTTGGCTATTGAGTGTCAAGATTCAAGATTCAAGATTCAAGATTCAAGATTTATTGAGCCGTTCAGTTTATAACAATTGGCCAAGTCACTAACACTAAACTAAAATACAAAACAGAGATGCATTCCTCTTGATTCACAAAACAATGTCCAAAGAGCACATACAAATGTCCAAAGAGCACACCATGCATAATAGATAAATAAATAAAAAAACTGCAAAACAAAACTGTAAAACATGCAGCGGAGAAAAAAATATAAAAATTAACAAAGCAGAGAAAAAGCAAAAAGGAAAACTTAAAAAAAAACCACACTCATACCTGTAGGCAAGGTTTAGGTAGTATAAATATATGTATGTATTTTTGTTTTCTTTATTTCTTTCTAATTCATTGTGTGGGTATCTGAATTCCAGAACTCCTGCAAGGAGTAAAATGGGTTTGCCACCAACCAATCCTTAACACACCTAGCAAAAGCTTTTGCAGGTTTCCTTCTTACTTGCAGAGGTATGGTGTTAAAAAAGGCTATACCTGCAACAGGAAAAGAATTCAAAGTTTTGGTTAGCCTAACCCTATGTCTATGTACATTAGAAGAGCTCCTGGTTGCATGGCTATGTACACTACTGTTCAGACACATTGTGTCTTCCTGAGCCTTAATTTCTAATAAACATTGATAAATATATACATTATGTACAGACATTATACAGTTTTCTATTAACAAGGGTTTGCAATGCGCAAGCTGCTGGGCTCCGCAGAGGACTCTGACAGCTGTTTTTTGCAAAAGCAGAACTTTTTCTACAGCAGGCGCATGTCCCCAGAGTCTAGTGCCATACTGTAGGTGGGATTGGAAAAAGGCCATATATGCGAGACGTAAAAACTCCTGGGGCATGTCAGCTTTTAGACGTCGGAGTAGGTATATTACCCTACTAAGTTTGTTACAAATTTGTTCGATATGGTTTGTCCAATTTAGCTGCGGGTCAAGTACAAAGCCCAGCAGCTTGACAGGCTGATCAAAAGCATTAGGCTTTTTCTTAGACAGACTAAATGTAATGGTTTGAGTTTTTGCTTCATTTAGAGTCAGTTTGTTCTCTCTGAACCAAACAGAAGCAGTTTCCAACAACTGCTGGACTGCAGCCCTGGAAACGCCGAAATCACTGTCACCAGAAAAGAGAGTAGTATCGTCAGCATACAACAGTACATTACCAGCAACTCTGAGATATAGATCGTTCATTGAAACAATGAAAAGAAAAGGACCCAGTATAGAGCCCTGTGGTACCCCATACTTAACATTAAGCTGGCCTGAGTTGCTTCCATTCCAAGAGACAGTTTGCGTTCTATCAGATAAGTAAGATCTGAGGATTGAAAGAGCATTACCCCTCACTCCATATTTTTCAAATTTAGACAGTAAAAGATTGTGGGACACACAATCGAACGCACGAGACAGATCACACATCATTACAGATAGAGAATTCTTAGCTTCAAAGGCGTTCAGAATAGTTTGTACAAGGAAGTCAACTGCCTGGACAGTGGACTTTCCCTTTCTAAAACCAAATTGAGCAGGGGTGAGAAGGTTATGCTCCTCAAAGTGTAATTAACTATTTGAATACGTTTCACTAGGTTTAGAGCAATGATATTGAGTATGTAAGCTTATTGTTTCACTTTGAATTACGTTAAACTGTAGGCGATTTGAGACTAGATCATTCTGAAAACCCATTTAAAAAAAATTATGTAAATAATTGTAGGCCAATTCTTATTACTTTTTTAATTAAATTTAAATTTTATTAATGTTCCTCAACTGTTTCCAGACTGTGTTGACGAGCCTGACGTTATGCTGTTTCCTCGCTGTTACTCAAGGAGCGGAAATCCTTGCCTTTGCAGTGAGCAACAGCTACTCCCACTTCACCGTGATGGAGCCACTCTTCCTACAGCTGGCTGCGAGAGGACATCAGATCACTGTAGTCTCCAGCTTCCCGCAGAAGAACCCTCCGCCAAACTACCACGACATTGCCGTGGGACATCTTCTCGTCCCTATCCAGAGCAACCTCTCCGTGCAGACTGTAAGTGCATTATTTGTCTTTGGACTTAAGCTCTAAGCAGATCTCTTCAGGCTAAACATAGAGGTTGTGGCATTATCACTTAGAAAAAATCATTTGGTGATTAGGTGGGATTTGAACCCGGGAACTTAGAGACTTAAGTCCCACGCTCTATTGATGGACCAGCTCACTCCCCTGTAAGTGCATATTATTATGTTCATGTGGGGATTTAAGGATTGAAAATATATTAAGTTTATCGCCGGTTCAGTTCCATATTCAGACTTGTCATTATGGCAACACTGACTTTCCAGTGAAGGAGTAAAATCATTATACGAAACGGTTATAAGTAGTTTGTATTCTAATTTAACATAGTTCCGTGAGCTTCGCACAAAGTGTGGGTACAGTCCAACTATTTTATATCATAGTTTTAAATACTTTTGATATTCTATGTAGTATAACATATCAAAGATTTGTGAATTGTTCTGTAAGTTCTTGGGTAAAAAGTAATTTTACATGCATAAATCAGTAATTTAGAGCAACAACCTTTGCGGTGTCCTCCTGATTGCGAACAGTCCAGACTGCGAACATGTTTGGGTCTACGAGGTGGAGGGGGTCGTCCGTGGGGTGGGGACGTTTCCTGATTGCGAACACATTTTGAGTGGTCGGGGTTTTCAATACTTTCATAGAAACCCTTAACAGAATGATTTAGCCTAAATCACAACTTAAGACTGGTAATATACATAATGGAGAGGATGAATGTTCTTGAAGACTCATATCTTTATAGCAGTCATAATTTTCGTCGAGTTTAAAAGACCACACTAAATGCTTATATAACTAATTGAAATGCTCACGCTATTTAATAGCGCTTTAAAAGAATAAACTCTTCTTGTATTTTCTGAGACTAATTATTAGACACCTCAAACGTTAAAATCGGTCCAGAAATAACGTAGCAGTTTTGTTTACAAAAAAAACCCCTCACGTATTAATTTTAGATATACTGACTATGGTTTAACATAATTAGCCGAAATAACATGCATTTGCCAATATCAAAATCCAAACTCAATCATTACCTAAAAAAAACATCGTCAACGAGCAATTTAAGTAGCAACTAAAACAAATACAATACTTACATACATCTTACGTCCGAAATATCATGTATATGCATTACACATTACAACACCAATAATTCAATCACATTTCCAACTCAATCATTACCTAAAAACATCAAATACAAGCAATTAAAACTCACGTTCAACAACAGCGACTAAACCATCTTTACCATCTTTACAGATTCCAAAATATTTGTTCGCAGTCTGGACGACTCATGTTCAGGTAGTCTACTGCATTTTTGAGGTGTTCGCAATCTGGACGATTTTACCCTTGTTCGCAATCTGGACTGTTCGCAATCAGGACACAACCCACTTTGCGGCTCAGTTCAGCTATGTCCGTTCATTTTAGAGTCCTTGGGGTTAGCGGCCGTCTGGATAATTTCAAACAGCTGTTGATGGGTTATTTATCATCCAATATTATTTTTTCAAATTACAAAGTAATTGAAATTTAAATACCTAGTGCACTGTGGGGTCAGAGTTTTTCTTTGTACTTTTGTAACTGTTTTCAAGGGAGTCAATGGTGGCTTACGGCCATCTTGGTATTGCCTGCCATAAGAGCAATGTTAATTTTGTTAACTTCAATCAGCCAATGAAGGATTATTTACCATTTAAAATATTTTGTCATATACCAAAGTGATTGTAGTTTAAATATCTAGTGCACTGAGGGATTAGACATTTTCTTTTACCGTACTTTTGTAATTGTTTTATATGGTTCCAAGGACTCTTGAACTTTGGAAATGGGATGTTTATTGTTCTCAATTCCGTTTAAGATAGTTTTGTCGTATCTCGAAATGCATCTGCTGGCAATGTATCGAGCACCTTAAGCACAATGTAAAAAGTGCAAATTGAATTAGTGCAGTGACTTTTCTAAGCCGGTCAAACGATATCGTACTCTTAAATAATTCCACTGCTCTTTGCACTCCGTAACATTTGACATATCAGGAGACATATTAGCTTTAGAAATCTAAGAGATGTTACAACCACCACAAGGTTTAGATTACTTAACTTGGAAAGCAAAGGTCACTCGTAGTAGATACTTCAGATTTTTTTTCTGTTCGAACGTTATTATTGAAATTTTGAACTAAACATATGTAACACGGAGCAAACCATCGCTCAGTTCTGGTATTGATTTTGGGATGAATAATTGATATCTGACTGATATGTTGGACGGCACAAGTATGTCCTATCCCACGCGTACGTGATATTTACAAAAGAACTTCTGTTACATATCTTGAGTTATAAAATATCACAGATACATGTTGACTAATATTATGTGCTTGCTTAGTAACTTCTTCAAAATTTGAATTGGTTACTGAATAATACTAAATACTTTGTTCAAATACGCAAACACTAAACAGTGATGTATAGCGTTTAACGAGTTACTTTAAAAACATCAACGAGTATCGGTAGTGCAGCAATCATGGCTGCATGAATTTAAACCAGAATAATTTAAATGTCTTTCAATTAAAATTTAGCCTAATGTAAGTTTTTTTAGCCAACTCTGGAATCAACCCGCCATAACCAAAGTTATCAAGCTGTGGCTTACATAACAAATGTCCTAAAGAAACATTCTTATTCCTACTGTAATTTAGAGATATGTAAATGAATATATGAGTCACCCTTTTCTCGTTGTTTCAAGAGTATTTGCTCATTTACTTGAGTGGAAGAGGAGGTCGAAGTAAGCCTACACAATATCAGGAATGTTATGCAGCACCCACTGATAATATAACAGAAAACTGTATTGTCTGAAATCATAATTGTAACGTAGTTGGACGGAAAATAAACACGTTTTTTTACTTTTAAATGCAACTGTCATAAAGCATCCAAACACAAGAGATATTGTGTCTGCTACGTTTTTGAAATTGTTGGCAACATAATATAGTCACGTGATACCAAACCATAGATTGAGAATTGGGATATTTGAGTACGATACAGTTTTAGGCTTGATTCTTTAGTTGTAAATAGTATTTCTTCAAAATAACTATATACCACAGTTAGATATTGTATATTATTGCAATCATGCTTGAAATGGAAAACCAGGAAATTCTATACAATGTTTTCCGTCCTTTCATACACAATCACTAATGCTTTTTATAAATTCTTTTTGATCATTTTTGAAGGTCGTAAAACACAATCTGCCAATCAGCCAATTTGGTAAATGCCATTAAAAACTTTCCTCTGCTAAGATTCCCGGAATTTCATTTATTGTACTAATAGATTCAACGTTCGTTGTACATTTGAATTAAATCTATAACTGTAGAATATACAAAGTTTTTAAGGTTAAATGGTATTGGTACCGAATGGGGTTTAACCAAAAGTTTAGTCCTATAATAGCCTTATGTAAAACTAGCATTGCATCTCACTCAATCATAGCTCCCAATGTATGCATGCAATCCTATGAAATTAGTACAACACCTTCACTGTAAGTAAAACCAGAAAACCTTATGTTAGGGAGTTCCTGGAAGCGTTACCACTCAAACTATACAGTTAGTTGACTCAAGATTTAACCTCAATGTACACGAAACAAATAAACGCTTACCAAATTACCTTACTGTTTAGGCCACCGAAATGGGGAAGGATTCTTTCCGCAACATGGTGGAGATCTGGGACGCAGGTACTCGAATGTGTGAGAGAGTTCTCAAGTCCGGAGAGCTCCGAGACCTCTACAACTCCACGGCACACTTCGACCTAGTGATCGCCCACACTTGGACCTATGAGTGTTTCTCCGTCTTCGCACACAAGTTCAACACACCCATCGTTTCCTTCGTGACCAGCTCGGCACTCCCATGGGTCAACCCTAGGGTAGGCAACCCCGACCACCCGGCCTTCGTCATCAACAACTTCCTGAACGTGGACGAAGACATGAATATCTACCAGAGGACTGTGAACACTGTGGCCTGGCTGTTTTCCACGCTGGGAGTCGGACCTTTGAACTATGAAAGGTCGGATGCTTTTGTGAGGAAGTATCTTGACCCAGAGGCTCCTTCCGCGGTCGAGACCATGAAGAGAACTTCTTTAGTGATGGTCAATAGTCACTTCACTCTTCTTCAGTCGAGGCCTTTCGTACCAAACTTTGTTGAAGTGGGTGGAATCCACGTGAAGGACCCGAAACCTCTACCAAAGGTAGGTTTAGATTGTGTATTGATTGACGTTAAGTCTGTTTGTAAGATTATGATGTCAGCCATTTCATTTTTGACCACATTATAAAGATATGTGGGGAAAATGTATTTGTTTATAGAAAAAGTTTTATTCAGAAAAAAAATTGATCTGCTCTTATGAAATGAAAATGCTTCTTTATTAAGGTGAACTAATTAACCTCTAACAACAAGTCACAACAAGCGGTTACAATTAACCTCTAAGTAATAATAATAATACATGTCATGAACAAAAGTAAAATTCTTCTCCTTAAGCGTATTTATTTAAAACGTATCGAGAGAATCAAGACCTTTTTTGCATTCTGAAGAGAAACCTAAACACTTCAGTCAAGAGTCCTTGGAGCCTAGACCCTCTAACTCATAAAACAATAAAAAAAAACTACAAAGAAAATTTCTAGTCCCTCAGAGCACTAGATATTTAAATTATAATCACTTTGGTATTTAAAAAAAAACTATTTAAAAAAAGTAAATAACTCTACAGTGGCTATTTTAAATTAAATAAATTAACATTGCTCTTATGGTGGGCAAATCCAAAATGGCCGCTGGATCCATGGCCTCTCTTGGAAAACGATTTCTTATTCCACAGTATCCTAGATAATTAAAGTATCGTACTTTGGTGTTTAAACAGTATTTTTGGATGATACTAAACTCTTCAGCAGCGGTTTGAAATCATCCAAGATGGCCGCTAGCCTCCAAGGACTCTAAAGTGCAAATATACACCATTATCAATGTTAAAAATAAGTCTATAAAGTTGTCATAGTGCATATATTATATATACACGGGATTTTTGCCGTGGATATATTTTTCGGGCAAAACTTGGTTACGCAATTATTTCGTCATCCACCCATTAGATAGAATTAATGTCATTATGTTTGGCGACGGCTACTGCTGGTACTTTAACATTTTTTTAATGATACAACAAATAACCAGTTTTGTATATATAAAAAGTCTTCTACAATTTCTTTTGCACAGGATCTGCGCAAGTTCCTGGACGCAGCAACTGAAGGAGTTGTAGTGTTCAGTCTTGGATCGATTGTCAGATCCGCCTCGATGCCTAATAGCTCTCTGAAGGCCCTCATGGATGCTTTCGCCGAACTTCCACAGAAAGTTGTGTTCAAGTTCGAGGAGGATGTCCAAGACAAACCCAACAATGTTATGTTGAGAAGATGGCTGCCTCAGAGGGATATCTTAGGTAGGCTGATTAAAAAAGCATAAAAGAGAATGGATGAGCCAACATCAAATTTTGGTTGCAATATTGTGTGCAACGGAGCTGCAAAGTTAGTGTATAGGGTTTGTTAAAGTTGCTGTATGTTTTGGGGGCTTATTTGGTAATTTTCTTTTCTTAGAAAAAAACAGCTTCATCCCAACTATATTCTAGTTATTCCATTTCACGAGTGTTTCTTATGTGTCTAACTATTGGAGTGACTTAGATTAGTTGTTAATTAAACTCTTTGTATAGAAAATTAATCTTTAATGAATAATATTTAACTATAAATGGGACATTGGTAAGGTGAAGTGGCAATGTTGTACCAGTTATTATATCAAGTCAAATTGTAATGTTTTTGAGTTTTGTTATGTATCACAATTTTATGTTGTTTTTAAGCTATTATTCCTATTATGTAGGGTTGACCTTTATTTAAAAAACACTTACCAACTGTGCGTGACTTACATCCTACAAGAGTCTTTCTTGGACACTTTTGACCATTACGTTTTGTTCTCAGAACACCCAAATGTAAAAGCCTTCATGGGACACGGTGGCCAGTCCAGTACCATAGAAGCTGTCTACACCGGCACACCCATGGTGGGGCTTCCACTCTTCTCAGACCAGTACAGCAACATTCGTTCTCTTGTGCTGCGAGGAACAGCTGTCCAATTGGATGTTAGACGACTTACCAAAGAGAGCGCGTCGCAAGCACTGCGTCAGGTGTTACAGGACCCTAGGTATGTTATACAGGTTATACACAGTAGTTTAATATAAGCCTCACAAGTGAAAAAAGGTTCTTTCCAAATTGTGTTAGGCGTAGGCTTTTAACTTTAAGCATATATGAAACATACTCCCCAATTAGGTATCTCAACCTCCAGGATCACCCGAAGACAATTTTATTGCTAGTTCAATCCGGTGAACTGTAGAGGTCGTGGTTTGTATACAATTAGTTTTTTTGTTATTTCAGTCATTTTAATCCTCGTTTGACCAAATACACATATCTAATCATAAACAATAACTCATCCGCTAGTTTTATAACCAACCAGTGCAGTAATAATTAACTAATTAACTAACTAATTAAATTAACTCTAATAATGAAAACAAAATGTCGTTGACTCTAGCAATCAGTGTCACCAACATGAACTAGATACTAAAAACGAGCTTAAAAATTTACAATGGGTGGTAATTGTAAATAACTGCCACCAACACGCTATCGCCTCAAATCAACTGCTTTCATTATTATTTTTAATCTGGCTAAAGTTTTAACATAGGATTGAGAAGTATAGCTCTCTTGACAGTTAAAACTTGGAGACAAGCACAAACTCAGCTACTTTAGTTTCAAAAAGCAGGTGTCTACACACTTTTAAGGATTTTGGAAGAGGACATAGTCCTAAAACTGTCTTAGTAGGGATTTAACACTAAGAATATCACGATCACGTAATGTCATATATGTGTTATTAGATACTAGTACAATAGATCGTACTATAGCTGAGACAGTGCTGTAATTTTAATTGAAATAATCGCATTTGTCAACCAACCAACAATTCTTCTCCTAATTCAGACTGTATAAGTCAGTTTTATTGTTATCTGTTGTGAATTTCAGTGAAAACCGTGTCATTGCGGTCAGACTATTCGTCCTTACGTTTAAGAGACATCTTCATAGGTTAAGCCGAGATTCAATCAATCGTCCCCAAATTCTGACGCCGTTTTGTAATCTTGCTCGATCGCCCTGAAGATGGCCGAATGTAATGTGGCCGAAACGTCGGTAGTTTCTGTTCATAGCCAAGTGGCGGGGTTGAATCCTAGACGAAGACCGAGATTGTTTAAATATGAGTGACGACCGTTGAAGCCTGTCCATGAAGATTCTGACACCGTTGTTGTTATTATACATTCTAAAAAAATACCGGCCGTGGAAGCCTTTGAATGAAGATAAATCTGTCAAACCATAGCTATAGATAGAGGTTTTAAAGGAGTATTGAGTTTGATTACCTTCTTTATGTTCTAGCTACAAAGAAAACGCCCGCCGGCTCTCCCAAGAGTTTCGCGACCGCCTCGCCTCCCCTTTGGACACAGCTGTCTACTGGACAGAATACGTCCTCCGCCACCGCGGTGCCCCTCGACTGAGGTCAAGGGTCGCTGACCTCCCATGGTACAGGTTCCTGCTACTAGACGTCGCCGCAGTCCTCTCACCTGTTTTAGTATTAGCTTATTTTGTAGTCAAGTTCCTAGTCAAGTCCACCCTGTATTATGTCTTTAGTGTGTTTGTTAGTACAAAGAAACCAAAGTATGACTGATATTTTAGGTTAGGTTTTTGTAATAAAATTTATAAAATCCCAATTGTGTATTTATGTCCCGTTTTTGTAATTATTGTTGTTTTAGTAGTGGATCTCTGTGAAGACTGACTGATGAAACAATACTGTTTATACAAACTATGAACTTATTGGCAGTGGTACGGGATGGTGGGCACAAAAAAAAATGAAGTGTAAAGTGGATTTAAAAGACATATTGATTAAAATTGGTTGGAACCACAGCCAACTTAAACTCCAGGCCGCGGCTTGGTAGAACTGGCAACGTCGCAAGTAGTGCCGTTTAGCGCCAGACGTCCCATGCAAACATGTCAGACTGGTGACGCCCTCTCATTTATACATATTGTTGAACAGCACTACTGACAGTGTTGCCACATCGAACGCCGTGGCCTGGAGTTAAGGTCGCTTTGGTGGAACGCTACAAAATGATAATTTTTACTTAATATTGTTATAAAAGTCAGTTAAATAATTTAATTTTCTATCCCTTAGTAAAACAATTCCGACTAATGAAACAGCTCGTAGAAAAGGCACCACTCTCCAACAATAATCCTTAAAATACATACATAGAGCAGTTCCTCATCTCAAGTTATAAACTCAATGAATAAGATTGTTGCTACTTATTTTTTCTAACAATGTCATGTGTAAAATTACATCATAACACTTTCTATATGACTGTCACTTTTGACGAATCACTACAACACGTCCCATCCGTCAAGATGACGCATGTGTTCCTTAGTTCTCACTTATTACACCTAGTCCCACTTGATATGTCGGCTTTGTACTATAATAGCTACAAGAATTTTACAGAATAACAATATTTATAATTAATTTCAAAGACTACAAACATTTTCGAACCAAGCTCATTATCCAAGATAGGACTCAAGGTAAACTTAAAAAAAATCAACTTTCCTCATGAATGATAGTTGTTTTAAATGGAATTTTATTCAACGAACATGTAGTTTGACATGACTTATTGACACTAGAAATACAAATTTGGTAAATTGCTAGAAAAGCAATGTTAATTTACCAATTATTATCAAGTAGTACATACAAGTGTTTTTTTATCAGTATTAAACTCGTGTAGTAAATACATTTTCCGAATTTGATCAAAATAAATTCATAAGCAAGCAAACTACAGTTTCTTCTACTAAATAAAATAACCTAAGAATTTAAAATTTAGGGTTTTTTTAAATTTTATCCTCAACAATTAATTGCATATTAACGTTATATTAAACACATTTTTTTTAAGCTCCACATGGTGGTTGCGATACAAATAAGACATTTACAAGTTTTAAAGAATCAAGAATCAATATTTTATTCCGTTAGACAAGTACATGCATTTGGATACGTTAATAAGGTTGATTACATGCTGCAAAAACACAAGTCAAAGATAAATTACAGTACAAAAACAAATCAGGCATTAACAAAAAAATCAAATAAGATACAAAGGTAATTTTAAGAAGATACAAAGATGGCACAGTGAAGACTACGGTATACTTACAGGAAAAAATAGATACAAGATAATTATAATTTAGTGAAAAACATTATTTACAAAAGAAATACTTATAAAAAAAGCAGTGACTAGATTACGATTTCTTTGGTTGAACATCCAGAAAAGGAAACAAATTAGAGAAAAATCTGTTTTGGAAAAGCTCCAAACCCCCTTAACACCCCGTCCCCATATGCCAGTCTTGCTGTTTTGCGAATTTATCCAAGTTTATCCAGCTTGGATGCCAAATGTCATCAAAATGGCGTGTTCACGGACACACTCATATCAACATATTTAAACATTTAAACGAATAGCGTTTTTGGCCACTGAAGACAAAAAAATGAATAAATAAACCGGTTCCAGGTCTAAATCGTCTTAGTCTTTATTCTAGAACACCATTAGACCATATTAGAGCATATTAGACCATATTACCATTAGACTTACGGCAGTGGCTACTTTCCTATTGTGGACATTCGCTGAGACAATTGAATGATTAGAGAAACGATATCAACAACGATATCAAGTAGCTATTAAGATGCAAAAAGATGAATCTCTAAGCAAGCATAATGCTTAACACAGTTTAGTGGGACCCAAACACCAAATCCTGATTAATCATCCATTGACAGACAGTGACGCTAATCACCGATCCATTATCACCCTGGTGTATCTAAGCGATTGTATTTTGTGTTGGTATATAATGCTGATGACACAAATTATGACAGTAAAAAGCATCACAAAGTATATAAAACCACTAGAGAACCCGTGCGGCTCAATGAGCCGCATAGTATGACACATAACGCAGAGAAAAACTTTATGCTTAAATTTGAGTAATTCTAGTTACATCTTAGAGTTGTTTAAACACTTGTTAGAAACTAATTTTAAATATCTCTATTTGTATCGTCAAGGTTCCCCTACATTATTTCTGCTCTCAGTTTTAACTGATAACTTCTAATAAATGCTAAATGATCTGCTTCAATTCGAGCTAACATGTTGCAACAAAGTTTTTCCAGCATTGAGAACTTGAATTTTCCTAGCATGTTGCCTAGACATCCCCCTAATGAAACGAATTTTCTCCGAAGAGAATCCTGAAAAATGGAGTGATATCAACCATTTAATGTGCTCCATTTTTTACCCATAAACTCTGGGTTATCAACTGGAAAGCCATAATCTGCTTTGAATAAGCTAAAGCAGCAAAACCGTTGATAGTTTGTTAACGTATTTTAACGTGTTGTGTGTTAGTCATAGTATATGACCCGCATCAGAACGTTCTCACGTTGTTCAGTGGGGTTTCTCTTAAGAGGCTACCTGTCCCAAAGTTTTGATAGTATGGATTCATTTGTCGAAATAGGTTGGATAACTATTGTAGCTATAAGATTTGGATATCAATTTTCATTATCTCTTTTTGAACAGCGTATATTATTTGCCTCTCCTGAATTATAAAAATAAACTTGACTGTACCTACTCGATCGTTGAATACATAAACACTAATTCCTTCACTTATGTCTAATATTGCCACTAAAATTCAGTCAAAAACTTTGTATAAGTTTGTCCGAGGAACTGGCAACATAACCTAGAAGTAAACAATCCATTTGTGTTTTCCTCAATAAAGTAGAGCTAGTAATACAAAAGTTTACAATAAAAACATAAGGTCCACCAAGATTTGGTATAATCTTACTACTTGAACTTATCATAGTCAAGGTATTATTATTGTTTGTACTAAATTGTTTGAGTACTCTCAGTTTCAGAAGTGAACATTTCTCACGTTCATTCATTTGATCTGACATTAGGCAAGTTTATTTTACCATCGTGACAACACTATGTGCTTCGTATATTTTTTCACTTCCAAAGTAAGTTGCATAGCAGAACTGGCAAATATTATTCATCTCACCAAGTGAGTGTGTATATGGATGTGTATCTGTTAGACCAGGCCTCTCTTTCTCTACTACGCATAAGATACCTTATTATTAATTGTCTCCTCCACCCATTTTCAATATTTCTTCTTTGAACTTCAGGCATTTTCCGTTCTTCCAACAAAACTGATTAACTGTTTAACTTGGTCTTAACCTAAAACATCAATATTTAGGCTACTCCCAAAAAGCTAATGAGTTTCTTTTTATAAACAGCTGTTTTTTGTTTTTAAATTTGTTCTATGTATTTCTTATGGGGAAAACCCGACCTTTGAGAGGGTCTCGCGCCCTTAAGAGTGGACATTTTAAAGTTCTAAAACCTTATTGCAAAACTACATATTGAGACGAATCTTTTGAGACCTTGAACGTTGAAATTGGTCCACAAATAAGGGAGGAGTTGCGTTAACAAAATACGGCTTCACGTATTATATATATAGATATTTTGCATCGTATTTCATTTAGAAAAATCTATGATTCTTGATTAAATTATTCTAAATTTATGATTTATTATTGCTGGACGGTTTTGAACGTTCATTTAAAACTATTTAATTTGGTTTTTGCTCCTTCATTGTATAAACTCCCAACAAGACATTAGTTAATTTTGTAGTTTTATACAAACAATTAAAAAAATGCGTGAGCGTAAATGGTCCAATACATTTGTCATATAAATGCCAGTTTTTATTAATTACGTAAATTGAGGATAGATTTCTAAAAATTATATTCTAAAAATTTATAAGTGTTCGATTATTATTTTACACATTACTAAGTCTAGGCCTAGAAGATTGTGGCATTATCACATAGCCAAAAGCTATTGATGTGTAGTAAGAATTGAACATAAGACCTCGGGGACAAAACCCCGCACTCTACTAGACCAACTCACTCTCTTGTACGTCCACAAAAAATCAAACTTAAATAAACCGATTTACTTATAGCCCTATAGAACAGCACTCGTGTATTCAAAAAAACAATTAGGTGTTAACAGTTACAAAGGCAGGTTTGGTTTAATAGGTATTTGATTTCAAAAGTGAGAAC
Source organism: Macrosteles quadrilineatus (assembly GCF_028750875.1). Lineage (NCBI taxonomy): Eukaryota > Metazoa > Arthropoda > Insecta > Hemiptera > Cicadellidae > Macrosteles > Macrosteles quadrilineatus. The sequence goes on along the minus strand of NW_026542599.1, from coordinate 20,725,661 downwards.
TTTTTGTAAGCCATGTGTCGTCCGGCTCTACAGCACTCGTGACAAGTTCCATCAATCAGCCTTTTAAGTTATACAATACCAGTCTGTTTCAGTGGTGTAGTGGAACGGGAACGCGTGGGAACAGCATTCCAATTCTGCTAAAAAAAATCATATTTTATATAAATAGACGGTCCGTGTTTTTCCGAAGTGGCCGTGCATTAATTGCGCCAAAGAGTTCATTACGCCAAGCCACTTTGATGTTGCTGGGTGATGTTTACGTGTCGTCCTAACCTAACGCAACCTAACCTATCCTAACCTAACCTAACCTAACCTAACTTCTTAGCATAACCTAACCTACTCAATTATACAGTCAAAGAGGGTCACCTTAAGCAATGTATTGGGTGGCTCCCTGGAGTAGTTGGCGCAATTCAGAAATACCCGACTACCTGACTCACTTGGCGCAATTAATGCCCACCCTCTGAAGTTGATGATAAACGTTCCCACATTGGGAAATTTATGACCACACGACTGCTGTTGATTTAAAAAAAACATCCCACTTTAAAATATGCACAGTATGTGAAGATATTTAGTTGTAGGTTTGTAACTAATGATTAATACTAGGTGGCGTTCGCAGAGGCATCCACAAAATTGAGCGGAGTCATCAAGGGTTCATATTATATTGTTTTTGTCTTACTGCAGTAAAAACAGTATTTTTTCATGCATGCGCTGCGGGTCTAAAGTAGCATTTTTAATATTTAGGGAGTAAAAATCGTTTTTAGCCTCTATGGAGTAAAAATCAGCTGTTGTCAACTCAGTTGTAAATTTCGATTGTAAACGATTGCATGTATCGAAAATATGTATCGATTTGTGCTTCGTAATCATTTTAACATATTACAGTCTACAGTCTCTTCCCGTAGCATTTTAGCATTGCAGATACATTAATCCATTCCCAAACTCAACACTGCTCACCTTTACTACTTCCTTCACCACACCCTACGTCGTGGACCTGTTTCCCTCTCTTCCCATAGCATTTTAGGATTGCAGATACATTAATTTAATTGCCAAAGACAGTTCCCACACTCTGCGCTTTTAGCCTTACTACTTCCTTCACCATTTACTACGTCATTGGCCTGTTTCCTTCCTTTCTCATAGCATTTAAGTATTACAAATTCATTTATCCATCTGCTCAAACGGTTCCCCCACTCTGCACTGCCAGCTTTTACTACTTCCTTCACCACTTACGTCGTGGACCTGTATTCATCGCTTTCCATAGCGTTTTAGTATTTTAGATACGTTAATCTAATTGCAACAAACATCCCCACTGTCCGTACTGCTAGACTTTACTACTTCTTTCACAATTTCCTATGTCTTGGGCATGCTTCCATCCCTTCTCATAGCATTTCAGCATTGCAGATACATTAAAACTGCTACAAACGGTTTCCAGTTCCCACACTCTACACTGCTCACCTTACTACTTCTTTCACCTGTTTCTACGTCGCGGATCTGTTTCCCTCTCTTCCCATAGCATTTTAAGATTGCAGATACCTGAATCTAATCGTCATAAACAGATCCCACACTCCGAACAGCTCGCCTTTACTACTTCCTTCACCACTTTCCACATCGCGGACCTGTTTCCCTCCCTTTCCGTAGCATTTTAGGAACGTTGTGACCTTAATCTAATCGTCATAAACAGTTTCCATACTCCAGACTGTTCACCTTTACTACTTCCTTAACCTCTTCATACGTCACGAACCTCAAGCTAGTGTCGTCATTTGATTATAGTACCTGGGGACCGAGCTTTGCTCGGGGAAAATCATTAGTTCACTCTGAAAGCACCGTAGTATTGGAGATGCATAAATCCACACATCTACATCCTACACAATTTCCTACGTCATGGATCTGTTTCCCTCCATTCCATTGCATTTAAAGATTGCAGATACCTTAATCTAAAAGTCATAAACAGTTCCCACACTCCGGTCTACTCGCCTTGACTACTTCCTTCACCACTTCCTACGTCGCGGACCTGTTTTCCTCCCTTCCCATAGCATTAGGATTGCAAATACCTTAATCTAATCGTCATAAACAGTTCCCACACTCCGGACAGCTCACCTTGACTACTTCCTTCATCACTTCCTACGTTGCGGACCTGTTTTCCTCCCTTCCCGTAGCATTTTAGGTTTGCTGATACCATAATCTAATTGTCATAAACATTTCAAACACTCCGGACAACTCGCCTAGACTACTTCCTTCACCACTTCCTACGTCGCGGACCTATTTTCCTCCCTTTCCATAGCATTTTAGGATTGCAAATACCCTTATCTAATCGCCATAAACAGTTCCCTCACTCCTGACAGCTCGCCTTGACTACTTCCTTCACCACTTCCTACGTCGCGGACCTGTTTCCCTCCCTTCCTATTGCACTTAAAGATTGCAGATACCTTATTCTAATCGTCATAAACAGTTCCCGCACTCCGGACTACTCGCCTTGACTACTTCCTTCACCACTTCCTACGTCGCGGACCTGTTTTCCTCCCTTCCCATAGCATTTTAGGATTGCAGATACCCTAATCTTATCGTCATAAACAGTCCCCACACTCCGGACTGCTCGCATTTACTACTTCCTTCATCACTTCCTACGTCACGGACCTGTTTCCCTCTATTCCCATAGCATTTTATGATTGCCTATACTACTTCCTTCACCACTTCCTACGTCGCGGACCTGTTTTCCTCCCTTCCCATAGCATTTTAGGATTGCAGATACCCTAATCTTATCGTCATAAACAGTCCCCACACTGCGGACTGCTCACATTTACTACTTCCTTCATCACTTCCTACGTCGCGGACCTGTTTCCCTCCCTTCCTATTGCACTTAAAGATTGCAGATACCCTAATCTTATCGTCATAAACAGTCCCCACACTCCGGACTGCTCGCATTTACTACTTCCTTCATCACTTCCTACGTCGTGGACCTGTTTCCCTCCCTTCCTATTGCACTTAAAGATTGCAGATACCCTAATCTTATCGTCATAAACAGTCCCCACACTCCGGACTGCTCGCATTTACTACTTCCTTCATCACTTCCTACGTCGCGGACCTGTTTCCCTCCCTTCCTATTGCACTTAAAGATTGCAGATACCCTAATTTTATCGTCATAAACAGTCCCCACACTCCGGACTGCTCGCATTTACTACTTCCTTCATCACTTCCTACGTCGTGGACCTGTTTCCCTCCCTTCCTATTGCACTTAAAGATTGCAGATACCTTATTCTAATCGTCATAAACATTTCCCGCACTCCGGACAGCTCACCTTGACTACTTCCTTCATCACTTCCTACGTTGCGGACCTGTTTTCCTCCCTTCCCGTAGCATTTTAGGTTTGCTGATACCATAATCTTGTAACGTGCCGTTTTTCCCGCTCGGAATATATGCGCTATTCCGTAGTTAAAGCGGGAAAGACGTCACCAACTCTCGCCAGCGGATCGCTCAAGTCGGCGTGCTGGGAAGTTTCCAGGGTTCAGATAAAAATAATTTATTTAATTAACTCAACAACCTAGCACAGGTACAGATTTGTATTTACGCAAAAATGTAGTGTGAATCAGGTGTGAACTCAGTACCGGTAACCAACAACGCTACTGTACCATCATCATCGTTCACACCTGGGAACAGCTAATTAAATTAAATTTAAAAATAATGAAAAACCTTTCAACGAAATTTTGAAACAAGTTAATGTTGCAGTTTCGTCAACCTCAACACTTAGAATATTTCTTCTGAATATACTTAGCGTGCTCCACCCGACCTCGTGTTTGCACGACCTGCAGAGACGGGTTCAACTTTGCCCGCTTTGCCGCAGCAGTTAAACACCTACTGAATATCCCGGCAAAATACCCGCTATAACCCCGTCACCCTCAATATATATTGTAAACACAATATTAAACGAAATTTGTATCCCTAAAACTCTTTATTGCCACCCACGGGAGCCCTAGCATACGCTAAAGCGGACTTATACAAGTTCTAACACCCGACAAAGATCCTACCGTGAGTTTTACGTCTAAAAGAATAAAATGAGGGTTTACCGCTAAATAATAAAAAATAATAGTACACACTATTAAGATAAAGCCGAAGAATTACCTGTATACTCCAGGGATCTTCACTGATACACTAAGTAACGCGTTTAGCAAAATCACTAAAGTAATCACTCTAACGTCCTAACTCTCGCAATCGCAGGATTAGAATGCTCGTCGCAGGTTATGTCCTATTCCGCCCGAGTTTTATTTCGCCCGGAGCCTAATTACTCCCAATTCGCCCGCGGTCCCAGATTAACCCCTATAATCCTCAGCTCTACCTGCGTCAGGAGTCCTATTCCATCCACGGAGGCGAAGCCCCGCCTCCTAGGACCCCACCCACCCCCAACTAAAAGCCCTCCCCTACCAATCACCCCGTTATCCACCTCCGACTACACGGTTATTTAAGCTTAAAATATTTATTTGACAAACCAAGCGAATTTCCTTTATAGTATTAATGTAAAGTATAAACACGAAGTTTTAAGCATTAAAATATAAAGAGGCATGTGCCCTTATTGATGTAGCCGTTGTAAAGATATATTAAATCTTTATAATCTGGAACTTTCCTTTGCGTTGAAACGCTTCAACAGTGATATTGATACATGTTTACAACATAACAGATTAATAAAATTTGCTACCTATGTGCTGTTAGTTACTGTATGTTTGTCTCCCTATCCAAAATGTGCAAATAAGCAATTTAATTATTTAAAATATTGCGTTTAACGGCAAACAGAAACATACAATAACGCTGCAATCCAAGACATGGCCAAACAAAGGTCACTAGTTAGCTGCTTCTAGTGTTAAATACCCAACTGCACACCTTTGAGTTTTCTTTATTCTACAATGTAAATAATTCACCTATTGGGTTTGATGATGATTGGAGTGTTGAATCGAACTCGATCACCATTTGCCATCTTTTATGTAAATTTATCGTCTGGTGAGATAACAGTATGAGAGCACAAAAGTTTTAAGTGTTATTAGACTATCTTTTTTACTTTTCATATACAATGTAATATAGTAGTTTATGCAAGGAATGCGTTAAGATAGTGTCGTTTACTCTTTTTACGCGAGTTGCTTTACCTACGACAATATTTTCTTATTAATAACCAGACAGGATGTGAATGAAGCGCGAGGGATGTTGACTTGGAAAGTCCAAGCGTTGTCCGTGCGAAATAACAGGGGAGAAATAGCAGAGTTTCGCATTTTTCCACGAGAGGGTGGTCATTAAGGATTCGTCATCGGTATGCTTCTTTTTGGGGAGATGAGAGCTAAATCTCATTTCCATATGTGCCGTTGACTGTTACACATCGTGATGGAGTACACAACTACTAATAGAGGTGCGCTTAGTCTTATTTACAACGGGTATGGATATTATAAAAAACGCGAGAATAAATCTGGTGAAGTGATCTGGTGGTGTAGTAAATCGTATAACGGTGGTTGTCTAGGAAAGGTGATTGTTAAGGAAGAAGTAGTGTTGAGGGAAGAAGCTCATCAGTGTATTCCGGACGTTGCAAAGTTGGAAGTGAAAAAAGCTATTGCTAACGCAAAGAAGAGGGTTCGACAAGAAGACAACACAACCGTGGACCATACAGCCAATAGGCCAATAAGACTGTATCTTGGGTAGGCCTATGTAGGCCTACCCAATTATTCATAACAACCTATTCGACGACGATCCTTGATACCGGTACTTTTCCCTAGAATACATGGCCTACCTACTTAGGAAATCAAATTAAAAACTTTCAAAACACAACATTGTGTGATTTTGTTCACATTTCCTTCTAATATTAACTACATATACCAAACATCATTATAAAGTGGTAGGGGTGATGGGTAGGAAGGGCTTTTACATAGCTGGGGGTGGGTGGGGTCCTAGGAGGCGGGGCTTCGCCACCGTGGATGGAATAGGACTCCTGACGCAGGTAGAGCTGAGGATTATAGGGGTTAATCTGGGACCGCGGGCGAATTGGGAGTAATTAGGCTCCGGGCGAAATAAAACTCGGGCGGAATAGGACTACACGCTCGTCGCATCCCTAGCCCACAAGGGATCTCCTCTTTCCCCCCTCCCTAATCCTCTAGGGATGGAGAATCAGCTGATTCGACTCCCAGCTGATCGGTGACGTCACGAGTTCAAACTTGGCGCTGTTGCAACACAACGCCAAGACAGCCGACTAGTGGTACAGGTTATGTTGTTATTTACCTACGCCGACTGTGAAATTATACGCGGAACTTTAATATCGTCTCTGGTTTAAACAAAAAGTATAATTTCCACCCGTGACGTGTAGCTTAGTGTGCGACAAAGTGTATGCATGTTATGTAGTGATATTGTATTGGTGATCGCGGTTCACCACCCTAGCCTAACCAACAACTTTGACCGTACTTCCCAAAGGTGTATATTAGGCATGGGGGTTACACGGAAACGGTTCATCACTCGTTTTGTACACAACGATGCAATACTGTGACTTGTGAATCTCAAAAATAGTGTCTTTAGTGATTTTGCCAAAAGTGAGGTTATCCCTACTTCAACCCTAGGATAGGCCTAGTACAGCCTATTTACCTTACCATGATAGGTTTACCACTATCACCAACCAGGTAAGGAATAGGCCTACTGATAATTAAATAATAAATGTAAAAACTTAACCCCTCTATAATTTTGACCCATTACAATCTAATTGTCATAAACATTTCAAACACTCCGGACAACTCGCCTAGACTACTTCCTTCACCACTTCCTACGTCGCGGACCTATTTTCCTCCCTTTCCATAGCATTTTAGAATTGCAAATACCTTAATCTAATCGTCATAAACAGTCCCCACACTCCGGACAGCTCACCTTGACTACTCCCTTCATCACTTCCTACGTCGCGGACCTGTTTTCCTCCCTTCCCGTAGCATTTTAGGTTTGCTGATACCTTAATCTAATTGTCATAAACATTTCCAACACTCCGCACAACTCGCCTAGACTACTTCCTTCACCACTTCCTACGTCGCGGACCTATTTTCCTCCCTTTCCATAGCATTTTAGGATTGCAAATACCTTAATCTAATCATCATAAACAGTTCCCACGCTCCAGACAGCTCGCCTTGACTACTTCCTTCACCACTTCTTACGTCACGGACCTGTTTCCCTCCCTTCCCATAGCATTTTAGGATTGCCCATACCCTTATCTAATCGCCATAAACAGTTCCCTCACTCCTGACAGCTCGCCTTGACTACTTCCTTCACCACTTCCTACGTCGCGGACCTGTTTCCCTCCCTTCCTATTGCACTTAAAGATTGCAGATACCTTATTCTAATCGTCATAAACAGTTCCCGCACTCCGGACTACTCGCCTTGACTACTTCCTTCACCACTTCCTACGTCGCGGACCTGTTTTCCTCCCTTCCCATAGCATTTTAGGATTGCAGATACCCTAATCTTATCGTCATAAACAGTCCCCACACTCCGGACTGCTCGCATTTACTACTTCCTTCATCACTTCCTACGTCACGGACCTGTTTCCCTCTATTCCCATAAAATTTTATGATTGCCTATACTACTTCCTTCACTACTTCCTACGTCACGGACCTGTTTCCTTCCCTTCCCATAGCATTTTAGGATTGCAGATACCTTAATGTATTCATCATAAACAGATCCTAGACTTCGCACTGCTACCCTTGACTACAATGTATCGAGTAATCTTAAGTATAATCTTTGCTCAATATTAACAAGTGATGTTTTTCCTTTTGTACTGTATTTGTAATTTCCTAGTATACTGTGGGTAGTTGGCTTATTATGAGCACATGTTAAAACTTCAAATCTTTTGTTTACTTTTTACTTGTTATTTAATTCAGCCAACATGGTTACCTAGCAACCCATAAGACTAATGTTAAAAAAAATGTGATTTTCAGTTTCATTTTTCTACGGATTCCTGAGAGACTTTTTTAACGCTATATAGATGTTGGCACTCACCGATATGGTCTTTATCACCATGCAAAATTTGAAAACGATTGATTCAGCCGTCTAGGAGGAGTTTGCGTATTACGAAATGCATAAAAGTCGACGTATAAGAGCTTCGCTCGCTTCGCTCGCTCCGCTCAATAAGATTATGTGAAAAGGGCGTTGAACGGATAAAGCGCAAATTAAGGTACCATGTGCACACATAAATAATGTGGTAGTTTAGGAAATCGGTTACATTCCCGAGGAATAAATATTTGGAGCTGATTGGAAATGAGCTTGAATCAGAAATCTTCTTGGACAAGACCCGACCCCAACATCAGAGATGTCTGATAGTTTGAAATGTGATGCGGAGAAATTTGAGTGTATACAAGAGGAGAGAACAGAATTAATCTGGGAAAAAGAGGAAGACAACTAACGTCGAGATGAATGTGAAACTGAAAATACTGTAAACAAATCTGAAGAATTTTATATCAATAAATTGTGGTAAAACAGTTTAGTATGTACATAACCTTGGCTAAATATTATGCCGAGAAGAAAAGTAAGACTAGAAAAGAATTGAAGTAGGGAAACTGATAATATGGACAAAACTACATTGAATTTAGCTTAAAACAAGCCTAGATAAGCCTGTAATCATATTTAAATAGTTAACATTGACGAAGCTATGATACTGCTATTGGGAACTATTCAGTATTCAATATGTCCAAAAGTCTAAAGTCCACATAAAGTGTGAAGGGAGGAATATAAAAATGAATGCAATCGGAATAAAATAATTTAAAAATTTTTTAAATTGTGTATTTTCATGAAACAGGAAGTGGACTCCTTTTGTATGTGCTTTCCTTTTGTACTACGCTTTTTTCAACGTACTTTTTTCGTAACATCAAAGGTAGCTAATTATGATGCATTTTATTCACGAGTAAGACAATTGCCTGAAAGTGTAAGTCTTGGAAATATCTTAGAGCGTTTAGATATGTCACAAACTATAACGTTAAAATTTACACTGCTAAATGTTGCACTGCTATTTAAATGTTGCAGTTATCTGTTATCTTCTAGAAACATTATAGCTCACCTCCCTCACTTACCTAATCTCTGCATTCCAAAGAGAAACAGCTGTTTGCTGACGTCAGCACCGTATTCTTTAGTACAGTAACCACTTCCACTAACCTACAACTGTAACTGTAACCCCTGTGAGTATCTCACACCACAAATTCTCCAACAGTTCTTTCACACCTAGCTCACCACAGTCCTCTCAAGTTACCAATTTGCTAAACCAACCCAGCACATAGAAACCATAGTGAACTTTATCCATGACTGAAGAAGACCTAAGTCCAGAAACAATCTTAGTTTGTTTCAATTTTCTACCTCTACATCTTTGATAATAGGCTTAAAGAATGCAACTGTTATACACATTCCTTTGGGACTGATATGACAAAACTTAAATAGTTGGTGATTGACGGGCTTTGAACCCAAGACCGCAAGGACCGAAGGCTCACATTCTACCCCTAGACAAACTCTCGTTTTCCAGACCACTTCCAGTGAACCCAAGAAACTGGACGCCAAAACTACTCAATCAAACTAAAGCTGATGATAAATATAAAATCACATTATAAAAATTTAAGATTTAGGTTATTTTTAAAACTTAAATTTTTAGGTAGGTCTTAATTTTTTAGGTAGGCTATTCTGAATGTTTCAGGGTTTGGAATTCAGAATTGGGGCCCAACCTTAGGAAAGGATCAGATTTCATATCCCGTGTCTTTAACACCAGTAATTTAATAACTATCATTCAAAATGTCCGTAACTACCCCTAAAACAACACAAAATGAATGCGTATTTAACAGATATATTGTAGTAGTAATATTGATTTCAACGAAAGTTGAATTAAGAAGTGTAGTTTTTACTGCCATATATCCCAATGGTTAAAAGATAAATTCCTGCAGACACGTTAAGGGTGGAACGCATATTCAGTTATTCATTTATAATAAAATTATACGTATCTTCATGGCAGATTTATTATAAAAAATTGGTTCCCAATTTTATAAAAACTCCTCAAATTAATTTCGATACCAATATTATTTCAATAGTTGGGAAAAATTAAAAAAAAATAAACAGAACAAACCCTAATTTTCTTTTAAGAGAAATATTGTTAGTATAATAATTCTTGTAGAAACCAATCGATATAATACTTGCCTAAGCTGATTGTAAACTTCGAAGACCTTTGACAAAGCTTTATAAGTCAAAATACCGAAAGGGCAATTTGCCTGTGTCAATACCGAGAACAAAGACAATCTCTATGGAAAATTACAGTTAGAAATTTGATTCATTGGAGAATTATGAAAGAAGGAGAGCAAGTCAAATAAACAAAGCTTTCCTTTACCTGAAATATTGGACTTCAATAATGATAAATGTAAATTTATACATAATCCCGCCGCAAACAAAATACAATCAGCAATCTAGGTACAATACCGTTGGTTATAAGGCAATCTCATTCCTGCTTCTTTTCTATGCATTTAGAATTAGGTCTAGCTGCCAAATACTCAGTGCCCGTCACAAACCACATTAGAACTAGTAATCATATTTTTTGTACTAAAAAATACTGTACATTTTATTTGTACTTGTTTAATCAAATGAACATTGCCAACAAATTTTGTAAACTTGGTGAGGCCAAGCATGCAAAAATATTATTAATATATTTTAATTTGAATTTAGAATATATGGTCTTGCGGAGGGACGAATGGCAACTAAAACTCCCATTGTTTTATTTGTTTCTTGAGTTTGCTTACTAGGACTCAGTGATGCCAGCCAACTTTCTTATGAATGTTTACATCTGAATTTAAAAATAAACAGCTGATTCTTCAGTCAGATGTTTTACACCCAGCGAACACACTAGTTTACCACAATCAGGTTTAATTAAATTATATCAATCAGCTGTTGTACCTGTGCTTTTCAACAGGTAGAGGCCACGAATAGAAACGTTATTATCTTTACATCTGTTGTATAGAATAGTTACACATCCCCGTCAACGCTTTAAAAAAAATCAACGTTAATGACCTTTATGGAACCGTTTGTGGCTTTTCTGGCAAGTAGTGGAAACCGTCATTTTGGTTCTGATCAATCAGGATGCTGTAGGCTTATATATGTGAAAAACTTTCGAAACATTTTCACACACCTCATTTACCTTCATCTCGCTAATTTAAATATATTCTTTATTTATTTTTTACATTTTAATTTCTATTTTGAAGTTTCAAAACGATTTATTATTAAATTTAAATGAACATTTTTTTAAAGTCAATCTTCTTCAAATTAAACCTCAAATTCTTCTGTCTTCACTCACAATAAATCATTATCAACACTAACATTAGCCGTTATAAACCTTAAAAACATTTATGTGTCTTATCAATAGTCTTTTAAAATATTAAAGAAAATCTATACTATAACTAGTTATAAATTATTAACGTAGTTAGTATAAGTAGTAATGCCAATAAAGATTTATTTTTAATTTTAAAGAGTTCATAAAGTAAACCTTTTTTTAATATCTTTATTACATAGTATTTAATTTAAGAATGAAATTGAGCATTAAAGACTGCAGCCAAAACTAATATGATTATCAAAATCATCAAGGACTAAAAAATGTATTAAATATTGAATAAGTCTAATTACATTTCTGATTCTACTCTACAAAATCATCAAAGAACAACATAATATACAAACCAGTTCTTTTGATCAGATCCATAGTCGATTTACTTTACATTTTCACACTTAAGTAACCATTAAGTGAATATAGTAACAGATATTTAAATTATTTTAGAAACAACAGAACAATTTTTACATCTTAAACACAAACATCAACGTTACAATTTAGTTATTTATAATATTCTTTGGTTAAATTTAAGCGTAGGTGTAGCAAAACACAATAATTGTAATAAATTTAGTAATTATTAGACTACTAAATTTACCTACATGTAAAAGAGTAATTGTTAAGTGCAAGTTATGTTAAGTTAATCCAACACATGTTAAGCAGTTCGAATTTATAAAAAAATTCCCTCCAAATTCAAACAAAACGTCTAAACATTGTAATTTCATAATGTGTCCATGAAAATATATCACTAAAATTTTTGTCATAGCTAAGAAACTTTAAAAAATTAAAAGTAAAGCCTGAGTTGATACAGCAATGGTTTTAGATTTTTTTTATTTCTATAATCATTGCCATAGTTTTAGAATAAATAATCTATGGTACAGCTTTTATATTAAATAAATCTACCACATATTTGTGTAAAATATTATTTTTAATTTCTTTGGATCAGCCGCCTGAAATTATGAAATATGCAATTTACCAGTTCTTCTAGTGTACATTGAAATATCAAAGCAAATGTAAATATTGTGAGTGTTCTCATTGCACCCATGGAGAATTATCAATATTTAATTTTAAAATCCTCACCTCAGAGCTTTTAAAGATAAAGGGGCAAAGTCCATGGTCAGTATCGAAGTGTGAATATTGTGACTATTACCATTCTAAATATAGTAGGTATATTTTTCTAATATTTAAACCCAGTCGATACAGTAGTTTTTGCGCCCAAATACACATACAGACAGACCCCGTTAGAGTGTTATATAATAGTATATATATAGAGATCAATAATTTAAGTTGGGTACGCCACTATGTGCGTATTTTAACCCAAATATGAGTGAAGGATGAGTGTAGGATAATTGACGCGATCTTGTAGTCTTGTTATTGACTAAGGCCGACATGTTCCTTAGACACAGCTTTTAATTAATAGCAAATACAGCTAAGGGCAACTGCAGTTTATTGTGGAATCCAAACCAAATTTTTCCTTGTAATTAACAAATCGGTATAATTATCATAATAGTGCTGCGGATAGTCGTTGTACTCACTACTGTGGACGTTAATCCACACCAGGGAGTATCGCATACACAGTGCATGCCTATAAATAACCACAATTTGCGACCTCCTAGTATCATTCTGCTAAATTACAGAATATGACTACTCATAGTAGGTTGTAAACAATAGGCAATACAGATTATGAACATGAATTGTAAATGAGCTATATTTTGATAACTGTGGCCTGATTGAGGTAAAACCACTCTTTACGACGTAGAGCTAAAATCAAGAAATTTAATTTATAGTGGTTTAGTAGTTTTAATTTCCTAAAAACTGTCTTGAACAAACATAATCTTAAAACAGTAAAAGTGTATTGCGTTCAGGGTTTTCTTCCGAAACTTTTAAGCCAATTAAAATGAACAATTTTCACATGGAGTCCCCTGTCGTAACATATTTTTAATGACAATACATCATTCATAAAAAAATAAAGGAAATGGTAGTGGCTATAATAAACAAAACATAAAATACAGCATTGTATTTATTAATACAAGTTTACTCATCTGAACTATTTCAGCCATAGCTATCCATTAGCTGTCTATAAAAACATAGAAGCAATTTCTACAATAATGTGCAAGAAGTCGCAAACAAGAGTTCTTTATTTCTCCGGGCACGATTTTAATAAAGCCGTAGTGGTCTCCTTTCAGACTGAATAGAGCGGATTTTAATGATGTATTTTCTCGTTCAAGTGTATTTTTTTATATAAGGCACTAAATTACAATGCGGTTTTTATTATTGTCGTAAATTGTCTCATTCTAATTTATTTTTAAAAGTTTAGTGAAAATTTAGTTTTTCGTGGAAAGATTTTAACGCCATGCTTTATTATCCTATTCATACTAATATTATGGATCGATGTTTTTTGTTCGTAGGTATTTATGTTATTTATATAATCATTGAGAGTCAAATTTAAATTTATTTTACTTGTCATTTTGTATTCTCAATAAATGCTTGTATCAAGATAATTAAAAATATATAAAAATGTGTATGTAATTTAACATTTTATCGATATAAAAGTGAATAGTTTTGTAAAGGCAGAATAATAGTTCACAAGCAGAACTAGTATTCCAAACCAAATCCTGTGTCTTAAGAATTAAACTGTATCCTGTACTCTGATACGAGCTATTTTTGTTGGTTCTGTTGGTGCTTGTCTGTCTGTAACTGACAATAAAGAAATAAGGAATCACACAACTCATTATTAACTGCTTGTACATGACTATGGCAACATACTACGTTTTCACGGAATTGATAATTTAACAGAAAATATTTTCTTTGAAAATAAATTTTGACCACACCAAAGCTTTTTCTAGTTCGTTAACATAACGACTTAAGTTACCATGGTGGTGTCTGGCCACATGGTATGAGTCTGTACAGTATTCCCGAATTGAGCGGGTATTAGTTATTTAACCTCTTTCTCTAAATGGTACCCATTTGGGTCGCCATGAATAATATTTAAAGCATTTAAAGGATAAAAAAGATCAAAACTAATAATAGGTTTAAATTTTGGCTGAAACCAAAGAATTAATTTATCATGATCTTTTAAAGCAAACATACGTAAATCCGATTTGGAGCTCTCTTTTTACTCGATGTTATTAATGGGTTTTAGCGCAATTGACAAAAAATTGGTAAACTTTATTCTGAAAGCTTCACATCAAAGCTTAACCACCTTAAAGCTCTCACTTTGTAAACAAATCTCGAAAATTGGTCCGTGTCATTGCAGTGTACGTCGTCCTTTACTCAAAAAACTCTGACAAACGTTTTATAGTTGTTTGGTGCACAAAGCGAAAACATGGCCACGAAAGCTAGCTTTTGACTACAGACTGCTCAATAAAGTGCACGTATTATATGGTAAAAAGTTACACCATTTCGACCATTAGGTTTGTGGGGAAAGTGTTTTTGAACCAAATCTCTAATAGCCCATTACAAATATATACATCTATACAAATTTGAACGAATGGTGTTTTTGGCCTCTGGGGACATCAAAATGAAAAAGTAAATCAGTCCCGGGCCTAGGTCTTACCATGCCACCTACGTTAATAGCTAAGTCCCTATAGGGAAATTTGCAAAAGCACTATTTCAAAGTCAACATATAGTAAATGTTTGAGAAGTGAGCAATATGTTTGTGGTAAATCAAATTTGAGTTTTTCTATAGGACCTCTAACGTAACACCGTGGTATAAATAGATCAACTAAACGTAATACAGACCCTAGTATATTAACAGAGGTAATATTTCACAACACAATATCAGCAGCAGTTCACGGGCAGATAAAGCTGTTCTGAGCCGCAGTAATTATTGTTTATAGCTCATAAACATGATCCGGCAACATTGGATGGCCTAGATTAAATCGTGCTTTTACAGTCTTATACATTACTAATCGAGATAGGCATACAACTTGGAGTATATTTCGCTGCTTGAAACAAATAATTGTTGTTGCATTGTTTTCTCCTACAATGTAGAATACCTAAAGAAATTATGCATGCATTGTGCTCGTATGTACATAAAGCTGTACTTAACTAATGAACTATACAGTTAAAAGACACTCCTCTTCACTTAAGTGCCATTTATTTTACTCTTAAAAGTAGGTATAATTTGTTATAAAATCACACAACGTAACATTTTGACATACTGATTATCATATCTGTAAATGTATGGTTAGTTAACCAAGCTTATAATCGTAAAACACTATTTATAGTTCCCTAACGTTCCTATGAGTTTCCCTTTTGGTTAATGACTTTGATCTTCACAACCAACTTTGCTTGTAAAATATATTTTAATATCTTACGTGTTAATTTTCTGAGTTATTATATTTACACCTGGATCTTCAGAAAATACAGTTCTACAACGATAAACAAATATTTATTTGAAAGATGTATTTTTTTACTAGAAACTGTTGAGGTGATGAAACTCAATGTAAACTATCTTTCCGAACAAAAAGTGATATGAAGACCAAAGTGCAAAGTTACGGATGAACTACACCCGTGAGGATAAAGTTACTCTCGGTTTTGTTTTGAGAAAATGTTCAAAATGAGTATGCAAATATAAAGTGCATTTGACAAAACAATTTCAAACATTCATAAAATAGTTTCCTACATTGTCACATAGGGATTTGTCTACTTCAGCATTTTTGCAATAAAACCTTGTTAAATGTTAAGCGTGATTGCTCGGCAAAATTAAAATACAAAATTCCCCGTAAATCGTAAGAATAACTAAGGTTCTCAAATAATACGTTACGACTGTTAAATTGTAATTTTAAGTTCAAAAGAAATTGTTGAATGTTAATAATAATATTTAATATTAATATTTAATGTTAATAACATAGAGTGAAACTAAAAGGCGGACAACTGATGATTGCGCCAACTGACGTGAGTCGGTAGTCGGGTATGTATATATTTTTAAATCAATACCAGTGGTGTAGTCATAAATTGCCCAATGTGGGGACGTTTATCATTAACTTAGAAGGGCGAGCATTAATTGCGCCAACTTACCTGAGTCAGGTAGTCGGGTATTCCTGAATTGCTCCAACTACTCCAGGGAGCCACCCGATACGTTCAACTGCACCAAGTTGTGGTTCTCTTTGACTGTATAATTGATTAGGTTAGGTTAAGTTAGGTTAGGTTAAGTTAGGTTAGGTTAAGTTAGGTTAGGTTAAGTTAGGTTAGGTTAAGTTAGGTTAGGTTAAGTTAGGTTAGGTTAAGTTAGTTTAGGTTAGGATAGGTTAGGATGACGGCTAAACAGGGACATTCCTTCTGCTGGAAACTCACCCCTACCTGGATTGGGTCCAGCGCAACTAGAAGCATTTTTTGGGACCCTTTGAGGGCTAGTCATAATTTTTAGTTCTATAAATTATATTTATATATAATTCCTTTAAATTTATTTTAATTAAAAAAACTCTTTAGCGCAATTAATCCTCAACCAAACTAAATGGAACATAAATGTAAAAGTGTTACCGTTCTGAAAACTTGCAGTTCACGGTTTTGATCTAGTTAAGGTATATTTAGATACTATTACCATAATGGTGGAAATACAGCCCTATGTGATTGTTATCGGTTATTTCTTTCAACAAGGAAAACTATTGACAGCTAATATAAAGAGACATTGTTATAGCATTCCCGAAGGAGCGTTGCATTTTTAGAGTGACGTATGAGAGTGGCATAAAGCTAATTGAGAATTAAGTAAACACAGTTTATATTGGACGGGATAAAATTTCAAAACCGCATGTTTTCGAATCGATGATTGATTCAATATGCATTAAATTCATATTTAAACATCAAAATTACCTTACGTTTGAGAAGAACGATACGAGTATCCTATACTTCCTAATTTGTTTGTCTGTATTTTAAAACTTGTCACAACACGTCTAGACCTATTAAGTGGGATTTAAGTTCAGAAAATTAAGTTCAATGGGATTTCCAGCTGATCAGACATTTTAGCCTAGCTAATGCGGGTAATTCTATTTGCTTAACACAATAAGTTGGTTATACAAGTTATTAGAGTGAGGTTTAACAGATACGTGATTAACTAGGTCGTGTATTAATTCCGCCAAAGAATTCCTTAATCGCAACAAGTCGTCAAAGGGTCTCAAAAAAGTTCCTCAGTTGCGCTAAGCCCAAGTGCGGGTAAGTTGCCGGCAGCTGGAATTCCAACTTCTAACCCACTTGGGTTATGGAGTAGTTGGCGCAATTCAGAAATACCCGACTCAGGTCAGTTGGGACAATTAATGCCCGTCCATTAAATATTTGTTCAGCTAACAGAAGACACATTACTATTACAACGTACTAAAGTTTTTAAATTTAAAGTAATAAAGTTAAGTCAATATGCACATGGAAAATTAAATTCACAATTGATCGTTGTAAATGATTGAAATAAAACTTTACTTGAATAAAACGAGGAAAACATGACGTATAACAGATAATCCAATTTCCTATTAGCATTTCAAGGTAGTTCAAAGATTAAGTGTATTTACGCTTACCTGCACTTAGATAAATTATTTAACTGTACCTCAAATAAACGCTAACTTCTTAAACTATCAACTTAGTTTTCGGTAAACTACTCTTGTTCCCGTCGTTTGTGGGGCTTGTGTTAGGTATACATTGCGACAGAGAACCCAGACCAATTAGTGAGCTTTTAGACCAAGTGAGAACACTAAGTGGATTACGCTTTGGAATAAGTGTTTAGGAAATACGTTTTACCACTCAAAGCGGTTGCGGATGAAAAGGATTAAACGAACGAGGAAAAATTAAGTTTTATCCGGGATTTCAGTTAGTAGAAGCGTTAAAATGTTTTTTCTTGTACTAGTTCGAGCCCTCTTAGATATATTACGTGTTTCCAATAGTTCCATTACATTAAAAAAATCCCCCGCCGCAGCAAACCTGCAGACTAAGTGAATTTCCATTTTCCTGATTGGATTTACACTAAAATGTCTCCTTAAAAATATCACATTTATTCCCTATTTAAATAACATTAGTTTAACGAGTACTTAGGTTTGCCACAACAGGGAGGGTAAAAAGGTGTTTTTTGTAAATTTAGTATGAAATGAATGTATTTTCCAAATTTGATCAAAATATGATCATAAACAAGCAAACTACAACAGTTTACTTATTCTCCATAAGAATAACATGGGCATTTTAAATTTACAGTTTTTTGGAATTTTTCCCGTAACCATTAGGCGTATAATAACGCTTCAATATACTAAATTATTTGTTTTTTTAAGCTCTACAAAATGGTTTGGAAATTAAATGCTAAATTTTAAGTTTTTAGGGTCAAAAATGGGAAAACCCAATTTTTGCCCCAACAAAACCCATAAACCCCTGTTCCCATAGTCTGATCATGCTGGTTCACGAACTCGTTCGAATAAACGTAGGTTTACACGTTTGTACCAAATTTCTTCAAAATCGGACGATTTTTTCTTGAGTTATCGCGCTAACGGACAAATATATAAATATATATATGAATTTAAACGGATGGTGTTTTTGGTCTCTAGGGACCTCAAAACGAAAAAGTAAATCGGTCCCGGGTCCAGGTCTTACTATGAGTACTACGGTAATAGCTTATTCCCTATATGGGAAATTCGCTAAAATAGGGAGTAAAAGTATAAAAATAGTAAATTTATTTTTCTTTTGATTAGTAGTTGCCTATACATAAACGCGTAAAAAAATACATCCTGCTTATTCTCTACGCAGTGAAAATAAAGAGGAAGGACTGATTATAGCAACACAATACATTTAACATCCTAGTTTTTGTAACAACTTTTGATTTTTAAATGTTGTAATTTTCCTATTGACTAAGAGCTTAATAATGTGATGTTAAAGCCTGCCTGTAAATGTGCAATATTTGCATTTACTATGGAGGCTACTACTACTCAATATAAAAAAAATTAAAGGAGAAATACCAACATTGTAAAAAATGTATAACGTAAGACCTTTTTGTACATTTTTACTCACAGACAATTGTCTGCAGCAACAAATAAACAAGAATAAATATTTATTTACGGAAATTCAATCTTTTAATACTTATTCTTAACTAAAAACAATACTGTAAATATGGATATAAAATAAATGTTATAGCATTCCTGATAACAGATGACCATTTATTTAAAACGTTTAACAGTTTAAAGCTAAATTCTTCATTACTTCGATAAGGTTTTGATAACACAAAAAGTAACGAAGTATACCTGAACTAGGTTTACATCCAAAAATGCACTTAAAAGAGGTTGTTTGATTACATTGTCTCAATTCCACACGAGGGAGAACCACTACGGCCTTATTGAAATCGTGAACAGAGAATTAAACTCTTGTTTTCGACTTTCTCCAGACTGTTGTATGAAGTAGTTTTTTTTTGTAGTTAAATTAAACGACTTTGCATGGAGAAGATTTTAATGTAGATTGTACAGGGGTGTATAGTAGGTAAAGTAGTAGGTGAAGTAGTTTTTAGTTTTAGGCACGAGCCTGCGATTGTTTTTCACATTACTTCAAGCTAGACTAGGGGATTTTACCCTATAGGTAATTTTACTAGCATTGTATATTCAATGAACAAATTTTTTTGGAGCTGTAAGAGCTAAAAAGGTTTCAAGTCACTTTTTTGCATGTTATGGAACCTACTTAGTAGGATTTATTATGAAAAATACATCAATATAGATTAATAAATTTTATTTTTAATATAATCTGATAAAAAATACTTAAAGAATATATATAATTTGAAACTATTCGTGAAAAGTTCGATTACAAAAAAAGAAATATATATAAATCAAATCTAAAGATGTAATTGGTTGGAATTTACAAACTTGTCAAAGCATCTTTGTCCTCTATTGTTTTTATGATCATGCTTTTACCTCTTAGTTTATTCTCTTGATTCGAGTAAAAGTTTGATTTGCTGATACTTAGGCCTATGTAGTATTGAGTGTTTAAAATGTTCACAATGCTACCATCAGCTAAAAAAATCAATAAATCGATCCATCTCAGCTGATTTTGAAACAATGACGAGTAATTCAACAAATACGACAACTAAGCTTATATAGTAAAAATAATAGTTTCCAGCTTGCAATTAAAATGAACTAGCTGTGTGCCCGTTCTACGCACGGGGATCTTATAGTAGTCAGTTGAAACCTTCTTATTAAGATTAAGAACAGCAGTTAGTTTGCATATTTGCAGATATGCTGGCAAAACTATTATATATAAACCTTCGCAAATACAGTATCTGACAGTTCAAGCCAAAATAAATGCTTCGCAATTAAATGTCACCCGGATCGTTATGGTCCATATGTCCAATGATTAAACTAAAAAATGTTTTATAGATCCATGAAGCGTAGCCCTAAAGTAGGCCTATAATTGAAAGTTACTTTCCACATCGGTTAACTTAAACGTATTTAAAGTACTACCTCAACCTCACCCTTTAACACTTTATTCCGGTTGACATTTTCAGTATCAAAGGTGCTCTTGTCCATTCCGTGAAACACTGAGAAATAAGGACATTAATGCGTTACCAACAGACATACACACAACAATCCAAAAAAGGCCACGAACTATTGATACATAAACAATATAAAGGCGTAAATAATTCATGATGGTTTGCCCAACAAATGTTTTACTCAAATATGTTATCATTTTCTTAGCATACCGGGTAAGCGAAGATTTGGAATCCAGACAGAAAAAGCAAAACTTATACAGAGTTAAGACATCACCTAAATTGAATACGGACGGCTCTAATAAATAAGGTGCAACACCAACGATAACTAATTTGTAAACTACAGTGATGTGTTGGTACCTACGTAAAAATGATTCTAGCAGCTACCAACGGTTCTAAGGAAAAGAACCAGTACCTACGTAAGAACCTACCTAAGAACTATAGTACATCCGACCAATTAAATACATTAATATCTAGTCCCGAGGTTATTGATCTCTTGCTTTTGGATTTTCTCGTAAAAAGTTATAGCGTAAACTTATCGGTGTCAGTTTGAAAAAAAAACAACCTTACCCAAACAACTTTTTGTTATTTAATAGATTACGCATTCTCTAAACAATGATTAGTATATCTATTAACATTAGAAGGAAATGTGACGACAATCACACAATGTTGGGGTTTTGGTCATTTGTAATTATATTTCTTAAGTAGGTAGGCCATGTATTCTATGGAAAAGTACCGGTATCAAGGATCGTCGTCAAAAAGGTTGTTATGAATAAATATGTAGGCTTACGTACCCAAGATATGAGCTATGGGCCTATTGGCTGTATGGTCCAGCGATTACATCACACGGTGAGTAGAAACAGAAAGTGACACATTGGAAAAGCGAGTTTAGCACTTCCTCTGTTAAACCTCTGTTACAATCACCCACTGCAGTTGTGATTTTTTACTTTACACTTTACACAACCGCCATTGAAGCGCCGTCAATGAGTGGAAACCTTTTTTGTAAGCTATTGGCGACGATCATTTCAGTGTCCAGCCCTATACAACACTGATTCAAGGTCTTCTTTCTGGTTGTCAAAACTCAAGAAACATTTTATACTCAAAGAATTTCTGGTTCCGATTTGGACGATGTCTAGTTATTTAATTTCATTGACGGTTACACTATTAGACTATATTATTGCACTTGCGATAAATTAAATCCGTTATGTAAGAAAAACGTTTTTAATCTCACTTGGTTGGGATTTGCTTTCAAAACGTGATTCGAAATGGTTGCGGTATTTGTAAACAACATTTGTAAACATATCACTGACAGCTAGAAAAAATAATCTTGATCCGAACAGCTGTTCGTTATTTCATAGACGATTATGTGATAAAAATTGAACGAAAATTTGACAAAAATCGCACAAAACTTCATTTTTGAACGTCCGCAATTTTATTTACAAAGTAGTGAGGCTATATTTAAATCACTAAAGACACTCTCGCCAATCCAGTGAATACATTAAAATGACTTGGATCTTGATAGGTACTCTGGTTTTCACGGAGAAGATTGCGTAAAATGCCATCTTGAGTGTTACAGACAAAGGGAAAGACAGACAGACAGACAGACAGACAGAAATAGAGATAAGACTCGTTTCTGCTTCTTTAATGTATAAAACGTAAAAATAACCCAAAAGTATATAATTCTGAGCAAAGTACAGACAAAACTCTAATTTTATTTATATAGATAACATTTATAGGTTATTTTAGTTGTATATATTTACACAACCTTAACCTTAAAATGTGTAGAAATATAAAGAAAACGACATCATTTAAAATAAACTTGAACATATGATTTAAAAATAAAAACAAAACATAAGTTAGATTTAATTTTGACTCTTTGATTATTTATACAGAATATTTATTCTATGTAGTTTATTCCTTTAACACGACAATAACGTAAAAGCATGAAAAATGAAACTTGAGTATATGATTTAAATATAAACAAAGAATGCAGACGTTTTTCCGACTAATCTTCAATATTTCAGTTTTATTATAGTATACATTTCATAGTTAAGTGGCTAAAAGTAAACCAAATGCGTGTATTGATCACTGTTTTCAAATCTGTGGCACAGCTGTTTTAATTTCAAAAGATGTAAACAAATTAAACCCCATGTTGTTTTAATGGGAAAAGTTTTATTCTGTTGCGAATTTATGGTAAAAAAATAAGAAAAATGAATAGTTTTCCCTCAAAATTCACGTCAAGACCTTTAAATTAAGACCCCTCCCATCCTTCTACGGCCATCCAGTCACTCACAATTTCTTTACAAAAATTTGACTTACGGAATTATATATATAGATTTCTGCGTCTTTTAACTTGCCTCTTTTATGATAAGTTTTGATCCCGATTTTGGTATTTTTATATATTTTATGATAAAATATAACACGATAATTTCACATACATTGAAACGAAATACAAAGATGATTTTTAATATCGGTTCAAGGACTATATGACTATATCACTTATTTTATTGCTCAATTACACTTGAAACAATACATATTTCGCATTTCGATGACTGTCACTGAACACTCCAAACATATTATTCACATATTCCTGCAGTTATTGACATTTAAAAAAATCAACTCAACCTCCTGGACAGTTAATTGATTAATATTTTATGTACTGTATTAGAACTATCTAAAACACAGTTGTAAATGTATTGCGTTTGTTGGGTTTAGTGAACTAATAGTTTACATAAAATAAGGTAATGATATTATATATGTCTATTTATTCATCAGTTATATTTTCTATTGAACGTTTTTTGCTACAGACATAGATTTCAACTGGGACCTCTCCATGTCGACCTAATTGAAAGAATGTACGGGACTGACCCTGAGTTGCAATGACTGAATCATTACTTTTTATAAAAAACCTAACCTAACCAAACGCACCTAGCTCAGGCAACCACTGCTCTATGACTACAGATAATGCCAGTGTAAAGGCTATCCAACGAGCCTACCTCCACCACACCTGTCGCTGAACAGTGCGCTGAAGAAAAGATCAGGTTTTTGCCGCACCCTATTCGCAAAGAACAAAGTGAGAAACACTAATCGTTATTATTGTTCTCAATTCTTTCCATAAAAATGCAATAATTCAAGGATATCTTTACTCAAAAGATTATCTAGAACACGTGCACGAAAAATTTATTAATATACATTCTTGACGGCTGAAGAATCGTTAACTAACTATTTATGATATTCAATGTCCTAAGTTGACTTAAAGTTGCAATAGAAAAGACTTTCCATACGTTTCTCAATGCAGATTCGACTCTAGATAAATCCCTAATACTAACCAAAAATAAAAATGAAAATAACATCCACAATCTGCCGGACATTTAATCTAGAATTAGAGGTTTTTCAAAAAATTAGATTGATATCTGCGTGGGTAAAACACAATAAATGGCCAGTAAAAAAGGTATATGTTTTACTCTTAAATAAACTGAAAAACTTACAAACATTTTAAACACTCATGGCACCAAGACTGGTTGTACGAAATAATATAAAGGTTAAAGGTTACATACCTCTGCCCGTTTTCAGTCTTAGGGATGACTACTTTCTATGTGTTGACCAGGGGCCTATTCCTCCATAGGACTCTGCAACTCTTCACTATGCACTTTGCACTCTTCACACGAACTCCTGTTCCATTATTATTTTAATTTTTTTGCAGAGGCAGAGTGAAGTGCAGAGTGTGAAATGCAGAGTTTTCAAACAAATTAGTCTTGTTTTGTTCTACCAATATATCTTTAAAATAATGAAGAGTTAAAAATCTTGCAGAGTCTGCAAGTGTTATGAAAAGATAAATTCACTCTTCAAAAGACTTTGGCTCAATTTATAACTTATAGCAAAGCGATTATTAATATATTCGTGAAATTCATCGTTTTATATAACGTAATATTGACTGTTTCATTGATTGTTTTGTTACAACATAACTCTAAACTACTAGTGACGACTAACAGCTAGGGGGCCTGGGGAGCCCCCAGCGAGCCAAAGGCTAGTCCTACACAATCATTTCTTATAATATGGCATAATTAAAGTTAACATTTCTTAAATCATAGTTTGAGCACAGTATTACGAAATTCACAAAGCAATAATGGTATTCACAACATTAGGAACTGAGCTAAATATTACATTGAATTTAGTAACTATATTACTTTAAATTTAGTAACTATTAGGTAAAATAATACTACTTATGACTGTTGATTACTTCCGTAATTGCATTGTAACAAAAATATATTTTTCGTGTCGAGCTATTTACCTATTTTCATCTTATATTAATTTAAATAGTATATAATACATAGTAAGGCTACATAATTAATATTCCATATATAATACAATAAATAATATATAATACAATAAATAATATATAATACAATAAATAATATTATAATACATTGTATTGTAGTGAATTAAACCGTTGGCTAATGAACTAACCAAAAACCTATCTCTCTGTCAGCTGATCAGCTGGTCAGCAAGTCCTCTACTCGCATGACGTGCTCGTTTCTTATTGGTCCATTGTTGTCTTGTAACTGTCGTTGAACTGTACGGTGTATTTCATGTTACTACGCGTAGTATTCGTAGTGACATTGTAGTGAATGTCAGTATCTGTATCACGTAGTGTTTGTTAGTGTGTATTAGTGGACATTTAGTTAAAAGTGTTAGTGTCAAGTGACTCATTCAGTGATAATATTTATGCAGATTTTCCTGAGACGACATGCATCTTTGTTCTGGAGCAGTATTAATTCTGGTATGTATTTTCAATTATTCAGCATTATTAAACAAGCTTAAATTTTCCGAAAAAAATTAAACGAAAGTTGATTAACGCAATGGTCTACTTGTAATTTTATGATAATATCCTAGTCTAGCATACATTAGAATGATTAAATAATGGCTCTATCATTCATGGCTTATTTTGTTTTAGAAAATGACTACTTAGGTTTTCGCTGAATCAGTGCTTTAATTAGGCCTACTAAAACTGAATGAAGTGTTGATAAACGGTAGTTTTAATGATAAAATTGATATTCTTGCTAAGTTTGCAAACCTTTGCAGCTACATATTTTCAACCTTTTGGTAAAATATTAACATAGTTATTTTTGTTTGACCTTTATAGTCTTAATCGTAAAGAATAGCCCTTATAAAATTTTAGTTTCATTAAATTTAGGGATAATTAGCTTACATTTTGGCCCTATTTATCATCTCTAACGTGATAGGTCTGTATTAAATAAATAAATAAATAATGTATATAAATAAATAATTAATCTTAGCCTAACAATAATAAAACTGATTTTGAAGGACAGTGTATTTAAATTGTGACTAAGCCTTCAGTTAATCAATTTCCAATTACGATGGAGTTTAGAATTGAATATAGCATAGCCCAAACAAGGGCCACATTCATTTATAGAAAGATAATTACTAACAAGCTTATTTAAGAGCTTTTTTTAAACTATGATTTAGCCTAAAAGAAATTAGTATATATTTTTATGTTGTTAGGCCTATTGATAAAAATACATCAACAACAAAATAAAGCCACAAAAATGAAGATACTTCGTTGGTATATTCTTAACAAAATACAAAATATGATATTTTATCTCCTATGTTTACGTAAGCTCTGTTTAATATTTTTTGTAAAAAAAAAACGCGAATTAATGATTAAGCTTTACTTACTTACTTACTTCTTACTTCTGAAGTCTTCTCCACAATCGGGTGATTGGGGAATCGTCAAGATTCATCTGTTTGGTTCTCGAAGTAAATCTCTTTTTTTGGGGGAGTTTTGTTGGGTTTAAGAAACTCTAAATTAATTCTCGTTTTTTATATTTGCATTTCAAGTAAAATTTACACTTCTATGAATTGTCATTGGCAATAAAAGATTAAGAAGGAATTTCAAGCAGGCTTTTTTGACTCAAATTTTATTGGAAAGTGTTATAATTCCGATAGTTTAATACAACATAAAACAACTATTGAAGATACCTCCTGTGTAAAAAATGCTATGGCCAAAGTATATGTTTTAGTACCTTGGATAAGCTTTTAACGCTTATTTAAACACATAAATAGTAAAAACAACTTTGTTCTCAGGTTAGTGGTTGCAGTCGTACCAAAGGTAAGAATTTATATCTCTGAGTGTTTAAGGTGTAAAATAATTTCTTGTATCCAGGCTTCGGTTAGGTTTACTATACGAATACGTTCTACCGGTTCGAAGTACCTTGTAGAAACATACATCGAATTATTTGGTATACTATTTCAACCGCGTGAAGGGAAGAAGTGTTAGTCAGTTGGTGTTGTTGGCCAGTTAACTAAAATATCAACAGAAAGAAGACTATCGAGAAACGCAATTTTCTATATTTTCCAACAACAAAGCCGGATGATTTAAATATCGATATGTTGTTAATCGACGCTGACAGTTTTTAGTCTACGAAATTAACATTTCTTGTGCCTATGTAATTGTAAGCAACATTATATTGTCTTGTTATGGCTGAATAATATTTATGTCGTACATGTATCTTGGCAATTGTATACGTTATTTCCTTGTTTGTGTCTTGTGTCTTGCTAATAAAAGTCCAATATGATGTGAACACCTTAATCAAGCTGCATAGAGATTAATTTACCATAAGCAATCGATTAAAATTAAGTAATCCTTCTATCGTACAGATTTATTAAAGGGGAAATAAAAATAGTACGCAAGTGACCAATATGGAATTATTATTTTTAAATCAAGACAGTAAAAATGTACAATTCGTGTGAAATAAATACAAAACAAAATTAATTTTGAAATAGAATGCATATTTAAATTAAGCTATTAATCTTTTGAAGTTTTGATTTTAACTTACTTTTTTTGTAGTAAAGTGAAATAAAAAAGATATTTTTCACATGGGTTTGGCTAAATCATGGGCATCCGTATTAGAGGTGGGTCCATTGGTATATTGGTTTTGGAAACAAAAAAGAAGTGTATATACAGGTTAATTATAGTGCAGGCCATACCATGATAAATAGCTGGGATCTTTAAGTAACATAGCTGTAATGATATAAAGGTTTCTTAAATGAGCATTGGAAAAAACCCAAAGCTAAATTCATATAAATGCCTTTGTTCACATCATATCGGTCAAATTTCAGCTGAAGCCAACCAAAGGTAGGAAGCATTTAATTTTGTTTGTCTTAGATTTACGTGTTTTAATTTAGCCTGGATACATGGAAATATATCTGCCAACGTTAATTCTATAAATTGGCTTTACTAAATGACATTTCTTAGTACTTGGTAATGGTTAAAAAGCGACTTGAAATACAATTTAAATTAAAATATATTTTGAACAATGTTATACTTTTGTTAACTTCGGAACAGTGAATAAAGTGAAAAGAGTTTGATAGCTGCAAGGCTTAGTTGATATTACATTAAGAAACCTACTATAACTTCTGCATCGTTACTAAGAAAACAGATTTTTAATGGTGATTTTCCTATAAAAACCCCCCAAAAGATTTAAAGATCTGATTTTCTCAAAAATGGTCCAAACGATTTTGATAAAAATTTGGTATGTTGTAGCCATTTAAATTCCGAACAAAACGGTATTCCTTCAATTTCTGTAAAAACTATGGTTCAAAAGTTATTGTAAATTATGCATTTTACTCTTACCGCTTACCCATGATAAAGGTTGTTGACGAGCTTATGGGGGAAAGTATGTGTCAGAATGCTGATACAGTTTATTTTTTGTTGTATTAATATACAAGTAATATGGCTCTTTTAATAAGAAACAATTAAACAACTAAATAAAAATCCTACCCGGATTTTACTTTAAATGGAACTTTTAAGTTATGTATAAAATCCATTTTTTAAGACCATAGTGAGATTGTAACTTGTGAGCCTTAAGGTTTAGAACAGTTTGTGTAAAAAAAAACACATATTTTACGTTATTTCTTGTGATTTGTTTCAACGGGAAAAACTGTAAAATTCCTAACTGACACAACTGTTCTCACAGCTGGCACTTTGACGCAACGCCGATCAAACTAATATCAATCAATATATGCGCAATCGGAACGTCAAGGCTCACGCAAACCTAAAAAGTGTCTTAACTTTACTTTTCAACATGGATGAAAAATTAAATATGAAAAATACACATCATATATTCGACATATTGATAATATTGAAATTGTTTTAACCAGCTATATACGTTTTTATAAAGACTTCCATTGGATTATAGATTATTGAGTTTAATGCGGATTTGATAATGTATCCTTGACCCAAAACTAGTCATCCCTAGTCTACTTTTAAGACTAAAAGGACAGAGGTACCTTTATATTATTTCATACAGAGTTACTTGTGAATCAAAGAACCATACGAACTGGATTTTAATATTATAAGTAGCCACTTTTTTCTCGAATGATATAATCTGAAATAAGTGTAAAGCAAAAACCGATATGTAAAGAACATATAGGAAGACCTTTTATCCTTTAGAAACCTTTGAGAAGATCAACGCTAATGTAAAATATATTTCCAAACAAAAAGTGATATCAAAACCAAAGTGCAAAGTTGAGAATGAACTACACTTTGAAGATGGAGCTATTTGTATTTTTTGATAAGAAAATTTTTACAAGAACGGAAAAAATACTTAAAAAAGAGTTATTTTGTTTGTTTTAAAGGTATAAGAACATTTCTTTCGCATACCTAAGATTGATTGAAATAAGCGTGAATGCTCAGCTAGTTTCAGTTTGAAATAATGCCCTTGAAATTTTTATTGATTGATTCCATATAGAAATTTGGATGAATAAGTAAAATAAACATAACTGATTTAATCGAAAACAAATATAAATAACACATTTATTTTTCTAAAACCATTTTGAATTTAAATATTGCTTTGAGTGTATTAAAGTACTGATTGCCAACACAGTTCTATTTGTTTTAAATTACAAATTAACAATTGCAGCTGTAGAAGAGATCTACATAAGTTATTCTATAGAGATATTGATATATCGTAACATATAATGCATTAGAGTTAAGTATAAGGGTGGAATATGTAACTTTTGAAAATCAAGTGAAAATAAAATAATCCTACGGCTAAATAGTGTACGAGAATAGAGTTATTTTCTTGCTGTTTACCTTGGTGGAATTTTTACTGGAGGAATAAGAGAAGAGAGTACCTAAACGATTTTAGAGCAATCGATCAAAACCCTTTTCTGTTGTAGGTGTGCTGGAAATCAAACCCAGCCCCGACACCAAAGTCCAAAATGACATACCACTAGGCTATTAGCTCACCCAAATGATTAAACTTATGTGAATTGGATTGAGACTGTTGAACAGCAAGAGGTTTTGTTTAACATCAAAATTTTTGTTTGAAAAAGCAATATAATCCATCCCCTAATTTATTTGCAGGGTTGAAACAAAGGAATGAAGGAGGGTTGACACATTTTCAAACTTACAACCATAACTTGATTTTTTTTTGCTCGTAACTACGCCAGTGGCATTTTTCTAATGAAGTAGTTTTCAAACACTTTTAAGGGAAAGCGGTCCAAACCCATTAAATTTTGTGGATGTGCCGGGGATTGAATCCGACCCTCCCACACCGAAGTCCGAGGTACTAACCACTAGGCTAGCAACACAACCAAGGAGGATTTTTATCGTCCTCTGTTGCACCAGCTATTTACGAAACCAATATATAGTTAAAAAATACAATTACTGAACAGTTATACTGGTGCTGTTGCACTGTTAGATTAACAAATATCTTCCAGGTTGTCATAGAAAACGTTACGTGATAACAGCGTGCTTTTAGCCTATTAGGCTCGTAATCCGTGTACACTTGAAAAAGGTTGGCAACACTTTTAAGATACTGACTACGAGCTGGCGCAACGTTTCCCATTTCGTCCAGTGCTTGTATTGTTAAAGTGAAGTCCATACACTGGTACACAGAACCCAGACCAATTAGTGAGCTTTCAGACCAAGTGAGAACATTAAGTGGAATACGCTTTTGTGTAACACTCTGAGAATTAAAATTCACCGATTTTAACGAATACGATTGAAAAAGACCAAAGCAACTTGGAAAGGTTGAAATTTTATTCGGATTTGCGTTTGCAAACGCGATAAGACCTAATGTGTAAGATTTTCAAATTATTTGCCATATTCCACCTCAACCTTTTACAGGTTTTCAATATTTCCAATTCAGATTATAAGATTATTAAAAGTTTATAAGATTATTAAAAGTTTATAAGATTATTATAAGAAGTTTATAAGATTATTATAAGTTTCGTTCTATAAGTTCAATAAATACTCAATAAATTTTTTTGAGTGGATTAAATACACCGCACAGTAATATTGTATCGTAGCTTTAACGGTTTTACAGTTTAATGAGACCAGTAAGCGAATTGCACGTTTTAGGTTTCAAATCTTGTTTTAAAGGCAAACTTTCAATTCGGCACATCATGGTACATGGGATGGAGCTTATTTTTTTCTCCAAGAACGTTTGAGAGGATCAAATTTACCGAAAGCATCTTTCAAAACAACAAGTGATATCAAGACCAAAGTGCAAAGTTACGGATGAACTACACCCCTGAGGATAAACTCTCGGTTTTGTTTTAAGAATATGTTCGATAAGAAACGTGCATTAAACGTGTCAAACACTTTAATCCTAAAAAATATGTTATGAAAAAATAGAAAACATGAAGGATAGGAATACATTTATTTATAGTTATATTTTATACAAATTTCTTCCACGTTATTGTGTTAAATGTTGTATGCTTTGCGTCCATGATCAGCTAGTGTTGTGTGAAAAATATTTAACAAAATACTATTTTTATTAAGAAATATGCATGAATCAATAATGTGAACATAATAGAATCAAATGAAAACTGAATATTATATAAATACTCTCTTTGATAGCCAAGCAAATTTTCCTTTACCAAATTGATCTTCACTTAGTGACTTTATAGTAAATATTTTTAACGGGGGCAAAATAATAAAAATACAAAATTAGCAAAAATATTTCCATATACAAGCAAACTCCGACTCTTTAATTAGGCCTATTCCCCTTAAATGTAGCTTGTAGATTATAATTGTATAGTTATTCTTTTATTTTATCCGTGGCCTTTATACGTATGGCAATTATTTAATGTAGGTGTTTTGTTAGCTCTACAAAATAGTCTGGAAATAAATTTCGAAATATTTTGGAACACAAATTGTAAAACCCTATTTTTAACCTCAGAGAATTTCTGGTCCAATCATGGTAGTTCATGGACTCGACACTCACAAACAAAGGCATATGAATTTGAACGGGTGGTGTTGGCCTATATGGACACCAAAACAAAAAAGGAAATTGGTACCGGGTCAAAGTCTCATTGCGTGACCTACAATAACTGCCACTCCTTATCTATATATTAATAGGCAAGCATGTTTCCTTTAAACATTTTTTTCTCAGCTCGTGTGCATCGCAGGGAAAATCTAAGCATACTGTTAGAAAGATATTTTCCTGTATATGTGCAGAATCTCTTTAAAAATTCAAATAGGCTCAAATACAGTATAAGCACAAAAGATTTATTAAACAAAATTAACAAGGGCTTTATGGGTTGCCATGCTGGTGACGAAATAACAACGAAATATAAACAGAAAATCAAAACAAATGGAAGAAATTACAATTACATTGTTTATTTACAACGTGGGGTGAAAATAGAGAAGCCTGTACCTTTGACTTACTAGACATTCCATCTCTATGTTAAAGTTGTCGCCAGTTTTCATTAAATTCGTCGTAGTTGATGTGGGCCACCAACAGATTGCGCTGATATAAATTTCTAAATTTCGAATTTGCGCTAAATGACTAATAATTTCTCTCGAATATACGATGACTTTTACCAAGTCAAACTTATGGAATGACTTATTAAGAGCTTTAGCAACTAACTGTTATGACCCATCAACTTTATCAGCAACAAAAATAAAAATAAAAATATAATTTTAGTCACGCATACTATGACTAATTCACACCACTACATGTTTTTATTAAAATAAAAAAATGGCGACAACTGGTCCATATAGATGGAATGTCTACTTCAGTATCCAATATCCAATGCGGGTACATTACATATTTTTGTCAAGTTTTTGACCACTGGATAACCACTAGTAATAATAATTACCCTAACATGGAATTCACTAAATGCATTTTTCTAATGAAAAGTTTGATTTAAAAGTGTGTTGTAATTAAAATTCAAGCGCATTTAGGGATTAGTGGGTAATATAGCTTTATTGGTTTTTAACTACCCATCACTATAAATACACGTAAGCTATTGTAAAGATAAAGTAATATTTGACAACAGAATACGTATTACTTAAGAGTGGCACATGTCATTTTAGCATGTTGTCAGATAAATTCAATCATTGATTGAATAATGTATCATATCAAAACCTTCTCAATATTTAGATACATTTCACATGTATTGCGTTGATTTAAAACCTCAAAATGCTACTTTATTTCATAAAGACGATGAGAGATGAAATAACCAGCTACTTTTATTGTACTTGTCTCTAAAGGCAAAAGGCTACTTTGAAAGCTTAATCCTTGGGTGTAAAAAAATATAAACCTACAACTATAACTTGTTTGCGATTTCATACTGCTGCATTGTTTATTTTATATAATAAATCGCTGTTATTGGAAACTGACTGTTAGTGTTAAATGCTTACAACAATATGTTAATTATACAATATTAAGCCTCAATTTAGCAAATTTTTAAATTTTACATAATATACAATTTGTTTAGGTCAATAAAATACACATTACATTTTCGATATAAAAATGCAATTTTATATTTTAATTTATTGAATTATATTGGAGATATCAATTCGGGTATAAAAAATAACACAGTTGTTGAACAATACCATAGATTGAGAATATACTTATTTTACTTCCAATATAGAAGTAAGTATAAAATATTAACCACTTTACTATTCCAAAGAGGCTAAGTAGTTAAAAGTTTGAATCCTTATTCCTTTATTACTAAGTTAGCTTAACTTATTTTACTCTACTTTATTTACACGAAACCAACTTAACTATTAACTTATTCTATAGTAAACTACTTCAATTGTGACTCAACAAAGTTAGTTTTCCTAATGTTTGGGCGAGTCTTTTTAAGTGGAGAGCACACATCGCAATACTGTGCTCAGACATATTAGTGAGACCAATTTGAAGGAGTTTTCTTTTATGTAAAACGGACTTTAACTGATATACAAATAAAGAGTTATACCAACGGGAAAAATTAAATTCCGACCGTGATTTGGGGCTTGAAAAGTTAAAAATCGTCCTCTTTGAAATTAGCACACTTATTGAAATGAAACCTAGAAAAGACTTAATTTTGAATTGTAAAAATCCGTTACAATTATAAATACGAAATAGTGATTTGTAATGCCTTTCGAAACATAGAAAACTGGCCATTCCTATGTCAAATAAGTGTGGGATAATATAACATTATTATGCAATAAAGGTACATTTAATTACCACTTAAGAAATATATCATGTTATCGGGAAAAGTTACAATAACTTATATAAACACAATTTTTTTTATGTTTCGTACAATAATATATTTGATGGTTGTATCATTAACATCGATTACACTTGGCACAAATTAAGACCACCAAGATTTTAATAAGTTGGGCACGGAAAAAAAACTCTTGTAATTCTTATAAAACTGGGTTATATTAAATGTATAAATTGGTATAAACACTAAAAATCCTTTCTAGTTGCCATTCCATGAAAAAAACACATTACGATTTTACACCCCCTTGATGTGTTTATACCCAGAGATTAAGGTACCTTCATCATATTTTATTTATTAAGCTTTGTCCTACTTCCTTTTATGTTCTTAGTCACCTGATTGACGGTGTATTATTGACTATTATCTTTGGTATGTAAAATAACCATAGTAATACTTGTTTATATTTATATTTATTAATTTTTGTCAAATAGTATTCCCATGTTAAAGTTTTTTGTTTTAAAATAGTTTTTTACCCGATTATAATTTATAGTTAAATTCAAGACTCCCGTGTCGAGACGTTTATTTTTTATTTCTTTGCCTTTAAAAATTTGTTATAAAAGCGATGAGCGATGATACTGCCGAAGAGCTCATCAGATCCCAGTACAGTACATGATGAAAGTTGATTACAATTCCAAAACTAAATTAGGCTATCAATCCCAAACTACTTCAGTACTGGCACCCTCATTCAAGTTTTCTTAGTTTATTGTATTTTATACCTGTTCAAATAATTCTATAGTAATTGTTCATGTTCAATTAGTATTTTTTTTCAACGATATGACAAAACAATTTAACTTCTTTTTATTTTAATTGTTTGTTTATTTTGTTATTTTGTCCGTGAAGTGGGGAGCGACATAGAAGACTCTCCCCACACGCAGATGTACAGTCTTAATGGTGATTTTTTCCTTTGTACATTTGTTTTACGCCACGATTGTAATCTCTGATTTGTAATTTTGGAAATAAATATATTCTTATCTTATCTTATCTAAAAGAAGATAAACTGTGTTTTACAGCAATACAAC
This sequence comes from Macrosteles quadrilineatus, assembly GCF_028750875.1. Lineage (NCBI taxonomy): Eukaryota > Metazoa > Arthropoda > Insecta > Hemiptera > Cicadellidae > Macrosteles > Macrosteles quadrilineatus. The sequence continues at coordinate 20,690,353 of NW_026542599.1, read as the reverse complement.
GTGTTGGAGAATAATTTAACTGACCTAAGCCATTTTAAATTTCGATATTATTAGGAACTTTTCCAAGGAAACGAACGTGAACTTCATCGTAATAATTTCTGTAGTGGAAAATCCCATCGATAATCTTTTGTCTAAAGCGTATGTAAGCTGACTGAATTATGTGTTTGTTTGTTGAGGCATAAGCAATGTGTTCAGTTGCAGCTATGTTTGCTGAATGCATTTACACTTGTATGCGTGTGTGCATGTGGCTGTGGCATCTTTGTCAGGGATTGATTTGAATCTACCGCATAAGGTAATTATGATAGTAATGTACCAATACCAATATTTCATTCAAAATTAATTAATCTTATAGCAAGAAGACTAAGAGTTACATTAGAGGGAAACGAATTTTAAACACTGCTCTATTTACTTGCTAAAAGGATTGTATTGGAGATATTGATATGTCTGAAAGATTGACTAACAAGATTTACTAAACCGTTTCCATTTTGTCAATACATCACGTCAATATTGTTATACTCCATCAGTATGCTACTTGTGTCACTTATCCCTTGACAATACATCACTTTAACATTATGTGGGATATTACTTTCAAGGCTTGACTATTGCTTTCTTGATTTACATAGTTTCTTTACATACTTCTGTTGATAAATACTAAATATTTAAACATTTTAGGATGAGTGCACCAGGAAATGGTAGTTGAAGATTGAGTTTCCATTTGTCACGTAAATTGAAAAAAGGCTATACTGGTTTGGAATACCTTAATTTTATTTCTCGTTATCCTCTGTACTTCTTTAGGATAAAACTTAGTGTGTTATGTCCAAACAGAGTGTTAAAAATAGAATTTATTGCAAATAAATCATTGCACCATTGGATGACCGCGATTATACTGGGTGTCTTGGAACTATATGAACAAACTTTGTCACGTTATTCATCATGTCAAAAGAAAAAAACATTCATATTACATGTGTCCAAACCTCATTCCGTTTTCGGTCCATCTGTCTGTGTAAGATTTTTTACAAAAAAAAAAACATTCATAACTCAAATGTTTGAGCTACAGCGTTGAAATTCTGTAAAAACGTTTATCTTATTAACCACTATATATTATACAAAATGTGAATAACAACTTTTAAACCGTTTAAAAATGGTATAAAATTACATGAAAACCCTCACATACCTATTTTCACCATTTAAACAAAGTTAAATGGATAAAACTACTTTTTACATTGTTTGAATGGTGAAAACTGAAGGTATGGCAAGAAAAAGATTAATTTCTCCGTTATTCTTTTTTAAAAACTAAACTTATACGATATTGTTGTAATAAACATAAAATTTAAAAAATTTTACATAACTTACAAATATTTCGTAAAATTAACGGCTATCATATATTTGTAAAAGCCGCCATTTTTAAACGGTTCAAGATAGATTAATTTGTATAAACATAGTGGTCAGTAAGATAACATTTTTTTACAAAATGTCAAAGCTATATCTTATTCAGTTAAATAGTTATGAATGTCTTTGTAAAAATCAAATACAGACAGATAGACCGGAAACGGGATGAGATAGGACACATGTTATGTTAAATTTCTTGTTTCTTTTGATATGCTGGATAACGTGCCAAAGTTTGTTCATATGGTTGCAAGACACCCTGTATAGAATTTTTAAATAATTGTACTAACTCCTCTCATTTCTTACCAAATAACCCGATTAAGGTTCTCATTTTTATTGAGGAAAAGAAAAGTTTGCTTGTTTGATGGTAGTTTTTTTATATCAAGTTTGAAAAATTTAGTTATTTTATCGCATACTAATAAAAAAAAACTTTTTCCTTTCCCACAGCAGCAAACAAACCTATGTAATCATGAAATCTAATGTTATTCAATTTGGGGATAAATATGTATTTGTATGAAAATATTTTATACAAAATCCAATTAGACTAATTATAATTCGCTTAGTCAGTAGATTTGCTGCAGCTACGGTATTTTTATTTACTTTTTGTTACTTTTATTAAATAAATAATAGGGAAAACTACAAATATTTTTCACATTTTCACTTTCAGTTAAAAAGTAGATAGTCAGCCAGTTGAAACCGACATGTGGCTTGCAAATGACAGAACAGTTGTTACTAGTACAGTTTGATTTAATAGGTTTGATTGATTGCTTCGAACAACCAATAGGAGCAGTACAAGTTTTCGTTTGCGCAAATTGTTAATGGCGTTCGACCTAATTTTTACTTCAAGTCTTGGATCCATCAAACACAAATGATTCGTTTGGTTCTAGTTTCTTCTTTCATTTTGATCTTGGTAAATATTGCAGCCATAGATTTAAGTTTACTATAGTTAAAGAAAGTGTGACATATGTTATTAAGATTCACAGATTTTCAGAATTAATTATTATTATGTTTGTTTAATTCAATGTTTTTGTTTAGTTCAATGCTAACATTATGAAATGATTAAATTGAGTCTTATACAGTTCTTGTTAACAATTGTATTTAATAGAAATAAAGATTTCTTGATTAGAAGATTAAAAATGAAAAACCTTCACAGTTAATGAAATAGCTTTGGATGCATTTTAAATCATTTTTTGTGTCAGTAATTTATAATTAATTTTAAGAAACTCCATAATCGTATAGTATTTTATACGGATTTGAATAGATTATAGCTTAACTTACCTTATATCCTTGGTCACAGGAAACCTAAGCAGATTTTTAGCCTCGCAAACGGCAAACCTTCGTTATTATTATATTCTCTGCTACTTCATATGTTGTTCAGAGTGTTTAAATATCGTTCAGCAAACTTATGTTTGGCCTTGGCCTGCCAAGTGGTTGGTCTCCTGCCTTCTGGAGTATGTCTGTCCACATGTGGAAGTAGTATCCTGCCTCTATACCATTTCCTACCCATTTCAGCCTTCTAGTTTAAGTCTGAGCTAATAAATCTGGGTGGTGGTATAGATATCCATTCTTTATTTTCTGATGTACCAACCTTCTTTATCTTTTACCAGACAACATTTTTTCAAGACCCGTATTTTTCTTGATTCTTTTTTTATCATCAAATTCTACTCCAAAGCCTTGATTATTTGTTAGTGCTCAAATTTATGTTGAATGCAGAAGTACTGAGGAAGTTATATTATTGGATGGTAAAATTTATTTATCCTTATAGTGATTTTGACTGTAGCAAGGACCAGTAGGTTACTGAAGCAAAATGTAATTATATTTTAAATTAAATTTGTCTTATTTACATTTACTGTGGTGTATGTAATTATTACACCGAGCTAGTTTACTCATAATCAAGCTCAAACTCAAAACTCTACATTGTAAGTTTTTCTGATCTATTTATTTATTCTGGTCTTCTAACCTTCATCTATTTTTATTTCGGTTGTTTATTTGTCTGACCTTGTGTTAGGTTCTTTTATCAGACCTTTCATTTTGTTCCTAGCAAAAATCGCCACATCGTCCTCAAACTCAAGAAAACTTTTTTCTCAGTCATTCTAAATGCGTGCTGTTTTTTTTTTTTATTGTTTTTATTATGGAAAAATATTTTAGATGGACATTAAAACAAAGTAAATAGGGTAGCTTGCACAAACGTGTTGTTTTCTTATTTGTTTTATATTGAATTTTTACTTATGGCATATTATAAGCGTCAGGGGTGCTTTATCTTGAGAAAGAGAGTAGCCACCCCCTGGATAAAATATATAAACAATACTTGAATAATGCCAAATACGTATAAAACTGCACACGTGATGCGCCTCTATTACAGACATGATTTAAAGTAAATATACAATGAGTACTACAGTTGTGCAGTACCCGTACATAAACATTTTATATACCTGATACTCTTAAATACTCTTAAAACTTTTCAGGGTGTCTTCGAAGCCAAAGGTGAACCGAATGACCTTTCACTCAAGAATGACGAGACAAGTACTCCATCTCGATCACTTGGTAAGTAACTATTGTAGACATAACTCTACTTTACAAAATGTTTGAGCAAATGATTTCCCAATTACGAGTTTTCATCACCGCGACCGTAACATAGCGCAGGATCATCAGGCTCTTACGGTAAATAACACCAATGGTAGTCAAACCCCTAAAAAACCCTACTAACACGACTTTTCCCTTACGATTCTAGAAATAAAAACTGCTCAAAACCATTAAGGAAAGTACATAAATCTACAAAATATACAAATAGATTAGTATAAATTGATTGAATACCATCATAAACGAAATAGTATATTTCATCACTAGGGCGTAAAGTCACTCTTTTCTTCTAATTTTTTAAAGACACTTTTTGCCCGTGCGATGATTAATTAACTAGAACTAAGCTAGAAAACGAAAATACATTTCTTGAAAGATAACCTCTCAAAATGACTACCAGCTTGTGTTTAATTCTGCTAATGTAAATAAGCAGCTGTTTAGTAATTGAATCAATCATTTCGTCTATTACAATTGTGTTACTGTACATTATACCATCGATATGACGAACTTTTGAAAAGGGAGGGAGTAAACATACTAGTATTGATCCGCAAAGTATGCATAAAAAACTGCTGTTATAACAGCAGTACGACGAAAAAAATTACTATACAATCCCTTATGTGCGCAATAGCCCGCTTTAATCACGTGCCCGCAAATGTAACATGCAATTCTTATAAAGAAAAAAGAAAACAGGCTTAGTAGACTTGTGTTATAGATATATATGTTGTTCAAATTTGGCAAATTAATTTATTTCGTCCTATATACATAATACTATTGCTGTCATATAAACATTTGGTAAAAAAACCCTCCTTACCTTCCCTTTAGCAGCATACCTTAGCACTCATTAAATACAATGATACTTAAATAGGGAACAAATATGTCTTGTCATAGATAAAAAATACTCCCTTAGTAGATTCCTCATCATTATAGATCAGCTGAATCAAATTTTATTGTTAGTTCTGTCCGGTACACTGTAGTTGTCGTGCTTTGTTTACAATTTGTGACTTGTTTTTTTTAGTAATTTAAAAATCTCGATTAGTCAAATGAAACGGTGTAATCATAAACAACAACTTGTCCCCTAGTCCTTGTCCTACAGCCAAAGAGTAAAGCACAAATCATGAAGTGAACCCTAAAATATTAGAAACAAACTTCGTTGACACTAGTGATCGGTGTCACCGGACATGAACTAGACACAAAAACGAGCTTCAAAATTTAGAATAGAATGAGGAGTCTACTCGTGTTGGTTAGTCAATGGTCTTCTTTGTGGAAATATTTTAGTAAAATTCCATTTAGACTAATTGAATTTCACTTAGTATGCAGGTTTGCTGTGGGGCTATTTTAAAATCATATAGGTGGCGCTTGAATTAATCACTGGAAAGGATATTGATGACAACTAATCGTTATTGTGTATTGTGGTTTCAGAAGAGAAATGGGCAGAGGCAGCTTCTTATGTGAGAGTCGTAGAAGAGAAAGAGCGAGAGAAACAATGGAGACCGCGCGAATGGAGACAAATGCAATATGACACCAAGACCTTATCGTGGTTGAGGACACGGGTGAGGCACCCATTCCGAAAAGGAAGGAACTGAAAAGTGCCTTTTAAAGTGACCAACTGAATGAAATTGTATTTAACCAATGAAACGTGATTATTATTTCAGTCCCTGTCCCCATTGCAAAATGCACATCCGTATATAGGGTCGCCAGGTGTAACGGTTAGAGCAAAAATTTGTTAACCCTTCAATTGCTTTTCCAACCAACGTGATGTATGTTTAATGGTGCAGTTGTTGAGCCAACTGGAACTGTTGAAGTCTTATCACCTAAAATATGTACTTTCTTCATATCTACCTCTATATTACAAATCCCATGCATAGCTTGAAATAAATATGCTCGTTTGACTGTATTTGAGATGCAATAGGGCAAAAGGGACACAAGATACTAAACGTGTAAACAATTTCAAACAGGAAATTTAAAGAAAGATAGATTTACTGTTAAAAGAGTTACAAAACAAAGCTATAACTTCAAATCAAAGCGACATCAATCTTGGAACAAACAAAAAGGGGAGTTCAGCTTAGAAAGGTTAATTTGAAAAAAGTTGATGAATCTAAGATTGAGTAAAATAAAATATCTTCTATCTACATGGTGTCCAACTTCGACTATGGGAAACTTTACCGTATTATTCGGGAGGTCAAAACAAGAAAAAAATGCAGTACAACATGTGTCATATTTATATTAAAACCGTTAAGCGTCTGTCTGTCTGTAGGTGCTTTTTACAAAAAACATGCATAACTCCTTAACGGTTTGAGATATAGCGTTGAAATTCAGTAAATATGTTTATCGTTTTGTCCACTACCTTTGTGTAAAATATCAATAAAAAAGTGTAACAGTTTTAATATGGCGGTGATATTTTGTTTTCAAAGCTTAATATTTTAATATAAAATAAATAAAATAATAATTAAAATAGCCTCTATTTTGAAACGAATATACATTTTTTGTTCATATTGTAAAAAAATGTAGTGGGCAAAACGATAAACATATTTGCTGAACTTAAACGCTATATCTCAAACCATTAAGGAGTTATGCATGTTTTTGTAAAAAGGCACATACAGACAAGACAGGCGCTAAACGGTTTGTGATAGGACACATGTTGTATTGAATTTTTTGCTTGTTTTTGACCTCTTGAATAATCTGGTAAAGTCTGTCCTAGTCGTAGCTGGACACCCTTTTTATAAGCAGTTTTTTGTGAACACTACTCCTCCTGTTAATAAAAACAACAAAAAATCACCTGTTAATAAAAGGAAAATCAGTAGCTTTTTTAAGAGCAATTATTGATGTTTGTAATATTCAGGAGGTTATACACAAATGCAAACAGTTAATCAGTTTTGTTGGAAGAACAGAAAATGTCTCGAATGTTCAAATAAGAAATATTGAAAACAGGAGGAGGATACAACTAATAAGAATGCTTATGAGGAGAGAATAATAAGAGAGACCTTCTCTAACAGTAAGGAATCCAGATACACATTCACTTGGTGAGATAAAAAATATTTGCCAGTTCTGCTGTGCAACTTATTTTGGAAGTGATAAAATACATTAAGAACATGGTGGTAAAGTAAACAAGTTGTGAGTACATAAATGTGGAACTTTTGATGTGACTAACTCTAAAACATAGGACTTCTAAGGACACAACCTAACTTTTCAGATACCACGGCGCACGTACTTCGTTCACGCTGGGCTGCTCGAGTATTTACCAACCTAAAAATGTTGCTTTTCCCGAGACGTGACCACGTTTTTGCAACTCTGCTCATGGTTGACAATCTGCAAGCACAGCCGACTACCCGGCTCGTCGTTTTAAGCCACTTGCATCGTCTACTGTAGTGTACAAACATACAGACAGCGTAGCGTAAAGCAGCCCAGCGTAGTCCAATACTGTACACACAGAGAGCGCAGCGTAGCGTAGCGCATTATAGGTTGTTTTAGGATATTTAATACTTTTCAACGAAATGGCGACCATACAAAGTAGGTATTTTAACCAAATATAAGTGAAGGATGAGTGTAGGATGAGTGACACAATCTCCACAATCTCTCTGTAGTCTTGTTAGTGACTAAGGCCGACATGTTCCTTAGACACAGCTGTTAATTATTAGCCCAAACCGCTAATGGCAACTAAGGGGACGGCAGTTTATAATGGAATCCGAACCACATTTTTGCCTTGGTATATACGAATTGGTCTAATTTTCAGGACAGTACTGCGGATAATCGTAGTACTCACTCGTGCGGTCGTTAATCCACACCAGGGAGTATCGCATCCACAGTGAATGCCTATTAATATCCACAATTCGAAACCTCCTAGTAGCTGGATTACAGGACGACGCTACCCGTCCCAGTACATCGGTATCGAGGATGGCTCTGTCGAAGACGGCTTGTATTGGTCTTGTTGAATCGAAAATACCTCTAGGTGGCAGTTTTCGATCAGTAGGAGATGAGTTTTAGATCGGGGTGTATAAAGGCAGGGAACAACATGGTGAATATCACCACTTATTTCCAATCCTTAGCAAACACGGTCCTCTTTTGCGTTTGGTTTGCCAGATCGGAGTGCTGGCAAACACCTACGAGATTAGCAATTCTTTGTCCTTTGCACACAGCCACAGGGGTTATATTATCTGTGACACAGCGTACGCCGAAATACAAAACTATATCATACCTCATTTCAATGCATAACATGCTCTACACTGTAAGTATGTTTCTACACTAAGGTAGAGACGCAACCCGCACTGCTTTCCCGCCTAATGCTTGCCGTCTAAACAACTGAAGGGGCCGTCAATAATCATATGCCATCTGCCACTGCTGAACCCTAGGATAATAGAATAAATAAACGCCGCATGGTGATTATTTATTCTATGCTAGGAGGATTAACATGTTATTCTCCTAGGCGCGACCCACGGCCAACACCTTCAACCTCTTTGGAGCTTTGAATGCGCGTGACTTCAATGGACTTTGGTGTTTACTATGTAAAATTGTGTGCCGATTATTTTTTTTGTTTAAACTGCAGCTTCTATACCTTTTCTATTCTTTATTTAAACTACGTACGTCGAAAGTATCGGAGTACAGATGTTAATATAACATAATATTAATATCATCCAGATTATGTAAACATTGATTTGTGTCCCATTCACACATATGGTCATCTTCGATATAAAACACATTGAATTGTTTTTCTAAAGATGTGTACTGTACTCGTACGGACTGTGACGTGAACACCAAACACAACTTCAATATAATCTGTGGCAAACCATTTTGCATTCGCCATAGTCACGTAAAAAAAAAAAAAAACTCACCAACCAGAGATTGAATCCCGTACAAAAGCGAAAGTGATGGAAATAAAATTACTTCTTTAATAGATTATTTTTTGGGTTTGAATTGCATCCTAACTAATTAATGAAAAATGATTTTAAAATATTTTAATTGGTATGGAAATAAATATAAAATAAATATTGCGATCCATATGTTAATTATTTAATTAAACTTTATTAACATTTTATTTTTGCAGATGGACCATTATTATTCTAATTGCTTACTACCTTTTGATAAAGGCCATTTAAAAGGTATCTATAGTACAGTTCATTACTGATTTCAGATAATCGGTGAAACCTAGGGTACTACCCTAAGAAACCTGGAACCATGACAACAAACCTTTACTAAATAGAAAGACCGTTTAGACTGGAATTGAGTAATACATGTCAAATAATATACAAAACGTTACACATTCACAGTGAATTGCACATTTAACCATATTTATTTAAGTAAATTGAATGTACTATCTCGTTGTAGAAAAGGTTACTTGCAAGTATTGAGACTTTGCGAAAAACCACTCAATTTAGCCTTGGTTACGACATAAGCAAGGGTCGGTAAGTCGAAAAGCAATTTGCCTCGTGAAGGCGGTATTATTACTACATATTTCAGCTCATACCGGTTGGTAAAAGGTTTCAAGAAGGGTTTTTGATAAACACTCATTTTGTAATATGTTTGAAACTGAGTCGTTACGAAAAAAATAATATTGCTTTAAAACTAACATGAATGTGAATAGTTTAAGGATTCGTGGACCAAAAAGATCAGAGAACGAATAACCATGTTTAACAGAAAAGTACCCTGTACAACAACGCAAGTTGGAAAACTCTATGAAATATAAAGAAAATATATGCAGAATGCAGGTATGTTAAAATAAAACTGTATTTAAAAAAAAGATATAAATTATGTTCAAATTTAACCTTGCACAATCTTAAAATATGAATAATCAAAAATACATTGCCTTGTAAACAAACATTTACTAAGGCGGTTGTGATAGTGAAAATTAAATGGAAGTTCAACTGTAATTAGATATTAGGGAGATCTAATTGGAAACGGCAGCTTAATTGTCTTGGGGCGTAACATGTGACTTTGACAAACAGATAACTTTAAGAAAGTTTTACGTAATTGTTAGGCTCACTTTACTATACAATAACTTTTACATTCTTTTGTCGTTGACATTATTAGTGATGTTGACATGTTTTGCATAAATAAAGATGCATTTATTTTAATGTTAAGCAATGGTGTGAGTTCCATTAACACCCATCGTGTTAAAACGTAGCAACCAAACCAGGCTATCCCAAACCTTAACGATTACAATTTTATCACAAATATTTTCTAATATGTAAAAATGTGTTCTTCCTCTAACTGTACACCTATATTTCATTACTAGACGAAATTCTTACAAGCTTTTGCGTTTTCTAAACCAATAAGGGTGTGTGTATAAAGAAATTTGTACTTAATACGAGTATTTTGCTGCAATTTTAAATTTAATTTATTTGATTAAGTGTGATGTAAATACCACTTAATGCAAAATTATCTTCAATTTCAAATAGTACTTACTTTTGATCGAAAATCAAATAATCAGTTCCATATAATATTAACACTATTACTGGAAACGTTTCAACCGAATGATGTGAAATCATAAATTGCATTCAAAACGAATGACAATTCCGTGATGTAAAAGCATCAAACACTAATCACATGTCATGCCACTGACTGCTGATGTGTTAGGTTGTGAGATTGACAGTTACATCACTGATGACAGATCACACTCTGACAGATAATAAATGACATGAACTTGTATTGTAGAGCACTCATTATCAACCCATCTCCATACATGACATTGCAGTGGCGGTGTAATTCTGTAGATTTGATTTTCCAAACAATATCACTCTTAAAATATTTGTGTTCGTTTAAATTACAAGACAATAATCAATAAGCTATTTGTGAGCTGGGTCATTGTACCTTCTAAGTGGTTTTACTTTATTTTATTCTTAAGACTTTAAGATATTGTCATGAAACAAACATAGGAACATATGTATTTAAGTTTCATTGAGTCATTTCCTATATTTGGTAAATCATTAATTATACTAGAGATCGCCCAGTGGTCGAAACTCGACCAAAAATATATAATATACAGACTTCTCTATTTTCACCCCACACTGTAAATAAAACATGTGATTGGAGTTTCTTCCATTTGTTTTGGTTTTCTGATTATATTTCGTCGTTATTTAGTCACCAGCATGGCAACCCATAAGATCCATGTTAATTTTTTCAAAATTGTTATTTCATTTTTTGTTCTTATTTTTGAGCCTATTTTAGTTTATAAAGGGATGCTGCACATCTGCAGGAAAATATCTTTCCAACAGTATGCCTAGATTTTCCCTGCGATGCACACGAGCTGAGAAAAAAGGTTTTAAAGAAACATGCTTGCCTATTAATATATAGATAGATACTGTGAACTTTGCAAAGCCTTATGTTCCATTTTAGGTCAACATTATGCGACTTGTTGGCCTATATGTTGCACAGGGACATGTTCTGTAGAAAGTTTGTCAAATGTAACTTCCCTACTGCATGTTCCAGCCTGTGTTGGCGATGTACAGGAAACTATCATCTAACTTTACACGTATATTCAGGACAAAATTACGTAACGGTTATTTTATTAGTTATACGATTTTTCGCAGGTGCATTTGCCCATAGTGAACTCAGTTACGGTTAATATTCACAGAATATAGGACTGAATTTATATTCTGTTAATATATCCATATAATTTTATATCACTGTTTGGTAAATGCAGCTGGAGAAAATCTGTAATAGATACATTTATTTAGAGAGTTACGTATATAAATTATAATGGGGAAGCCACAATATGCGTATTTTAACCCAAATATGAGTGAAGGGTGAATGTAGGTTGAGTGGTGCGATATTGTAGTTTTGTTAGTGACTAAGGACGACATGTTTCTTAGACATAGCTGTTAATTAACAGCCCATACAGCCAACGACAACTAAGGGACCTACTATTTAATCCAAACCACATTTTTGCATTGTAAATTACGAATTGGTATAATTATCAGGATAGCACTGCGGATAGTAGTAGTACTCACTAGTGCGGACGTTAATCCACATCATGTAATGTATTCACGGATTTATTACTAATTTGAAACATTTTGGGAAATGTGTATCCTCATATTCCAGAAAGTGAAAGTGGAGAAATTCCTTTGAAGCTTTTGTTTGTGTTCAGTTCTCTGAAACAGATCTCTACATTTTAAATGAAATATTTCCTAGTTTACAAACTTGCAAGAAAAGTGTTGCAGCTTTTTGTTCTTAAAACTTTAGTTTATGAAAATGTTCTTTTGTATGTGAGAAAAACTTTAAATAGACATATAATAAAACTATGCTATAATATTTAAATAATAAAGTAATAGACATAGCTTGAACTACTGCAGGATGCATTGAATGTTTCTGTGCAGGTATACAATCAAATATAAAATACGTATCATGATTTATAACATCACTGCTCTCCATAACTACTCATAATAATTATTTTTGTATACTCATTTATAATTTTTTCAACACAGCAAAAGTAAAATCAATTCTTTCAGCACTTTAAAACAAAGTGAAATAGAAATATTTTTGAATTTTGCATTCACTAATTAGTGATTGGAATAATTAATATAATTTCTTACTCAATTTAATATGTTAAGAAAATGTAGGATTGCAATATTTTAAATAAAATATAGTGTGACTCTGTTTATTAAATCCGCCAGCAAAGAATTAAATTGTTTTTAACACACAAAACAAACACATTGTGGTTGAACAAAAAAAAGATTTACCAGTTAATTGAAATATAAAAAAAATCCCTCAATGTTTATACAAATAAGAATACTCATTCTAAATCTTGGTCTGTTTTACTAGAAATGTTATAAAAATACAACTGATAACACTTAAAACACATGTTTACACTTAACTGTTAACTCCTAAGAGTAAATACATACATAATGTATAAACTATTAATAATAAGGGTAAAAAATTAATAATTAGTGGTTTCTGCTAAATTTGAGAATTTCCTTTAACCTGACAATATGAAATTTATTCAGTCATAAACCACATAAAACAAATAAATACGAAATAAACCACGTAATTTGACAGTTAACATGAACGAGATTTTATTAATAGTCACCGAGCGTTTTAATTATACTTTGCGTATCAATACATGTCGTCTTTCGAGTTACTTAGAAATTTCTCAGAACACATGAATTGAGTAATTAACAAGCATAAACTTTCTTGCACAGTTTCCTTTCTATCGAATTTTCTTGTTGATTCACGACAATCTTCAAACTTCAAAAGTTTATCAGAATTTCATACAAGTGTGTAACTTTTCTGAGATATGATTATTATATTAGTACACTGGAGTACGGCTGATGTAGCAGTTTGAGCAGGGAACTTCTGTCATAGTGGGTCCGGGTTTAATCACCACCAAACACCAGACTTTTAGTTTTGTCATAATGTCGATACTTCGTTGTAAGGAGTTTACGTTTAGCTGTACGTTTCCTTAATTTTTGGCTAATTAATATAAATTGATACCTTTATTGATATCTAATCCTTAATTTATATGTTTCCTTTCTAAATTGAACACTCTCACGTAAATTAACATTCTCTCTATTTAAGAAACTCCCCTTACAAAAAATACAGACGATATTATTTGTTAGTAAGCTTAACTGATAGTCATTATCAATAATATGAAATAATCCTCCTATAAAACCGATAGCGAGATATTTTAACAATTCTGTTAATACTTGCATAAGGCCTCTAAACCTTCAAAATGTTTTAGGAAGATATGAATTTTACAAAGATAAGTGTTAATAAAAGTGAATTTGTATCAGTTTTTTAACAGAACAGTCTCTTGTATTAATTTGATCGGCAATCTTGCATTGTATTTCGAAGGGTACTTAAATGATATAGCAATTAAAAATATAAACATAGTACAGAAATGGTATTATTTACAAGGTCAACCTAGCTAATCTTCGCTTAAGCACAGCACTTTTACAGTAAAAGGGCTGTAATAAAGAACCAAAAAGTTATTTAAATAACAAAAGACCTACACAAGAAAAATATATATTTAAATAATAAAGATTACAACGTAAAAATAAATAGTGAATCCGATATTCGTGACGTTGTTTTGTGTGGCTTGTTTAATCTCTAACAGCCTCTTGTCATCCACAGCCAGATAAGGACTGCTGCAGACGACAATAATAGTTAATGACATATGTTGACAATAGAGACAGAAGACTGATACTGATGTTGGTAGTCCGTATACATTAAGGTTAGTAATCTATTAAACTGATGATTTTACTCCTACATAAAATGATATTAGTCTAAAAGTTATATTAGTTTAATTAGTAGTATTAATTTAACATGTCATTAATAGTTAAATTACTTAACATATTGCTTTGGTTCTCATAAACTATTCGTATTGAAGTTTGGATAAAAAAACAGTACCATGATCTTTGGAAAAATTCTTACTCCAAAAAGTTTTGCAAACCGTAATTTATTTGTTGAAACACTCGTCATAACATGCTTTCAACACACATTGGTAACATAACTGTCTGCGTTTTAGTATTTCTGTAGTTATTTAAAACACTGAAATCCAGTGTTATATCGATGGTTGCCAAAGCAGAAGAAACGGCAAAGGAAATAACATCTTCCGTCTGAGGAATCATAGGAGTACAAGCACCTACATGACTATATAGTCCAGTCGTAAAAAGGTGTAACCTCCGAAAAAATCCGAAAGTTTTGAAACTCTGCTTACATATTTCTAGGTACCTAGGGAAGATCATGCCAAAAGTCCCCATAAATATTAGACAATCTCTAGCGGAAATAAGCGAAAACAGGCACCTTTTTTGGTTTTTGGCTAAAATCTTGAGAACCATCGGTCGGAGTTAAAAGTGACTACATAGCAAATGGAGGATCATTAAACTTTCAGCAAAATGATATTTCCATTTTTTATTTCCAATGGCTACAGATATACTGCTTCCAGACCAAAATCTTAAATGATTTTACATTTTATATTAGGATAGGCTTACATTTGAACCTTAGGCGAAATCGTGTTGGTAGAACTCTGTGCTTTTCACAGTTTCTACGAATTGAAAACAACATTTCTAGTCTGTATTTATACTGTATTGACCAGCGTGTGGGCTTCACTCACCTTAATTTGTTAATCCAGAACCGGATTGGAGGAAACGGAACA
The DNA here is from genome assembly GCF_028750875.1 of Macrosteles quadrilineatus. NCBI lineage: Eukaryota > Metazoa > Arthropoda > Insecta > Hemiptera > Cicadellidae > Macrosteles > Macrosteles quadrilineatus. The sequence goes on along the minus strand of NW_026542599.1, from coordinate 20,675,307 downwards.
TGTCAGAGTCGCTATTTATGGCTATTGAAGATGAGCCTCTATCACGACCATCGGTGGATGTTAAAACTGTTTATTTACCAATAATTAAAGAAGAACTAGAACAGCTGAGAGACAAGGCCAAGGATGTCAAAGGCTTATCTACAACTAGCAGAGTACCCGTCCTTCGTACGGGGTTGGCATATAAGTATCAAATGCTTATAGCAGTTATGAGTGAGGACATGGTTTAAGAAATTTCGGTTCTTTTTGAAGTTCGTTCGCTACGCTCACTCACCTTTAGGTTGGAGCTCGTTCGCTGCGCTCACTTTCCTTCAGGTTAGCTCGTTCGCTACGCTCACTTGCCTTCGGGTTAGCTCGTTCGCTACGCTCACTCGCCTCCAGGTTGAAGTTCGTTCGCTACGCTCACTCACCTTTTGCTGTTGTCATAAATGTAAAAGAAATAATAGTGCTAGTGCTGAACCCTGTTGGTAATCCTTGTAACTTTTAATGCTATTGAACATCATAGAACAGAACCAACTTGTTTAATTGAAACAGCTGTTAAGATTCATTAATTCCATTTCTCATAAGGTTAACATGGGAAACTCCAGAGCCACTGGGGCGGAGCCCCGAAGGATTTTTTGGGATAAAAATATGCCTATATGTTAATCGGGAATGTGAGCTATCATCATGCCAAATTTCAGCCCGATCCGACCAGTAGATTTTGAGATTAGCTCATACAAACACACACACAGACACCACCTCTTCTTTATAATAGTATAGATAGATAACCAGTACGTCCACCAACCCCCCTGCCCTCCCCCCCCTCTACTGGAACAGCTGATCCGGCAGTCGTGGTTAGGCGTTCAGCTCGTGTACGAATAAAGAAAAATAATGTTTTAATTCCCTGAGGAAGCGGGACGTTATCTTGGTCCCGCGAAACGTCGGAGAAAATCCAAGGACGATTTTTTATGTGCGTGTATGTGTGTGTTGTGTGTCTTCGTTGTGTTACATTTGACGAGTCCTGGATTAACAAATTAAGGTGAGTGAAGCCCACAAGCTGATCAATACAGTATAATAAACCTCACCTAAAAACATGTCTTTCAAAAATAGAATCTGTATTTATAGTAAAATATCCTATTTGAAACAACATCCAGGTAATCCGAACGATTTTAGTTTATTAATGAAATTAAATAATGGTTTTTACCAACCTGAAAGCATCTCAACCAGAGGTACTAAACAACTACTGTAACTAAACAAACATTGCCAAGCTATACTAAACTGTCCACATACAAGCTAAGCTCATCAACCCAGGGTTCTTGTTAAGATTGATCATGATGTATGATACACAGACTGTGCATTAGTTTAACTGTTGTAGAATCACCTTTATCGCACTTTCTTTATTTACTTTGTAAATTACTAAATTGAATTAGAAAAATGCCAACTCTGTTCTTTTAGTTAGTGAAGCTGAAAGAATTTTGTGATTTAAATATATAAAAATACAAAACTACAAAAGTGTTTATCCAAGTACTATTTATGGATATGATTTAAAAGAAAAAATCTACTGTACTTTACTTGATAAAAAGCGACATTTAATTCACAGATATTTTTCAAGGGAGGTCTCCAAACCAGTAGACGTTTTTTACACCTGATAAAATACCTTTGTTGTCACTGTCATGTGATCTAGAGAAAGAAACTCTGAACTTTCCAGGTAACAACATTATCCAATCCACACTTTCATGGACTTTTAGAGACATGCTTGTCCTGCCTTCTAAAACATATCATTCCCTTTGATATAGCTAAGAGCAGAACCGTTGCTCGTGATAATGTCGTCTACTGGATATTTAGCTTTGAAGATTTTAATAAAAAAAATATGTCAATACAAATACCATGATAAGGGAAAGATTTCCAATACTACAAATGGGTGTTTTCTCTGATTTAGTAAGTAAGTAACAATTGTTTTAATAGCAAAAGCTATAATGTATATTTAGAGTCTTTTAAGTAAACAGTATACGTGTAAATATGTTTCAAGAGTTGTTGGGGGTATTTTTTTTTTATTTTCCATAAATAAATTAAAATGATAGATTTTCAAACAACATGGCTAAACAAGAATAGTCTAAATTAGTCTTCAGGGACATAACGGTCTCTGTAGAACTTTCACAACAATGGACCTCCTCCAGGAACACAAAAGCTATTGACACAATGTCCTTCGATAGGTCACATTTGCTAGTAAACAATACGCCTTTGGTAGTTCATCTAGTTTGGCTCTAGAAGGCCTATTGTTACCACTAATATATAACTAACTCGGTTGGGTAAATTATTTCATTTTATAAATCAATACAAGGAATTTATTTAGTTACACTTAAAAATAAACAAACAAACAGACAGATGATAATTGTTTTTTACTAATGGAACATATTCGTTGCAATAAATTATCTATATAGTTTTGTTAAGTGGTAAGTTTTAAAACAATGTATCACCCGAATTATTACGCACAAGCACATAGTCTGTGTAACAAACCTTGCAGAGAAAACAAGAATAATGAAATCAAGGAAATCTTCAGTTTTGGCCAACAGGTGTCACTACTGTAACAATAAACTGTATTTCCCCGGAGACCTGAAAGTATCATATGTGTTGACTTTATCCGTAACAATGGGCTTTGGTCGTAACATTGTTCGATGTTTCCTTTATTTTTAACCATAACACTGTATTGAATTGTATTAAAGGGAATTGCAGTGTATTTTAGCGTTCTGTTCAGTGAAGTAACTAATTTCGATTATAATCTTTGTAGGTGGTACACTTCATTGTACCAATACAATTAGTTAAAAACAAAATAAAATATCTGTAAACTACACGTGATTGCCATAAAAAATTAATTATATTTCTAGGACAATGGCTCATTCCGTGTCTTTAACGATCAATATGAGTGCTTGATTAGTGTTGATCGCTATAAATAAATTGAGTAGCTTTTTCTCTGACAACTTTAGTAACATAATTAGCCAGGGAATAGATAGTTTGTTTATTTATTATAAGCTCAGTGACTAATTACAGGTGGGTAAAGTTTTGAGCAATGTAAAACCGACGAATCTTTTTCAGGAACTGGAAATTTTCTGAATTTTTTAACAGGGAAATAAGTTCATTTAAGGGTGAAATTTGTATATTTACTTAAAATATAAGCAGCGGGGACATTATATTATTTATTTATTTTCCAATGGTTTACACCAGTTACAAAATGGATATAATACTATACTATGATTATACCATATATACTTAAATAATATGTATAATAAAGATGCATATAAAATAGTATGATTGATACGAGTGGCAACAGCAAGAACGTAATACAAAGATTAATAATGACTAAAATATCAAGAATAACATTAACTTAGTTAACAATAAAAAGAGTTACAACAACAATAGTAAGAAATACAAAGATCAGGTGAAGAAAAGGACAAAAGGAACGCGAAAGAAGATTTTTGGTGTTGAAATTTGGAGTTTTGGTGGTTGTTAATTGCTTAGATACATAAATATGTGGCCCGATTAAAAATTTATTGAGGAAATTTAAACGCATATTTCAAATAGGACACATAAATGAAATAATAGTTTAAAATGTTTTAGGTATTGATAAATATAATCTTAGCAAGAAAAAGTAAGTAGTTACAACCTCACGCAACCTCATACAACCTCATAAAAAAATACGTACATGGTATATTACACATGTTATACACATTATACATGTAGGAAATATTTCGTTAGAGTCGGAATATTACGTGGTTAAGAATTGCTTGCATTTATCTAAAATTAAACATATTATTTAATTACAAACAATTGGCATATTAAAAAATGAAAACAATCAATATTGTATAGAAAATCAAAGCTTTTTGTCAAACTAATACTTGTATCGATAGTCCTGATAATCCAAAACAGGAAACCCATTTTTTACAAGCTCTAGTAACTTGTTAACTACTTATTTGCAGCAAATTTGAAAGTTTGCGGTTAAACTGTGATTTAAGACAAGTTGCAGTTGTATTTGAGCAGAAGCACAAGAATTTCTGACAACTTCAACAAGTTGTTTGTAGTTATATTTATGTTTTAAGTTAAAAATATAAGTGAAACCTCAAAAGCCTTTATGATTTTGTCTAAGCTATAAATCTATACATCAATTAGCTTTATACTCGTGTTAGTTATAAAATGATTGCCTTCATTTCCGGTAGTTCATCTTTAACTTTAGTAGCACACGCTTCTCATCACGATTTGATTTATACTTTAGAGAACCGAATTAAAAATAAAATATTTAATACATTATAATAAATGATAACTGAAAGTACAAAAATACGTCAAATAACACTAGTATAATGTATTTTCACTTATACTGTTTACTCACAAGACAGTAAATACATATAAATGATTGTAATTGGTAATCGATTTCGATTGGATACTCCAATCATCATCAGACCCAATAGGCAAATGACAAGAATCTCTATGGCAACCCTTATATACTATTGGCTACCGGAATACCAGCCAAGAAGTTTCTATAAGTATAACTAGAGTCAATATTGACTCGTTCAATAATTAGCTTATTTCTACTTTTACATTTTTCCATAGAAATATATAATTATTTCCAAGCATTCAGCACAATTCCTTTCTTAAATTTATTCTTTTTCTTATTTATAATACCTACATTTTTCCTAATGTAATGAGTGGCCATTTTGTAACATATGTTCTGCGACATTTGATCTTTACGGTTTGTTGTTTCTTCATGCCATAGGAAAACTCCAGATATGCTACATTTAGTTACACAGGATCCAGGACACAAAGGATCTGTAACAAATTCAAAAAATATGGAGTATCGATAGCCTTCAGTACTCAGAACACTTTGAATAAAATATTGAATCCACAAATAGAAGAATGTAACAGATTTGACGCTTCGGGAATCTACAAAATAAATTGTAACGATTGTAATAGCTTTTGCATAGGACAAAATGTAATCTTTGTTAAACGTTTCAAGAACCATGTATCTGCATAGAGAAACAACAAACCAGAAAGATCTAATATAATCGTTAAATAAATAATTTATTTTATACAATCACATATGATATGCTTTAATTAACACGTATTTGAATATTTATTTTTTAAACTAGATATTTAGGGAATTATCCACCTGAATACCAAGAAATGCTTGTCTCAGTTTGAAGTTGAATGAAGTTTATCTTTGTGGATCCAAGGTAATTGTCCAACTGGAAGAATATCCATTTAAAGCCACAACGCCCGTTACAACTTTAATACTTATCCTGTAGGTTAACGTTATAAAGTTGCTTAACTTGTCCTAAACTCCCATTTTACCTATGGGCAACTTTTGACTTTGCTTTTTCTATAGCATTAAACTTTTTTATATACAGGCTTTAGTTAATATTATTGTCTGGGTAGCCGAGTGGTTATAGTGCTCGCCTTCAAATATGAAGGTCGCTGGTTCGAATTGAAGGGAGTACGTTTCCAGACCCAGATGTCATGTCATTGGCTATGAATTAATGATGCTATCTAACAAAAAGTTCGACGTTAGGTAGTAACAAGACCAGGTTTTGGACCATACCCTTTCAAATTGTAAAAAAATGCCACCAGCGTAAAAATACACAAAATCAAATAAAAAAAAAATTGCTTTGTTAATAAAACGACACACATTTATTTATTTATATATTTATTTACGGTTACACCATTTTTCAGAGTTGACATGCAGATATTAATACAAATACAATATTGAAAGATTAAAAGTTAATGACCAAAAAGTAATAACGAATGCAAGTGAAATGTTGAATAATATGAAAGGAGTTTAACTACTTGCCTAATTGCTTCAACTTAGTCTACTTAGGCTTCTTTGCTTCTCACTTAGTTTATTTTTTCATAATTTTATAAGCTATCAAATTTTTATGAAGTAGTACATGCAAATGATACCTTATTGCATACAACAGATTAGTTGAAGCAGGTTTATAAAGCTGAAAAGCAATCCAAAATGTGAAATGACAGACATTATTATGTTTCCTTAGAGTTGTAAATTATATTTATATTTGTATTGACCTAATGTAGCCCTTAGGAATGCGGTTGTTGTTTTCCATTTTGAAGAATGTAATACAAAATAACATTATGAAAAGAACAATACAACTCTTGCTGTGTCTACAATATAATACATTCTCTGTAATTCCGTGATTTAATTTTATTTTAATACATTGCAAATATTACAAATATACCCTTCAGTGCTGAGTTCTAATAAGTATAGTTAAAAACAAAGTTATACAATAAGCAAATAATTAGGGTTTAGAGGGATTCAAGCACGGACATTTCCACAAAAACTCAAACTCGAATAGCTTTACGAAAACAATACTCTCTCTGAGTTCTGTGTATTTGGGGAGAAAGTAAAACGGACAAGATGTGGGAATAAGCTTAAATGTTATTACTATATGCAAAATAGTTATCAAAATATATTTATTAAATATTATAAATGTTTCTATTGCCCTATGAATAAATTCCGTTATAAAACAAATCAAGTTATACAAATACATTTTCCCATTATCTAGTTACTGAAGGGTTCAAAGGTAATTCTGTGTTTGAGTGTTAATTCAATTTGCTATTTAGGTCGACATTGAAAAGGTCACGAGGAGTGGAATTGAATTAACCCTCTCCCACAGGTATAGTTATTCGAGGACCAACCACCTCACACCACTTTCACGTGCTCTGTACTTTATCTGGGATTTTGAAGCTTTATAATATTCAAACCCAATTTGATAGTATTTAAAACAGATTGTCTTTTTACAAAGATGTTTGTTATCTAGAGTCTTTGTAGACTAGCGGCCATCTAGGATAATTTCAAACAGCTGCTGAAGAATTATTTACCGTCCAAAAATATTTTTTCAAACACCAAAATTATTGTAATTTAAATATCTAGTACACTGTGAGATTAGAAGTGTTCTTTGTAGTTTTTAATTCTTCTTCAAGGGAGTCCATAGAAGCAAACGGCCATCTTGGATTTGCAATTTCAAACAGCCGCTGAAGAGTTATTAACCATCCAAAATCTTTTTTTCAAACACCAAAATTATTGTAATTTAAATATCTAGTATACTGTAGGATTAAAAATTTTATTTGTGGTTGTTTAATTGTTTTACAAGTTAGAACGTCTTGGCTCCAAGAACTCTTAATAATGCTTAAATCAGAATGCAGCTTTTCTTTCATACCTTCTACTACTGTCTTAACCAATGTTTTTAGATTTGATGTCTGTCACTTTGTTATGTACAAAACTTGTATATCAACATTGGACCAGAGTTACTTTGAGATATTACATAGTATTTAAGTCACAGAAATCGTTAGTTTAAAAGTCAGTAACTGCTTGGAAAGTAGAATAATCTATTGTCAACCCGCACACCACATTTAGCTAAGTTAAAGCTATTTGTTGCCACAAGTTTGTAACATAATCCAACGATCTTGTTAAATTGTATACCCTTAAATTTGTATATTTTTTAAACTACTTAGTTATATTAGTTCTACAGATGTGACTAAAACCGTATTTTAAACCGTAGTGTTTTAAGTAGCTTGATGAAATTTTTACTATCATAAAATAAATACAAATAATGATATTCTATAGCATTCTGCATATCAATTTATAAAATTATGCAGAATATAAAAAAACCATACTCATATTTCCTTACCGTGTTTTAGCAGTGGCCTAAATATTAAATCAGTGTAAACAGATATTTACCGTCGAAGTGTTGTGTTTATGTTAAATGCAAAATGTAATTTAAACGATCAACACTCACAATCTTTTATATATTTACCATTTTGTGAGTAAACAGTATAAGTGTAAATATATTTATTAGAAGTGTTATTTGACGTATTTTTGTACTTTCATGTAATCAAATAATACGCACGATGCTGATCAAGAAGTTATTTATAAAATCTTCCATCTTATACTAAATATTTTCAAAAGACTTATGGAAGTGTATTTGTACAACCGATACTTATAAACATGTAGCAAACTTGTTCTCCATTTGTTCCAATAACGTTAATTATGTGCATCCAAATAAACATTGGGAACAACTTGTTTGTCTGCTGAACAAACAATATTGGAAAATCGCTTAAGCCTGTCTGTGTTGTGTGGCAATTAAAGACAGAGGGAGAGAGAGAGAGAGGGAGAGAGAGAGAGAGAGAGAGAGAGAGACATTCTGTTTCCACCCTGAGGACAAGGAGTGTAACATGGAAGAGAAATATTGCCACAACAAAACCTTCAGAATAACACGTTGTGGTGCACGTGTTGTATTAAATTGGGATCTGACACCATCTGTTTTTTCTTGCCTGATAAATAGTAATAAATTGTAAGCCAAATTGTTTTGGAATCCAAACAGGAATTTTGTCATTCCATTATTTTATAGAAAATTCAGTACAGCATACCTTAGTTAATTAAATGCATATTTTTTATGTTTTATTTATAAGCTAATAATTTTGATATTTGCCATGTGAAAATGTATGAGATACGCCATAAATACTACTACTGCTATTGTAATTTTATTTTACAAATATACTTATTTGTCAATTTATCGTAATATACTATCCACCCTGTGTAGATTAAAGGCAGATTTGGCTAGTTGCAATATTTATAAGTATTCCGTCTGTACATACTCGCATATTAATGTTTTTTTTTTTGTGATTTGCTGAACAAACTCGTTGCCAGTTTAGTCTCTGATAATACGACCTAAGTAGAAATGAAGGTTGGAAACTTGAATAGCTCGTTCATTACAAAGTACACTGGTTTGGACATTTAATGTGTTGACAGAGTAAATAGGCTATGAGGGTGGATTCCTTAATTTGCCTTACCAACCAACTTCTACTTTAGGCTCTTGGTTGAGACTATGTAAAGTGACTTAAACTTACTTTTAGTAGTGTCAATGCGCGAACATACTTTAAAACCCAGAATTTATACCAATATATCATTTGAATAAATTACAGATATATATAACACAACCAAAGTAAAATATTTAACGGTGATTTTGTTCAACTACGAAAATGCTATTGACATAATAGACCAGTCAGTAAAGGAGTTGATTGTTGCAAACGGTGGGGTGGTAAATATTATTTTTGCAACTTGTATATATGTGTACTAGGAAGTAAATATCAAAAATGGTAGCACCAAATATGTCGGGGCAACTTTTGGCAGGCTAAAAACCTTAAAACGTAGGTGTTCTATAAGAAAAAAATGGATTATTCTCATTTTTGACCCAAAAAAAAATTTCTTAATTTCTCTTCAAACCATTTTGTAGAGCTTAAAAAATAAGTTTGTGTATTGAAGCGTCGTTCCATTCCCAACGGTTACGGAGGTAATTAAAAAAATTATTAATTTAAAATTCCCATGTTATTCTTATGGAGAAATAAACAGTTGTAGTTTGTTTATTTATTTATGTAATAAAACCAAATTTGGAAATTGTGTTTATTCAATACTAAGCTATTGACATTGCAATAAAAAAATACCCCTGCCGCAGCAAACCTGCCGACTAAGCGAATTTCCATTTGTCTGAATTGATTTTCAATTAAATCTATTTAAATAAAATTGCGTTTAATGAGTACACCTAGGTTTGCTGCTACAAGGAAAGTTATAAAGTGTATTTTTTAGTAAAATATTAATAGCTTAGTATAAAATAAATAAATTGACCAAGTTTGATCAAAATATATCCATAAAAAAGCAAACTACAAAATTTCACAATATTCTCCATAAGAATAACATGGGAATTTTAAATTTACAGTTTTTTTTTTAATTTCCTCCGTTACTAATAACCTTAGAAAAATCTTTTGATATACTACATTATTTGTTTTTTAAGCTCTTTAAAAACAGGTTTAGTGATAAGTTGGGAAATTTTGTGTTTTAAGGGTCAAAAATGAGAAACCCCATTTTTTACCCCATAAAACCCATATAAACATATATAAAAATTTGAACGAATGGTGCTTTTGGCCTCTGGGGACATCAAAATGAAAAAGCAAATCGGTCCCGGGCCTAAGTCTTACCGTGCCACCTACGGTAATAGCTACTTCCCTATAGGGAAATTCGCTAAAAAACACGTTTAAAATCGTCCCAGTAGCAGCAAACCTAAGTACTCACTAAAATTAATGATAATGAAATAGGAAATGAATCTGACAATTTTTAGGGCATATTTAATTAGAAATTCACATAGTCTGCAGGTTTGCCGTGGCGAGGGTATTCAGATTTTTTTCCTTTTATTATCTGTAAGTATGCACAGTAGTGCGTTCTAGCCAAAAGGTCACTAAGTAACAAATTAAAACCCCCATAAAACACTTACAGAAGTCGTCCATGTCGTTCATAGTGGCGTCTGAAGGTACTCACGAGTCATGAGTTACATAGTTTTGACAGTACAAATGCACATCGTGGTGAGTCACACTTTTTTTTAAGAGGCATTAAACCCACAATTAATTATACGAACATATTTTACACGGTTTTTTTAACGTCCTGTATTATGTTTTGAATCTATTCTCAGAGATATTTTGTGCTACGGTTTATAAGATAGACTGTTGATATAAAAATCACAATAATAATAATAATAATGCTGTTCAGCATTAGTTTAACAGTTGAGGTTTTTTAATTACGTTAGGTAATTGTAATATTGTTTTACCGTTATTTTCTGCACTTGTAAGAAGGGTTTTGCTGAAGCGTGCTCTTGTCGCAAAGCTGGTCTGAAATGTTCTTCGATCTGCAAGCACTGTTGTGGCCAACGGTGCGAACATGTCATGCCAGCTATAGCTGACGACGATGAAGACAGTTCATACCTGATATTGGAATGTGGAGAACGAGACCTGTGTGAGACTTTCATGCAACCTCCACAATTGGCCGAAGAGAAACCAGGGCCATCCAAAAGAGTGAGGATAAAAGACCCTTTTAAAAGGAAAATATGAGGTCATTGCAACAGCTTAAAAGAGGATTTATTTAAATAATAAATTTGTTAAATAAACTTTTAAATACATTGACCAATGTTGTATGATTATTATTTAATACCTCTTAAAAAAGTGTGACTCACCACGATGTGCATTTGTACTGTCAAAACTATGTAACTCATGACTCATGAGTGAGTAGAGTACCTTCAGACGCCACTATGAACGACATGGACGACTTCTGTAGGTTTTTTATGGGGTTTTAATTTGTTACTTAGTAACCTTTTTGCTAGAACGCACTACTGTGCATACTTACAGATAAAAAATGGAAAACAACAAAATAGCCTCGCCGCAGCAAACCTGCAGACTAAGTGAATTTACATTTACCTGGCTAAATTTCTAATTAAATATGCCCTAAAAATTGTCAGATTTATTTCCTATTTAATTATTAATATTAATTTTACTGAGTACTTAGGTTTGCTGCTACAGGAATATCTTAAATGTATTTTTTTATTGCAATGTCAATAGCTTAGTATTGAATAAACACAATTTCCAAATTTGGTTTAATTATATGAATAAACAAACTAACTAAAACAGTTTATTTATTCTCCATAAGAATAACATGTGAATTTTAAATTTACATTTTTTTTAATTATCTCCGTAACCGTTGGACATCGCTTCAATACACAAAATCATTTATTTTTTTATGCTCTACAAAATTGTTTGGAGAAAAGTTATGAAACTTTGTGTTTTTATGGTAAAAAATGGAGAAATCCATTTTTATCCCATAAAACCCCTATATTTTAAGGTTTTTAGCCTGCCAAAAGTTGCCCCGACATATTTGGTGCTACCATTTTTGGTATTTGCTTCCTGATACTGTAACGTCTAATTTCCACTTCAGTTTGGCTTAATTAAGACTGATAATCTTAATCAATTAATTATTTCGGGAAGGAAGCGCGCGCCTGCCTGGCCGATAATATGGAAACATAGATGTAACACGGATTGCCTAGCTTGCATTGAAGGTGCCCAGAAATGTCTAAAAGGACCCTAGTTAGCTGTTGAACCAAGTCAGTTGAAGCGCTAGGCTGCCGTGCCTGCTCATTCAGGCCTAGAGTACAAGGGTCAAAATCTAAGCTGACTCACTCACAGAGACCAGGACAACGTTAGAAGGAAGTGTTTGGACATCTTTGCTGCTGAAGAGTGAAGACCCTCTGCTCTATTTTGAGGATTAATTGCATTTTGCGAAGAGGTAAGGCAGATGAAATAATTAAAAGTTTTACTAGAACCATTTTGTCTTTGGAGAAAATCGAATTTAATTAGCTAAATAAATACCTTTGAATATTTTCATGTTAACAAAATGTTAACTTTGTGAATATTCCTAGTTGGTCCCAGATAACATTTGTGTTAATTAAGTATTTTTGTCTTTATATTAATAATGGTTTACAACTTTTGAAAGCCTAGTTTCACACAGCTGTTTTAATATGTAAAGTGATGATTATTTAACCTGTAAATTTGTCTTAAATGTTCTTTGTTTCATACGTTATTTCCTGTATTCATGTAGATATTCAGTTTTATTCTTGCAAGGAAAACATGTGCTCAACAATTTTCAATATGTATTTTGTAGTAATTTTCCCTGATGATAATTGAAATTTTGTGTAAAATTGTGTTTTAATGGTAAAATAACTTTAACTGTGTAAATTTGTTGGTTAACTAGATTCTTTAACAGCTGTAGTGAATAAAATAACTTCTTGCTTTTATAAAATAATTTTAAGTTTGCTAAAATGTTTTAATTTGATTCTCAAATGATTTTTCCACGGTTTAACAGTGTATATTTGACCTTAAACAAACAGTATAGTATACCTAAATGCATTTCTTTTATCAGCTAAATATACTGGATATTTATCTACACTGTAAAATGTATAAATAGCTCAAGACTGTGCATTTGTTACACTCAATCTCCGAATTCGGACAATGTCCGAAATTTCTACCCACTCCGCGATGTGGATAGTGTGAAATACCCACGTCGCGGAGTGAGCATTTTATTCGGACATTGGCCGAAACGAAATGCCCAGACCGCGTTGTGGGTAAACTGATATACTCAAACGCCGAAGTCAAAACCTTCTTCGGCGATTGAGCAAATTCAAAATACCCACAACGCGATGTAAGCAAAAGTGATTGCCCACGTCGGGTTGTGGGTATTTCTAGTTTGCACAAACGCCGAATATAAACTACCTTATACCCAAAAATCTACATGAAATCCACAATTACTAGGTAAAATAAATAAAATGTATGTTTTGATTATAATTATTTAATGTATAAAATAGCATTTTAGAAAATAAACAGCAAACCACCGAATAGGAACAAATTAATATAAAAAGGTCAATTACACATACATTGAGAATACGTTTTTCCGCTTTACAAAAATAGGAGTAACCTTAAAACACCGATTATCACACAGTTCTTGTTACATTTTTCTTTTACTTATTGGCACATTATTCTAAAGTCACTCTAATTTAGCGAAAGGATTTAAAAATTAAAACTAATCTTACCTGACATCGTGAATTCAATAATGATGGGTTTAACGGCCAGTCCTTTACTTTGAGATTTTTTCTTCAGTGAGCAAGGTTCGAACATATCCAAGTATATTTTAATCACCTCTCTGGTAATGTTGCAAAATTTCTTTTTAAGCTCTACTTCCATAGCTTTCTCTTTCTTAAGACCAACTCGCAAGTGAGCTGAATGAATTGTGTCATACATTTGATCAATGCGACAAAAATATTTTATATCTGTCATTTCACCAGTTATTTTTTCAATTAAAATTTCTTTGTCATCAATGTTTATGACATCGAAGCGGTTGATTCGGCGATAATCTTTCGATGATAATGACTGTCCATCACGAGCGTATCACTACAGGGCAGCAACAGTAAAGAAAACACAATGCACGTGCAGGTCCATCCATCCTAATCGCAAATAGTGCAAATGGTGGGGGTGAAATGTCTGAACGTGAATTCGGCGTTTGCACAAACTAGAAATGCCCACAACGCGACGTGGGCAATACATCTTGCTCACATCGCGTTGTGGGTATTTTGGATTTACTCACTCGCCGAAGAACGTTATGACTTCGGCATTTGAGTAAATCAATTTACCCACAACGCGGTCTGGGCATTTCACTTCGGCCAATGTTCGAATAAAATGCTCACTCCGCGACGTGGGTATTTCACACTATCCACATCGCGGAGTGGGTAGAAATTTCGGACATTGTCCGAATTCGGAGATTGAGTGTAACATATTAATTAATTAATCTTAATGTTGTCCCTATGTTGAGTATTTTGTGTAATCTGTTTTATTAATATTGTACCCAGGTAATTGCTTTACTTTTATACATGCCATTATCAACTGCCAAATTAATTTGAACTGGAATTAGTGTAAAAGTTAAAGGGCTATGTATGAGTGTATTATGTTCAAGATAATTAACTGTCTAATGTCTTAGGTCTTGTTATCAATCATGATTATTTCTGTATAGCAATTCTTTTAATAATGAACTAGTCACAACTGTGTTTTCCTGGAATAGTTAGATAATTTTCAATCCTTTAAATTTTAACTAGTTTTCTCAACTGAAATTAGTAATTAACTGACTGTTAGTAGATTATAAATTAATTTTGAATATTTGCGGATTGTTTAACTGTTGTGGTAGGCTATATTGTGTTATCCACAGACCAAGTAGAAACTTTTGCTTAGAGGCCATACTATTTATGATGGAATTTTGTAGGGTTTTATCCCTGGGCCTTCCAGACACTACATATCACCTCACTGCATATCTGAGTCTACTACCATACTACCTGGCTACTACTTCACCCTGGTGTTGTGATCTCAGCCAACCTGTACTTGAGGACTGCGGACCTACCGACAAGCCTTCAACCGATAAGTCCCTAGATTGTACATTATCTCATTTTTGGAAATTATAGACATATATAATATTCTTTGCTACTCAGTATGGCTCTACAGGACTTGGATGAACTCTGAGAACATTAGTGTGTGATTGAGTCAGTGCTACTGAACCATCGACTCCATCGTCATATATTATCTTATTCTCATGTTGTAGTATTCATCTCTGGTTATTGTATGTGTGTATATATTTCAGGGTAAATCTGTATTATTCTCGTTCTAAGTTCTTTTGGTGGCCACCAGTTACTGATTTCTGATATTTGGTATTGATATTCATATATATATATATACATTTGTTTAGAATAAAAGAACTATATCGCCATAGGTTGTAATTGTTTGCATTACCCACATCAATTTTGAGACAAAGGAATTTAATTGCTATATTTTGCTCAGCTTATCATTAAATTTATCAGATCAGATAAGAGTAATATTATTAATTTGCACTTTATGAATTTCTAATCTTTACATTAAAATAAAGTAAACTCATTACCTCATCAATTGCTCAGATTTCTTGATTTATAGTGCACAGTGACTTAACTTATAAATATTTTCTCTTAGTGATCTTTTGTCTGACTTTTATTTTAATATAAATTTGTTGTTGTTGTGTCATATTTATACAAGGTATTATTCATTGTTGATCTATACTTGGGTTCAGGCAGGAATTAAGAAATTAAAAATAATTAAGTTTTCAAATACCATCTGCCTTACAAGTGAGGTACCACGGATTGGGAGAAACAGGTTCCTTGTTGCTGTTTTTCATTAATGAGTTCCTGAAAACAAGGTGGCGCCCTGAAGTCGGACATTTAAGCCAACCTCCAGTGAAGGTAGATTGGAATTAAGAAATTTTGAATTTTAGCTAGACCATAGTTAAGACCCACCCCCTTCTCCACTGAAATTAGCATGGGAATCTAAGTAACAGAATCTGGTACGTTACAATACCCATATATACAAGTTGCAAAAATAAAATTTTCTACCCCACCGTTTGCAATTTGACTACCCTATTTGAACCTCTACTGACTGGTCTATAAGAGTTTGACCTTTTGTTAGTGAATTTCAGCCATATCACTCAAATAATCGTTTTAAAATCGGATTTTCATAATGCGCCTAGATTGAGCGAATATGAAATAAGCTCCTCAAATAGGAAATACAAACTTGGCAAATGTAACGGTTTCGGTTTTCTTATGTTTGTAAATGTCGATGATAGCACAAATTCGTGAAAAAAATACCCTCGTCGGGGCAATACTGAAGACTAAACGATATTACATTTGCCTGATTGGATTTTTACTGAAATTTACAGATTAAGTTTTCCATAAATTTGCATTTGGTTTCCTTAAATTTGTATACAATAATATGCGAGGAGGATATTTCAGGAGACTACTGAGTTTAAATAAAAGCCAATAAGAATTTTTTCTATACTTATAACACTACAACTTCATAAAATTTTATTGACCACCATTATAGAGAGTTTTGTTTCACTGCCAACGAATCATGGAAGAAATAAAAGTCAATTGCCACTTTGTATTCAAGACTGAGCGTAGTAAACAACGTGCAGAGTGTTTTATATACTTCACCACACCACAGGGTAAGTTATTGGCTGGAACTACTAACATTGGATAGAATTATTTTGTCATAAAGTCATATTTTGTCATATTTTACCCCTCTTTATATTATATAATACCCTATGAATTAATGTTGTCATAATAACAGATGTACTGATAAGCTTCCTAAAAAAGTATATTTTCTGTTATTATCGGATTGTTTTTTGCGATGCAGATTGAACTGCTGTTGATTGAGTGATACATAACCTAACCAGCGAGCACTAAAGACCAAGTGTTGGTCTTTAGTGCTCGCTGAACCTAACCTTCTCAAGTACAGTTTTACTGGAGTTTGACGATATATAAATTTCTGGTCCAGGGGTTAAACCACAAAGTAGTTCAATAATAAACCACAAGAAATACTTAAAAAATTTAAAATATTACTGATATTAAATAAATCGTCGAACCTTCGTTTTTTTGATTTTTACAGCAAATATTTACACTTCAAATAATATACATTCGATTTTATATAGGACAGTTGCAATTAAATTCAATGGAGCGTGTTTTTTCTTGTTTAAAGCAAATGCTACCTGAAAGTGTAGAGAATTTTGCAAAACCACTCAGTATAAGTTTCGGTTATGATACGAGCGAGCAGATGTGAGACGTTAGAAAGCAATTTACTTTGGAAAACAGGACTGGCAACATTACCTTACCACATTGTTTACATGTTTGACTTTAGTCCTTAGTACGTTTGGTTTCTTTTTTAATTCTTTAATATAAATAAGACTAGGTATTATTTATTCCTTCAAAACTATCATAATTATTTGAGTTAATTAAAAAAATATACATGTATATTTGTATGTTTTGTATGCATGTATGTATGTTGTTTAGCACAGGCAAGGAATATAGTTTAAATTACAATTAATTATACAGAGTGACAAACTTTATTCGTTTAGTTATAACAACAATTTTTTTATCAGATTTGTAAAAATTTTTGTTTAGTGTACAAATTGATGACAAATGTGTAACTTTGAGGTTCATACTCGTCCTTTAAAGGCACATTCATACCTTGATGACGTATCATACAATTTGGTAACCGGAACGTATTGCTAGAAACTTGCTTTAGTTCTGGTTGAATACATATATCTAAATTAAGTATGACAACTTAGTTACATGGTTTATTTTATAAATACCTAATCACTAAACATGTCACAATATTAGCAAGAATAAAACCTAAAAGTTTATCACATTCAAGTATTAAAAGGTGTTAGTGACAATTAAAAATTACATGAAAATCATGGAATTTGACTTCAATTGGTATTTCCCCTTAGAGTGAAATATTTATTGCATTATTTTAAAAACTGAAGCTGTAGAGGGTGCAACACAAACACTGGCTATGAAAGGAATTCTTCAGCACATAGAAGCCATTCTTGAAAAGTCTATCATATCTTACGCAATTCTTGAAAAACATTCTCATAGAAAATATAACTAAATTTATAGTCCCTATAATCCAAACTATTCATCATGAAATTTTTATATGTATTTCTATATTGTTATATACATAATATAGTATTTACTACAGAATATTGTTACTTTTACGGTTATAATCAATAAACTATCCTCCATGACATAATATTCTTTACTTATAAATGGTCCCTGAATATAAAATACACAACTTTATTGACATATGCTAAAAGAAGAAGCATTTTGTATCAATAAATCATACACACCTTTTTACTTTAATGTACATCTGATTTGTGAATTGACAAATAAAGCCGTTTACTGTCAGCTGTTGATAGGTCAGCGATCAGCTGGGAAATATCAGGTGATTAGTATTATTGTTGTCATTCAAAATACTTCTACTCTGGGTTATGTGAATACTAATTACGATATCAATTAAAATATTTAGTAATCCTATACCTACTCTAATACGAGCTGTCTGTTGTATATCAGTCAGTCCGTCTGTAATATTTATCTCGAAATTCAGCGGAAGGATTTAGACTAAATCTTAGAATTAGAGACTTTTTATAAGTCTATACGAGTATAATAAAGGGCTATAATAGCCCTAGAAACTCGATTGGATACAGGCACTACCTCAGGAAAATTAGTATTTTCTACACAACACATTTGATAATTTAGAAATTCAACATTTGCCTTATGGGTTGCCAAGTAACTAGGTTGGTTCAACAAAATAACAAGGAAAAAGTAAACAAAATACTTGTATCATGTGTTTATAACGAGCCATCCACATTATACTAGCAAATTACAAAATAAAGAACAAAAGCAAAAATATCATTAATACAAACATAATTAAGCAAAGATTACACTGATGATTTGATATAGGGGAAAATAGAGCAAGTATTGATGAGTGTTTCGTGTTTTTGACGTTTGACTGCACTGTCGTCAACTCAATTTTCACTCTTATTTAAGGGTAGGTTTTAACTTTTGTATACAATTTTTATGGATTACATTATTTAGACAACTTTATTCAGTTGAATTAGCATTAAGTCAACTGTATTATACATGCTTGAATCGGCCTTATCTGTCCTCAGCTAATTCATCATATGAGAGTATTTTTAAGAGTGTTGCCTTGCTGAAGGTTTCCCTTGATATCGCTTGTACAATCAAAATAAACTATACCGAGCCATGCCTCAGTCCCTCGGTACTATATACTTAAAAAGTTACATACAACGAAGAGATGCATTATTCCTACAAATATAGTTTTAATTATATTCCTTATATAGCAATGTATTCACTTGCCAATGTGTGAAATAGTTTTAACTATGTAAACGTATGAACTATGGATTAACCATAGGACCATTTACTTATTTATTATTTAAAATCAATTACTAATATCTTTGAAAAAAATCACCCAAACATCAATTTCCCAATCAAAACCTTTAGACTAAGAAATGGCAAATCAAAATAAACAATTAAGACATCTTAAAGTATAAATTTAAACAATTTGAATATAAACAAATGATTTAATAACAACAAATTTATTATTAATTACTAAATAAATATCGTACGGTAAAAAACAAATAATAAAAATAAAAGATACATGGAATTTAACAACACTGTCTTTTCTAATATAAATCGTATCGTGATTGGACATTTGATGAAAGACATTTCGGATGAAGAGAAAATGAATATTTGAGTTTCCTAGAGGAAATGTTCAAAATGTGTATCAAGTATCATAACAACTTCGACGTAAACCTGTACTTCACAGTCTGACGCTGCAGCAATTCATAATATGAACAAAATATATTCGCTCTCATAATAATCCATTGCAGTATTATGTTTTATTATATAACGCTTAAGGAACAATGAAAACAAATGATTATTAAATTTGAAAAATTTAATTATAAACAAAAAGCAAATATTGGTCTGTATACCTCTAACATTTTAAGTTTATGTAAATTAGTTTCAGACCCAGTGTTTAGTAAATGAAGTAATTATCCTTAATCCTACACAGTGTAAATGATGAAGTTAAACAATTACTGTTGTCGTGCCCAACTCCTTAGAGTCATTATTTAGGCTTTATCAGAGCTTTTCCTGCGTCTATTTAGTCTCTGTAAATCCTTCTACAACAAAAAAAAAATAAATAAATTATAGTTTTTATTAATAACAAATAATTATAGTTATTCTAAAATCAACACTACAGAAAGAGCAAAAAAATCGGATTATACAGGGAGGCAATTAAGTCTTAAGGCGACTTAATAGCTTTAAAACTAAAGAGATATCACGACCTAATTTGACACATCTTAACTGGTAATAGTAAGCTACCATTTTGTGAACATGGTGATCGGATGTCACCTATGAGGAGTAAGTTGAAAATGTTAAAGGTAACCGTAGCAAATGTAAACCAAATTAAATGCTTTCTTGGAAAAAAACAATGCCGCAAACTGGACCTCAAATAGACAATCGAGTAAAAAATTGCCTTGGATCTGCCATTTTAAATCTGTAAATGCCATTTTTTATTTAGTTATTCTTTTTAGCTCAGATTTGCGGCATTTTGCCAATAAAGACCGTTAATATGATGTGTATATCGACCTATGCTCACGTTCATGATTTTCGTCCGTCTTCTAGCGGGCGCCCCCTGACGAGGTAGCGTATAATAGCATTGCAAATTCAATGAATCTTTGAACAGCTGTAATTGTTTACTCAATTATCCATATGAGGTCCGGTTTGGGGCATCATTTATAGTTCAAAGAGACCTTTTAACCAATGCTTACCTTCAGGATTTTTTACTTACTCCCTATGGGCCGTCCCCCATATATATCTGATCACCATGTACACAAAACGTTGCTTACTATAACCAGTAATGGTAAAACAAACTTAGTTGTGATATATCTTTTACTTTTAATGTTATAAAGTCATCATAAGGCATAGTTGTCACCCCGTATCTTCTGGCCATTTTAACGTGTTATTTGTTTATCATTATACAAAAAAAACACATATGACATATCCTTAACCTATTTATTTGAGACTTGCAAAACAAAAGGTTAGGATCTTACGAACACAGAGTATATTGAAATAATATAAATGTAAACTATTTTTCGGTTGTAATATTATTATTGTTTGTAATCTTAACAGAATATAGTCAAAAATTTCTCCATGGACTTGTTTTCGAATAAGAATACTTTTAAACAAACATTGTCTACATCGTATACATAGCTATAGGAAGGCTTTTAATAAAATTATGTGTAATAGTAAAAAACGTTTTTACCGCATAAAATCGTTTAATTTCAATCTTTCGAACTGTAGAGGATATAAAAGTCAATTACCGTACATTTTATATTCATGCCAAGTTTGGTAAACATTGTGCATAGTGTTTCATATACAAAATTTCACTCTAACCAATTTGTGAGGGGGCGGGGTGGTTCAAAAATATAAGCTGCACTTTAGATGTAAAAGCAAGTCAATACGCATGTGTAATACAATTTATCCTAGATATTTTTAGCTTAGTTTTAATTCCTAACATATTGTAATGCTATTTCCGGGCAAGTTGCTCTTATTTTACAAAAACAACACAAGCAGTTTTTGTAAGTAAATTACAATTAAGGTGATTGGACATACATTTTTTAGACAAATAGTCTCGATTGTTATAATTTTTAAGATTTTTATTAGTAAAAAATAATTACAACAAAAATTAACATAACAAATAATAGCAATTAGGATTTTTTTACACCTATATTTTTCCATTTTAAAAGTAACAATGACCTGAATGGGATCCGTTTTTTCTGTTTCTTCACGAAAATTATTATCGAGATTCCTCATTTAACGTAGCATTAAGTACCGACGCAGGAATTAAATCCAAAAATTTACAATTTAGGAACCTGACACGTGTTAAAATATTTAAAACTGATTTTTAAAACTTGAATGATTGGATGAAATTGTAATTGAGGAGCAATGAAGCTCGAAGCTCAACACATAAATTAGTGTCACATAAATATCTCCAGTCCTGTATGATCAGCGTGTAACAAACTGTTACAGTGATCATCGGTCAATCAATCACCATGCTGTACTGATTGTGTTCTGTATCACTTAACGATCACACGAATCCCAACATGCATTGTCAACTGATAAGGAATAACTTCGAATACCCCATTTTATGGCAAAACTTGTATTCTTTGTTTTAGGCTCCTTTACGATCAGTAATTATTATGAAAAGATAGCTATAAGTCATAGAACAATAATAAATTGTGACTACATGAACATGAATGAAGTATTTTCAGTTTTGATCAAAGATAGAATGTGTAATTTTTTAACACTTAACGAATCTATTGAAAACTTAAAGCGTTCTGGCATTAACTGTTACTATTAAACTATTATGTTTATTGCTATGCATATACATTATACGTATGTACACGTACATATACATATACATATACAGTAGAACTGTAATTTTCTAGAGCAGAAAAACATTTGGATTTAATTTATTGATCAATACACCTACTAAAAACACAACAAATATATTTATACTAACTGCTAATAGTTAGTTTCACCAATATAAACACAATTAATTTTATATTTCTATATTTGTAAATTGGACATTTATTTGTTTTTTTAGATACAACTGTAACGCAAAACACTATCTGTGGCATGTTTTGTTTGAGGTTGGATGCAATAAAAGCAAACAGTCGTAGCTAACTGCTGCTTTCTCCAACTCTTTCAGACTTTGGTTTTACCTTGAGTTTCTTTTATCTAAATTAAAGTTCATTCTATTGCCACTGTATCTACAAGCGCCCTTCAGCCCTTTTTTTCTTGAACAATTCTTATATTTACGAATATTGACAATGCATGATATTTGTTACATGTTATTGTATAAAAATCTAATGTGCAAATACACGATTTGATTTGATATTTGATCGAAATTACAATATATGCATGAGGGACAAGAAAAGATCATATTTAAAAATAGATAGTCAGTTACAGAATGTGGCAGTGTCTTAAAATATTACCTAATTTTGTGTATCAGGGCCAAGTTGATAGGCCATAATAGTTGTCATAGCTCACAATAAGTCATTCCATTAGTTTAACGTTTACTGAGTAAAAAAGATTATGTATATGACAGAAATTAGTAATTGTAATCATAAAATACGACAAATTTCATTGAAAATTTGGCAACAATTTTAACATGGTGTTTGAATGTCTAGTTGTGTATCAATACTCAAAGATTATACTTGTGTAAAGCAATAGTGTTTATTTGTTTTATGGTTTGTAATCCTAATGAAAATGTTTTGCTTCATAAACATAATTGTTACTGCCATTAAACAATTAACCGTTAAATTTTGGAGACTTATGCTAATTTAAACCGCTTTTATTAATAATTTTAAATTTCTTGGCCTTAATACACTCCCAAGGAACAATCAAAGCTACATACCCATGGGTAGGGGGAGCGAGCTGGTCTAGTGGTTAGAGCGCTGGACTCCGGCTCCCCGGGGTCCCGGGTTCAAATCCTGCCAAATCACCACTGGATTTTCTCTAAGTGATAATGCCGTAACCCCTAGGTCTAGCCTGAAGTAATGTGAAAAACAATACCAGGCTCGTGCCTAGCGTCCTAGGACAAAAAAAAAAAAACATACCCGTGGGCCAGGGATTAGTGGTTAAACCCTTGATACACATTCTGCAACCTAAACTGAGCAATTTCTTTTAGGACCCATAATGCATAGAATAAAGAATGTTGAGAATATATATTTACTGTTCAATTACTCCTTTCATAGCATTTTGGAAACAAAAAAATATTTACGAAAATACCCCCAAAAAATCTAATGAAAAATCTAAGCTGTTTACTACTAGGTAGTATTTTGTTGTATGCTCATCGCTGTAGACATCGGTATACTATAGTTTCCTTCTCAATATTTTTTTTATATCAGAATTGAACAATAATAGGAAAAAAACTTAGCTTATTCTTAGTATATATATAAAAAAAATACTTGTTTTGCATGAATACATTTTTTTTTAATTACGGTAATGTGTTTTCAGCAAGATTCATTATTTTAATTTTATCATGAATAAATATGCATATGAATATGCATTGTATATATTTAATTATTCTGAAGTGGGTATCTACTTTAATAAAGTTGGGTATTATTTATTAGATATTTTAGTGATTTAAAAACGTCATCATGTTCTGAAGAGATACATAAATGTTTTTTCATTCTTTATATTTTATTTGTAATAAATAATAAATAAAATAATAAGTTAAAACATTAAAATTAAATAATTATAATGACTTTTTAATTATAACTTAAACAATACAAATATGCAATTCACAAAATTATACTTTAAAATGTTCTACTATCCTTCTTTCAATTTTAAAGGTAGAGAAATAGAGTTGTAGCCTCGAATGTTATAAGAAAGGAATAAATTGGTTTTGGGTGCCGACGATTTAAGCTCTCACTGCCCAAGGCTATTTCCTGGTGATATTGGCTGCTGTTGAAGAGTCTAACACTCTTTTCTACTTCTCTCTACAAATTGAACTCATCTGAAGATATACGTTATTCTGAGAACCGTTAAGTCCAGTTAGTTACTTATAACGTAAGTATCTTAAGATACATTCCAAAGGACTTGAACTCTCCTTGAATACATAAAAAAAAAACTAAAATCAAATACATAGTTTTTTCCTAAAAATGCTTGATTAGCAACATCATCCTAAATTTTTTTCTGTTTTGAATTAGGTTCTTAAAAACGATCAAAGATATTTTTATTAAATATGGTAGTTGATTTGAAGAGTTATCCGATGGTTGGAGGATTTAATCCAAAGCAAATAGTCTTTGGTTTCAAAGTGACTTAAAAGTGGCTTATATTTATGCCAAAAACCACGAAAAAATTATTCAGCATTTTGAACTCCCACCTAACAACTCTAAAGGTAACAAGTCAAATAATAAACAGCTGGTAGTTTCTATTTTTAGACACAAAATAGGGCGAACCCATACTGCTTGGCCTTCAGTTATTAATCTATTGTTTTACGGTAAACCATGTATAAGATTATTTATTGATTTAATAATAATGTAAACTCAAAAGTTAATACCACAAGTAAAATAGTGTTTGCAGTTAGTATTTGAGAGTTATGAGTTGTCAAGTGTAGTAGTTGCCATGGAAACTCTCTTGTTCAGCAGCTGTCACTTACACGGGTGATGTCTCCCAGCAAACCACTAGGAAACTAACAAGGAAGCTGTGCTGCAGTTTCTAAAGTTTATATATAGCTTTCAAATCGTTAATGCCTTCTGAAATAAAACAGTTAAAATGTTTACAGACTGGTTGTTTCAACTTGTCTACAAGTTACGCGTTTGTGTTATCACAATCATTGCTTTATTATCCAAAACAAAAGTTAATTGTTTTTAGTTGTATATTCTTCATATTTCTTACTATAAAGCCTTTACCATCAATCTGGTACATATTACAATAAGGGGTTTTCCGCTAGCATACCTTTTCAAACCGTCCTCCTTACCAAATTTTTATGATTTGAGCCATTTTAAAGATTTTGATCCAGCACAAATGTAAATGGTGATAAAATAGTAATTTCTTTTGGTACTTCACCCTCTCATGGTTTAATTTATTTCTAGAGTCCATTTTCAAAGATTAAGTTATGCTAAACATTCTTTGTATTGGCTGAATTGTGAAAGGTGATTTAACAGCTGTTCCTTTAGTTGAATGTTTAACCACAGACAAACAACTAACAACAGACAACAACCAACAAAAGACTAAGCAGCTTATGCAAATATATTTTAAATGGACATTTTTTTGAAAACAGACTTGTTTGAAGTAGGTAAAGCTCTCCTCATAATTTAGATATAAAATCAACAAATTTATTGTAAATTATTAGTTTTACTAACCAATAACTTCTTCCAATGACAACAACATCCAACCAAACCACAAATACGTTAGTGAGAGTCGGTGGCTCAGTCGGTAGCGTCACGGACTTCGGGCCCAAGGCAGTGATGTCATGGGTTCGGATCCTGGTTTTTGCCGAAAACAATTTAACAGTACAGTTCACCTTTGTACTTTACCGGCTCGCCCCTTGCTTTGCTGGATACGTTCCACGCATGGGCAGTTAAGTCTATGTGGACGGGCAAATGCATGGTTGAAAGAGGCCGCCAACCTCTTAAAAAATAAATATCCAGACTTTTTTCTGAAAGATTACTGATCAAGAGCATTCACAATAACTCTTTTCAGTCTATTTACAATCAAAACTGAGTACTCAGGTAAGCGAATAAAACTACGGCATTTGCACAAAATCCAATAAAAAGAACTTTGACATTTAATTGTATCTGTTTGACAGATATGTAATTTTTCGGTACATGTAAACAAAAAGCAGAACAATAACGATTATTTATAATTCCTATTAAAGGAAACATGATACTGCGTGTTTATGTTACCCATTATTTTTACTGGCTTTATAATTACGCTCAACAACATTATTTTTTTTACTCGTAAATTGTTTATAAAATACTAAAAGAAGTGTATTCTGTTATTCAAATCATGTTGCAAATCGTATTCACTACTGTAATTTCGAATGCGTTATCGAATAGTTTTAGGTACTGTAATTAAAAAAATATATGAAATAAAATATGGGATTCAGCCACGAATACTGAGTTCAAATCAACAGTCGTGAATATATTTAAACTACACAATCCAGAGTGTTTGAATTGATTTCAATCTCATGGTTGACGGAGAGCCATTCCAATTAACTGCAGCTACAATCCTATTTGTATTTGTTTGCAAATTAACACCAACGGTTGGTTGGACGAAAGCTTATCATTATTTTCATAAGTTTACAAATTAAAATAAATATGACGTAGAAAATATATAAATAACTTCATGATTAGGATGGTAAGTGTTATTAAATTCGGAAAGTAAATAAAAAATACGTCAATTAAGACTTAAAATAGCATATTTACGCTTATACTGTTTATTCACAAGACGGTAAATATGCATAAAAGATGGTAAGTGGAGATCGATTTCAATTGGACGCTCCAATCATCAACAGACCCAATAGGCGAATTGGAGTGTCCAATCGAAATCGATCACCACTTATAATCTTTGTTGTATATTTACCGTCTTGTGAGTAACACTATAAGCGTAAATATGTATATTTTGTTGTGTTATAAGACGTATCTTTATTTACTTTCCGTATTTTAAAATAAATAAAATGTAGAAAATGTATAAATAACTTCTTGATCAGGATTGTAAGTGTCATTACATTTACGGAAAGTAAGACTTGTAATAATATATTTACACTTATACTGTTTATTCACAAGAAAGAAAATATTCATAAAAGATGGTAAGTGGTGATCGATTTCATTTGTACACTCCAACAGACTGACAAAAATCTTGAGCACACCGTTGCAACATTTATCATCTAGTAGTTAAAATAAATTGTATAATTCTCATTGCCCCACCCTGTACATTTAAAATGTGTTAAGGTGCCAACATCTTGTAAATAGTCCAAACAAGTGGGGGGAATGTTGATTTTTTTCTGTACTAAACAGTTTGTAGATGAAAAGATTATTAACTGGAAAGATATTTTTCGGGTGGAAGATGTTAGCAGTTTCACAACAAGCCAATACAACTTGGCCACCTTCCAGTTTCAAAATTGGCGCTCAAGAAACAATCCATGTCCTCTTTCCGTGGAGTTCCTTTTAGTAGCGGATATTTTACCCGGACCATTTTACACATCCACAATTATTTGGGTGTTTTAATCTAACAATTAAATAAGGTTATAAATATTTTTTGACAGAATTTATCAATAACTATACAGAAGACGTTTCTAGTTCAAGGAATGTAAAATTAGGGATTGAAAATTTAATAACTCTCTAACTGTGATAGCTTTATTTCCTGAAAAAAGCAAAACGAGCTTTATCTCGTATTCAACAATTATTTCCCCTGAGATTGGAGCCAGGAATAGTAATTGAAAACTTTATCGAACAAGTTATAGTGTCCAATAATTTTTAGAACTGAAACTAAATGAAACAATAAATATATAGTAGTTTAGATAAAAGAGCTCATCTATTCGAGACTTCTAAATTTAAGACTTTAATAGTTGTTATAATGACATAAAATGTCTTTTTCTGAATAAAAACTGGTGATTTTGTAAACACAACATGCCGCAAAAGGTGGAACGTTTGTTTTAAGTAGATATTGTTTTCATTTGAAAATTGTTTATGTATTTTCAAAATATGTAACAACACTTTTTCATTATACAGTACTTGAAGTTTTATATACTTACATCACAGACTTTCACACCATCCTTCACTTATACATGGGTTAAAATATTCACATAGAGGAAGTTCCCATCTCAATAATACCAATATGTGAAGGGCAAAGAGATTTTATTTTGATTTCGCATCCAAATAAGGACTCTATCACCATAGGTCACTTACTGTTGCCCAAGTGATATATGCTTTTGTATGTTTTGATGCAAAAATTGTTATCAATAAAGAATTTCACTCTTTATGATTGACAATTGATATTAAAAGTGCTATGAGTTCAATGAAATTCCAAATTTCTCTACAGTTAGAATAATCAAAAAAGCAGAATACTAAATTGATAAAAATTTAATTTTGTAAAAAGGAGAGCTTATTTAAAAACCACTTTCTGCTGGAAAGCGTTATTCAACCTCTTGAATTATTAGGCGCCTTCCATAGTACTAAACATCAATTTATAATTTTAGAAACTACTCTTGAATCCATCCCTGCTTCTATAAAGACAAACTGTGCAAAAAGAAAATACTAATGTAAATAATTTTAATTTGAGTTCCATTTAAATTTTAAGCAACAAATATGTGACACGATATCAGCAGCAGTTAGCAGATAGGCCAGTTCCGAATTGCCATAATTATCATTTTATTGCTCAAAACGTGATATGGTTCCCCGGTGATAGCTATGGTGTTTATATCGCCGAGAGTGTTGCCGTTTAATACAATATATAGTTATACCAAAAGATGTTTTATTATTGTAAAAATGAGAATTTAACTTTGGAGGGAGATAAATATAAAGGAACTTCCCTTATTTTAATTTGGAATAATTATTAAATAATGTTATTTAACTGAGTGCAAAAATTTATACTGTCATATATATACTGAAGTTTTATCAATCAATTCATCGATTTACACTTAACTATCTTATAATGGATATGTTGTTAAATTTTTTTAAAACTAAAATGAAACCACAACAAATTGCTCTGGCAAATTAACATTTGTTTTCTCCATCCTGAATTTTACAACTAACTTCACTATGTACACACATGCAACAAATGTCACTCATTTTTCATCGACAAAGGGTCAAAAATTTACTTTGGCTCCGTATGAAATTTTTGTCATGTTATGCTTAAAAAATAAACAAAATTAATAATAAATATAATATTTTTATCTCTGCACGTCAGTATCCATAACTAAATCAATCATGTTTTGCTAAATAATCAAATATCGATAAAGATACAATTACATGTTCCTAGACAGATTTTTAAATAATATATTTTTTAAATCTGATAAAGACAAATAAACATACATTTTAATTTAATAGTAGCCTAAGTTTAGAAATCGAAAACTCCTCCTTCGTTGCCAAGATAGCACAGGAAACATTGTATTGAAAACACCCTTCATTTCGGATGATTCTATTTACTCTAGGAGTTAAAATAAATACTGTGAGTTGTATATTGAAACCATTGCATTCTATAACGAAATGTTTACCAGGAAACTACAATACCATTTATTCACATTTACAAAAAAAAATAAAATACATCAACCATCCAAGAAATAAGTGAACAATAACAAATAACAATTGTATTCACTAGATTGGTGCAAACAAATAGTCCACAATATAAAAAAGCTATGGATGGTTCCAAAAATTATATTGTGATAAAATTAGTTGTTGAACGAAAAATATAAGTCAAGTTAAAACATACTTTTATATTCAAATTGCCATAAAAGGTTAAAAGTGAAACGGTAAATACAACCATTGTCTTCTAAACTCTGAAGCCCTATTGCATTGGAGCTAATATAAATGGAAAGACTTTAGACAGCGAATAGGAGCAATAAATAAGAGATTTTCCAGTAAAACGTGTCATATAATATTTTTCTACCTAGCTATTTTTGTACCTAGCCTGGTAAACTTAAATTTACGTTCAAAAACATCAATCAATTGAGAAACTATCGATGCAAGTACCTATACTGTTTTGTTATGTAGTCATAGATTTAAAATATTTATAGGTCATTTTTCCATTTAACAAATTCTATAAGTAGTCTGCTGTAGTGTAAAATAAAGATCTTGGTTTAACTAGTATAAAACACTATTACTTAAGTAGCTATACAATTTAATTCCCGTTTTTTTATTGTTTTACTCTTTGAATTAACCATAACCATTTTATCATCTTTCATCCAACCACATATTGGAGGGGGGATGCAAAATAAATATTTACATAGCAAAAAAGTAAATACAATAATAAACTTTTAAAGGTCATTCTATTCAATTAAGAAATCGAATAAACACATGTTAGCAAGCCTATTATAGTTTATTTTTATCTTTAAAAAGTCAATACCATAAAACTGAGGTAAAACATTTTTTAATTACATATTTGCCTGCAAACTAAGAAATAAATTAAATATTGAAAAACTGATTTAAGGCCTGTTTAGATTGAGTTAATCGACTAAAACAAACTCTTCGAAATAGTGAGATTAATTTAAATGGAATAACTTATGTTGGCTTATCGTAAATAGGAAAATAAACGATTTACCTAATAAAATATATTGGTATATTTTGATTACATAAACTGTGTAAAACTTCAAACAAATTGAGGGTCTTATCATATAATATAAGGCATTAATTATATAACTATACTGATTTTTATTGGTGCAAAAAATAATTATTTAATTGGTTTGAAAATGTTTTTAACCGATTAAAACAATTGACTGTTGGTTGTGTAAGCTATTATGAAATCAAGTTTATATAATTATGACAGCACAATAAATATATACTTTTAAAGGATTAATTAATTTTTATGGTAGTTAGTCAATCATTTTGAATATTTGTTAAATGTTTTGTTTTGACGTTGTATACTTGTAAAGTGAACAACGTAATCAATGTTATGTGAAACTCTTTTATACCAATTTGTATCCAAAAACTCTGCTGAAATGCCATTGTTGGTTCATTAAGCGCTATTAAAAACTAAATTCAAACCATACAGGATACATAAGCTTAATTTAGAAAACGCAAATCATTAGTTCTTAAAACCATTTTCCCAGTAAGAAAAATTAATAACGACCTAGCGTGTTATTGTATGGTATTAATGTACTATCTAAGCCCCTACCAACAGTTTTGAGTATTTTTTGGGACCCAAAAATGAAATGAAATTAGTTTTGCTTACCATTACTTTTGAAAACGTAAAATTTACCTCAGGTGCCGAACTATCTAGTCTTCAACATAAGACAAATGTAAATTAAGAAAATCCATAGAACTAAAACAAAAGCTTAAAAATTAATATGAAAAAAATATGAATAATGAATTCGCTGAAATAACTATGTTTGTGCATTTGTATTGAAATAAATTCAATAAACAATTTCCGACAACAAAGGTAATGTAATGCTAAAAGCTCATTTATAATTTAATGTTGTGTGCGATTGTGCTTGGTGTTTACCAGATCAGTACATAGAACTTGATATTAATAGTTGTAGTCTATATTATTGTTTATTAGTTTATATAATAGTTTAAACAAAAATTTATGAGGTGACTCACAAGCATTCCTAATTGATACCTTTACGTTTTAGTTCTTTGTGTTAAAAATGGCTCAAATTTTATTAAGTAAGCAAATATTTTTTTTCTAAAATGAAGAATCCTACATATATTGTTATGTGTTGAATCAATATAATCAAAGTTTACAATCACACAATATATCATACTTATACAGTATACTTAATATGTTTATTTTGTTAACAGTTAACACAAAACTACTCAAGATAAAATAAATATTCGGGTAGGTTTTACCAATTCACCGTTGATGTAATTCAACAGTTTATTTTTTAATTATAATCTTAATAAACTGAAAAATCACTCTATGAATTTTAGTGGTAACAGTTTGGTTATGGTAATGTTCGATATTTAAATGGCATTAAATGCGCTGTAAAATAAAGGAAAAGAATAAAGACACAGCATCTAAATAATGGCTTAAGGTTGGTGGAGGTTTAGGAAAAGTCAAGTGATTCTATTCTAAGTATTGAAGTTGGAACGAGGTTTGCGGTTTAAATGGTTATTCTTCCAGTAAGACGATTACCTTAGACATTCACAAAGAAACATTTCTACTACACGTAACCAAGTCCTTCTTAGGATTTTTGAAAGAGATAAATTACATGCCTTGTTGAAACTTTATCCAAAGAAGTAAGAATACAGAATGATCGAGATTTAAATAATACATTTAGTAGTTTATACTAAAATGAAATGTACAAAGTTAGTTATTTGGTAATATATGACAATTACAAATGTAATTCAGCAAAATATAAAGCATATAACCACTATTTACATATATAAATTCCAGTTTAAAACAGTATTTTTGATTTGTACAATTGAAGTAAGACATCACTAAGACTAATAATCTTGTGTTACTTTCTTAATCATTATTTGCTGCCGTTTAAACCAACCTGTTAAATTAAATTTTCCTTTTATAGCTTTGAAATTTTAACTTAAGTAAAATATCAAAAGCCACCCTGTTAATCTAAAATAATTCTCACTTCTATATGAAAATTAAAATTAAATTCACTTTTTAGTAAAAATTGCGATCAAAACCTAAATTATTATTTGCAATGCAATAAATACGAATAGGGGTACCAAATTTGTTAAAATAACATTTAAATGTTATTAAATATCAATATTTGTTTGAATTTAGATTACTAAATAAAAACATAATCAATTAACGCACTTGGTGGATTAATTAATGCACTAAAAAAAAATTGCAAAGAAAATGATCACAAAACCGTGTATTTTTACGATTACACTAATTCAAGACGTAAAACATTTGAGTCTTATATAATTAATTACCTACTTCTTGGCATCAACAGTTTCTATTTTTCATTATCTACGTGTTGTAAATTATTGATGCGGTTTGATACTAAACGAGTAATTTTATTTATGCTTCAAAGTTTTGGAATTTAATAACGCGAACCCAGCTAAATGTGGTGTAAGGGTTAACTCTACATTATTACACCTTCCACGTCGTTACAGGCTTTTAGGCTAACAACGTCTGCGGTCTAAATCCAATGCACGATTACATGTAACATTAAGCCTGGTTTACCAGTTATTCTAAGTGGTTCCATTTTAAGTCATTATAAAAGAAAGTTTTTAACGAAAAATAGCGTTAGGGTTGACTTGTCTGATTTGGAAATTTGGTATAACATATGTACGATGAGTAATTAAGTGGCAATTAAATGTTTTCAGTATGCATATTATTATTGAAACCAAATAACTGTCAAAATCATAAGCTTGGCAAAAAATTAAATGTTTTTCCATATTGGTCTTTGCAGAAATATGGAAACTTGGAGAAACCATGTTTTTACATCATCTCGAAACACAGCCAAACTACTAAGGTGCAAATGTTAAATTTACATTTAAATGAAGCTGCTATATATATTAAATTTGTTCAACCATAACACTTAAGATATTACATAATACGCGAGATTGTTACTACTTTACGCTATTATGTAAATAATATTACATATACAATATATAAAATAATTTGATCTATTGCTTATTAAATATAAAATAAATGAAAACTTAATTAAAGTAAATGCTAGGTACAAAGATAATTTAATGATATCGTTATGACAATATCTACTGTTTAAATGAATGTTTATTGTGAAATCATAAAAATCACGATATTCTTACACTAATATTTTACATTAATTCATTTTTCTAAATAAACGGAGGAATTTAATATAATTTATTGCAAGAAATTTGCTGTTTTAATGGGTCAACAAAATATTATCAGCCATCTCTGTATTCTTTCAAAAATAATAATGCAAAAGGGGGTTTATTGTAGAAAAATAAATAAATAAATTTACTTTATGCTTACATATAGTACGGGCATTTTGCATATCAACATGCAAGTAATTTTTTGTTTGTTTTGAATAGGCGTTTTCATGTATCAAATGATTCATACAAACACATCAACCATCATGGTTGATGGTACCTCAACCGTAAAAAATGTTCAACAATAAAAATCTTCAAAATTATGTCAAATTACGAATATTTTGATTCACATAAAATATTATGATTTACAGACTAAACACTAAAGTCCGCATGACTGGTGCAATTTCTGTTCATCGTCAAAAGATTAAAACAGGGACAAGATGGCAGTCGTTAAATAATTTACTATCTTGCGCCTTTGTTAGCTAAAGTTACCCCCTAAACCGTCATTTGTGACTAATAATGTTTTGAATCCTGAAATTATTGATTATATTACTATGAAGAGTTTGAACATCACTTAACACTCAAAGCAACATCTGGTTCAACGTTACAATTTGGGTTTGTATCTTAGATATTAAAACGTTTTTGACTAGATACCCAATTAGTTTGTGCATACTAATCATATAAATCTGCTGCATTTTTAATCATAATATGCATGAAACGTGGCTTCATTTGAGCTACTTAAACAATAAACAAATAAAAGATAACTACGTTTCCTAATTTTACATTAATTCAACTTTATCCATCACTTACGTAGATTACTTGTAATTCATTTACTTTAATGATTATTGAATTACAATAAAGTCAGCGTTTTGCTTTCAATTTCAACCAACATACAAAAGATATTCTGAACAATTTTTTTTATTTAGAATTCTGGATTACTCTGAGAGTGTTGGGTAGCAGTAACGATAGCAGTATGAGAATCTGAATAAAATTTAAGCAAAATAAACAAAATAGATTAACTTTAATACTAATACATTAGAAGCTTAAACAAAGAGTTATTACTGTTCTTCGTAATTTAAACAAGTTAAGATATACCTTTCAATTTTACCTACATTTAAAAAATGTTAATTAAACAATAATACACTTACAATTCCTCATGTTTTGAAATTCTTTTGATTTTTATTTTTTAAGGTGGTATTATGTATCGCCGTTCGATCCTGAGAAAAGTCAGTAGCTTTTTAATGGTTCGAAACTGGACCCAGCTGTTTCTGATCACTGGGTTTTCATTAAAATGATCCTGGCTAATGAAACAGCTTATCTTAGCCAGTACAAAGCTACAGGGATCATCTCACTCTATTCTACGCTCATCCTTCTCTCATATTTGGGTTAAAATACGTACCTTGTTGTTGCCCCTATCTCAATGATCGATAATAGATTGGATCAACGATTCCTAAGTAATATAATATTTCCCTCTTGGAACAAATAGCCCCAGACCTATTAAAACTTTTATACTGTTAAAAAGCTTAACATTTGAGAAGCCTTGAGTAAATTTAATTTTCTTTTGAGCAGACATAACTAACTATTCTTTTTCCAGTCAACGGTCTACAGTTTTGTTCTACTTTTTTTTATTCAGAATTTGTATTGGTCAAGGTTTCCTGATATCTTATTGACCATTGTGCTGCTTTAGTTTCGTTTAGCTGAATGTATAATCGGGTTTTCCACCCTAATGTAGATTCACTATTTTAAAATCAATTTTAAAATTCATAATTAAAAAAATTACAACTGAAAATTTACCAAACATGTTTTATTTTTTATTTTTATCAATTACTAAACAGTTGAGTAGCACTTATGCCACATCCTTCCTAATTTCTGTGACTAATATTAATGGAAACAATGGAAGATAGGTTGCCAAAATCAAAGTCCATTGTTACTGGTAAAGTCAACACAGGTTAGTCAGATCCCATGGGAAATACCGCTTATTGTTACAACTCTGACAGTTAAACCAATACAGAGGCTAGTTGTAACAATGAAGAACTTGAAAGTAATTAGCTTTTGTTGTTAATTACTTTAATTCCATATATGAGGTTGGGGCTAATATGGTTAAAGATATAACAGCTCCTAAAATTATAACAAATTGTATAAGGTGAAACAAATATAAGTAGAATGAATAGATTTATAAATTTATAGCTTAACTAGTGTACCTATAAAAAGCTACAAGGTGTAAAAATTATAAGGTGAAATATTTACCATCAATTAGTTTTTAATATAAAATTATTGGATATATATGGTTTTTGATTCCTGTGTTTCTGCCAATAATGAATTGTGCACCGAGTTTAAAATTAATCAGGCGATGCTTTGTTTGCTAGTGTAAACATAAAGTCGGATTCAAACACCTCAAGTATAAAGAAAATAAATGATACCAGCATTCAGCAATGTGACTCATACTTTCTTTCATAAGCTTGTCAACAACTTTTTTAATGGGTAAGTGATGGGAGTAACTGTGATATTTTATAGTGAAAATCACTACAGTTGCAATAAATTTTGAACCGTATTTGTTATAGCAATGGGGGGTTGCACTATTTTGTTTATAAATGTAAGGACACATTCATTTTAATCAAAACCGGCCATTTCCTAAAACCCAATTTTTATAATTTTATGGGCTATTTCATGAGGAAATAACATAAGTTACAGTGACTTTTAAACCAATTTTTTTAAGGAAATGGAATTTGTACCATTTTGTCCAGAATTCAAGGACTATAACATTCAAAATTTATATGAAAACCGTTGAAACAATTTTTTAGAAAATCCGATGTTTCTGATATTTAATGGGTTTTACGGGAAAATTGCCTTTAAAATAAAAATTTTGAAAAAAAAAAAATCACTTGCAGGTATCATGTATTACCTACTACCAAATTTCATTAAAATCTGACAACAGGCCCGGTCTGTAGCTCCGTACACATACAGACACACACACAGACATCACTTCGAAAACCACTTTTGTGGTTAAAGGGGACCCAAAACGGACACATCCACTCAAAACTTTATCTCGACAATTTTGATGAAAACAATGCTTTCTCCATATACTATGATTTGTAGGAAAGTAAAAACATAATACTAATAGTAGTATTTATGTTTTTTATGCAGTAAAGTGTAGTATTTATGTAGACCTTTTGTTAGTAAACTATCACCTAAAAACAAAACTAACCCCTTAAAAAAATCAGTAGCAGCAATGTTTGTCGGAGTTGTATTAAATGTACGTCGTACATTGCGGCACAGAACCCAGACTAATTAGTGAGCTTTTAGACTGACTAAGGGCTTTAAGTTGGTTTGGCTTTGATAAGTGTTAGGCTGCTTTAAAAAAAAAAAAAAAAAAAAAAAAAAAAAAAAAAAAAAAAAAAAACTTTAATGGGTGTTTATAGAACCGTAAGTGGTTTTAAGACCTCCCGAATATTACATTTGAAGTTATGTGCTATCATGTTAAATTTACTTATTTTTTTAATTCCTAATAGCTTATATAATATGTTGTTATAAAAAAGTTTTATTACTGTAATACACGTTGGAGGTTACTTAGGTCAATTGTTCAGTTACGTCAAGTAGATCACCTGACTCTTGCTAAGATAAGTTGTTTCATCAACTGACAAGGATCACCAACAAACCTCAATCGTTCTCACTTGATTAGACATCATCTTTAGCTTTGTCAATTATTCATTCAACAGTACAAACTACCTGCGTTTTGTAACCCTTAAAAATGAGTTTTGACAATGAGCTAAAGTCATCTTAGGGCTTTACTATAAATTACTGTTGCAATCATTCTAGTTCAAAAGCCCTAATAAAAAAAAAAAAAAAAAAACAGTACAAGTATGCTGATTTGATCAAAGAGCATGATTTAAAAAACAAATTACAAAAGTTGTAGACATAATTTTGACGTTACATCGAAATCGATCCTCCTAAAGACCAGATGAAACTGGAAAAAAGAGGCTAAAAATAGTACTAGAATTAAACAAAAAAACTAAATAAGCTTATCTGTGTTTGATAATGTACCTCAATATGGGATGTAAATTTTATTAACTTTGGTAAACTGGTCCCTTTGATCATCGGCAAAAACTGTTTCTGCTGCTGATTGGTAAATCAAGAAGTTCCTAACAAGATTTGACAACTGTTAACTAAGTTGACTTGAACGGTAGGCAGTCTAACCTGGTTTGTATTTTGTTTACACTTGCTACAACTCTTAATGAAATAATACTATCACCACTGTAAATAATTTGATACAAGAAGCCAATGATAATTAAATTACATTGTTTCATTTTCTTTTTATTGTTATATCTTAAATTCATAGCTTTATGTAAAACAAGTGGTTCTTGAAAAAACCCGTGGAAAAATTATGCACTGCTACAAAATATTAGAAACAAATCAAATTGAAATTTAGAGCTTTACGAATATAATATAATTTGTTTTTAACTCCGTACAAGACTTCTAGAATTTATTACAAAATAAACCATTAGCCCAATAACGGATAGCCAGAATTCAAGTAACCTATCAGGAGTAATCGCACAAAGGTTAATCACGTTTAAATGTAAATTAACTTTCATCATTTTATTATCTCTGCTGTAAATGAAAATGTAATTCCTTTTTACTCAAATGTTAACATAGCTTTTTATCGGGTTCACTAACAATAACTAACCTAATAGGTTTATACCCTGCTGCGTCCTGGTGTAGGCACTCCATTGCAAAAAAACACTGTTAGCACACAATAATTAAATACAGTAATTCAAAATCCCAGGGTAGCTGGGGAAGAAGAACGCCTAAAAAATTTAAACATGCATTAAAAAGTAAGTAATGATTTAAATATTCCATTATTATTTTATATTCAGATGTTACTTAACAGTAACACTTCACTAGCAATATTTTATTCTTGGTAAGAAAAAAATAAAAACATTTCTTAAGCACAGTGAGACATCCTATAGTGTGGAAAATCCACTTATCACAAAACAAAAACTTAGCCTGTATCCAATCCCAGCATAATGTGTCACATAACTCTATATTAAATCACCATTTGGTTGTAAAATTCATCGATGATTTTATTCGTGATTTGCATTCGTAATTTAATTGAGAGGACAACTGGTCTATATGTAACTAAGTGTGAAAAATCACATGGGAAATCTACTGGTTAGCGTCTCAAGATTTTGGTGACAGAGTGGCTTGATCTCCGGCAAATCCAAACAGGGGTAATGAAAAATTATTACACATTTCTTAATTGCCTTTATGAACAGCTTGGTAACATACTGTAAAAAATAACCCGTGCTAGACACAAATTAGGGGTACGGTTATATTTTCTCGGTACCCTATTTCTCCGTGAAGAAAATACGTTAAAAACTAGTCACCCTTTCATAATTTTACCTTATTATACCTTTTACGCCCTGAGAATGCTTGAAATTTACGCCATATGCTGAGTATGCTGAATATATGCTTTTTCATTAAATATTGATTTTCATAGATTTTTATTGATATCACAACTAATAACATTGGTTCGACGGATAAGTTTATTCAATGGAAGGGACAAATTTTTCTCAACTATATATTATAAGATTACTATAATATGTTAGTTGGTTATTAATTATTCAAGTTATTAAGAAAAAAATTGCATTGTTTACGCATCACACAACTAAAATCACATCAGTAAAAACTTTATTTTTTTATAATATAAGTAGTAATATTTTTTTACAGGGTAGGTTATTGGTAAAGATTATTAAATAATAACCAAATATAAGAAATCTGGTTGAGCAACTAACAGGATAAATTGTATTTATGCTACAAAGTTGTGCCAACAAATTACGTTAGTCCAGCTAAATGTGGTGTGAGGGTTAACCCTAGATTATTATACCTCCAAAGTCATAATTGGCTTTTATGCTAACAATGACTTTGGTTTAGGCCCAATTTAATCTCACGTGTACCTTTATCAAAACATTTTTGAAACTTTTGTCATTATATTTTTAGGAAAACAAATACATAAAGGCTTACAAAAATTTTGGAATTAAAAACACTGGCGCAGTACTACAAGCATAAAGATGTGTGTACTATTAAAGCATAGCAAAAAATACATAATTTTTATTAGAAGTATACTTACAAGACATTCAAACTGGCTATGGTTACAACATATGTATACAAATATCATAAATGCTTTAAATACTTTCATTCAACATGATCGTTCTCAAATTTAAGTTTTTTTACTCCGAAAACTTACAGTAAAATCAATAGTTACATATTTGTAGAAGAGACACGTGATGTAATTCTAGATACGAATTATCACAAAAACGTGAAGAAGTTGGTAAACTACTTATAAAATATAATTTATAATTACACAATAAAAAATGTTTTCCCTGGACATAAAGACAGTGAAAAAACGCGAGATTTGTTTCTAATCCAAACAAGGGATACTATTGAATTCTGAACCAATATACAGATTTATTGGTGCCAGTAAATAAAAAAAATCCTTCTTTGAAACAAATCCCCCCAATCTACGACTACAAACACATAATAAAATATCTTACAAAATTTCAACTTAATAGAAATAAAGTATTTAAAAAGACAGCATTTACAATTATAAATATTCATTCACAAAAAATATACTTTACACAATCAAAAATTATTTTATCAATAAAAAAAAAATAAAAACTGGCTTGAAAATGAAAAGATTTACTCATAATTGTTGTATGTTCTTAGCAACACACTTTTAAATAGGAAATTACCTTGAAAAGGGACTGTTATATATTCTATCAACTGATATATATTCTGTATGTAAAATATTCACTAGTAAGAGGTTGGGATGAAATTCTGTTGTGAGATTGGAGAATTTTGATAAAGAAGTTCAATTAGCCAAAGAAAACTACATTTAAAAAGTCAACTTAAGTAAAAATGTTTGATAGTATCCAATTCGGGTTGGCTTGTATTTAAATAATTTTAATTTTATGAAAACCTAGATAAAACTAGCGTGAGTCTGTTGATTCCCACACAACTACACCTGAGGGAGAAGGTTAAATCAATCCTACCCCTTGTGACCTTTTCAATGTAAACCTAAATAACAAATTGAATCCACGGCCAAAATAGGCTATCCTTTAAACGAAGCAGTCAGTAATTTGGAAATGTTAAGAATATTTATTCTGCATATTCCCGTACAGGAAGAAGATATTTTCGATAACAGCTAACATCAAATAAAGTGACCTTTTCTCAAGCTCTAATTTGGAGTAAGGCAGAGACGATCAGCTGTTTTTCCCTTGCTCTAATTTAGTTCTCCATTTTCCCACTACGCGCACTAGTTTTTTCCGATTTATTTATATTATTGAAATAACCTGGTATAGTTTATATAATTTTATTTTATTATTTTTTTAATGATATAATTTTATTGAGGATTAAATATTTAAACTATTCGAAACAACCTGTAATAGCCTTCTTCACTCACCAACAGTGCAAATGACGTCATCAAATGGTAATCACCTGACATTTCCCAGCTGATCACTGATCCGTCAGATGTCTGCAATTACAGCAGGTGATGAAACGGTTTAACCTCTGATTGAAAAATCTTAAACATCTATTTATATTTTGTTGTATGAAACATGACATTTTTTGTTAAAGCAGGTTGTATTAAGTTTGTATATTGTAATCAGTGTTTTTTTTTACTTCTATAATGTGATTAATCACAAAGTTCCAAAATTTATTTTATTTTTTAAATATTAGCGGTTGTTTACTTTAATTTTAGATTTTTTTTATTGTTAAGATTGTAAAGTTAATACAAATAAATTTTGATGATCTCAAATCCACTTGACGATGTCTCTAAGTGGGTGTTGAAACTATTTTTGTGATCAAAAAGTATTTTCTGATAGCAGTTATTTAAAAGATTTTTAAACTATATTACATCAACCTCACGGCTTTCCAAGAATAAAGATTGTATAAAAAAGCAATCAAAAGTTGCAGAGGAAGGTAATGAAAGTGTATAGGAAGCTAAGCAACTTTGTAGTGATAACGTACAGGATAAGTAGAGTATTAAAGTTGCAACAGGCTTTGTGGCTTTAAATATATATTCTTCCAGTAATATTTTTCCTTAGTGGCTCAAAGATACGTTTAATTTAATTCTAAATTAGGATAAACTATCTTAGGAGGCTTTAGGTAAGTTTTTCTTAGTTTGGTAGTTAAAATGAAATAGTTTCTACTCTCCCAGTCATACATTTCTGAAGGATAGGGGAAAAGCTACATAATCAATGAAATTCGAGTGAATAGTATGCTAACAGGTAAGTATACATTATTATATGGCCTTGATTAATTTGACCACCTTACATTAGCAGGTGATAGCATTTTTAATAGAATAGTGTCAACTTTAAAGAAATTGGTACCCTAGTAACTTGTGTGATGTGTTTTTAATTCCCAATATTTTTTAAACCATACGTGGGAATAATTTATAGTTTGATTTTCGTATACTGAAATGAATTTTTTAACATCATTTTACAGACTTATATGATAGTGACAAATCACGCTTGCCTTGACTTAAAATTAAGAACTTGCTTGCATATTTAATTCTTTTGCTAAGTGATTTTTCTTTCACTACACAAAAACATTTATATTGCATAATATGAACGACTTCTATTACAAGAGGAAAAGGAATAAAATAAGCCTTGTAAAAATACAGTAATCTCTGTAAACACTTTTTTTATATTTACATTCAGGGCTCTAAAGGAGAGGATAATAAAAAAGTCCATTGAATGGTATATTTTTTTATTTAATTCAGATAAATTGATTATAGGAAAACCCATACTATAATTTAATATACTGAACTTCAGTTGCTATTAGTTGAACTTCCAATCAATATTTGATTTGCAACCAAACATTTGTCAACGTCAAGTTACAAAAACTCATCGTTTGTCAGGGATTGACACCTTTATAAAGACAATACCTCTAGGTCCAATATTTTCATATTGGTTTTTGAGTTATTTAATATATTTTAACCCATTTTTTTTATAAGGGAGTAAATGTGTTAAACTTTACTTCATTTCTACATTTTGTTTCCGAGTCCCCGGAAATTAATAACATTTTAAAATATTATTTAACATTTTTATTTGTGATCGTTATAACATTGATGACATAACCAATTTCTTATGTTCGATGTTTACCTACGAGAAATATTTATTTACAATGGGTTCATAGTTAAACTAAGGTACTTGTAAATTGTGGGAATAAACGGGCAGAATAAAATATATGGTTTGGGTTTATAAACCTTGAAAATGTCACATTTACTGAAAAAGTGTATAGCTTAGTGCTAAATAACTAACACACTACTATAAGACACAATTTATTATGTGTCTACGTAATAATCCATGCTATCGTTATGAGGATAGTACATATTTTAAGGATCCATTAAAATTTACCATTGAAACATAATATTAAACAAATTAAATAAACGGTCCATAATGACACTGAAATATATATTACAAACCAGCTACAAATAGCTTGGATATAAGAAACACCGTATTAGTCCAGTCAAATATATAAAATAATGATCCAACCTCCGTAAAAATCCGAAAGTTTTGAAACTTTGCACACATATTTCTAGGTACCGAGGAAAGATTATACTAAAATTCCCCAGTAATATGAGGCGACTGATAACATGTCCAACAAAAATGATATGGTCTTTCATTTCGTATTTAGCCGTCTTTAAGTTAGACCCACGGTTCTCGAGATTTAAGAAAAAAGGGCTCTGTTTTTGCTAATTGCCGCTAGATCTTGCCCCATATCTATGGGGAATTTTTTTTAATCTTTCCTAGGTATCCATAAATAAGTGTGCAAAGTTTTTAAGCTTTCGGATTTTTTTTCGGAGGTTAATCCTTTTTTTGACTGGACTATATATTGCTTAGTTAAAATAAAACTGTAAGAAATATACTACAAGGGTACGAACAAGACCATAAATAAAACAGTAGGGAATTAATACAGTATTAGTTTTATGCTGAGTAATTGTAATATCTCATAATAAGTTATCTCATGCTTTGGATAGTACCATTGTCATAATCGCACAACTAATTGTAATAGCTTATGAATGTTAAATGGCACTTAACATAGTATACTCTGTTAACAATAACAGTTCCAGATAACGAATATTCAGCATAACGGTTGTAGTGTTTCAGGTTTGAAATAGTATGTTTATTTTCAAGGCATACATTTATAATTACCTGTATTGTTGTTTTGTTTTGAGGCGCTAGGCACGAGCACGGGATTTCTTTACATTGCTTTAGGCTTGACCTAGGGGTTGCGA
This sequence comes from Macrosteles quadrilineatus, assembly GCF_028750875.1. Taxonomy (NCBI): domain Eukaryota; kingdom Metazoa; phylum Arthropoda; class Insecta; order Hemiptera; family Cicadellidae; genus Macrosteles; species Macrosteles quadrilineatus. The sequence continues at coordinate 20,631,244 of NW_026542599.1, read as the reverse complement.
CATTATCACTTAGATAAAATTTATTGGTGAATTGGCGGGATTTTAACCCGGGACCTACAGGACTGATTCCCACGCTGTAACCACTAGACTAGCTCACTACCCATATTTAATTGTGTTGGCTGTTTATTTTTAACTAATCGTCCTATATGTTTTGAAAATTAAGTTTTGCATTTTTAAATTTAGTATAACTTTAATTTTAGTGAACGTTGACTAAAACTATGCCAATAAATTTAACGTTCATAATTTTTAGCCAATTTATATCTCATATATTATTTTATAATGTAAAAGAAGAATTAGTTTTTTTCCAAGGCAATTTTATATTGCATTTTAACGAAACACAAAAGCCCGTATACAAGTTCTGTTGATTGTCACTAAAATGTAGCTGTGGGAAAAGGCAGTTGTTAGTTGAATTTCAAATCTCTCGCAAGCTTGTCATTCTTAATGACTTAAACATTAAACTTAAACCTCGTGTTAGTTCTCAATTTCAAATCATCAACCTTAATTGATCAACCAAATGTTTACTGTTAGTAGATTAATTACTGTGCTATTCCAAATGTATAATGAGTAAAAAATACAATATTTTGGGTAATCTTTGGTATTAAAAAACACTATTATTGTGTTTTACTGTTTTACCCAACTGAGTGAAATTCTAATATTTATTTTATTTCACGGAAATTTTACAATTTGAAAAAAAAGAAATTCTTTGTGATAGCTAGATTGATTTGTTTAATGAGCCTCCAAATATATGTTCTAGCTCACATGGTACACTTATTCAGTCTCATTAAAAAAAAATATAATAAAAAAGCTTAAAATCAATAATACATGCAATAATATTTACCAACCTAATATGAAGATACATAGTTCATCTACTAATAACGATATTTTCTTAGTAATTATAACAAAACTTGTATTTAACACAAAAGAAAACTTGTATACCGATGAGTTTTTGATTTATTTTAATAGTTTTGGCTCATCTCTTAATAATTTCTATACAGATTTGTTATGATGTAAATATGTGCGTCATTTAAAAAAGAGCTTAATCATTATTGGCCAAAAAAGAATAGTTTGGTCTTTAATAGAAGGTTATTTTGAGATTCATCAGAGGCAGTTAGGGATTTGGTTTACAGGTTTTATTTCCCCCATGACCATTACACCATATACACTTTATGTGAACCTATACAATATACAGTATTTGACCAGTATGTATTTTACCATAACTACCTTAAGGTCGCCTAATTCATAAAATCGGTTTAATCCATGTTTAAATCATTCTGAAATTGTGAGTACAACTTATTAAAGATTCTTCAGTTTACAAATTTCAACCTATAAATTCCATTTTTACAGTAAAACTCTCTTGTGGAAATTCTTGAACTTTTCGGTCTCGGTCTGAAAGTAATAATGAAACAGTAAGACCCAAAAATAAGATTCTGCTGCTACAGTCCTTACCGTTATGGTAACGTTCCTTCTTCCAAGTATTTGGTTTGGAGTTTCACTATTTCTCCGCTCTCGTTTTCTTTTTCACATTGAGAAGAACTTTTATTTTCGTACCAGGATTGCATAGTCTATTTTCGTTACACAGATATTTATAATGCATATATGTACTACGCAAAGAGTGGGTATAATTATTGTTCTAACATGTTCCTTTAGATTTAGATAGGTAAAACGTATTATGCGTTTAACATGTTATTAAAATAGTTTTAGTACAATAACCATAGTATGACTGAATCTATAAACTATTAAATTAAAACCATAACTTCTTCAGTAAAAGTATGAATATCCCTAACCAGTGAGGGTTATTATATGGTTCATTGTACAATAATAAATCACTAGGAATCATAACGACACAAACCTCTAATTTAAGCAAAGACGTATTTATGTTTCCTTAATAAGTATCATTAATGATTTTTAACTGTTCAAACTGGACCTAGAAGCTCCCAATTATTGAGCTTTCAATAATTGATCTTTCCTCTGGCCAATGAAACTACTAATATTAGTCAGTACTCAATTCATCCCAAAAATCTACAGTCTGTATTAAAGTGTATCTTAAAAAAATGTCCACAGAATGAGTTCCTAATAAAGATATTACAAATATTTTAAAAATCTCAATCATTCAAGGATTATAATTCTTGAAACTTGATTTTAATCAAGTAATATTGGTACAATAAAACTGTCTGTGAAGATAATTATGGCTAAATAACTAATTCAAAGCGAATAACCTTCAGAAAATCACAACAAGTTAAAAATCAAGTAACATATTACTTTTATGAACGTATCAATGAAAATAAGTTAATACTATTCTTCGAGCAATATTCTAACATACTGGAACACATACTGTCAATAAAATAATTCATTTTAAATTTAAATACCTTACAAAACAAATTGCAAAATATATATGTCATTTACGTTATTTCAATACAATACACTGTTATGGATACGAATAAAGGAAATATCGAACATTGTCACGACCAAAGTCCATTGTTACAAGGTAAAGTCAACACATATGATACTTTCAATTCTCTTGGGAAATACAGCTTATTGTTACAGTACGGACACTTGTTGGTATATGCGGAGGCTTTCCTCAGGTTTTTAACTATCCCGTTTTTTTTTTCTGAAAATACAAACATACATCAAATAACAATTGTAAAGAAACTATTTACGCTAATACTATTTACTAACGAGATAGTAAATACATATACAAGATGGTAAGTAATGATAGATTTCGATTGGACACTCCAATCATCATCAGACCCTATAGGCGAATGACAAGAATCTCAATAGGGCGTTCCTTATTGGCTACCGGTAGTCTGGTACTTTGACTGTAGTCTGGTACCGGCAGTGAAGTTTCTATAAGTACAATCGCAGTCAAAATTTACTTGTTCATTAATTTTATTATAAATAAAAAAAATATATTAAATAAAATAAATACATTTACGAATAAGTAAAGTAATTCTCAGTAAACAAAATTTAATACTATGTATATACTGTAGAGTAAAAATACAAATTAATACATGTCCAAAATCTTGTTATTTGTGTAACACTTTGCAGGTTATTTCTTAGGATTACTGTTGATTAAGCTATCTAAAAAGGTTTCTCGTATGGATTGTCATATTATAAGTAACCCAAGAAGAGAGAAGACCTCCATACTTGGGAAACCTATCTATTTTCACCAAAGACAACTCAACGTAAATTCAAAACACAATAGCATATAGGGGTTTTTCAACTCGAGTTACAAGAAAGTTTTGAGCTTATACAAGAGAATTATTATTACTAACAAAAATCTAACTGGCGTATCAGGGGGCTGGACAAAACCGATGAGAACCTCTTCTCCGAAGGAGTGGGGGATTGTGGGAGAGCCCCTCGTGGCGATTTAAGAAAAATTATAACCTGACCTAACTAACCAAACTTGCTGATAATATAAAAAGATATAAGATGAAAATCTAATGAAAGTTTACTAATCGAAAAAATATATCTGTTTATAAAATTAAATTATAAATGCAAAATTCTTGAAAAAATGATAGTGTCAATCCAGGCAATTAGTCTATCTCTTAAAAAAAAAGTATATTCAGTAAATAAACAAATTTTACTTCAGTTAAGTAATTACGAAGATATTGCTAAGAGAAAAGGGATAATAATTGAAATCTTGTGGAAAATCCATAAAGAATTCTAGACAATTTTTCTCACAAAAATACGTTTGCTTATCGTCTTTAAAACTATGTTTATTAACTTATCAATCTAAAATGAATTGTAAGTACAAAATTAACTCATAAAAACCATACACACAAGAAACATGAAATTATCTACAAGATTCCTTCAATCCTAATGTTAAAGTTTTAGGATCAGGCCATTTTATTTTCTTATCAGTCGCCCTTGGGCTATTATGAAAAACAAGAAGAAACAGAGAAAATCTTTTATTTTCTTGAGTTTTTCTCGAATAACAACTTTTTTCAGTTAAAACCTCTTCTTTTATATACTTTTCACAAGTAGGTCTTCCTCCTTTCCCATTCTTTTAAGATGCTGTGATTCCTTTGTTGAACTTTAGTCTTTTCCCCTTTAGTTAACAAAAAAGTCAATATCGTTTCACAAACCTTTTAGAATACTTCAATGGCCGTATTTTCTATGACACTATGAGAGCAGCGTATTGTTTTCTTGATTTTACCACTCAAGCCGCAACGGTAAAGACTGTTACGAACGAATTATAACCAACTTGCAGCACAAAAATAATTCGTCCTTCTTTATACACATTTGAGTGGCTTATAAAGGTTTTGTTCCACGTCAATATTAGTGTTTAATTTTTAACTTCAGGTCGTTTAGCTGCTTAGAAAATAAGAAGTCTAAATAAAACCAATCAAAGAATGTAAAATTGTGGGGAGTGAGAATTCTACTGACAAGTACCAAGATATAACCACTAGAGTCATTACCCTAGAAGTCTATGCATACTAAGATTACCTAAACCATGGTAGATGCTTTGACAAGATTAAGTAGTACTTCAAAATTGATCAGTTAAGTGTAGCAATGTATCTAAACAGCTTCTCGAATAGTTTTGAAAGAATTAAAACAGTTGAATACAATTTCATAGAATTTTCTCTGCGAATCTTTATGATGGCTTCTAAAATTCTATCCCATATTTAAATTGATTTTTAAAGCACCAAACTATAATTTAGTTACAAAACAGGGAAGAATGTATATAGTTATTTCCTGGAGTAGCGTAATTTGCCACGACAATTATTCAAAGTTCCATCACTTATCTTGACAATATGTGATTTAAATGCTAGTACAATATGTGCAGTACAATTTGGCGAACAGTTTGGATACAATGGAATTGTAAACGTGTCTAATTGCACGTCACATTATATTAGACGTGTAGGGGATGTGATGTTAATGAGATTTGCTAAAGTCATCCACTATTACAGATACTCTCCATAACCACGTAGCTACGTCACACTTCAAAACACTTCCGTGTATCTTTGTCACAGCAATTCTGCTTGATGTGACATTTACTTGGTTTAGTGAAGGAAATGGTATGTTAATTTGACTCAGATATCTACTAGCCTTTTAAGATACTCATCATGATCGTTTAGTTACGGCACTCTTTAAAGAAAACACTTTCATGTACCATCGTCATCTCCCCGATCAATAATTTCTGAAAAATCATAGGGTCTCTCTTTGGGGGAATAATGAAACATCTATAGAACACTTATTCTATATTTCTATTTTTTTATTTTCTAAGAAATTTATTTTCTATTTTATGTTAAATCATCTATAATTTAGCTTTTGATTTGAAATGCCTTTATGTGTTTTCGTGTAATTTTATGTAACAGTATGCGTTATGTGGGAGGTTACTCAATAAACGAAATAAAACTCTTCCGTTTACACTCACCCCAATAAAACACTTTGCTTTGCAGAGTTAAACGTAGGGTACTGATGGTGCCATCTTAAGTTTTGGAGCATTTACTAATTTACTAGATACTAAAAGTTAACATTACTGGGTGTTTTTTTTTTTTTTTTTTTTTTTTATAGTGAACAAATTATCATTGCAACTGCTGGAATCATATGTTAAAGTATTGGCGATAGAATTTCAAATACCATCGTAACTATTTTAAGTTTTTATATTTTATTTTAGGTGTGCAAAATGGTTAGGTTGACTCTTATCAACTTAAAACGTCATTTAGGTTTAGAATGATATTATATTTACGCTAAATATTCATTATTCTTCCTCTATTATTCCTTAACGATATATGGAGTAATATCACAGAAAATAGACCATTGATGGTCTAGTCTATTGTCTGTGGTAGGCCCTAATACTATTTTTTCTATGTACGGTGCTCTAATCACTAGAGCACCCATGCACACGTATTAAGGTGTAAACTTAATATTATTATCTCAGAACCATAAAATATGCATGTGTAAAAGTTTGCCTAACTTTTGAAGCGAGTGTCAGATTGGGGTTAATCAATAGAAAATTTAACTGAAATCAGGAAACTGTGCAGGAAAGTTTATGTTTGTTAATTACTCCATTCATGTATTCTCAGAACATTTCAAAATAACTTGTAAAACCGTTATGTGATTTGTATTAAATGAAGTAGGATTTTATAATGAATAGTACTTGATAATTATTTTAAAATGTTCTTTCGCTTCATAAGTTCGTAGTTCATAATTGACCAGTGATTATATTTCATTATTCTTTTAAGTTTACGGAATAAACCGTAAACAAAGTTATTTCTTACCCTCAATCGTGACGAAAACATTTTACTAATTATTCAAGTAAGGATTTTAAATCCAAAATTAAAAGGAAAAAAACTTTTAGCTTTACTTAAATTTGAAAGTTCTTAATGAATTAATTATACTTTGCATTTCGTTTCAAGAGGTTTACTAGATCATAAACAACTCGGCAAATAAAATAAATTTTAATTGAAAATATGTTTTCTTTTTAAAAGTTAAAAACAAATAAGTTACTTAAAAATGTGTTTTCTCGAGTTCTTATAAAAAAAAATCCTAAGTTTGTATTTTTTCTTCTTTTTTTTAAGAGGTTGGCGGTCTTTTTTAACCTTGCATTTGCCCGTCCACATAGACTAAGCGCCCGTGCGTGGATCGTTTACAGCAAAGCAAGGAGTGAGTTGGTACAGTACAAAGGTGAACTGTACTGATAAAATGTTATCGGCAGTGACCAGGATCCGAACCCACGACACTACTGCCTTGGGCCGAAGTCCGCGACGCTACCGACTGAGCCACCGACTCACTGTTCAGGATATTCATTGTCTAGTGTTACAACAAAGAATACAAAATAGTGTTGGACTACAGCTATATTTTGTTTAACACTTATAGTGTATTTAATTAAATAAAAAAATCTTACGAACTTTTTAAATCAAGCCGGTAATTTTTTTGAGTGTGTAATCTATTGAAATACAAATTATATATCCTTGGTTAAGGTTTTATGGATGTAGGTAATATAATATAAACAATTTATATAGTTTTTTATTCTCACGCAAATGCTATACTTTCAGAAATATTTGGCAGAATGTTTGACATTACTAAAAATGTTTGTAGTATGTAATATACATGTTGAATTATATATATATCATTAATTATTGTATGAGCAAATTACACAATATAAGTTCTGGTGCATATGTGATGCGTCTTTTTTCAACTGTACAACAGGTACAAGACTGATACAGATAAATATCAGTTACACGATGTTTATCTAGCTGCATTCATAAAGTTGAGGAGGTGTCTTGCATATATATATTATGGAATACAGTGACAATATATCACTTGGTTAATATTGTACATCAGCTGAAACTCTGACAAAACAAGTCGCATAATTTTGAAGCAACTACGGCTTGAGGTTGTAGAAGGGATCAGAATATAACATCATTAACACAAACTTGGCTGTGCAGTGGCAGAGATGCACTTGACTAACGTTATTCATATGAATATTTTGCTCTGATGCAGCCATACACTTTTTAATTGTATGTATGCCATAATGAGAATATTTCCTTTTTCCCGAAGAAAAATTTTACTCTATGCTTAACACTGCAATTTAAAAAAAAAGTCGTTGAGATAAAAACTATTGACACACATATCTACTTTAGCTACTGCTAGACACACTGGTCTATCCCCATCAGGGAACTTTGATAGCCAAACTTATACAGTTGGCCATTCCAGTCAACTAGTCAACATTCTAGTCCGTCAGGCTTCGACAGTATAACTACATGTCGAACGTGGTGAAAACTCTTCATTATAGAGTTATCAACAATACAACTACATGTCATTCATGTCGATGAGTCTTCGACAGTATAACTAGTATCCCGTGTATGGTTATAACTTTTTATTTTTGAGTTATATATAAGTAATGCAAGTCCATGTCATGCAGTGTGATATGCTGATTAGTCTACCAAATATCACTACATGCCGTGGATGGTGATAACGCTTTATTATGGAGTTATCAACAATACAAAATCTCATGCGATTGTGATATGTTGATGAGTCTTCAACAATATAACTACGTGTCTTGCATGGTAATGAGTTGTAATTATAGAGTCATCAACAATACTACTACATGTCAGTGATGTTGATGAGTCTTCTACAATACATTGTAGATACATGCCATGCATGGCTATAACTCTTAATTTTAGAGTTGTATAAAAAAGTGCAACTTCATGTCATGCAATGGGATATGTTGATAAGTCTTGACAAATATAACTACATGCCATGTATGGCTATAACTCTTTATTTTAGAGTCATGTAACAAAAATGCAACTCCATTTCATGCAGTGTGATACGTTGGTGAGTCTTCAACAATAAAACTACATGCCGTGCATGGTGATAACTTGTAATTATAGAGTCATCAACAGTATATCTACATGTCATGCATTGTGATTATAATACACCAGAAATGAGTCAGTACATTAGTGGTCAGTCAGGATGAAAAGTGAATTGCATGTGATGTTATTAAACCAAGCAATAGTACGTTTACCAAATATTTAAATTATTTAAAACCAATCGGTTGAAAAGCATATTGAAGGAAGTGGTTTGAATATTTTAAATTAGGTGATCTTTTCTGTTACACGATAATTTGAATGTAAAATTACACAATTAAGAATTTGGTTTGTGTCTCACCTCTAAGTTAACCTAATTTAAACTTACGCCTTAGGATGCTAGGCCTGAAGTCGTTTTCCACATCACTTCATGAGACTCAATGTAAAGTTGTTGCACGTAAGTCAACATAACAGACAATACAGTATTCAAGTACTCAAAAGCTCATTTGTAGTTGAGATTTACTTAAACAACAGTCCCTAGACCAACGTATGAAATGAAAGTGCAAAAACAGAACTGCACGAAAACGTTGAATAATAACAACAATTTCTTGAGCCATGTTAATTTGTAGTTAATTGATGTTATTAGTCTTACCTTAAAGTTATGTGTGACGATTGTTATTCGTACCCCAATGATGATAATACTGTTGACGTGTGTTTTTAAGATAAATTTTAATCTTTTCTTGTATACTTTATGATGTGTTTTGCAAACTGACTATATAAACTAAAAAAGGTTACATCACTATTTATGCTAGTTTTAAAACTAAAATCTTATTTGACTTGTAGAATTATGTTACAGAGAACTAAACGCAAACAAGAACGTCAAAGGACATTCTTTAGACATTGTTTTATATTCTATAGCATTTAACTCAAAATTTGATATTGTTCATAATTTTTACTTGAATCTTTTCATATACTTGATGAAAGATATGTTAGCCAAATCTCTTAATTCATTTTCATAATTTAACCTAGGTCCTTCCATTACTCATTGACTGCTGTTAAGTTTCACCTGTAACATCAGATATAAACTGATTTAGATATTAGAAAGTTTCGTTGACCTGACGGCATGTGATAATTTGAAATATTTGTTTATATGATACCAAACAATTCATAATTTACTAAAACACAGTTATTATTCTACCCTGTATCTGCAAACCTAAGAGTTCGTTACACTTTGTGTTATTTAAAACGGGAATAAATCTGAAATTTTCAAAGACATATTCTAGAAAAAAGAATTGCCAACTGGGTATTCGCTTAGTCTGAAGGTGTTCTGCTACAGGGCTACTATAATTCACAACTCATTAAAATGTCCCTTTTAGTTTTACTTCTTCACCTTAGTATATTAGGCCACGGGCTTATTAGTTAAGTTTTAAATAACAACAACATACAACGCTAAGCTGACAATTAGCTGTAAAGCCTGCTTCAAACAAATAACAGATAGTTTAAGCTGTCCGTTTAGAAGCTTTAGCACGCCTTCTCTACTCGTTAAATAACACCATTAGTTGTAATACAACATCAACATTGCAATTATAAATCAAGTAAGCCTAATAAAAAAAATTTTTCCCTTAAATGAATCATTAATAGCTTAACTTTTTATCCAAATAAAATTGGATTTGCAAACTTAAGTCAGGTTTTTCGTGCAACAATTTAAGCCACATAATATCATAAATAAGAACTACGTTAGATTTTAAAAGTTGATTAATGTCCATCATTTAGCCTTAGATTTCATAACCTATATGATTTGTAATATTACTTAATCTTCTTTCGTAGTTATGTTTCTAAGAAAATAAACGTTTCCATAGCAAAACAATGTATGCAAGTCTTGGCAATCATTAATTAAACGAATTTTAGTTCGTTACGTAAAAAATTGTGTTTTAGCAAACTACTTCGATGACAAAATAAGTCCCCTCAATTTGTCCGAGCTGTGTCAAGTGAAGTACATACATTACGCCACTCAACATAGTCCAATTAGTGAGCTTTTAAACTAAGTGAATGAAGTAAACTTCAAAGGGTGGTACTTTGTGAAAACTAATTTACAAACTTTAAACGCACATGGATGTACTCGAAAGGTAATTTAAGACAAAACTAAAATATTATATGGATAATTTATGCTGTATCTCAATCTGGTGCTATATCTCATTGTTCTTTTAAGCTTACTCAAACAAAAGTCAATCATAAGTTAGGTTATAGTTTGTAAACTCTCTTTATGACGTCTGATAAAATAGTAATATTTGTAAATACACTCATTTTACCATTTGTATTCATCTCAATGTATATATTTCGTAAAACATTTGTGAGAACTAAGTTATAGTTTTTGCATTGATTGTTGTAATATCATAGCTATTTACTCTTTTATTTGGAAAATAATGTACGCAAAGTAATACAAAAATAATAAGAAGGGCTTCTTAGGAAAACACATAGATAGTCGAGTCAATATAGGCACATGAGATAGAACAAATTCCAACAAATGGTTTTTCGACGGTTTTTGGGGGTATAAGGAGGGATAAGGTAGTCTTTTAGATAGCACGCCCTTGTAAAATGTAACCCTGTCTGAAATGATGATTATTTTTAAATATTCTAATATTTCTTTTATGTTAAACTATAACTTGTCGTCACTATTATATTTTGTATGAGAGCAAGGTGACAAATTCCACACTCACATATAGCAAACCTGTAATGTAATACATACAACTACTCCCTAAATTGGTACAGTTCAATTTGGACATCCTGATTTGTTTAGCAATGTAGTACATTACAAATACCTACGATAAAATTTGAATTAAAAGTTTTTATCGTTCTTATAAAATTACAAATATATTTTATAAACTATTCTGTTTTTCAAAAAGATTTATGTTAAGGAAAAATATTATTTAATCGATTTGGAATGTCATTATGCAAAACAAGATAGCAACGAAAAATTTACTTACCATCCCCTTATTAAATCAGCATAAACTATGTTAAGTTTGCCATACATTTTAAACATAGATAAAACTAAATAAAACCCTTTGTCGCTGAACATTCCTTTGAAAAATTAGATTGTTAAATTACAAAACCATGAATTAAGTTCATTCTAATTCAATGAATGATTCAAATGACAAAGGTGACTCTTTGAACCTTTTTCTCTAATTAATGTCACTAGAAATATATTTAGAAACGTTTGTTGCCTCTATGTACACAAGAATTACTTTTACTTAAAATAATTAATCGCTAACTTTAGAGTTTTAAATTAACTTCTGTTATTAGGCTACTCTTCATGAAATAACATTAATAATAATTATTATTGATTATTGTCTCTTGATTATTTATTGTGCAACACATTTGACAGTCTGTAAATACGGAAACGGACAGTTAATTTTAAAATGTCATTCAGGATTCAAACAGCAGAAAACCCTGACAGAACAGTTTGTTGCATCCATCTAACATGTCACAGAGAGTTTTCTATTTAGTAGGGCTTGAGTTCCTTTTCCCATTAGTTTAGAATCATGGTAAGTTTGTTTGAAGCATTTGACTAAAATGGCTAACTGCATGTCCAATTTCCAACCCGTTCATAGATAGTTTGTATGTTTTTCTTTTTCATCAACAAAACTACAGCTGAAATGCCCTAAATACACAACAACATATCTAAATACAGTAACACAACAAATTTGCTGAAATGTGTTTGATAATGGCTTTTAATCCAAAACCTATGTAGGCCTATAACCAGTATTGAAACTCCAGAAGACCAAGGCGTTTACAGGGTGTTCAGAAAATGCCGGGACATAATTTACGTGGTGATTCCTTGGGTCAAAATAAGAAGAAAATCACGAATAAAACGATTTCCATAATGACTTCGTTACGGACATTCACCATTTTGTAATGATACATAAAAATTTTTACCATTAGATTGATACAACCGATCTTTATGAAACTTTGTATGTATGTTAGGGTAGAAGCGACCCATTTGAGAAGAAAAATATTTTGGTCCAATTCAAAATTTCATTCGCCAATTGGGTACTATGCTGGTTGGAGTGTCCAATCGGAATCGATCACCACTTACCATCTTCGATATGTATTCACAGTCTTGTGAGTAAACAGTACAAGTGTAATTATATTATTGCAATTGTTATTTTTAGCATTTTTGTGCTTTTAGGTATTTTAATAACACGCACGATGCTGATAAAGAAGTTATTTTTTTTGTTAACTCACCAAGGAATCACTATGTAAATTATGTTCCTACTTTTCTTAATACCCTGTATAGTTACGTATAGTTACATATATATACAACTTAAAGGTAAACAACAAAACCACAGGAAGATGGACAATTTGGGTGTAAAATTAATATTTAGAATGATATTTATTTCAATATAAATATTGAGTAATAAAGTATTTGTGTATTATTTACCTCCACTTACAGATTGTAGAAGCCCGTTTCAGTCACTTTGCCCTCAAGTGGGAGGCTTAAGTAGTTTGCTTGGGATGGCAAATTGAGTAAGCTACTCTTATATTTACTTTGTCAACACATTAGATGGTCAAACGGGTGTACTTAGTAATACACACGGTATTCTTGTTTTATAGCCTAACCTATTATTAAAGTAGCAATGTCAAATTAGTGGTGATTGTTTAAGCAGTTCATTTACCTTATTAAAGCAATACCAAGTGATTAATTTTATTGCTAAACCAAGGTATATTGTTTAATTCTGATGGATCTAGACTTCAAATAGAGATTTAAAGGTAAGTAGGGCCACAAAAAAGCGTATCTTTTCAAAATAAATCATTTAGTAATAGTTTTTTACAAACACACAAAACAAAAATTAAAACGGAAAATAGTCGTCTTTTCATAAATTACTCTTTTAGTTGTAAAATACCTGAACAATATTACCTTTTCTAATTTCAAATTTAGCTCAAAATAAATACATATTATATTTCTGTATTCGGAGTTGAAACGGACAGTCTTAAAGACCAATTGTACACAGCAGGTGCACCACTACTTCAGAAAGATTTGTTTTGGCAATGTTTGTCTTCAATGCTACAAACTCCCCGTTTCCTCAGGGATCGTCGAGACTCCAGTAGCTTTAATTTGTAATTTTCACACAGCACAGACAGGATTAAAAGTTTTTCCAATCTTTAACTGCTTGTTTTCAGACAAACAGTTGGAAAATAAATATTTTAACTCAGCTGCAAACGATTAAAATGGTTTTGTTTGTACAATAAGGTATTTTTTTAACCATTCGAGGTAGTTTTGTTAGTCTAGTAAAATAAGATTTCCGATATGTGCATTTTTTAATCCTTGTTATTAACTTACGTTTGTTGATCATAGGTATCTTTGAAGAATGTCATTCTATAATTTAAGATTAATCTTAACACATATAAATCTGAAATAAAAATAATAATAATAAAAAAAAAATATCAAGACACTAATGAAACCTTTCATGACTGTTTATTGTATCACCGTAATTTAGTTAGAATTTTAATAGTCGACCACAATTGACTCCATTACTAAAATTATTGCAACCTGAACTAATTTATATTAGTTCTGTAGTTGTGTTTTTCTTAAATGTTTATTGTATAATAGCCATGCGAAGTAAATATAAGATAACATGCTGTGAATCCATTTTCGAATAATAAGTGGTTTGACATTTTGTTAACTTGCAAACGCTTGGTGGTTTTTAAATACAACATTTTGCGTTTTGTTGGGTCATATTTCTTTCTTCTTTGTCCTAACACGCTAGGCACGAGCCTGGGATTGTGTTTCACATTACTTCAGGCTAGACCTAGGGGTTGCGGTATTTTCACTTATATAAAATCCATTGAAGATTTGAACCCTAGACCTCGGGAACCGAAGTCCTGCGCTCTAACCCAGCTTGCTCCCCCGAATTGTTATGTCATATAGTGATTATGCCAGTTACAATTGCAGTCACAATGGAAATTATAATACACGTTTGCTAGTTACGATACTTTTTTTACTATTTGTTAATAAGTAAATATCTAGTTTTTTACTAAGTTTTTGAAATAGTAAATTCCAGTAAGCGAATAAGGATGCCAGTAATGCAGTTAAATAAAAAGAGCAGAAAAATTTAGAAGAAATTTCAGTCAATAGATATTATTAACTCCTCAGTGATTCCGTTGAACCTGCTTTAACCAACACGTCTTTGTAGAAAGTAGACCTTCCCGTGATAGAGTACATCTTACTATATTATCTTTTTTATTGTAAACTAAGCCAGTAGTGTTCTTCTGTAGTGTTTAAAGATGGTAATTTTGATCATGACTAAAACTTATCTATACAATAATTTGATTTTGATGTCCTATTATTCACATTTCAAAACACAAGGCACATGGAACCACTATACACACTACTTCAGGCTAGTTAAAATGCATTAGTAATTGCTGGGATTTGAACCCGAGGCCTCGGGTATCGAAGGCTTGGGGGGTCAAAACCACTCTTTACCACTAGACATATCATAATAGTAATTAGACACGTATTTTCTCTAAAGGCTAATTTTGTGGTTTTGCTATTTAAAAACTAAATCAATACTTTCGTAGGGATTGAAAACATAAACTTTTTGTGATGAAAGTATTTAAAATTGTTTTTAATTACAAAACTAGATCTCTAAAAAACATTCATTTGGTACAAATTACTCTACAGATAGCGTATTGTACTATATATAGTTGTTAGTATAAACACATCACAGTTTCAATATAATAATCTATTACTCCAGAAATATCGACAGGACAAAATAACCTCCTGTTAAGCTGTCAGGGAGATGAATAGCTGGCTTATGACACGTTTTACTGGGAAATCTCTTATTTATTGCCTCCACTCGTTGTCTAAAAGCTTTGCATTTATATTAGCTCCAATGCAATAAGGCTTCAGCAGACAGCCGTTGTATTTTCCGTTTTGCTACGTTTTATATGTCCATAAACATAAGTAAACTTTTGGTCACAATTTATCGTGCGTACATTGTTAAATTTATAAGTGGTGATATCAATGAAGTAAAATATATTTTGTTAAATATTATCTTGAATTAAACAATTTTCTTTGTTATCAAAAGTAATACTTACAAAAAACTCGATGCATTCAGAAACATAAAAAAAACGATAAAATAGACATTTTGTTCAACGAAACAATTATCAGTTCCATAACTGCTTACCCCATGAGAGTCATGAGTAATGTCATGTTTACGAGCAATGGAACGATGATTATTGCAATTCAGGAAGGTTTATCTAGGTCGCTAACTGCTGCTGATATTTCGCGCCATATTTGCTGTTGAAAATCCCGTGATTATTATATTACAGTTATATTTGAGGTTAGGTATTATTATTTTAACGGAGTGGCTCAAAATAGAGCAATTTATGTAATTGTTTTCGTATTTTGTTTACAATATTGAATTTAATTTCGATTTCGATTTGAGATTACTGTTTGTGTGTTTTCATGTATTTGCGATTACTTTATGGCACAGATAAGCGTTATGTGGTACGTTACTCATTAAACAAAATAAAACAGCTTGCTTTGCAGAGTTAAACGTATTGGACTGGTGGTGCCGTCTTAACAGTTTTGGAGTATTTACTAGTTTAAAAGACACTAAAAGTTAACATAACTGGGTGGTACTTTCTTTAAAAGTGAGAAAGTTATCATGGGATTATATGTTACAGTATTGGCAAAGAATTTCAAATACCGTCAAAACTAGATCAGTAATTTTTTCAGGTATGCAAAATAGCTTGGTTGACGCTTATCAAATTAAATACACATTTAGGGTTAGAATGATATTATAACTACGCTAAAAATAGTCATTATTCTTCCTCTATTATTCCTTAACGATATATGGAGTAATATCACAGAAAATAGACCATTGACCATTTGATGGTCTAGTCTATTGTCTGTGGTAGGCCCTAATAGTATTTTTTCTGTGTACGGTGCTCTATTCACTAGAGCACCCATGCACATGTATTAAGGTGTAAACCTAATAGGCTCTATTATTACCTCAGAACCATAAAATATGCATGTATTAAAGTTTGCCTAACTTTTGAGCGAGTGTCAGATTGGGGTTAATTAACAGAAAATTTAACTGAAATCAGGAAACTGTGCAGGAAAGTTTATGTTTGTTAATTACTCCATTCATGTATTCTCAGAACATTTCAAAGTAACTTGTAAAACAATTATGTGATTTATATAAAATGAAGTAGGATTTATAATTAATAGTACTTGATAATTATTTAAAAATGTTCTTTCGCTTCATAAGTTTGTAGTTCATAATTGACCAGTGATTATCGTTCATTATTCTTTTAACTTTACGGAATAAACGGTAAACAAAGTTATTTCTTATCCTCAATTGTGACGAAAACATTTTACTAATTATTCAAGTAAGGCTTTCAAATCCAAAATTATAAAACACTTTTAGCTTCACTTCAATTTGAAAATTCTTAATGAATTAATTATACTTTGCATTTAGTTTCAAGAGGTTTAAGATCATAAACAACTTGGCAAATAAAATAATTTTTAATTGAAAATATGTTGTTTTTTTTAAGTTAAAAACAAATATGTTACTTAAAAATGTGTTTTCTCAAGTTCTTATTTTAAAAAAAATCCTTAGTTTGTATTCAATGTCTAGCGTTACAATAAAGAATAAAAAATAGTGTTGGACTACAGCTATATTTTGTTTAACACTTATAGTGTGTTTAATTAAATACAAAAATTTTACAAACTTTCTAAATCAAGCCGGTAATTTTTTTGAACGTGTAATCTATTAAAATAAAAATTATATATCCGTGGTTAAGGTTTTTATGGATGTAGGTAATATAATATTAACAATTTATATAGTATTTTATTCTCACGCAAATGCTATACTTTCAGAAATATTTGGCAGAATGTTCGACATTACTAAAAATGTTTGTAGTATGTAATATATACATGTTGAATTATATATTTACCATTAAGTATTGTATGAGCAAATTACACAATATAAGTTCTAGTGCATATGTGATGCGTCTTTTTTTAACTGTACAACAGGTACAAGACTGATACAGATAAATATCAGTTACACTATGTTTATCTAGCTGCATTCATAAGGTTGAGAGAGGTGTCTTGCATATATATATGGCATGGAATATAGTGACAACATTTCACTATGTTAATATTGTACATCAGCTGAAACTCTGACAAAACAAGTCGCATAATTTTGAAGCAACTACGGCTTGAAGTTGTAGAAGGGATCAGAATATAACATCATTAACACAAACTTGGCTGTGCAGTGGCAGAGATGGCAGCCATACACTTTTTAATTGTATGTATGCCATAATGAGAATATTTCCTTTTCCCAAGAAAGATTTTACTCTATGCTTAACACTGCGATTTCTAAAAAAGTCGTTGAGATAAAAACTATTGACACACATATCTACTTTAGCTACTGCTTGACGTATCACAGGTCTATCCCCACCAGGGAACTTTGATACCCAAACTTATACAGTTGGCCATTCTAGTCAACTAGTCAACATTCTGGTCCGTGAGCCTTCCACATTATAACTACATGTCGGACGTGGTGAAAACTATTCATTATAGAGTTAATAACAATACAACTACATGTCATTCATGTTGATGCTTCTACAATATTACTACATGCCTTGCATGGCTATAACTCTTTATTTTTGAGTAATATCATATTTTGACTATTGGATATTCAAAGGTTATATATACAAAAATGCAACTCCATATATGTCATGCAGTATGATAATTATGTTGATAAGCCTTGACAAACATAACTAAATGCCGTGCATTGTGATAACTCTTTTTTATGGAGTTATCAACAAAACAAAATGTAATGTGATCGTTATATGTTGATGAGTCTTCAATAAATAACTACATGCCGTGCATGGTGATAACTTGTAATTATATAGTCATCAACACAATCAAATAAAATCAGTTTTATTTCCACAATATATACAAAATTTGCAATTTTTTTTTAAATAAAATACGAATATATATAGTTTTGAAGCATTATACAGTACTTTGTTTACGTAAAATTCAAGTAAAATTAAATTTTCATTATTTATAGTATAAACTTAAATACTAGTTGAAATGTGCTAAACTTAAATACTAGTTGAAATATGCTTGCTCCGGCTAGAATAATAACTAATGTAATGATGGAAAGGAGTCCATGTACTAATTTACTAAGAATTAAGTGGATGCACTGTTTTATGTCATAACTCAAACGCAACCAACTTTATTTACCTTTTTACAAACATAGAAAAACAAAAAAAACATATGCTTATAATTAATAGAAATTAACATGTGGTATTAAATAAACTGTTCTCACAATATCCTCCCATAGACCTCAGTGGTCTGTGCGTAGACTCGATTTGTAAAAAAATATACTTTTTGAGCTAATTTGCAATTGAAGAAATAGTGTTAAAATTAATAAAGATTTATTATGTGCAATGGGAACGTGATTTAAAGATTATATACAAAACAATTACATGTCATGCATTTTGATTATGATACACCAGAAAGGAGTCAGTACTTTAGTAGTCAGTCATGATGAAAAGTGGTTTGCAAGTGATGTCATTAAACCAAGCATTTGTACGTTTACCATTTAGCATGTTTATAATTTCAAACTATTTGGTTGAAACGTATATTGAAGGAAGAGGTATGGATATTTTTAAGTGATCTTTTCAAGACTTTTCTGTTACATGATAATTTTGAATGAAAAATTACACAATTTAGAATTTGGTTTATGTATCTCCTCTAACCTAACCTAATTTAAACTTACGCCCTAGGATGCTAGGCCTGAAGTCGTTTTCCACATCACTTCATGAGACTCAATGTAAAGTTGGTACATGTAAGCCAACATAACAGACAATAGAGAATTTAAGTACTCAAAAGCTCATTTGCAGTTGAGATTTACTTAAACAACAGCCCTTAGTCCAACGTATGAAATGAAATTGCAAAAACAGAACTGCACGAAAACGTTGAATAATAACAACAATTTCTTGAGCCATGTTACTTTGTATTTAATTGTCTTACCTTAGAGTTATGCGTAATGATTGTTATTTTGTAACCTAATGAGGATAATACAGTTGACGCGTTTTAAGATATATTTGAACCTTTTCTTGTACTCTTTATGATGTGTTTTGCAAACTGACTATATAAACTAAAAAAGGTTACATCACTATTTATGCGAGTTTTAAAACTAAAATCTTATTTGAATTGTATAATTATGTCACAGAGAACAAAACGCAAACAAGAGCGTCAAAGGACATTCTTTAGACATTGTTTTACATTCTAGATCATTTAACTGAAAGTTTGACATGCTTCATAATTTTTTACTTGAAAATGAAATGAAATGAAATTATGTTTATTTCCCAACTAAAAAGTACAATTCATGGTATTTTACAGAATAAATTACTTAATCCTTGTCATACAAATAACTTACAAAATAATATTATAACTAAATGGCACAAAGAGATAAATAAAATACCTTATCAACTTATATCGAAATGTGTCTACATAGGCAGGGCCTGTGCGTAGACATGAGTTGCGGGTAATTTGTTTAGTGAATGGAAATTTTTTTTTGAAGTGATTGTTATCACGTCTGAAAATAAATGTTGTCTTGCTTGGAACTGGACAACGATATTTCTCTGAAACTAAGTAGAATCAAAAGTGCTTCTCAAAAATCAAGTGATAGGTGCTTTTGCACGTGCATATGTGCAAATGACACTTGCATTTTTAGATAAATTTTTACTTGATAAAATATATGTTTGCCAAATCTCATAAGCCATTTTCATTATTTAAATGGGGTCCTTCCCTTACGCATTGACTGCTGTTAAGTTTCTTCACCTGTAACATCAGATATACACTGATTTAGATATTAGAAAGTTTCGTTGACCTGACGGCATGTGATAATTTGAAATATTTGTTTATTTGATACCAAACAATTCATACTTTACTAAAACACAATTTTTGTTCTACCCAATATCAGTAAACCTAAGTAGTCGTTACACTTTGTGTTATTTAAAACGGGAATAAATTTGAAATTTTCAAAGACATATTCTAGAAAAAAGAATTGCCAACTGGGTATTCGCTTAGTCTGAAGGTGTTCTGCTACAGGGCTACTATAATTTACAACTCATTAAAATGTCCCTTTTAGTTTTACTTCTTCACCTTAGTATATTAGGCCATTAGCTTATTAGTTAAGTTTTAAAAAACAACAACATACAACGCTAAGCTGACAATTAACTGTAAAGCCTGCTTCAAACAAATAACAGATAGTTTAAGCTGTCCACTCAGAAGCTTTAGCACGCCTCCTCTACTCGTTAAATAACACCATTAGTTGTATTATAACATCAACATTGCAATTATAAATCAATTAAACCTAATAAACAAAATTTTTCCCTTAAATGAATCATTAATAGCTTTACTTTTTATCCAAATAAAATTGGATTTGCAAACTTAAGGCAGGTTTTTTGTCCAACAATTTAAGCCACATAATATCATAAATAAAAACTACGACGGATTTTAAAATTTGATTAATGTCCATAATTTAGCCTCAAATTTCATAACTCTATGACTTGTAATTTATTTAATCTTCTTTCTTAGTTATTTCTCTAAGAAAATAAACATTCCCGTAGCAAAACAACTGTTACAAATCTTGCCAATCATTAATTAAACGCATTTTAGCTTATGTTAAAATTTTATTTTGGCAAACTACTTCAATGACAAAATAAGTTCCCGCAATCTGTCCGAGCTGTGTCAAGTGAAGTACATACATTACGCCACTTTACATAGTCCAATTAGTGAGCTTTTAAACTAAGTGAATGAAGTAAACTTCAAAGGGTGGTACTTTGTGAAAACTAATTTACAAACTTTAATGCATATGGATGAAATAAAAGGTCATTTAAAACAAAAATTTGATGCTATATGTTATTGCTTTTTTTTAGTTTACTAAAAAAAAGACTCTAACTTAGGTTATAGTTTGTAAACTCTTTTAAGACTTCTGATAGAATAGTAACATTTGTAAATACACCCATTTTACCATTTGATTTTATCTCATTGCATATATTTCGTAAAACTTATGATAGCTCAATTATAGTTTTTGCATTTATTGTTATGATATCATAGTTATCCACTAGTTTATTTGGAATATAATGTACGCAATGTAATAAAAAAATAATAAGAAAGGCGTCTTAAGATAGCCCCCATAGAAAACAAAGTCTTACTATAGGATATTAACTTAACAAAATTGTTTTACAAGCCTGTGGTGTTAACAAAATTGGCTTAAGATTAATAATAGGTTAACCTTATAACTTATCGCACCAAAAACCAATGCTGTATAAAAGTCCTAGACATTACATTGAAATGATGATAGCCAATAAACACAATACCAATGTCAATAATAATGCTGTTTTCTATCAAGCATAATCACACCAGGGTTAATCACATGTTAATGTAAATTAACTCTCAACACCGCATTACCTCTGTTGTTAACGATAAATACATTTAGTTTTACGCTAATATGATATAAAATTAATATTTTCCTCTTTCGTTATTAATATCTATTGTTAATGTTTCAAGATCATAAATACGGTTTACCTTTTTGTCATGCTTCCAACACAATAAAATTCACTGTGCTACCGTGTATGTAAGCTATTGCAAACGAACGCTATTGGTAACGTGTACAATAATTACATCATATAAATCGGAAGCTTTTTACATAGCTACAACATACACACACATAGAGCTATTTTTACAGCTTGAAAATATGACTTTTCAAATATTTCAACCTTTCTTATGTTGAAATATTACCTAACGTCATTCATTATAACTATTTCTTTTTGAGGAAGGGGAAAAGTCCAATCTCAAATATAGCAACCCTGTAATTTAATACATACAACTATTCCCTAAATTAGTACAGTTAAATTTTGGACATCCTGATTTTTTCAGCAATGTAGTACTTTACCTCCGAGAGAATTGAAAGTAAACATTTTCTCTTTCTTATAACATCAGAAATGTATTTTAATGCTATTCTGGTTTTCAAATTGATTTATGTAATGGAAAAATATTATTAAATCAATTTGGAATGTCAGTAATGAAAAACAAGATAGTAACGAAAAAAGAACTTACCATCCCCTTATTAAATCAGCATGAACTATGGTAAGTTTGCCATACATTTTCAACATAGATAAAACTAAATAAAACCATTTGTTTACCTTTTAGTCGTTGAAGATTCCTTTGAAAAATTAGATTGTTAAATTACGTTCATTCTAATTCAATGAATGATTCAAGTGACAAAGGTGACTCTTTTAACCTTTTTCTCTAATTAATGTAACGAGAAACATATTTAGAAACTTTGGTCGCCTCTACGTACACAAGAACACAAAACTTTTACTTAAATTAATCACCATTATTCGCTCACTTCAGAGGTTCAGTTTAAAAGCTATTACCGGGTGATTTTAAATTATTGTTACACTTTTGAAACTCTATTAATGATAAACCATACAGCTTATCATCACAGGGGGAACCAATTGAAAGAGGAGATTCTACAGTTTTGTTTGACACAGCTTTGGCATACATAGTTGCAAAATTAGCCTCTACAGGCATTTTTAGATTGTAGTTACGGTTTTAAATTAACTACTCACTTTTACCTCTCTGAATCTGAAAAATTTATACTCTATGTTAAATTGTCAAAAGTTTTAAATACCTCTGGGGATTGATTGGTTGTATAATTTACCGCTCAGTTATTGTTGTTCACAATTATTGTAAGCTCAGAGAATAGTATATTTCATTACTAGGACCGAAAGCGGCATTTTCCGACGCGCGCTCAAGTTTCATGTGTGAGGCAAAGCCGAACACAGGAAAACCAAATTTCATGTGCGAGGCAAAGCCGAGCAGGTGAGAGTTATTTTCACGTACGAGGCGAAGCCGAGGACGGGAACAATGGAGCAAGTGTCGGAAAAAAGCTTTTGGTACGAGTTATGAACGATACTTTTCATCACGACGCAAAAATACATATTAGTACAGGAAAAATACTAAATAAAAATGAAAAAATTAGTTCAGGGATGAAACTTTGGTTTTAACTTCGTTTCACCAATAGAAGTCAAGATCCAATGAGTCCCTAACAGTCCCGATGGGGGAACATGGTTTTTAGGGGGTGGGGAGGGGGAATTTTGATATAATTCATTATTCACGATTTGAAGTCATTTAGGAAGTCGTTTTTAAGGTTTGTTTACACGGTGAATCGATAGGAACCATATTTAGGTCGATAGAACCACCTCTATAAGAGATTTAGCATATTGGTACATGTTTAGTTGTTATTTTTTCTAGGAGGGGTAGGGGGAATTTTAAATAATTTATGATTTTTGACTTATGACTTGTTGGGTGTTTTTTTCAATGGATTTCTACATACCAAATAGAATGGAACCACTATTTTGTCGATATAACTACATTATTAACAGATTTAGAGTGCTATCTGAAATAAAATAAATGTTTGTGCACAAAATTAATCATTTAATATTTAAACATAAAAAAACAACAATTAACTTAACATCCAGTATTAATTTAATGAGTTTATTTTTACAATAAATTTAATTTTTCCTATTATAATAAAATACCTCCTCGCAGCAAACCTGCTGACCAAGCAAATTTTCATTTACCTGACAGGATTACTATTTATTTTCTATTTAAATAACATTAATTTTAATGAGTCATTAGGGTTGCTGCTAAAGGGGAGGTAATAGGGGTTGTTTTTATTGAAATGTTGATAGCTTAGTATAAAATAAACAAAATTGCCAAGTTTGGTTTAAATATATCCACAAACAAGCGAACTACAACAGTTTATTTATTTTCCATTAGAATAACATGGGAATTTTTAATTTACATATTTCATTCTCCTTAACCTTAAAGGATAAGAAGTCGGTGAAAAATTACTTTAATTTTTACGCAAAGTAAATAAAAGAAACGTAAATAAAAAGAAACTTATTTTATAAAAAAATTAAAGTACTTTTTTACAATGTAATGATGGAATGAAATTTTTACAGTGTATGGTTTGTATATTTTTAAAACTATTCAGCATGTTTATAAAGATAAAAACACTGAAGTATTGAATAAATACAACACAAGGTGGAAATATCTTACTGTAAAAAGTCATCATCGGCCGAATCTTTCAAAAATGAAACCTTCGTATATCGACAATTTATTTATAAGAAGTTTGCCTGCCTAAACTAAAAAAAGATCAAAACAAACCCAATTTTTAAAGATATTAAAATAGTTCTTAATTAATCTGGCTCCTTATAGTATAGATGAGTTTCTAAATAAAAAATGAATGAGCTATACATTCTAAAATAATTGTAAAATTGTATGGTTAAGTCTTTTAGATTAAGTTGTATAACCAATGTTGTATGCGTTTACACTATTCATGTATGTAAAATGTATAAAGTGAATAAAGATAATTTGATTTGATTTGATTTGATTTGAACAGTTAGGCGTACAACCAGGCATATACTAAACTATTTAATCTTTTAAGCTCTAGAAAGTGGTTTGGAAAGGAAATTGTGAAATTCTTTGTTTATGAGGTCAAAATGGGAAAACCCAATTTTCTCCCCATAAAAATCAACATAAACCCCTGTTCCCATAGTCCAATAATGCTGGTTCGCAAACTCGTTCGAATAAATTTTGGTTTACACGTTTGCACTAAATTACATCAAAATCGGATAATTTGTGCTCGAGTTATCACCCTAAACGGACACATATGTATATGAATTTGAAAGGATGGTGTTTTTGACTTCTGGGGACCTTAAAACAAAAATGTAAATTGGTCCCGGGTCTAGGTCTTACCATGAGACCTACGGTAATAGCTTATTCCCTATATGGGAAATTCACTAAAAACCTCGTTGTAACTTAGAATGTATTCCTTTGACTTGCTGAAGGATATAAAAACAGTATACATATGTACAAAACATATAAAACATATATACAAACTTTGTAGGGGCTACGCAAAGGTTAATAGATATTTACTTGAACTTTAAATCATAAAACATGGTTTAAACCCTGACTTAATGTCAATGTATTACAATGTATTATGGGTTTATGGAGACTTTTGTGGGGAGAAAATTGGTTTTTCCCATTTTTGACCCCATCAACAAAGAATTTCACAATTTCTTTCCAAACCACTTTCTAGAGCTTAAAAGATTTAGTAATTTAGTATATGCCTTGTTGTACGCCTAACGGTTAAGGAGATAATAAAAAAAAATGTAAATTTAAAATTCCCATGTTATTCTAATGGAAAATAAATAAACTGTTGTAGATAAATAAACTTGTTTGTGGATATATTCAAACCAAACTTGGTAATTTTGTTGATTTCATACTAAGCTATCAACATTTTAATAAAAAACACCCCCATTACATCCCTGTACAGCAAACCTAATTATTAATTAAAAATAATATAATTTAAATAGTAAATAAATCTGACAGTTTCAAGGACAAATTTTAGTAGAAATCCTGAAAGATAAATAGAAATTCGCTTGGTCTGCAGGTTTGCTGTGGCGGGGGTATTTTTTATAATGGGGAAAATTGAATTTATTGTAAAAATAAACTCATTAAATTAATACTTGATGTTTAGATAATAGTTTTAATTTTTATGTTTAAATATTAAATAATTAATTTCGTGCACAAACATTTATTTTATTTCAGTCATATAGCACTCCAAATCTGTTAATAATGTAGTTATATCGACAAAATAGTGGTTCCATTCTATTTGGCATGTAGAAATCCATTGAAAACAACACCCAACAAGTCATAAGTCAAAAATCATAAATTATTTAAAATTCCCCCTACCCCTCCTAGAAAAAATAACAACTAAACATGTACCAATATGCTAAATCTCTTATAGAGGTGGTTCTAACGACCTAAATATGGTTCCTATCGATTCACCGTGTATACAAACCTTAAAAACGACTTCCTAAATGACTTCAAATCGTGAATAATGAATTATATCAAAATTCCCCCTCCCCACCCCCTAAAAACCATGTTCCCCCATCGGGACTGTTAGGGACTCATCGGATCTTGACTTCTATTGGTAAAACGAAGTTAAAACCAAAGTTTCATCCCTGAACTAATTTTTTTGTTTTTTTGGTGAATTTTAATCTATTTTGCCTGTACTAAATAGTTTTAGGACAACTTTATCATTAAAAATAACACTTCACAACTTACGTGTATGGTTTCATAATTGTAGATTATTTAGGTAAATAATGTATTAATAAATACTTCGTCACGTTAATTAACTTAACATTTTGTGATTTGTACCAGTGTCTAAGCTTTCTGTATTCCTCTTCTTATCCTTCCCGTGGTTTATACGGTGAAATATAATAAGTTAAGCTGTTTTCATCAAATCTTCAGTAATGTTAGACATACTTTGAGCAATTCCAAACATGCATTATGTTAAAAACACAACAAAACAAACTAATGCCTGTTGTTTCTGTAGATTTAGATTGAGCAACAATAAAAACAGCTGTTTCAAATCATTAAATTAAACCGTAACAAAACACTAGCGCGCGTAGTGAATAAATGGAGAACTAATTGAGAGCGAGGGAAAGTAAATTTAGAGCGAGGGAAAATCAGCTGATCGATTTTCCCTCGCCCTAAATTAGAGCTTGGGAAACGGCTACTTTCATTGATGTCAGATGTTATCGAAAATAGTTACTTTCGTAACGGAGTGATGAAAAAATGATTTCGAAAGACTAAAAAGTGTTTTGTTTTTTAGCATTCATTGATTTTAAACTGTGTAATTGATATAAAATTGTAGTTAAAATCTAAAAATGTCTGTAGAGGCTAATTTTGCAACTATTTTTACCAAAGCAGTGTCAAACAAAACTTTAGAATCTCTTCTATCAATTGATGGTGTTCTAGATTTCATTTATTGAGTTTAAAAAGTGTAACAATAATTTAGAATAACCCTCCATTACTCTTTTTGAAATAACATTAGACTATCTCTTCATCAATTACTGCGCAATGCCTTTGATAGTCCGTGAATACGAAAACGGACAATTGTTAAATAACTTTAGGATTTAAACAGCAGAAAACCCTGACAGAACAGTTTGTTGCATCCATCAAACATACTACAGAGAGTGTTCTATTTAATAGGTCTTGAGTTCCTTTTCCCTTTACTTTAGAATCATGGTTCCATGGAAAGTTTCTTCGGAAAACTTGACCAAAACGGCCTTGTCCAAGGCATGTCCAACTTCCAACCCGTTCATAGATAGTTCGTATGTTTTTCTGTTTCATCAACAAAACTACAGCAAAATATCTAATTACAGTTACATAACTAATTTTAGTTATGCTCATGCTGAAATGTGTTTGATAATCGCTTTTAATCTAAAACCTATGTAACACCAATATTAAAACCCCAGAAGACCCAGGCATTTACAGAGTGTTGAGAAAATGCAGGGACTTAATTTACGTGGTGATTCATTTGGTCAAAATAAGAAGAAAATCTCGAACAAAACTTTTTCCATAATCACTTCGTTAAACAGATATCCGCCATTTTGCATTATTAAATAAATATTTTTACCATTGGATTGATACAACCGATCTTTATGAAACTTGGTATGTATGTTAGGGTAGAAGCTACCCATTTGAGAAGAAAAATATTTTGGTCCAATTCAAAATTCCATTCGTCAATTGGGTATTATGCTGATTGGAGTGTCCAATCGGAATCGATCACCATTTTCTATATGTATTCAACGTCTTGTGAGTAAACAGTACAAGTGTAATTATATTATTGCAAATGTTATTTTTAGTATTTTTGTGCTTTTAGGTAATTTAATAACACGTACGATGCTGATAAAGAAGTAATTTTTTTGTTTGACCAAAGGAATCACTATGTAAATTATGTTCCTACCTTTCTGAACATCCTGTATAGTTACGTATGGTTACATATATACACCTTAAAGGTAAACAACAAAACCACAGGAAGATGGGCGATTTGGGTGTAAAAGTAATATTTAGAATGATATTTATTTCAATATAAATATTGAGTAGTAAAGTATTTGTGTATTATTTACCTCCACTTACAGATTTTAGAAGCCCGTTTCAGTCACTTTGTCCTCAAGTGGGAGGCTTAAGTAGTTTACTTAGGATGGCAAATTGAGTAAGCTACTCTTATATTTACTTTGTCAACACATTAGATGGTCAAACGGGTGTACTTAGTAATAGACACGATTTTTTTGTTTTACAGCCTAACCTATTATTAAAGTAGCGAGGTCAAATTTGTGGTTATTGTTTAAGCAGTAAGCTAAATAAAAATAAAAAGATATTACACATCAAAATGAAGCTTAGAGGGTGTGGACTTTTCTAAAACTAACGGTATAAAAGTAATCCGAGAAGGGTCGTCCTCACAGGCCAATCGCCTCCACCTTAGCTTTCAACGATTACTTAATTTATATTTTAAAATAAACAGCTGGTTAGAAATCAAAACCATCTGTTTGAAAATGCTTTAATTTATTTAGGGGATTGAGGATTTTTTAAATTTGTAATATGAATGCAAATTTTGTTAATAAAATTTTGGAGGACTTTTATTACATTTTTTGTTAAACTTATAGAACGAACAGACGTTAAAGAGGCAGACTAATATTAAAGAATTTGCGTAAAACACCTTGCACTTTTCTTATTAAATAAATATCAAGTAATTAATTTTACCGCTAAACTACGGTATATTGTTGAATTCTGAAAGATCTATCAACTTTAAATAACGATCGTAATAGTTTTTTACTAAGACACAAAACAAAAATTAAAACGGAACATAGTCTTCTTTTCATAAATTACTCTTTTAGTTGTAAAATACTTTATAAATACCTTTTCCAATTTCAAATTTAGCTCACAATAAATTTATATTATTTTTTATATTCAGAGTTGAAATAGGCAGTCTTAAAGACCAATTGGACACAACAGGTGCACCAGTACTACAGAAGGATTTGTTTTGGCAATGTTTGTCTTCAATGCTACAAACTTCCCGTTTCCCCAGGGAACGACGAGACTCCAGTCGCTTTAATTTGTAATTTTCACACAGCACAGATAGGATTAAAAGTTTTTCCAACATTTAACTGCTTGTTTTCAGACAAACAGTTGGTAAATAAATATTTTAACTCAGCTGCAAACGATTAAAATAGTTTTGTTTGTACAATAAGGTATTTTTTTACCATTAGAGGTAACTTTGTAAGTATAGTTGAATACAGTTTCTGATATGGATTTTTTATCCTTGTTATTAACCTACGTTTGTGGATCATAGGTATCTTTGAAGAATTTACTTTATAATCTAAGACTTATGTTAACACATATAAATTTGAAAAAAAAACTATAAAGATACTAAAGAAACTTTTTATAACTGTTTATTGTATCACCGTCATTTAGTTATAATTTAAATAGTCGACCACAATTGACTCCATCACTAAAATGATTGCAATCTGAACTAATTTATATCAATTCTGTAGTTCAGTTTGTCTTAAATGTGTATATTATTATAGCTACGTGAAGTAAATATAACAGGTAATGCTGTGAATTCATTTTTGAATAATAAGTGGTTTGACATTTTGTTAACTTGCAAAAGCTTGGTGATTTTTAAATACAACATTTTGCATTGTGTTGCGTCATATTTCTTTCTTAATTTTTTGTCCCAAGACACTAGGCACGAGCCTGGGATTGTTTTTCACATTACTTCAGCCTAGACCTAGGGGTTGCGGCATTAATACTTATATAAAAACCATTGGTGATTTGGTTGGATTTTAACCCAAGACCTAGGGAACCGAAGTCCCGTGCTCTAACCACTAGACCAGCTCGCTCCCCCCGAGTTGTTAAGTCATATAGCGATTATGCTAGTTGTAATCGCAATCATTATGGAAATTATATCTTATACACGTTTGCTAGTAACGATATTATTTGACTTTTATATTATTTTGTAATAAGTAAATTTGTAATTTTATACTAAGTTGTTGAAATCCTAGGTTCCAGTAAGCGAGTAAGGATGCTAGTAATGCAGTTAAATAAAAAGAGCAGAAAAATGTAGAAGAAATTTCAGTCAATGGATAATATTAACTCCTCAGTGATTCCATTGAACCTGCTTTAACCAACAGTCTTTGTAGAAAGTAGACCCTCCCATGATAGAGTACATCTAACTATATTATCTTTTTTATTGTAAACTAAGCCAGTAATGGTCTTCTGTAGTGTTAAGATAGTAATTTCTTCATGGCTAAAACTTATCTATACAACAATTTGACTTTTAAGTCCTATTATCACATACAAATTAAGGCCTCAGCATGCAACCACTATAAACACTATTTCAGGCTAGTTAAAATGCATTAGTAATTGCTGGGATTTGAACCCAGGGCCTCGGGTATCGAAGGCTTGGGGGGTCAAAACCACGCTTTACCACTAGACATATCATAATAGTAATGAGACACGGATTTTCTCTAAAGGCTAATTTTGTGGTTCTGCTATTTAAAAAATGAAATGAATACTTTTCGTAGTGAATGAAAACATAAACTTTTTGTGATGAAAGTATTTACAATGGTTTTTAATTACAAAATTAGATCTCTTAAAAAACATTCATTTGGTACAAATTACTGTACAGGTAGCGTATTATAGTATAGGTATATAGTTGTTGATATAAACAAATCAAAGTTTCAATATAACAATCTATTACTCCAGAAATATCGACAGAACAAAATAACCTCCTGTTAAGCTGTCAGGGAGATGAATAGCTGGCTTATGACACGTTTTACTGGGAAATCTCTTATTTATTGCCTCCACTCGTAGTCTAAAAGCTTTGCATTTATATTAGCTCCAATGCAATAAGGCTTCAGCAGACAGCCGTTGTATTTTACGTTTTGCTACGCTTTATAGGTCCATAAACATAAGTAAACTTTTGGTCACAATTTGTCATGCGTACATTGTTAAATTTATAAGTGGTGATATCAATTATTCTAGTAAAATTAGGTTTTTTTATTATTTATCTTGAATTAAACAATTTGACTTTCTTATCAAAAGTAATACTTACTACAAATTCTATGCATTCAAAAACATAAAAAACGATAAAATATACATTTTGTTCAACGAAACAATTATCAGTGCCATCCCATGAGAGTCATATCATGTTTACGAGCAATGAAACGATGATTATTGCAGTTCGGGAAGGTTTATCTCGATCGCTAACTGCTGCTGATATTTTGCACTATATTTGCTGTTAGAAATCCCGTGAATATTATATTACAGTTATATTTGAGGTTAATTATCTTTATTTTAACGAATTGAATAAAACTAAAGCAATTTGTGTAGTTGTTTTCGTATTTTGTTTCCAATATTGAATTTAATGTGGTAAAGTTAATAACATTTTATTTAAATATAAAACGAATTAAAAGAGTAATAGGTTTTCTACGTTAATTTTATCTCACAATTGAACAAAGGCGATAAAGATGTACAGCTGAGTGGTTACCGAGCTTGCCTAACTTTCAGGGGATTGTCGGTTTGATCCTGACAAAAGTCAGTAGCTTTTTGATGGTTCTAAACTGGACCCAGCTGTCTTTGATCATTTGGCTTTTAAAAACTATCTTGGCTTGAGAAACAGCTGAGTTAACTAATAATGTTTTATCAATTAACTTGCAATTGGTCTCGTTCTACAACATTTTATTTACATTTACCCGCATTGATTCTATTCTCAAAAGTATAAGCTTGGACGTATAATCAACAATGGATTGTGCATATAATGTACTCGTTTGTAAGTAAAAGAAGTAAATTAAATGGCATGTACATTTTAAGCTGAAGTATTTAATCATGTTTACATTTAATCGAATTGAAGAACTCTATAAGTATGCCTATATAGGTTAGTTCTACCATACACTAATGAAATATATTTCTACCTAGGTGCATTGTATGACGATTTATCTGTCGTTTCTGAGATAAGTTGTAACAACAGATAATTGTAATAGGGAGAGTAGTTGAGAATTTGTAATTCCTTGTTATACATTCTTTGACCATTAAAATTCCACTAGATTAAATTCTAATTTACAAAAATAGTAAATTTCAAATTACTCTACTTGAATTTTTATAATAAGCTGTTTTTTAACCATACATGTCTAACAATCTGATACTACTGAATTATAAACGATGGTATGTATTAAGTTGCCTGATGAGATTAGGATGACAATGATAAAAAAATATAAATTGCAAAAAAAAAAACAACTGTAAATATACAAATGAATAACCACAAAATAATTTAAGAAAATGCATAACTTGAATTGTATTCTTCCTAACAATATTGATTTTACTAAAAAAAAAACAAAAAAACCATCTACGATTATTAACAGACAAATTTGTTTTTAAATATTTTCATCTAGTAACGCTTTTCGCGCTTTAAAATATTTTAAGTACTGCAATTCTTTCATACCTCTCATTTGTTAAGCCACCCATAATTCTTAACTGAAATACCGCTTAAAACGTTTGCTTCATTGGTTTTAACATGCTTGGACGAGATTTTAAAGAATTTAAAAGAGGAATTTTAATATTTCGCGTAGTAATAGTTTTGTAGGTATAAAATCTGTTACATTCAATTGTAATTCAAACAACGTATGATCAAAGTTAATTTATAATTCAAACAGTGTTTAATTTGTTAATGTATGTAACTTTATGCAATCCCTATTTTAACTATACCAATAATTAGAACCCCAAAATAATTTTAAATAAAGATATTTCTGAAAAGAACAGTCGTTTTTCTTATTTTTACTGCAAAATAAGGGTATATTTAGTCATTGGATTCGAAGAGTCAGGTAAATGGTTAAATAAAGGCACGAACAATGTAATGAATGAGTCGAGTAACAAGGCTTGGCTCTAGTTAGTGTTACCAGAAATCAAATTAGTAACGTCGTGTGACTCTGTGTGTCTTTAACATTGGTGTTGGACAGCTGAAAGGGACATTTGGTTGGCGCTCTACCTTTGAAATCTCGACATTAATTGGATACTGTAAGTATTATAGATCATATTCTTAGAGTAGTACAACACTTCTGAAATAGTAGCTTCTCTGAAATAGTAAGTTTTAGCGAAGATCAAACTTTTGATTCTTACTTTGTTATTTTCCACACTACATTTTGCGTGTGTACTTATTTCTTTCAAATA
This sequence comes from Macrosteles quadrilineatus, assembly GCF_028750875.1. NCBI lineage: Eukaryota > Metazoa > Arthropoda > Insecta > Hemiptera > Cicadellidae > Macrosteles > Macrosteles quadrilineatus. Next base: position 20,597,812 of record NW_026542599.1, on the reverse strand, counting down.
TTTGAAGATCATCAAATGGTGGGCCAAATATCCAAAAAAGTATTACTAAATTGTATCAGTGGTCTCATGGAATCCGATCTTTGATGCCTTCCATATATCTAAGCTACAACCAAAGCATATACAGTGTTCATACATATTTTGCCATGCGCAGTTGTTTATTTGCCCATTTTCAAAATTTTTTCATGGATTTTCTTTCTAATGTAAATACTTGGAAATTTTTTCAATTGATTCAAACCACGAAATGGTACACCAAAAGAATCAATTAAATTTACGAACAAAACTGTGTGGTGATTCAAAATAGACCTCTAGTATTCAAAATATATCAAGCAACATGTGACAAATATAACTTTATTAGTTAAAAGGATACTTACAAACTTTATAGTTTCAAAAGCACTAGTAAATTATGTAATGATCGTAAAAACTACAAACCTGAACAAGAGCATTGGTGAATATAACTTATTGATTCATATCAGAAATGCAAACTAGATTTTCCGTTATGAGCTCAAGTAGATAACGTTACCACAGCCCCTAGGGCTGACGGTGAATATCTGCGTATGATTTTACAGTAAATGTTCCTCTTTGTTTGCTTCCAGTTATCATTGCGTTTACAAAGATAATAAGCAAAATATGCTTAGTAAATATGAATGGTATATATTTTCTTTTAAATTTTAAGGGGATTCTCTTCATATTAAACATCTTAATGTTCCACTACTTTACATTGGTTTCTTAGAATTTCATTAAGCAATTTTAAAATAGTAAAAAATTTTAAAAGTATTTGGTTTCAGTCAGATAATTATTGATAATAGTGAAAAACTGTTATTACATTTCCCTTGTTGTAGACATTAATCAATCTATTTTGTATCAGTAATCAAAGTTAAGGAAATCCAGAATACGAATGACGGCGTTACTTAACAAGAAAGATTTTTAACTAATAAGGGAGGTCTCTGAAACTAATAAGGACTAGTGCAAGCCCTAAAAGTCTGGAATACGCAGATCTGCAGCAAAGACTCCCAAATTCAATTATTGTTTTTTTGGAAACTCTTGATCAAGCTTATGGCCATATAGATCTTGCTTATGGTCCTTTACACAACCGTGTAAGGCCTTCTGCTGACTCCATAAAAAAATCTTAAGGTCGGAACACTTTACTGCATATACATAATTTTTTTGTTCTTTCTCACCTAAGACGCTAGGCACGAACCCGGGATTGTTTTCAACATTACTTCATTCTAGACCTAGGGATTGCGACATTTTCACTTACATAAATTGAATTGGTGATTTGGCGGGATTTGAACCCGCGACTTCAAGGACTGAAGTCCTGCTTTCTAACCATTAGACCAGCCTGTTCCCTTTCCCCTATCAGTCAACCGTATCAGTAACAGTAATCCTCCTTCATATATGTTAAATAAAGAAAGCGCATCTTCTAATTCAGGAGCGTATATTTTATTTCATGACGTTTTCTAATACTAAAAATAGATCATTCCATATTGTTGTTAATGGTAGTATTAAAGTAAGGAACACAATTTTGGTCTCGTATTTTGATATGCTAATTTTTGCTGTTACAGGAGCTTGATAAAAATATTATTAACTTCTAGTTTTATTTTGCCCAACACACTAAAAAAAAACATCTGGAAGTTGTAATAAAGTGATATACGTTTGTACGGTTAAAAATAAATGAGTTTTTTTGTAACTCAACGTTCAGGTTAATTTGCATTCTAAACTAAACCAATTAGGATTGTAGCTGCAGTTAATTGAAATGGTTCTCTGTCAACTGTGGAATTGAAATAATTTCAAACACTACAGATTGTGTCGTTTAAAATATGCACGACAGTTGACCAGCAATACAATAATAAGGAAATTTAAGAAAACAACTGAGTGTCAACTAGATGATAATTAACTTGATCTTCAAGCAAATTCAAGTCGTTGTGTGGTGTATGATGAATTAAATAAATGTCAATATCGATGGCTAATGTGAAACTTCATTTAATGCTCTATTATATACATCAAAACACATATTTGCACACTTTTTTAACTCGAAGCTGAATGTCAAATTGTAGAAAAAACTATATCAAACATATATTTTTAACAAACGGCAACCTATCGTTAATAGACGGTCACATCAAAAGGTGTCATGTTCTTTCGGCCTCTATAAAAGTTTTCCAAAATTAAACAAAGGATGTTTTGTCCTCCAAGGTGTAGTAAAAAAGTTCCTACAGCTACAATATCATGTGTTTCTATCTAAATACATTGTTATACGTATAACATGGCCTACAAGGAAGTCAGTTTAAGTTACAGCCTATGTAGTACAACCTTAGGTGTCTTTATCTTACCCTGGGGTTAGTTAAGTTAGATTTAGCTCCAACAACAGAATGCTCAACGTCTTATTAGTGTGTTGTTAGTTATCAAATATAAATATTATGGTTGTTTAATATATTAAGTTTTACTACTTTTGGAGGGATAACAGTATTTATCTCTCCAGGATTAAATTATGTGAAAAATAGTAGCATGTCCGTATATTAAACTATTTATTCTTATGTATATTATATTTTATTGCATTTTATTGTATATTTCTTTTTTTTTCAAAGAGTAGTTATTTTTAAAGATACAGGAGTCAAATACCGTCTCTTTGCGATCGTGTTAGCTAATTAATAATTTTATTACTCAATTTTAATTAGGTTTGGTACGATCTTAGGCTATAGATCTGCATCAAAAGGTAAGCAGTGCTTTCAACAACGTTCAAAAATAGTTTATTTTATCAATAAATCCATTATTTATTTTGGTTAGAGTTCCAACCAGATAATAATTGCTTGTATAGGATCAAAGGGCCTTCCTAAGCCGACGGAATCCTTTAGAATCCCTCTTAAACTGGTTTGCCATTATATGAGTGAATATCCTGACATTACAAAATTACTCTTTGTTTTTATATTTTACAAATTAATAAACAAATCTAAATAATGACAAATAAATTATATCATTGTAAAAATTGATTTTTTGAAACCAATATTTAGTTCGTAGTGATGTTAGTACATAAGGTTAACAAAAATACTGCTTTTAAAATGATAGATAAAATAAAAAGTGGTTAAAATAGGTAAATGAAATCAATACAAATAATTTAGTATTGATGAATATTTACTTACTTTTAGTATCCATACTAAAGGTTGTAGTGTAAAATTAAATAGCTTTATCAGATACCATTTGTTAGCCAACAAGATATTCAATTACTGCATTTCATATTTATCATCGTAATGTAAAATGCCCAGGTTTATTCCCTACCTTACAAGTCTGATGAAATGGTTTCAACACAAAGCCACATAAAATAATAATAGGAACAATAATAATATTTATATTTGCATATATTAATGAACGTGCATATATTAGTAATCGTCAAAAATTGTTAGGTTTTTATATGTACAATTAAAGGTTTAAATTTTTTCGACAAATGCATAAAAATCAATTAAATTTATTGGTCTGCCAGACAATTATCACGTAAACTTTAGTCGTCTGGTTTTCAACATTGTTTAATTACATCAGTACAATATTTACATTATCGATATTGGTTTTAAGACCTACCTCATTTATTGAAATAATAAAAAATAAATTACGGTTGTTATTATGTAAGTAATTTACGTAAGTATCCAAATTGAATGCAGTAGTGTTTGAGTAGTCTAGTGTCAAAATAATATTAAGGCATAACTTAATGCCTTACATTAAATTATGTATATTATTTTACATAGTTGTAACGTATGTAAGTTATGTAATTAAGTCAACATTGCATAACTTACGTAATGTGCGAAACCAAGTTATAGATCATATAAAAAAAGTTAAAAAGATAATGCTTTTTCATAAAAAATAGCTAAAAAACCCATTATTTTTCGTTGTAAAATGAGGTTAAATAAGGCTAAGCCAATCAGGTTTGGACCGCTTTTGCTTACTTTTACGACTAAGAATTGTGATTTATTGGCTATTTTATATTCAATATTTTTAACTTGATTTCCTTTGATAGGAAACTTTACAAGCTAAATAAAAGTTATCTCAAAACTTTTTCTTAAAATCAACAATTATATAGTAATTTAAATTAAAGGTGGCCACCATTTTGACATTTTTAATTGAACCAACCTTTTTTTGTATATCTTACATGAACATTTTCTATTTTAACATACATACTGATTTTCACAACGATCGGTTTAAACGATTAAAAGGAAAAAATTTATATTTTAATTTTTGTTTGTTGTTGTTCCAGATCAATATACATTTATATATTTAATAAAAAAGGTTAAATTACCAGTGTTTGCCAATTGATCATGATGTCTATTTTACAGGAAATGCATATCCGTTGACAAATCGCCATTATCAGCCCTAATATAATTTCTTAATCTTTCCCATTACAAGAGCCAAACAATTAACTTCGAGTCGAGGCTCGGCCTTTATTTGTTTGTTTCTTCGTTTTAACGTGTAACTTTTGTGCATGTGTTTTCAAACTTCAAGACAAACCTGCACTGGGGAATATATTTTATATTAGGGCCGATGTTGGTGATTTAATCGCAGAAATAAATTTCCTGTAAAGGATAAAACAGAATCAAACGGCAGACACAGGTAATTTGACCTTTTAGATTTTGAAATTTTTATTTAAAAACACAAAATGGCGGTTATATGGTTAACGAAGCGGTTTTGGAAAAACTGATTATCTCCTTATTTAACGCCAAGAAATCATCACCTTATGTCCCCCACCTTTTTTGAACACCCTGTGTGTAAAGTACCTCTAAATTATTCTCAAACATACTTTTATGGTCTTGTACCACATTGAAATGTAAGATATATAAAATTAATTCTACTTTGAATCATATATTGTAAAAAACGAACAAACAGAGGAAGATAGTTAGCCTGAAAGAAAATTTAAACTATTACTGTTACCTACATTCACTTACTCATCGAATAAAACAAAGAGTACAGGTAAATAACCAAGTATATAATAATATGAACATGGTTTGCCAAGCCTAGCCCTGAATATAAAGTAGCAATTGACTTTTATACCCTCAAACGAGTTACAGTATCGACGCTAAACCTACCGGCGTTGAACAATTAAACATTTAATTGTTTACCGTTAAATAATAATTTACTTTATAGTTACAAAAAAATATCCAAATTAAACTACTATATCAAACATACCAAAAAGTTAAATACACACGTAAAATAACACTTCTTATGATATCTTTACACTTCAGCATCAGATGTCATGATGATTGGAGTTGATTAAATCAATTTGAAATTGATTACCACTTACCATATTTTATCGTCGTTTTTTGGTCGTTACTTGGTCCGTATCTCTTCACAGTCTTCATTAATGACCTCCCTGACGCACTTCAGAACGAATCTCTGCTTTTCGCTGACGATGTTAAGATTTTCTCAACTATATCTTCTTTAGATGACTGCCTCCGGATTCAGAGAGATCTGACTAGTCTTGATCGTTGGTGTGAGGACAACAGGATGAATTTGAATATCAAGAAGTGCCAGGTCATTACTTTTCATCGCTGTAAAGTCCCTATGAACTACAATTATTCAGTTCGCAACATAAATATTGACCGAGTGCAGCAAGTTAAGGACCTCGGCATCATCTTGACGCCCTCATTGAACTATCAGGCTCATGTATTGGATTTATGCTGTAGAGCAAACAGAACGCCCGGTTTCATCTTCCGTTTCTCAAAGCAGCTCAGCGGTTCAGAAGCTCTAAAGTCCCTTTACTGTGCCTTGGTGAGGCAAACTCTCGAATATGGTTCACCAATATGGAGTCCTCATCAAAAGTTATTAATAAATGAGCTGGAGAAAATTCAACGAAGATTTGTTCGAATGGTGGGCTTCAAGATGGGATTCCCATACCTTCAGGTGCCCATTGAAACTATATCCCTGGCACTTGGTCTTCAGTCGCTGGAGGAACGTAGACTCATTGCTGACACGGTCCTGCTGCACAAGATTATCAACGGAAGAGTCGACTGTCCTGACATGCTCCGCCAAATCCATTTCAAGACTCCTTCCAACACAAGGTCGACTGATCTGTTTATCAAGCAACAGCACCGCACTAGCTACTCAGCAAACAGCACGATGGTTCGAGTCCAGGGAGCTGGCAACAAAGTGACAAGGCATGTCGACTTTTTTCAAGACAGCGTAAATATACTGAAAAAGAAGATCATCAGTCTCAGTCAGTCCTAATTAAAAATTGTTTTTTGTTGTTCAAACTGTTACTCTTGTCTGTTAAAAATTTCACTTAAACATTTCTATTAGTCAATCTATTTATTTATCTTTCTCATTTGTTATTGTTGATAGTAGGTTTGTTGTTATTGTTTCATATTTTTTATTTATTGTTGTTGTTTGAAATTATTATTTATTTGTATACCTTTTGTTATTTTGTCAGTTTTTGTTTTGTTTGGCTAGGTTTGGCATTGTTACTGTTGCTTGTTATTAGATCATTATATATTGTTCATTTTATTTCTAATATTAAGCACAAAAATTGTTATTATCAGTTAAGTCATCCTGAGTTTAATGTTTTGTTTTGTATGCTGTAAAATGGAGATGTCCGTTGGAAATAAATAAATAAATATGTATGTACCATCTTGTAAAAGATTTATTTGACGTATTTTAGTACTTTCAGGAAGGCTAATTTAATAACACATAGGCTGCTGATAAAGAGGTTATAAAACATAATAATGGTTTAAAATAATATGGAATCGATATGAAAATAAAGTAAAATTTGAGTGAGACATTTTACACTGAACTGTATTACCATAATGGATAGTGCTTTCTGATGCATGTATATCTTTTGATATTTTGAACTCACCTATCCTGCAATTATAAATAATGATAAAAGTTTAAAAGTACTTAACAAGATCTTAGAATCAGTATTGTTTTGTATTTATTTCAAAATTAAGATCTAACGGAGTAAATAATAATCAAAGAATAAATTGCTGATGTGAGAATTGAAAACGTTTGAACAGAAAAAATGAGTCATTTATATATGATAGAATATTGATATACGTCCCTTAAAAAAGTATGCATTTAAATGGGACCTGAATATTTTATATGCGTTTTCAATACTACCTCTCCGCAGAATAAATATTTATATTTTGTTTATTTGAAATGCACTTCAGCGAACGTCCAACCACATAACAATCAATATTTGAATGGACTGTTTTATTACACTGAGACCACATAATATTTAATAGTGCTGATAACTTTTTAAATAATAAATAAATAAAAATGCTTTTATTGATCAAGCGTTTCTCAGTACAACTGCTTTTCAGAACAACTCTCGTCATATTACAAGTAACAATAACTTATAACTAACAATAAATAACAAACAAATAAATACAAACAAATTTTTATCACATAAAGTTTATTTATCTCGTAATAATAATTAATTTTAAGTTAATAAATTGAATTTATCAATCAATACATTTTTATAGGCAGTTATACAGGGTGTTTTTTTAAGTGTGCCACCATTGGGATCTCAGTAACTAATGATTTTACAGCAAACTTTAAAAAAGAGGTTCAAGAATAATGAAATAAACTTTTTGTAAATGGCCTCCATTTTCCAATTTGACGGTCAACTTTGAAATTTCTTATGGAACAACCTATATTTTATCGGATTTTTTCGGATAGAACATGCAATTTAAAATTTTTATTATTCTTGACATTTTTTCGATAAACCCACTCGTTTAGGAGTTACAGCCTATGGAACAATCACTTCCGGTGTACATTTTACATCATGTAGCTCCTAAACAAATAGGTTTATAGCGAAAATGCGAAGAGTAAATAAGTCAAATAAGTCTTAAAATTGCATCCACACCCAAAAAGACCATAAAATTCGTTAAAAATATTAATTCTATTATAAAAAAAATGGTGGCCATTTTCCAAAATGGTGGCAAACTTGAAAAGTGGAAAACTGTGTATTTTATGATCTTTATGGAATGTGGATGCAATTTTAAGACTTATTTGACTTATTTACTCTTCACATTTTCGCTATAAACCTACTTTTTTAGGAGCTACATGAAGTAAAATGTACACCGGAAGTCATTGTTCCATAGGCTGTAACTCCTAAACGAGTGGGTTTATCGAAATGTCAAGGATTAAAAAGTTTTTAAATTGCATGTTCTATCCGAAAACATGATTAAATATAGGGTGTTCCATAAGAAATTTACAAAAATTTGATTTCATTATTGTTAAACCTCTTTAAAAACAAGGGAATGTTCCCCATTTAAAGTTTGCTGTAAAATCATTAGTTACTGAGATCCCAATGGTGGCACACTTAAAAAAAAAACACACTGTTTATTGTTTTAGCGAATTTCCCATATAGGGAATAAGCTATTACCGTAGTACTCATGGTAAGACCTGGACCCGGGACAGATTTTTTTCGTTTTGAGGTCCCTAGAGGCTAAAAACACCATCCGTTAAAATGTATATATATATATAAGTCTATATATATCTATATGTGTGTGTGTGTGTGTGTATTTATTTATATATGTGTCCGTTAGCGCGATAACTCGACCAAAAACGATCCGATTTTGATGACATTTGGTACAAACGTGTAAACCTACGTTTATTCGACTGAGTTCGCGAACCAGCATGATCGGACAATGGAAACGTGGGTTATGGGGGGTTTTATGGGGTAAAAATGGGTTTTTCCCTCTTTTAACTCAAAAAACATAAAATTTTGCAGTTTCTTTCCAAACCATTTTGTAGAGCTTAAAAAAACAAATAATTAGTATATTGAAGCTTTATAATGCACCTAATGGTTACGGAGAAAATTCCAAAAAAATTTAAATTTAAAATCCCCATGTTATTCTTATGGAGAATAAGTAAACTGTTGTAGTTTGCTTGTTTATAACAACATGTTTTGCCCAAATTTGGAAAATGTTATTATTTCTTACCCTTCCTGTTGCAGCAAACCTAAGTATGTGTTAAACTGAATCTATTTAAATAGGGAATAAATGTGATATTTTTAAGGAGACATTTAAGTGTAAATCCAATCAGGCAAATGGAAATTCGCTTAGTCTGCAGGTTTGCTGTGGCGGGGGTATTTGCATGTGAATTGTTCAAAGCAGTGTGTGGATGGGTTCAAATAGATTTTTCATAATGCGTATATAAATAAGAATGTTATTTATATTTTTTAAATTGTATATAAAAAACATAAGGGCTCAATTGATAATCGATTTAAATGTAAGGGTGGAAAAATACGATAACAACTAGTAACTGCTTTTAACGACAAACTTAATGAAGGATATTATAATTTTTTTTTGCTTCAAGCCACATTTTTTTTTGATTAATCTTGCATACTCTGATTAATCAATTAAATACATTTTTCCCTGTGGCTGAAAGTAAAAAAATCCTTGGGTTTCTTTTTTCGTTTTTTTTCTTCAAGTCTTGTTTGCAATAACCAGAGTGTTGAACTTGGCCATATAACTTACTTTGTTAGCTAGTGATGACAGTGATCAATCACTAGCTCATGTTATTCAAGTTAATGTTGTATTATTATTTATATCATTTGCTTATTGTTCAACTTGAACGGATTGTAAATTAAATAAAGTTAAAAAGATAAATATAACTTACTAATTAACAATCTATATAAATAATGTTAGTAACTTTTTATTAAAATAAGTAGTGTGTATGGAAATGAATAGCATCTATTTGTTTGTTTATTTTTTAGTCCAACTAAATAATTCCTTATATTGATTTATTAAATTTACTAAACCAATCAGTTTATACTGCGTATTCCTAATTGTCTGGACATATTTTGTGAACTTGTTCCTTGGGCTAAGACAAACAGAAATTCCCATATACGTATGGGTCTAAAATGCCTAGATTTCTGTTTGACAGTTTGTTTGGGATTTTTAAGAATTATTTTATATCTCGGGCATTTTTCAAGATAGAAATTTCAAAATTGTAATAAGTGTGTATTTCAGTAGGTAAAAGGAGCTTACAAAGCTTTGTTCCTATATCTCAAGCCGTTTTAATACGGCGGCCATTTAAAATCTTTAATGCCAAATTTCATTAAAACAGTAAAAATTAAGAAAATTCTTGTTAAGATCAAAAAGATATAGAATTTAAATCAAAATCAAATAAGACCTAGTTTGGTAAAATCGGGTGAAAAAACGAGTTATCAGTTTTTTCCTACATTCGGTTACGCAATTTAATATAACTACCATACTGCTCTGTAAAATAACAAATAATAAACAATACGGAAGTCCTATTAAATTGCGTAACTGAATGTAGAAGAAAACAGATAGCTCGTTCCTAATTTATTCGATTTTAACAAACAAGGTCTCATTTGATTTGAATTTAAATTCTCTATCTTTTTGATCCGAACAAAATTTTTCTTAATATTTGCGGTTATCACGAAATTTGGCATTGAAGGTTTTAAATGGCCGCCATATTGAAATGGCTTGAGTCATTGGAATGAAGCTCTGTCTGTAAGCTCTTTCTAACTACTAAAATACACACTTATACCAATATTGAAATTTCTATCTAGAAAAATGCCCAAGATTTAAAATAATTATTAAAAATCACAAACAGACCGACAAACAGAAATCTAGGCATTTTAGACCCATAATTATATGGCATTTTATGTTTGTCTTAGCCCCAGGAACAAGTTCACAAAATATCTCAAGACGATTTGGAATCACCCTGTATAGGGATTACTCCAGCAACCACCAAGATGGCAGGTTCAGACTCTGTTCGGTAGGCGGATGCTACCCTGAGTGCTGCCTGACGCTGCACTCTGGCAAGCCGCATCCTATACATCTCCTTATTGAGCGCGTCTGCCCACACCTCCGCACCATACAGGAGCACAGACTGAACTGTAGACATCAACAGCCTTCTGCAACTGGAACGAGGACCTCCGACATTGGCCATTAACCGGCTAAGAGAAGAGATCACCTTAGCGGCCTTGTCCACCGTTCGGAATATCTGGTCCCGCCAGCTAAGCTTAGAGTCAACCGTGACACCAAGATACTTGGCGGCACGAACGGACTGGACTTCGACGTCCCCCACCCTCAACGGCACAATGGTGTCAATCCGCTTTTTGGTCAGAATCACGATCTCGGTTTTGTTCAGCGCGAGTGAGAGACCGTGATCTGCCATCCATGCGTTTATAGTTCGCATGACTCGGTTTAATTTTAGCTGGGCCAGCTCAACACTACGAGCAGCTATTAAAGCTGCAATGTCATCTGCGTACCCAACTAAAACGGTTTCTTCAGGCATTTCAGACCTAAGGAGGCTGTCGTAGGCAACGTTCCAGAGGTCCGGGACGAGTATGGAACCTTGGGCAGCACCAGAAGTGACACTCATCGTCCGCGGGCCTTCTGTAGTATCATACATGAGGAGGCGGAACCGACGAGGGCTCAGGTCCCCCGCAGCAACCACGGCTGAATTCAGTCGGGAACGGATCAACTTCTCTAGGACTTTCCCAGCCATATCCAACATGCAAAGGGGTCTGTAAGAGGACGGCAATTCTGGGTCTCCTTTCCCCTTCCCTACGAGCACGAGCCTAGCTTTTTTCCAGCACAACGGAAATACCCCCTTTGCTAGGCAGGCATTGTACATGCTCAGAAGAATCAGGGGATTGATTGAAAAAACCTTCTTAAGAGCCTCACCAGGTACCCCATCAGGTCCAGGAGCCTTGTTGTTTTTTAGGGATAAAACGGCAGTCTCCAGCTCCTCATGAGTGAAGAGTGGGACATCGTCCATCATCTCAAACTCACGCAGTGGGCGCAGAATATGTTCCGGAAAAAGGGATTTGACGACCCTCTCCATAGCGGCCCCCTCCATGACGGAAGGTGGAGAGCGAGTGGTGAGTTTTTGGGTTACTAGTTTGTAACCCAGGGCCCACGGGTCGGAATCGACATCATCCCTTAGTGTTTTCCAGCAATTGTGTTTGCTCCGGTTGATGAGAGACTTCCTCGCCACCTTGTAGCTCTCCAGCTTACGGCGTCTATCCAAGGGTGCCCTGGCCCTGGTAGCGAGTCGTCTAGCTCTCAAAGCAGCTCGGCGCAAATCCGCGATCTCTGCAGTCCACCAGTATACGGGTCTCCTATCGCAACGGAGTCTCTTGCGGGGCATTGACTCATCACAAGCCGAGGCAATCAGCCCCATCATCGATGTAACTATAGCCTCTGCATGAGCCATGCCAGGTGCGGCAGGCACCGCTGGCACTCCCCGCAGGATGGCCTCGGTGAATTTAGCCACGTCCAGTTTTTTGGTGTTCCACCGAACGGGCACTTCCCGAGATGCAGCAACTTGTCTCGGGAGGCGATCTAAGACATTGAAAATAATGTATTGATGGTCGCTGGCCGTATAATCCTCCAAGACTCTCCAGGCTGTGATCCTTGGCAGAAGAGACTCAGATGCGAGGGTTATGTCCCCCCATCCCATCTGGATCATCCCCAAAACTGGTGAGTTCTGGTGTTCATCTGGGATCGTTCCCCTCATCCCGGGTCGCCGGAACGTTGGCGTGTTGCCCTAGTTGATTACAACGAGTCCGGCCCTGGCAGCAAAGTCCAGGATGTAACATTTTATCGCATAAAGATTATTTATCTCGTAATAATAATTAATTCTAAGTAATAAATTGAATTTATCAATCAATACATTTTTATAGGCAGTTATATATTGTTTTTGCTTGTGTATTGTTCTAAGTAGTGTGTGGATAGGTTAAAATGGATTTTTCATAATGCGTATATAAATAAGAATGTTATATATATTTTTAATATGAAAAACATATGGGCTTAAGTGATAATCGATTTTATCTACAATGTAAGGGTGTAAAAGTACGTTAATAACTAGTAACTGCTTTTAACGACAAACTTAATGACGGATATTATAAATTGATTTTGCTTCAAGCCGTTGGTTTAATCTTGCATACTTTGATTAATCAATTAAATACATTTTTCCTTGTGGCTGAAAGTAAATAAATCCTTGGGTTTCTTTTTCAGTTTTTTTTTTCTTCAAGACTTTTTTGCAATAACCAGAGTGATGAATTTGGTCATATAACTTACTAATTATTAATCTATATAAATAGCGTTAGTAACTTTTCATTAAAATAAGTGGTGTGTATGGAAAAGAAGAACATCAAATCAAATCAAATCAAATCAAAATAGCATTTATTCCGCCAAAATATTCACAAATTACAAATCATGTTAGTACCATACAGAAATGTTTACAATATTGTTTGGTATTTTAATAATATAAAATTTAATATAAACATAAACATATAAAAAAGCTTTTTAAATTAGCGAAATATCTTCCACAAAGAAGGAATACCTCTGTGTGTGGAAGAGAGTCGTATTGTATATATTTATACATTTTTTAAGCTAAGTGATGAAGAAAAAAAAATTATTTTAGAAAAAAAAATGATTTTGGAATAATAGATACGCTGGAGGACTTAATGGTAAGTGAGTGTAATACTATATTAGACAATTAGTGAACCCTTCCCCCCTCCCAACACCCAATCACCCTCCCCCCAAAGATAACCTATCTACTTCCCAATACACACACACATACAAGCTCACACACGCAATCACACACACACTCACACACACTACCACACACTGTTACACTCAGCTGTCCTCGTCCCAACACCAACAAGCGGCTGGTAGCCCTAGGGTACTAGGGCCGTCAATGCTCTGTCCCTGTGGCACAGAATCGAGAACTGCACACACACACACACACACACACACACACACACGCTCACAAAGACGCGCGCGACGTTTACGCTGACATTCAATCGTTCTTTCACCTTATCAGCTGATGTGAGTTTAGTTGTCTGTCTGTAAGTTGGTCATTGTCTGTAGGTTGAGATCATTACATTTTGAGCAGCTGATCTCTCCATACTTTGTAGCCATAATGTAATTTGTTTTTTGTATTTAACTAGTGATCCAAAATAGTTTTCCCGTAAGTTGTGAGGCAGATTGTTGTAGATAATGTGAGCAACATAGTAACAATTCGTCGTAGAGTAAGTTCTATTTAGTCTCGGTAAGCAAATTCCTCCACCTAGTGCATGTCTGGTTCTGTATTCGTGTGCTACTCTTTCAAAAATGTCATCAAAGTGTTTGAATATGTAAATAGTCATGGTTCGGATGAACAACTGTCTGATGTCGAGAACGTTCATTTCATTGAAGAGAGCATCCGAAGGGTAGCGCCGACACCTGCCTAAGGCTGCTTTAATTATAGCTTTTTGGGTGGTTAATAATGGCTTTAAAATATAACTATATGCACAGCCCCAGGCTATTATTCCTCCGTCAAGCAAAGACTGCACGTAAGAAAAATATGCAATTCTGATTTCCTCAAATTCCAAAACCTGTCTTAACTGATTAAAAGCATATATATATTTTCTTAGTTTATTGTTTAGATATGATACGTGATCTGCCCATGAAAGTTTATAATCAATAATTACGCCAAGGTATTTATATTTTTGCACTCTATCTATCACTGGACAGTCACAAGCCGGATCAAAATTTGGACAAGAATGAATTTTTAACTCATTGATGAGTGTGTCACCACGATGACTAAAAGTGATTGGCATGAATTTGGTTTTATCTACATTAAGTGTCAAAACATTTTGATCAAACCATTTTTTTATTTTTGAAATACCTCTTTCGGCGAGGTTGAAAACAGTCTCCCAATCTTTACCTTCGAACAATACTAAAGTGTCATCTGCAAAGAGGTAGAACTTCCCTTCAATGTTGATTTTCACTAGATTATTTATGTATATTAAAAATAATAAAGGACCAAGGGTACTTCCTTGAACCACACCATAGTCCACTTCAGCTAAATTGCTCTGAACTCCGTTTATGACAACGAATTGCTTTCTTTCAGAAAAATACGATTCAAACCAGTTCAATGAAATGTTTTTAATCCCAACTAACTCCAGTTTTTTTAAAAGTATTGATCTGTCAACAGAGTCGAATGCTTTTGCTAAATCGAAAAATACTAGTACAACTTTATTACCTTTATTAACTGCTAAATTGATATCTTTGTTAACTTCAAACAAAGCGTCAGAAATATTTTTTGATTTCCTGAATCCAAATTGACGTGATGTTAAAATATTGTAATTATTTAAATAATTAGTTAACTGGTCTTTAATGATTTTTTCCAATACCTTGGTTAACACACTCAGCAAGGAGATCGGCCTAAAGTTCGAAGTCTCAGAGCAGTCTCCCGACTTGAATAGAGGAACAACCTTGGCGATTTTGTAAGCGTCAGGGTAAACTCCACTCCGGATACTCATGTTCGTGATGTGTAAAAGTGGTTGTTTTATTGATTCCCAGTTTTCCTTGAGTAAATCAGCTGATACACAATCATACCCTGGAGCTGAGCCTCCTCTCAGTCTGGTGACGTAAGTAGTGGATACATAGGGCTGCTGAGGAGTGACGTCACAAGAGCCATGTGGTGCTTAATTGACGGTTAAGCATCTGGTGGTAATGGTGCGTGACCTAGCACGTGGTGTGGTGGGTTACGGTATGGTGACGTCATGATGACGACATGCTGAGGTGTGAAAGTTAGGTGGATCGATATTTTCAAGGTTATTGTTGTGGTTTAAAAAAAAACAGCATATCGGTAAAGGGATAAGTACCGATATGCTGATTTTTAAATTCTTTATTGAAAAATCAAAATTGACATACGAGGAATATAATTGTTTTCAAACTTAAACCTAATACAGATCTAAGCTAAACTAAACATTTGGATCATAGAGTTAGGTCTACTACAGTAACAACAGTTGTCAAATTGTCATCCACACATGTCGCAAGCGAAACAGTGTTTGCATTGGTAAGAAGAGTAAATTACGATTTTTTTGTCCATGCATATTATACACTCAAAGTTTGCTTCTTTTATTGGAAACATAGTAGGAATTTTGTTAAATTTGAGAAATTAGCTATATATACGACATAAAACTGTTGGAGATAACTATTTGTACATGTTACCTTTGCAATGTTTGCGATATAATTTGTTGTTAATGAGATGTTGTCTTTAGCTAGTTCCACTACAGACTAATGAGAGACCCATCATACACATTCTTTTATGCTGTTTATGATTGCTATCTGGTATACAGCAAACATTCGCAATTGAAATATTTCCACTTTTGTCTTTGCATTTTATAAGATCGTCAAGTGAAAAGTTTGTTATTATGTACATATTACAAAAAGTGTTTGGATTTTTGGTTTGCAATGTTTCTGTGAGAAAACTTATTAAAAACCACTATTTTATTATGTCACCATTATAAACATAAATCCAGAACTAAACTAAAATATCACTTTAATCCTGCAAGGTGTATCAGCTATTTAACTGGTATGGAAAAGTGATGTACAGAGTTTCTACTTCGTGAACAGTTGGCGGTACATGCGGGCAGAGCATTGTTCCACTAATTACAACCATATGCCACATTTGCAACATAGTACCTTATATTTCTAAGACTTGTTTATTCATCCAAATCGTTATGTTTTTGAATGATTTTTAAAATAACAAACATTTGGTATATTGTACATTGCTTAATGTTAGACGTACAAACGATCAAGCTATATAAAAACAAATTTCCCACTCTTTACCCTATAATTTACTATTTATTTAAAGCAAATGTTAACTCTCATTACTCTTGGTTGTATTGTAATCCAACGTATTTCTGTTTATCGTTTGTCCTTTTGTGAAACTGTTTGAATGTTTTTTTATTGCTAGTTGTAGTACAGAAAACTATTCAATTTAACTAATTCCACTGTTAAATATGTTCAAATGTTAGGTAAGGCTTCTTTCACCGTCAACCAGTCTTTCTAATATATCCATCACTTCCTTGCTAAATATGGATCTTTTTACACTAGATGATATTATATTTATTTGTTCTGGAATGTCTTGATGTAATGCTCTATTGTAGCTCAGATAAGGAATATTATCTGTAGTGGATGAAATAGTGTTATCTTGTATGTTGTTATTATTTAACTTTGAATTGTTGGATTCCATTTGTCTGTCTCTAGTGAAACCACTTTATGCGAGTTTACCAATCAGATAATATAGATGTACTGGTACATGTATAAATAATCAAGGTGTATAAGCTAAAAATACCCTCCTCAATACTGATATCTTCAATTAATTTTAATACAAATTACTGATTTTAGCAAACAATCTTTTTTAATAAGATGTTGTCTTTAGCTAGTTTCACAACAGACTGATGAGAGACCCGATCTTAAACCTTCTTTTATAGTTTTTTCTAATGGCTACCTAGAATCATTGTTTATATACAACAAACAGTCGCAATTGAACTATTACCACTTCTGTCTTTACATTTTATGAGATCGTTAAGTGAAAAGTTTGTTATTATGTACATATTAAGAAAAAGTGTTTTTTGATTTTTTGGTTTGCAATGTTCCGTACATAAAACTTAATATAACCACTATTTTATTATTTTACTATTACAAACATAAAATTCAGATCCAAACTAAAACAACACTTTAATCCTGCAAGGTGTATCAGCTGTTTAACAGTTGGCGGTATGCGGGCAGAGCATTGCTCTACTAATTACAACTACGTGCCGCGGTTTAAACATAGTACCTTGATATTTCTATTTCAACAAGACTCACCCATTCATTCAAATCTATATGTTTCGAATGGTTTTTTCAAATAACAAACACTTGGTATACTACACATTGTTTAATCTACAACAAATAACCACTCATATACATAAAAAAATTGCTTCAATACAAAATCAACAGTAATATATAGCAATGAATGTTCCAGTAAAAATTGTGAATAATTCTTATAACAGTTTGTGACACAATTGGTATTCAAGTTTACCAATCAAATCGTAAAACATATAATGGTAGATGTACAAAGCGATCAAGCTATATAAAAAAAACCAAATTTCCCACTATCTACACAGTTATTTACTATTTAATAAAACAAATGCCAACTCTTATCAAATATTCTTGTTTGTATTTATAAAATTCAATGTACAGTTCTGTTTATTGTTTGTTCTATGTTTGTCCTTTATGCGATAAAAATTAGTGGAAAGTGGTTTTTGGTTTTGTATTGCTACCTGTGGTACAGAAAGCTATTTAATTTAACTATTTTCACCGTTCACTATTTTCACTGTTAACTACGTTCACATGTAACGGTTTCTTTCACCGTCATCCAGTATCTCTAATACATCTAACACTTCCATGCTAAAGTCGGATCCATTTAAACTGGATGATATTATATATATATGTATATATATCTGTTGAATATATGAGTGTCTTGATGTAATGGTTTGTTGTAGATCAGATGAGGAATATTATCTGTAGTGGATAAAATAGTGTTATCTTGTATGTTGTTATTATTGTACTCTGAATTGTTGGATTCAATTTGTCTGTTTCTAGTGTAACCACTCTATGCGAGTTTACCAATCAAACAATATAGATGTATTGTATAAACAACCAATGTGTACAAAATAAAATCCCTTCCTTCAATACTGTTATCTACAATTAATTTTAAAGCAAATTTGCGTTTTTTAGCAAACAATCTTTTACATTATATAAACCTACTGTGAGATATTTATATTAACACTATCACGTAAGCTACAACGTGTCATCAAGAGGTTGTGTACAATCCCTAACAAAATTGTTGACTTGCAAATTGTTTGTTATTTTAAAACCAATTCTGAAAAATATCCTTTTAATTCAAATGAAAACAAAATGAATTGACAAAGCGTGTAGACCAAAACTAATGCGGGTACTGGTAATTTCATTGTTTCAACGGTAGCTTCTCCAGTTAGTGAAGATCCCTGTAACGCCCGCATGTGTTTCAACGGTTCGTTCTTCGTGATAGAACATAGAACATCTATGCTCATCTATGCAATGTTCCAATCCAGAGAGCTGAAACGTTCAATCACCCCACTGTCATTGAGAAAATACTCTTTACTTGGTTCTTTTACGTCGAAGTAAAAAACATCGCAGCAAGCTAGATCTTTAAAGTTTTGTATTCAGAACGTTTCTATCTGGAACATTATAAAGTAAAACTATTTGACCATTGCAAACATTCATTAGTTAATTGTTAAATAGTGAAAGGATGGTAAAAGTAATATTCTACAGTTAGCCTGTTTGCAGCTAGATTCAGTCGTATATTTCAGTTTGAATATTTCAGCAGTTCTCAAGACATTTCATTATCACAGGTAAATATTAATTGTATATAAATATACATAAGGTATAGTTTGATTCTTTTTAGCTAGAAGCTTGAAGATTAAGGCTGGTTATTATTTATTCTACATAATCTAGAGGTTATTCATATTGCAATGCTAATTTATATTTGAGTAACGAGCATTTCACATGTTTATTTTCTGTAGCTCTATTCCCTCCTACTACGTGAAGGCGATTTCTACGAAACACTAATCCTCTGTTAATAATGAACGAATTTTTTTACAAACGATGTGTCAAAATTAAGCATTTTTTGTTTATGTAGACGCCCTTTATCACAAATTCCTGTAATAAAAGTTCTCAGGCTTTACCCCACGGGTCATCAAAAAATCTCAATGTATTTCTTATGAAGAAAAGATTATTTTTTACTTAAACAGATGAATAATTCGTAATACTAATTACAGCTGTTCGTAGTAAACACGTGATACACACAAAAACGTATGTTTTCAGTTTTGATAACAACTGTATCCGAGTGATTCATTACACCATTTTTGAGTTGGCTCTTTTAAGTAATTGGAAATTACGACTATTATTCGTTTTAAATTAAGGTTTGGAATACATTGCAATTTCTCGAATTCGGTTTGTTATGCACGCCATTTCGCTTTCCCATGTGTATTGCCCCCCCCCCCCCCCGCATTTCATTGGTTGAGTAGACCACGCCCACACCAATGGGGTGTCGTCTGCGTACTGAAGTGCCCCTCGCATTAATTAGTAAAACCACGCCTACTGTCTATAAAAGAGACTGCGCACGCCATCATCCTTACACAGTTCATTGTTTGATAGTTGAGGTCGAACATCAAAAGGTGAACTGTGTAAAATGTAAGAATTATTGCAATGTCTGACCAACATTGTAATACTTGCTTACTATTTTACTGTTAAGTTTAATCGTAAAATATTTATGGCTAGGTTCTAAATTTAAATAATGGAATTGTACACCAACCATTCTATCTTAAAAGTTTACGTAAACTTTAGAATTCGAAGCATAGGGTTGTTATAATTCATGTGGAAAAGATTTTGCGGAAACGTAGCTCTAGCAGCTTGTACATGACCTACGATCTTTGAAACATGAATAGTTCCAACTTACATCAATAGTTAAATTATTTTTGAACGAAACAGTGTCAATCCTTGTCTAAAACCCAGCGGATCTAAAAAATCCTTAACGATTTTAAGTGACCAGTGGTTTATCAACATGGAGAAACACTAACATATCTTTGAAATTGTTTAACAAAATTAAAAAGTAAAACAGTGTTAATCTTTGTCTAAAACCCAGCGGATCTAAAAAAATCCTTTTAGCGATTTTAAGTGACCAGTGGTTTATCAACATGGAGAAACACTAACATATTTTTGAAATTGTTTAACAAAATTAAAAAGTAAAACAGTGTTAATCTTTGTCTAAAACCCAGCGGATCTAAAAAAATCTTTAGCGATTTTAAGTGACCAGTGGTTTATCAACATGGAGAAACACTAACATATCTTTGAAATTATTTAACAAAATTTAAAAGTAAAACAGTGTTAATCCTTGTCTAAAACCCAGCGGATCTAAAAAATCCTTGGCGATTTTAAGTGACCAGCTGTTTATCAACATGGAGAAACACTAACATATCTTTGAAATTGTTTAACAAAATTAGAAAGTAAAACAGTGTTAATCCTTGTCTAAAACCCAGCGGATCTAAAAAAATCCTTAGCGATTTTAAGTGACCAGAGGTTTATCAACATGGAGAAATACTAACATATTTTTGAAATTGTTTAACAAAATTAAAAAGTAAAACAGTGTTAATCTTTGTCTAAAACCCAGCGGATCTAAAAAAATCTTTAGCGATTTTAAGTGACCAGTGGTTTATCAACATGGAGAAACACTAACATATCTTTGAAATTATTTAACAAAATTTAAAAGTAAAACAGTGTTAATCCTTGTCTAAAACCCAGCGGATCTAAAAAAATCCTTGGCGATTTTAAGTGACCAGCGGTTTATCAACATGGAGAAACACTAACATATCTTTGAAATTGTTTAACAAAATTAGAAAGTAAAACAGTGTTAATCCTTGTCTAAAACCCAGCGGATCTAAAAAAATCCTTAGCGATTTTAAGTGACCAGAGGTTTATCAACATGGAGAAATACTAACATATCTTTGAAATTGTTTAACAAAATTAAAAAGTAAAACAGTGTTAATCCTTGTCTAAAACCCAGCGGATCTAAAAAAATCCTTAGCGATTTTAAGTGACCAGTGGTTTATCAACATGGAGAAATACTAACATATCTTTGAAATTGTTTAACAAAATTAAAAAGTAAAACAGTGTTAATCCTTGTCTAAAACCCAGCGGATCTAAAAAAAATCCTTAGCGATTTTAAGTGACCAGTTGTTTATCAACATGGAGAAACACTAACATATCTTTGAAATTGTTTAACAAAATTAAAAAGTAAAACAGTGTTAATCCTTGTCTAAAACCCAGCGGATCTAAAAAAAAATCCTTAGCGATTTTAAGTGACCTGTGGTTTATCAACATGGAGAAATACTAACATATCTTTGAAATTAAAATTCTTGCAATGTTTCAAACTAATTTACCTGTATAAGTAAAATTTCAAATTCTGTTTAAAAAAATCATAATGTTTGATCATTCTTACGTATATCTCAGAGGATTAGAAACCTTAGCGTTTTCAATGGCCAGTGGATTGTTGCAAGACAATTTAAAATAAATTAAAATTCCATATACCAACCATACCAACCTCTCATCCTGTCTTATTCTTTGCATGATAGAGCAATTGATTTTTGTAGTAGGCTATCATAGTTTGTTTTTCCTTTATTACTTTCACGCATGTTAAAAGAATACAGTTGTGCACTTGGCTTTTTAGTACTTGGCTTTAGTAGTTTGTTTCTTTACTCCGTGTTTTTTTCATGCATGGTAAAACAAAATAGTTATGCACTAGGCTTTGGGGTTTTTTTTAATTTACTTATGACCTTGACCTAGATTCGTTTTATAGACAAAAGAAACACATAATGTTAAACTAAACTATTACATAAGTTAATAAGTTAAGTTAATTCTAATGTTTTGATAAACAATGATTTCTGAAAAATGTGAGTTTTAATCCTTACATTGTATAAAAAACTCTTTGTGTTGTCGGTGGGGGAAGTGAGGGAATCATATATAAGACAGCTGTGGTCATAAGTGGGAAACATTTGTAGAATACACTTAAAACCAGATCAGCTTTGAAATATGATAAACTATTTACAAGAAATATTTATGATATGTAACTGTTAGGTACGTAATCTATGAGTTGAGTCTTTTAAACTCATGGGAAATTATGACTTTTAATCGTTTTTAAATAAGTTATTTGTTTTTAAATAACTACTTTACTTCTTTGCAATTGTTCGATTTCGAGCAACATGTACACGTTCGGCCGCTTAGAAAGCGACCTCCTTTAGCATTGGTTTATCATTAGCGCACAGGTCGTTTTCTAAGCGGCCGAACTATAGTTCATTATTACTTTAGTGATATCAGGAGTAAGTACACATGCAACCCTGGATGAGGAAACTCTCATTCGTATTAGAGACCCTCCTCATTCTAAGTTTTTATTTTTATTATTATTGGTTTAACCCTGTCATACATCCCAGCTCCAAGAGAGATGGGGAAGGGAGGGGGAAGTTACTTACATTGAACATACTTTCTTTATATGATAAATAGTAAAAAGTAGTGGAGAGTGGCTATATAAGAGAGAGATTCTTCAACGTATGTCAATCGCACTTCCATTTCAACTCGAAACGAGTGTTCCAAGATGAGGAAAGAGGCAAGGAATGCTAGAGAGAGGAAAAGAAATGAAATACTTAATATTGCATATGAACAATTGCGAAGTAAACTACCTTTTGTAAAAAGAAGTGATTCCAAATTTAAAACTCTACAACTAACCATAAAATACATTAGAATCCTAGAATTGCAATTGGAGCAAGCTGTATCACTTGGATTGTCTGAAACTCCACTTACAATAATGGGAATATAAAAAAATGTGTTTTAACTTCTTACCACACTAAAAACCGAGTGAAACAGTTGTAATGAGAACAATAATGTAGTATATAAATATATCTCATAGCAAAATGATCAATCTTTTATACTTTCACCTCTTACTCCAACCTTCCTTCTCCCACCCTTTTTAATGGATATATAAGGAGGTCCGTCACACTATAAGTCATTCACATTCTTACCATCAGTCACTATTAACCTTCGACCATGGCACCCAAAGAGAATATCTTTCCTAACGTACTGAATATGTTATTTAATATTTCTCAAGAAAACGATAGTGAAGAAGATGAAGAAATTGAAGACGAATTTGAATTGGATGTTTCATATGAAGAAGATGCTAATGAACAAAATAATGCAGAAAACACATTTGAGGAAGAAATTGAGTTGAGTAATTCTAAACTAATGAATGGAAATCCAGACTCTTTGGACATTTACAAAAATGTATGCTTAGAAGAAATGGAAAGTTTTAACCACCAAGAAACTCCAAGATGTAGCAATATAGAAGAACTAATTTCGAATGCTGCGAGAGGGGTTTATCCTGTTTGCCGTAGATTATTTCCTTCAGATTCTGATGATGAATCTGAATAAATTGTATTAAAGACTAGACTTAAAAAATACAAAAAAAATTAGAATAGTTCATTTTATGGTTATTATAGTGAATCATTTAATGATGTATTCTTGTTAAAAAAAAAATTATCATTTGACCTTGACCTACTTACAAGCTATTGAAGATAATTGGTTTGATTTTGAAAGTCACACTTTAAAACATAAAATATCCTAGTTTATCCCCTTCCACTTAGAGATATTATACCCCCTCCCCTACCTCCCTCCACCTTATTTGGTATAAAAGAGAGACGATTTCGTAGGGTGTCATTATTAACGGATGAACTATTGTCGAGTTAATACCCATACCATGTTCCGTTGCAATACTTGTGAAGCATTATTTAAAGATGAACTGCTTTTAAACATTCATGAAGAAATCGAACATAATATAGACGTAATAGAAATTGATAGGAATGAAGAACAACTGGAAGCAATAGATCATATATTAGCTCAACACGAATTTTCAAGAACTATTGGTAAAGATCCTACCTACAACATGTTTCGATGCAATACTTGTGCAGCATTATTTAAAGATGCGTTGCTTTTGGCCATTCATGAAGAAATTGAACATAATAGAGTTGGAATTGAAATAGATCAAAATGAAGAAGAACAACTGGAAGCAATAGATCAAATGTTAGCTCACCACCAAGTTTCAAGACCAAGTGTAATTCATTATGCACCAGCTCCACCAGTTGAGGTAGAATTACACGCCCATGCACTACCTGGTAGTGTTGTAACACACTTTAAGATTGATAATGCGAAATTGAAACTTGAAGAATTTATGAAAAGTGCAAAAAGGTTGGTAGTAAATACTTTGCAGAGTGAATTAAAAAGATTAAATTTTATAAAGTTTGGGCTGTTACTAGATGCTACGTTTACAAACACGCAAAATGAAATTTCTCCAAGAGGCTTCCTTACAAAAAATAGAACCGCTATGTTTTCAACAGACATTGAACAAGTTGTATCTGAATGTTTTGAGGAACTCTTGACTAAATTACAAGAACATGAAGGAAGAGGTTCTGGATGGGGTTTGTTAGACATAACAGGACTAGACATCAGAGTACACAAACATGGGTATGGAATTCGAGGAAGCAGCTACATCCCTCTACCAAAGAAAATAAGCTCAACCAAATCTTGTATCAACGTGCAAAACGAAGATAACGAATGTTTTAAATATGCGATGCTTGCAAAATATGTTAAGAATACTCCAAAAAATCCTAGCCGACACTATCACAATGTTCAGCATAAATACAACTTCCAAGGGGTAACCTACCCCGTTTCTTTATCATGTATCTCCAAGTTTGAAAAACAAAACCCAAATGCATCCGTAAACGTTTTTGCTTTAGATTCGTCTAACAACGTGTACCCTCTGCGAATTACAACGTCTGAACGTGTAGATCATACGGACTTGCTCCTTATAAATAAAGGAGATATAAACCATTATGTATATATCAAAGACTTTGCAGCTCTTGTATCTAAACAGTTGTCTAAATATAAAGGAAGAAAAACAATATGTAAAAGGTGTTTTTGTTATGTAAATAAATCTTTGGAAAGAGGAGGTTCACGATGGCTATTGGAACATCAACTTCTATGCACTCAAAAAGATACTGTAAAAATCAAATTACCAGATCCTAGTAAATCAAACATTGTCTTTAACAATACTGTTCAACAATATCGCATACCTTTAGTAATCTACGCAGATTTTGAATCGACATTGATTCCCATCGAGCTTTCAGATTGCGAAGCTAATAGACGAACCAAGTACCAAGCACATAAACCAAATAGTTTTTGCTTACTTATAAAATCAACATTGAATGAAGAACATCTACAACGCTTTGGTTTGACATCGCAGCCGCAATTGTATCGAGGTGAAGACGCCGCTAAGTTGTTTATGGATACCCTCTACGATATCGCTAAAAAAGTCGAAAAGTTGTATAATGGTATAATACCAATGAAGGTACTTGAAGAAGAACAGCTCGTACAACACGAATCAGCAGCATTATGTTACCTTTGTAAGAAAGAATTTACTGAGGATAATGTGAGAGTCCATGACCACGATCATCTCAGTGGCGATTATAGAGGACCTGCTTGCAATAGTTGCAATCTAAACTATAAGATACCGCGGTTCATCCCTGTAGTTTTACACAATCTTAGTGGGTACGATGCACATTTCATAGTTCCAGAACTAGGAAGAGATGATGGGCCTATCGATGTTTTAGCTACCAGCACGGAAAAATTCATTAGTTTCTCTAAAAAGATTGGAAAAATGAAACTTCGATTTATTGATTCTTTCAGGTTTATGCCATCAAGTCTTATGAAATTATCGGAAAACCTAAAAAGAGATAATCTAGTAGAAACACTTAAGATTGTTCCTCCTGAGAAGATTAATTTAGTGCTGCGTAAAGGAGTGTTCCCGTACGATTATGTTGATGGGTTACATAGATTCAATGAGAC
The DNA here is from genome assembly GCF_028750875.1 of Macrosteles quadrilineatus. Classification (NCBI taxonomy): domain Eukaryota; kingdom Metazoa; phylum Arthropoda; class Insecta; order Hemiptera; family Cicadellidae; genus Macrosteles; species Macrosteles quadrilineatus. The sequence goes on along the minus strand of NW_026542599.1, from coordinate 20,571,548 downwards.
TTCACTTCCTGCTCGTCATCATTTCTACAATAAGCTCAACGAATGTGAAGTTACATCGGAGGATTATGAGCACGCTTGTAGGGTATGGAACGAACTGAATATGAGGACCCTTGGAGAGTACTCTGATTTCTACGTAAAACTAGATGTAACCCTTCTATGCGACGTAATGGAAGAATTTCGAAACACTTGTTTGAATGCATATGGGTTAGACCCACTCCATTCTTACACGTCTCCAGGTTTAGCTTGGCAAGCCATGTTAAAAGAGACACAATGCAATCTAGAACTGCTTACAGACATTGACATGTTGTTAATGATTGAATCCGGCGTTAGAGGTGGTTTAACTCAAAGCGTAACCAGACACGTTAAAGCTAACAACAAACATCTTCCTAACTATGATGAAAAAAAAGACTCAGTATACTTAGGGTACTTTGACGCGAATAATCTTTATGGATGGGCTATGTCCAAACCGTTACCATATGGCGATTTCAAGTGGGTTGATCCAGACTCCATCGGCGATATATCCCTCATTTCAAAGTATGGCGATACCGGATATATTTTGGACTGTGACTTTGAATATCCAGAAGTCCTGCACGATCTTCATTACGACCTTCCGCTCCTAGCAAGGACCGAGGTACCTTCAAATGGAAAATTTCCTAAATTAATGATGACACTTTTTAACAAACAACGTTATGTTGCTCACTTCTGGGTGGTTCAACAAGCTATCGAACTCGGTCTTCATCTTACAAAAGTCCATCGAGCCATTCAGTTTTCTCAATCCTGTTGGTTAAAACCATATATTGATTCCAATACAACACGAAGAACAGCAGCCACGTCGACCTTTCAAAAGGATTTTTTTAAACTAATGAATAATGCAATTTTTGGCAAAACCTTGGAAAACAAAAGAAAACATAAAAATGTAAAACTAGTTACAAATGCACGGAAATTACAAAAACTAGTACAACAACCTAATTTTAAAACGTCAATTATTATAAACGAAAGCCTTGTTGCGGTGTGTATGAATAAAACAACTGTAAAGATGGATCGTCCTCTGTATGTAGGTATGTCTATACTTGACATTTCTAAAACGCATATGTATGACTTCCATTACAACAAAATGGTTGCTTACTACGGAAGGGACAACATTGGTATTACATACATGGATACCGACGCATTCAACTATTGGATAAAAACCCTGGATATGTATGAAGATTTAAGAACCTTTCCACACAAGAATGACTTTGATTTTTCCGATTACCCAAAGAATCATTCCAACTACGACGAGAAAAATAAGAAAGTATTAGGCAAGTTTAAGGATGAAACGAATGGTATACCTATGGAAGAACATGTTTCTCTCATGTCAAAATTATACGCATTTAAACTATTTAATCCTAACATTGTTGAGGACGATAGGATTGTCAAGAAAGCAAAGGGAATCAATAAGCTTTATTTAAAGAAGAAATTGAGCTTTGAACAGTACAAGAAATGTTTGTTTGAAAATAAAAGCGTCACTGCAACCTTCAACACCATCAGAAGCTTAAACCATAATCTGTACAGTGTCACAGAAGTGAAGAGAGCATTGTCTGCAAATGACGACAAAAGAGTGATTCTCGCTGACGGTATTCACACTTTACCATATGGTCACTATTCCCTTATGCCTATTACCAGATAATGTTTTCCTAATGATTAATATCAAACAGGCATGACATAAATAGTTTGACGACAGGTAATCTTCAGTTGCACTTTGGACCTAAGGGAGTAAACATAGAACATGGATCTAAAAAGCAAGATTGTAAATGAGCTGCATAAACCCGCAAGAATAAACTTTCCAAGAAGAAATACTGTGGTTAAGGGAATAAATGATTTGTATCAAGCAGATTTAATCGAAGTTAGACCGTATAGCAAAATAAATAAAGGATTCAATTATATATTGACAGTTATAAACTGTTTTAGCAAGAAAGCCGATGCCTTTCCGCTAAAAGACAAATCGGGCTCAACAGTTGCCAAAGCCATGGAAACTATCATTCAAAGAGATAAAAACACAATAAAGCATCTACAAACTGACGATGGTAAAGAGTACTTCAATAAACACTTTCAACAAATAATGAAAAAACATAACATAAACCACTACTCTACAAAGTCTGAGAAAAAATCGGCAATTATTGAAAGATTTAATAGAACCCTTAAAGGAGCGATGTACAAGATGTTTTCAAACAGAGGTTCGCATATTTGGTATGATGTTTTAACAAAGCTAATAAATGATTATAATAACAACTACCACAGAACGATTGGTATGACACCGAATGAGGTAAACGAGGACAATGAAAAACTCGTTTTACAAAACATTACTCACAATACTAGACCGAAGATAGAAAAAAGAAAGCCTGCAAAGTTTTATGTCGGTGACAAAGTCAGAATAAGTAAATACAAAGGAGTGTTTAGCAAAAAATACTTACCGAATTGGACGAATGAAGTATTTACTGTCTATAAAGTGCAGCCAACTCTACCCGAAACATATATTTTGAAAGATAATAGAGGACAATTACTGCAAGGTGGGTTCTACGGTCATGAAATGTTAAAGTCCACAGTCGGGGATGTTTATCTCGTTGAGAAGGTGTTAAAACGAAGTAAAGACAGAGTCTTAGTGCGTTGGTTGGGTTTTAAAGAAAGTGAAGACTCATGGATACCCAAAAAGGACTTGATCTAGACCAATCAACCAGTCAATCTTGAACCATCAAAGAGGAACATGGAGATAATACATCATAAGGAGCATTTCGACATAGACAATGTAGACCGATTGACTGTTGATAATGTTAATAACAACGAGGGTAGACATGGTCTGTTGTTTCCTAATACGGTTCGTTGCATTGTGACAGGTCCATCAAACTGTGGAAAAACAAATGTGGTGTTTAACATGATTACCAATCCAAAAGGATTAAGGTTCAATAACATATATATATTTTCAAAGTCTTTACAACAACCAAAGTATCAACTTTTAGATAAAATCCTATCCGAAGTACCAGATGTCAAATTTTTCAAATTTAATGCAAGCGAGAATATAATGCACCCGAACGAAGCTAAACCATACTCTATCTTTATATTTGATGACGTATCCTGCGAAAATCAGGACGCAGTTAGAAATTACTTTGCTATGGGTAGACATAATAATATAGACTGTATATATATAGGCCAGACGTATAGTAAAATTCCAAAGCAATTGATCAGAGATAACGCTAACTTTATAGTTATATTCAAGCAAGATGATACAAACCTAAAACACATTTATAACGATCATGTTGGTGCAGATATGAGGTTTGAACAATTCAAAGAGCTTTGTGGGAAGGCTTGGGCAGATAAATATGGGTTTTTAGTTATTGACAAAGACAAACCTGTGAAAAACGGTCGATATCGAATCGGATTTGATAAATTTGTTTTAATACACTGAAAAAAATTGAGATGGACATTATTATACCTGTGTTCAAGGTGCGAACATGGTTAAGCAAGAAAATTTGTTAAAAGAGATTAAATCTCTCAGTGATGCTATTAGGCGAAAAAATAGAGCATTGAGGTTGGGTATAAATGAAAGGGATGCATTTTTAGAATCAACATTTAAACCTGTTATCGAACCCATAAAAGAGATGACGCAAAAGCTGAGAAAACTTGGACCTTCTACAGAAGGAGAAATTATTCTTCCGTTATCTAAATATGAAGAGGAACAACATGAAATAGATCGTTATGAGGATACTGAATTATCCGAAGAGTCCGACGCATCTGAACCGATGGAAGATGTTAGGGATAAAGACATAACGGAAGAGGACGAAGAAGTCTCAGAGGTCGAAAGAAAAGAGGAGGAAATAACCAATCCATCAAACATAAGCAAGTTGGGCACAGAAATAGCATCCAAAGGTGAACTTGGAAGGAAGTATGTATTGAAAATGTTACACTCAACACCAGCTAACAGGAATTATCATGTTTACGGAGCGAGGCTAGAAAGAAAAGGAATGATGATCGGTAACAGTCTACTCGATGTGGATGAGGATGATAACATTTTAATTGGTGATAAGAAGTATAAAGGTACTCTGGGATTGTTTGAATTAATATTTAGAAGCAAACCGAGTAGATACAGTGCAAGAGACTTGAAACATTTCAAAACTATTTGTCACGATACAAACACTCATAGAAAAGGATATTTACCAGACAACCCGATATATAGAAATCGATCGGAAAAGTATAGAAACGTAATATCTGACCTGTTTCCGTCTAAAAAAAATCCATTAAAAAGAAGAGCTATTTCTTCAGCTGAAATAAACATACAACACAAGAAAATAAAAGTGAATAGTCCAACACCTTCAGGCGAAGGACTGTTAAAAAACACTTACAGCACAAACATAATCTATTACAATGATGCAAATAAATTAGTAGATCGTATGAGATTAATACATGAAGCAATAGAAGCAGGCCACACGGGTCTAGAAAACGAATGGGTGGCTTTAATTGATGAACTACGAAACAGACAAATAATAGTATAGAAGGAATGTATAAACACATTTGGTCAAGCAAATAATTAGCAGTTTAATTATGAGTGTGGATAAGTTTGGACGATATTCCGATCAAGGCATTAGATCGAGGTCTAATGCTAAAGGAGACAGGTTACCTGTAACACCGAATGGTGACTACGATATCGGTAATAAACGTTTACAATTTGTAAACGACCCTATTGAGAGTAAAGATGCTGTCAATCTACAAACATTACTACTGGAAACCTCAAACAGTCTTAAACTTAACGATGGTAAGGATTACAACTGTGGAAGTAGAAAATTAACAGAAGTCGGTCCTCCGGAACATTTTGATGACGCTGTTAACGTAAACTATATTGTAAGAGTTTTAAGTGAAATATTCTTTGATTTTTATAACCTTTTGGTAGTAAACAAACCGAAGATTGAAAAAAACAAAAAAGAAGAGTGGATCAACACGTATATTGTGCAAAAGTACTTTATTGATCATAAAACGATGAAATTCCGAACCTCTCTTTAAAATATAAAACAACCAGAGATCACCAAGAGTTAAACATTCCTTACAAAGAACCCGTATAGTACACTGTACTTGATATATCGCTATTGTGCTATAAATACCGATGATAGAGGTTACTCGTACCAGTCATCATCCAGAGCTATATAAGGAAGGAGGAGGAGTTGTGTCTTCAGCACTATCTCTACTGACGAAGCCTTTACGACATATCCCTTTCGGATCAATAGTTAATAAATCAATTGATTTACTGCCTGTTGAATTGCACATTCCTGGTTATCAATATTGCGGCCCGGGTACTAAACTGAAGAAACGCTTGGCAAGAGGTGATCCTAGAATAAACAAGTTAGATCAAGCGTGTAAACAGCACGATATATCGTATTCGAAGTTTACGGATTCCACAAACAGATCGATAGCTGATAGAGTACTTGCTGAAAAAGCTTGGCAAAGAGTAAAATCGAGTGACGCCAGTGTTGGTGAAAGAGCAACAGCGTTAGCGGTCGCAGCAGCAATGAGGGGAAAAACAGCAATAGGAGGTGGAAGAAGAAGAAGAAGAAGAAAAACATCTACAAAAAAACGTGGAGGTAATATAAGAAGGAAGCGAAGATCTAACACTGGCAAGAGAAAATCTAAGCAATCACTATGGTCAATGTTAAAAAAAGGTCAAGGACTGTATCTAAGACCGTATCGTGCGTATTAAATAAAAAGAACCAATTAATCATTCCTAATAAAGCGTTGACTAATAAAGACTTATTTCAATATGCATCTTGTTTAAAGATTCCTTTCTTCAGAGGAGTTTTTATGAAGGACGGGCTACCTAATAAAATGTGGAAAAATGAAACCGGAATAGTAAATTTGGATAATAGCGATGGACCCGGTACACATTGGGTTTGTTACAAGAAACTCAATAAATCCGTCTATTATTTCGATAGTTTTGGAAATTTACCTCCACCAAATGAATTGCAGCGATATTTTCGAACAGCAACGAATGTATTTTACAATTATGAAAGAGAACAACCTGATGATACATCGATTTGTGGGCATTTATGTTTGGAGTTTTTAGCAAAAAGTGTTAGTAACACTTAAGATGTCGTCCTATACCGTCTCGATAACGAGTAACTCATCTATAATGCGTAGTATACTTTTTCCTGCGTTACGATTGCAGAAGGATAAAATATGGGAAGCGGCTTTGTTAGATCTTACTACGTATAACTCTATTCCTAACATTGTTGAGGGGATAAACAACAAATTGCATTACTACAAAACGAAGGACAGTAAAAATGAATATTACGACCTTGAAGAGTATTCCCTCCCTACAGGATCCTACGAAATCGATGATATAAACGACTTAATACAGAAGAATTTGGGGAAAGATAATATTGCGATATTAGGAAACAACAACACAATGAAAACGGACATTACTTCAAAATATTTTTTAGATTTCAGTAAGGAGCAGACAATAGGTGAATTATTAGGGTTTACTAAATCAAGAGGTATATTAGAAGCTAACAAGCCACATACTGGAGATTCAACTGTAAATATCTTAAAAGTGACCACAATAGATATTACTTGTAATATTATACAGGGATCATACAGAAACGGAGAAAATAGTCATATATTACATACGTTCTACCCGTCTGTTCCTCCAGGGTTCAAGTTAATTGAAAGGCCTAATAATCTGGTGTACCTACCGTTAAACACCAGTTATATATCAGACATCGTTCTGAACATATTGGATCAAGACGGAAATATCGTAGACTTTAGAGGGGAACCTATAACTGTAAGGTTACACATAAGATCTACATCTTAAAAATGGGGTTGTCTTTTAAAAAGAATCCGCATCGCCAGGAACACATCAGTAGTTCAAGAGCAGTAGAAGAGTTAACAAGTGATAACCTACGCTTTCTGCAGAAGCTTGGATTTAAAGTTGTCAACCATGGACATACTGGATATAACTCACGGTCCGACATTCGACGAGACCTTATGGGAAAAGGAATATCACACTCACAACCCTTACGCTTCATCGAAATTAAATAATAATGATGAAATTCGGATTCCTATACAACAGCAAGATGTTTACACGCTGCCGAACGAAAGCTATTTGTATATAGAAGGAAAGGTTACAAAAAAGGATGGATCCGAAGGAACGACAGTACCTTTTATCAATAATGCAATAGCATTTCTCTTTGAGGAAATAAGATATGAAATTTCAGGTGTTACAGTGGACTCTACAAAAAAACTGGGAATCGCTACTACAATGAAGGGGTTAGTGTCTTTTACTCCAAACGAGAAGAATATTCTACTAACTGCTGGATGGGTCGCACCCGAAAGTGATACGATAACGCCTGACTCAAAGGGAAATTTTGACTTTTACATACCTTTAAAAATGTTTTTAGGATTCGCCGAAGATTATAGAAGAATCATAATCAATGTAAAACAAGAATTGGTGTTGTTACGATCTTCAACTGACAAAGATGTCATTAAAGCTGCTGCCGGAACGACTGAAGCAAATTTAGATTGGCGGTTGACTTTAAACAAGATTGTTTGGAGAGTACCGCATTTAAGGTTGGCCGATCAACATAGAATAACATTGTTAAAACAATTGAAATCTGATCGAGACATAATCATACCATTTAGAAGCTGGGAACTACATGAATATCCAGAGTTTCCTGTTACAAATCGACACACCTGGACTGTAAAGACTTCAACTCATTTAGAAAAACCAAGGTACGTAATATTCGGGTTGCAGACTAAAAAAAGAAACGTGATAACTGGAAACGCCGCCACATTTGATCATTGTAAACTAACAAATTGCAAATTATTTTTAAACTCCCAGTTTTTCCCTTACGATAATTTGAATATTTCGTTTGGTATGAAAAGATACAGCGTACTTTATGATATGTATGCTCGATTTCAAACATCATATTATGGAAAAAATAAACACTCCTCTAATATCACCGGAACAATTCGCCTCGAAAGCTCCAATTGTGGTTATAGATTGTTCTAAACAAAATGAATCTGTAAAATCTTCAAGCGTGGATATAAAGTTGGAATTGGAATTTGATGAAAATATACCCGAAGGAACATCCGCTTATTGTTTGATTCTGCATGATAAGATTGTAACATACACCCCTCTGACAGGAATTGTAAAAGTAGTGTTGTAGATGTAAACACTCGTTGTGGGAGGGTATAAATAGAACTCAGAGTAAACGGACAACTTCAGTTTATCCATACTCTCAGTCTAGGAAACATCGCTTTCCCAGATGGGATCATCGCAGTGTGCAACGGAAACAACAACAGCAATGTTATTAAAAGATAAAGAAAACAAAAACCAATGTAAAGAAGCAGTATCTGAATTTTTATCTTTTAACGAAGAAGAATCACGTACAGAAAATGATGAAAACACCAACATCGTAACTAAGGTAATCGGAAAAAGGAAGAGGAAACAAGAAGAGGAAATGCCACTACACAAGTTGATAGAAGTATTTCTTCGTATATCATATCCAGTTTCAAGATGTATGACAAAAATTATATCCATCGGTATGTACAAACCGTTGGATTATTCTCCTACTGTCCTATTAAATCATGGAAATAAAACTTTGTTGTTTTCAGAAAATGCTTGGGAATCGTTTATTAGACATTTGCATTTGATAGAATGTTATTTGGAGAATAATCTGTTTGGAAGAAAAACTGCAATCAGGCTCTCAGACTGCGACATAGAGATAGATGTTGTTAAACAACGAGGCGAGCAGCAAGTTAGATTTAGAGAGCTAACCAAACATGATGAAAAAATTTTACTTACCAATTCTGAATTTTATTTATTGAGTTGTGCTACATCATCGATAACTAGATACATGAGGCAGCTAGTTTTTTCTTCCCCTGTCGTAAAAGATTACTTAGTAGAAACGATGGAAAAACAACCAGACGTTCAGATATTGCATGGACCTGTAGATACATCGATTTTCAACCGGATACCTGAGGAGGTGGAAATGTGGAGACAAGTTAACGCATTGGAACAGAAGGAAAACATTGACGAAGAAAAGATAGATGGTTCTAGTTCTGTCAGTGTAACGGAGGAACAAGTGACAAAGGAAAACCACGAAACAATTTCAACAGAAGCAGAACAGACGAGTGATGTTCAAGGTGTAATGAATTTACAAGACGGAGAAAAATAGAAGGAATAAAAAAGAAACAACAGATAAGTTGTAGCTGATGGCTGATGTAAACAGGACAGCAAATATGTGAACATCACGTGGGGTAGGCCTACTGGGGGAAGGTGCCCACGTTAAATATACACCAACGCGCTGACAACTGTACGGCCTGATCTATAAAAAAGGGATCTACCGTGGTGTGGAAACCAGTTGTTATCTTAAAACGATATGGAGAGGAAGATTTCCTTCGCTGACAGAGTTGAAGAGATTCAAGAAAAACCTTGTGTAGTAGAATTTCAAGCTTTTCGAGGAAACAAAAATGAATATATCATAAAGGAACTAGTATTCCTAGATTTAAATACAGGAATTGTCTTTCCATTTCTATTTGAACCTCCATTCGCATTTAATAATCTCAACAGCAAAACGAAAGAACCAATAAATAAATTACGAGATACTTCCATTGTATCGATTGGTGTGAAGGGTTTACAAATTACAATTGTGTGTATTTTAAATTTTCAATAAAGAATTAAAAAAAAAAAATCAGCATATCGGTATTCATCCCACTACCGATATGCTGATTTTTTTTAAACCCAAACAACGACCTTGAAAATATCGATCCACCCTAGCTCTGACACGTCACCATGACGTAACCCACTACACCATGTCCTAGGTCACGTGCTAGGTCATGCACCGATGCTTATATAATATCATCCAGTGTAAAAAGGATCCATATTTAGCAAGGAAGTGATGGATATATTAGAAAGACTGGTTGACGGTGAAAGAAGCCTTACCTAACATTTGAACATATTTAACAGTGAAATTAGTTAAATTGAATAGTTTTCTGTACTACAACTAGCAATAAAAAAACATTCAAACAGTTTCACAAAAGGACAAACGATAAACAGAAATACGTTGGATTACAATACAACCAAGAGTATTTAATGAGAGTCAACATTTGCTTTAAATAAATAGTAAATTATAGGGTAAAGAGTGGGAAATTTGTTTTTATATAGCTTGATCGTTTGTACGTCTAACATTAAGCAATGTACAATATACCAAATGTTTGTTATTTTAAAAATCATTCAAAAACATAACGATTTGGATGAATAAACAAGTCTTAGAAATATAAGGTACTATGTTGCAAATGTGGCACATGGTTGTAATTAGTGGAACAATGCTCTGCCCGCATGTACCGCCAACTGTTCACGAAGAAGTAGAAACACTGTGTACATTACTTTTCCATACCAGTTAAATAGCTGATACACCTTGCAGGATTAAAGTGATATTTTAGTTTAGTTCTGGATTTATGTTTATAATGGTGACATAATAAAATAGTGGTTTTTAATAAGTTTTCTCACAGAAACATTGCAAACCAAAAATCCAAACACTTTTTGTAATATGTACATAATAACAAACTTTTCACTTGACGATCTTATAAAATGCAAAGACAAAAGTGGAAATATTTCAATTGCGAATGTTTGCTGTATACCAGATAGCAATCATAAACAGCATAAAAGAATGTGTATGATGGGTCTCTCATTAGTCTGTAGTGGAACTAGCTAAAGACAACATCTCATTAACAACAAATTATATCGCAAACATTGCAAAGGTAACATGTACAAATAGTTATCTCCAACAGTTTTATGTCGTATATATAGCTAATTTCTCAAATTTAACAAAATTCCTACTATGTTTCCAATAAAAGAAGCAAACTTTGAGTGTATAATATGCATGGACAAAAAAATCGTAATTTACTCTTCTTACCAATGCAAACACTGTTTCGCTTGCGACATGTGTGGATGACAATTTGACAACTGTTGTTACTGTAGTAGACCTAACTCTATGATCCAAATGTTTAGTTTAGCTTAGATCTGTATTAGGTTTAAGTTTGAAAACAATTATATTCCTCGTATGTCAATTTTGATTTTTCAATAAAGAATTTAAAAATCAGCATATCGGTACTTATCCCTTTACCGATATGCTGTTTTTTTTAAACCACAACAATAACCTTGAAAATATCGATCCACCTAACTTTCACACCTCAGCATGTCGTCATCATGACGTCACCATACCGTAACCCACCACACCACGTGCTAGGTCACGCACCATTACCACCAGATGCTTAACCGTCAATTAAGCACCACATGGCTCTTGTGACGTCACTCCTCAGCAGCCCTATGTATCCACTACTGACGTAGCCGTACAGTTCATGTTCAGTAACAGTTTGCAGTGTGAGGACGGAGTCAACAGCATAGTCAGAGTCGTGTACCACAGGTGGACCGCTCGAGTCAATTCTAGCTGCCATGTTTGACCCAACTTGGGTAAAATAGACATTGAATTCGTTGGCCACCAGTGGTCTTAAATCAGTGTCGGTGTGTGCGTATGGTTTGTTCAGAGTATATTGAGATAGTGGGAAAATGTAATGTTTGGTGCATCTACCCGCCAATTCATTTAAAACACTCCAAAACTTTTTAGGATTATCTTTATACCCCAAAATCTTTTCCCTATAATATTTATTTTTGGTTTCTCTAATATTTTTGTTAAGTTCATTTTTTAGCCTTTTGAAATTATTGATTAAAATTGTATTAAAGGGTTGTTTTTTTATCTGTTTACTAAGTTTATCTCTATCCCTAATTTTTATTACCAAGTCATGTGTTATCCAAGGCTTTAATTTCCTGAGTTTAGAATTTGGCTTTTTTAATGTTTTTGTTGACTTACTAACCATATCTTGGATTTTTGAAATCATGAGATTAGAACATGTATTGGTGTCATTTTCCTGTACAATGTCTGTCCAGTCACAGTCCTTTATGTGTGTACTCAGTTTATTTTTGTCTATGCAGGTGTACAGTTCGTGTGATGTACGTTCTGTTCTGTTGGAGAAGTTAATCTGTAGACAAACACTGTAATGGTCAGTTATCTCAGTCTTCGCAACAGCAGTTCGTAGTGCAGTAAAGTCGTGGTGACTTATAAAAATGTGGTCAATGGATGTCTTACTACCACCTACCTCTCTAGTTGGTACATTTATACCATTCATGAAACCACATTCATACAAGACATCCAAGTAACGCTCTGTCTTGTTGTCAGTTTCCAGTAGATTTGCATTGATGTCACCTATTAAAAAATAGGTATTGTTATTGGTTTTATTTTCGTAGTATTTTTCGAGAGCGGTAGTAAAGTTGTCAAGGTCACTGTCGTGAGTCCTGTACACAGATAGCAGATTACACCGCTTATCTTGATAAACAAAGTCTAAGGTCAACCCGTAAACGTCGCCCAGCTCCAGTTCCTTACATTCACACACATTCACTCTCTCACTCACATACATCAAAACCCCATCATTTTGATTTTTCCCTTTAGTTGTGCGATACAGTTTATACCCCTCTAAATGTAGCCCCTCCCCAACACCCCCATACCATGTTTCCCCAAGCGCAATAATATCAAACTTTAAAACTACTGATTGCAACAAGATAAGAAGCAACTCAAAATTCTTATTGTAACTTCGAATATTCATATAAAAAATGTTTAAAAAGCTTTTATTCTTACTAAAAACTAATCCTATATCATTTAAGAAATCTACTGTGGTACATTCAATTTGCCTGTAGTTATCACTATAGACATTAATATCTTCCATGAATAAAAATAATAAAAAAACTATTTATTAGAGCTAAAGGTAAATAAAAGATATATCTCAAATTTCTGAGAAAAAAAACAAAACAAAACAGACAACCCACTGAACGGAACCTGCAGCCGCTACAATAAAATATTCTGTAATTAAACATATTAAAAATTAAGAACAATAGAATTTACACTTTATCTTAAGACATGAAAAAATCAATAACCCCTAAACGTTCGATATATTTTTCTGAGAATAGAGTTAAGATAATTATTAGACATAAAACTTGAATTTCACCCTGAGTGGTTTTGTTAAAATATTGGTATTAAAATATTAGTTGTTAAGTAGCATTTTACTAACTAGGAAAACCTTGTAATTTGTCCAAGAATTTGTTTCAAAAGACAACAAAATATCAATTGATAAAGTTATTGAAATTTTTTTCGATAAAGAACAAACATTCTTTGCTAATAATAAATTGATAAATGAAGCATTGGACGATAAATATGAGATGTTGACATTGGACCTATATACTTTTACTACATTAAAATAATTTACAATCTAACAATATTCTGGTAATAAAGAAAATAAACGTGTTTCACTCCAGTTATCAATGTCATACATAAAGCAATTTCATAACATACTTTCATAAATAAAATAATAATGATAATAATAACTAATGTCGTGGTCATTATTACATTTTATTTATGGTGATAACAATTGAGTTTAGCTTTATGAAAAATATGAATTTTATAATATCAAATTTACTGTATAACGTTTTGTTACCTAAATCGACATTTTCTATCAAAGGACGTTATTAAGCACAACATTAATCAAAAAGGGTGGTTTATGGTCTAATTTCTTTTATTTAGAAATTTAAAACATATTATTGGATTTACAGACAAAAATTGTTATGCATCTATAGCTTGATTAAATAAATTACATACAGTGACTTATGAATTCATGAAGCAAATAATATAATTAATTTAAAAGAATTTACCTACAAGTGAAACAACAAAATTATAAAATGGTAAAAAACAAATAAAAATACTGAGCTGTGTACCTTATTAGTTGAGGGCACAATTAACACATAACTGTGTAGTGTTTACGGTGAAACCTTGTCGGTGTTGGAGCCGTTGTTGCCGCGCTGATTGCCACCTTCGCTGAGCCGTCGCTGAGCCGTTGACTGAGCAGTTGGTTGAGCCGTGGGTTGAGCCGCTATCGCCTTGACATCTATTTGTTTGTTTATTTTTAAGTCCAACTAAATAATTCCTTAAACCGATTTATAAAATTTACTAAACAGAGAAATTGATACATTAGTTTTAATATGATAATATGCCTTCTGGAGCCACTAACATGATCAAAAACAAATGACAACCAAAGGCGTATTGTTTACTAGCAAATGTGACCTATCGATAAAGGACATTGTGTCAATAGCTTTTGTGTTTCTGTAGGAGGTCCATTGTTGTCAAAGTTCTACAGAGACTGTTACGTCCCAGAAGACTAATTTAGACTATTGTTGTTCAGTCATGTTGTTTTACAATGCAACGTCTCACCTCAATTTATTAAGCTTCATGTAGGTTTTATTAGGTATATTCAAAAGTTTAATATTTAAAGGGTTGACGTAATGATGAAAATAATGCTAGGAGGTGTTACATTTACGTTTATAATCGTTCACAAACTGTATATTCTTTTGGGTAAAATTTTAATAAATGTTAATAAATATTTATACTTTAAAGACATATTACGTTAATTTGTTATAGCAAATCTTAAACTAGCATTAACAAATATTGTTAAATCAAAGGCTTAACTTACAATCCAATTTATACCTAGGTTTCTATGATGAAATGTTATCACCAACCCTTTTGTCTCATAGGCTAGCTAAACTTTTACGTTTCCATCTCTTACTTGAGACATTGTCGATTTGGTATAATTTGTTCAAACATTGAACATAAAATATTTACAAGGACATAAATGAAAACAACTTAGATACATGGCCATGATCCTCTTAATCAATCCTAACCACCGAAAATCAAGAATCGAACTACTGGGTTTGTTATTTATTTTGTTCTTTCTTTCATGATAAGGATAATTCTTTCTAGCAAAGGAATAACATCTTGGAAGCCAGAAAAAAATATTTTCCATGTGTTCATGAAAGTGCAGATTGGATAAAGTAGAACCTTGGTACAGTTTCTGTTTTCAACAACAACAACACAGGTTTTCTCTCTGGTGGGAAAAGCAGCCACTACTTGTATAATCTTCTTTCAAATAAACTTGGAGTCTGAACGTCGTAACTCATAAAACAATAAAAAACTAAAAAGTTTATAACATCATATTACACTAGATATTTAGATTACAATAACTTTGGTATTTAAAAACCAACTTTTTGTTGTGGTACTCTTCAGCAGCTGTTAAAAATTAACATTGCTCTTAGGTTGGGCGAATCCTAGATGGACGTTAGTTTCCCTGGACTCCATTGGAAAACAATCAAAGAACACAAAGACAATTTATAATCTAACAGTGTCATTATGGTGTTTGGACAACATTTTTGGAAGATAATAAACTCTTTAGCAGCTGTTTAAGATTATCCAAAATGACCACTAAACCCTAAGAGGACTCTTAACCCCAAAGTATGCTGGATTTTCTATACTGTCCATTAAAATCAGCTAATCTCTTTTCTAATTCAGTATTTTAATACAATTATATAACTTCTTTTAGCCCTATATTTAAAAGTAAAAAATATATATTTGCATCTTGAATGCAGTTCCGTAATTTATAGTAAATAAATAAAACGCTGTAAAGGTGCTACAGCAGCCAAAATAATGCACAACTTGTGTATCATACATCATGATCAATCTTAACAAGAACCCTGGGCTGATGAGCTTAGCTTGTATGTGGACGGTTTAATACAGCTTGGCAATGTTTGCTCAGTGTAAACCTGTGGTTGAGAACCTTTATGGTAAAACTATTATGTAATTTAATAAACGATGTGATTACAAAATATATTAATTTATATATGAAATGGGGAACGTCTGCCTACCAGTTCTTGACATTCTGTCGTCCAACCCGCATTGTGGTTGATTCACTTAAAATATTTTGGTATAACAAATAAAATAGTTAGCATAAAGATAAAATGCATTGTTAGAATTGAGTGATGAGACTGTTTTAAACTAAATAATACCATGACAATAAAATTGGGC
This sequence comes from Macrosteles quadrilineatus, assembly GCF_028750875.1. Lineage (NCBI taxonomy): Eukaryota > Metazoa > Arthropoda > Insecta > Hemiptera > Cicadellidae > Macrosteles > Macrosteles quadrilineatus. Next base: position 20,555,568 of record NW_026542599.1, on the reverse strand, counting down.
ATTAGTTTATCAGTTGATCTATGCAAAAAAACAGAAATTTAAGATTCTGCAATATTTTGTACAACATGTTTTTGCCATTGCTTTATTTAATGCCTGCGTTGATTTACTGAAATGTTTATCGTTTGTATTTTTTTATATGCAATGAAGTAACCCTACATGAAATTAAATGCATTTTAAAGCGAATGAGGCATTTAAGAAGTAGGTTAGATATGAAAAAACTATATCTTATCCAGACAAGATACCATGTAAGGTAAGAAATGCAAAAAAAGAATAGTTTAGGATAATATGATAAAAGTTCAGTGAAGATATTATGAATTTCATTTTAATGTCATCCTAGCCAACTGGTGATTTTGTGGCATATATTTATTTATTTCCTCCACTCTAAGCCTTACAAAGGAATTACTCATATTTGGAAACTGAAATAATCTTGTTTGATTTGTAGAGCTCCGTTACGGAAAACTCGAGACAAACAAGAGCTTCAAAGGAAATTCTCAGGCAATTGTGTCACTTTCTAGAATGTTCAGCGGAATGTTTGACATTACAAAAGATGTTTCAAATTAGTTATACGACTGTTTAAATATACGTTTAGGATTTATGATGTGCAAATTTCATCAGTTTAAAGATTCCGTGCAGTAACATTTATCTAACTGTCTCAGCAGTTCTCACATTGCAGTTCAAAGATTCTGTGCAGTAATATTTCTATATCTGCCTCAGCAGGTTTCATATTGCAGTTCAAAGATTATGTGCAGTATTATTTCTCTAACTGTCTCAGCAGTTTTCTCATTGTAGTTCAAAGATTCCGTGCAGTAATATTTCTCTATCTGTCTCAGCAGGTTTCATATTGCAGTTCAAAGATTATGTGTAGTATTATTTCTCTAACTGTCTCAGCAGTTTTCACATTGCAGTTCAAAGATTCCGTGCAGTAATATTTCTCTATCTGTCTCAGCAGGTTTCATATTGCAGTTCAAAGATTATGTGCAGTATTATTTCTCTAACTCTCTCAGCAGTTTTCTCATTGCAGTTCAAAGATTCTGTGCAGTAATATTTCTCTATCTGTCTCAGCAGGTTTCATATTGCAGTTCAAAGATTATGTGCAGTATTATTTCTCTAACTGTCTCAGCAGTTTTCTCATTGCAGTTCAAAGATTCCGTGCAGTAATATTTCTCTATCTGTCTCAGCAGGTTTCATATTGCAGTTCAAAGATTATGTGTAGTATTATTTCTCTAACTGTCTCAGCAGTTTTCACATTGCAGTTCAAAGATTCCGTGCAGTAATATTTTTCTATCTGTCTCAGCAGGTTTCATATTGCAGTTCAAAGATTCTGTGCAGTATTATTTCTCTAACTGTCTCAGCAGTTTTCACATTGCACGGTGCAATACGAAGATTAGAACATTATCATTGACTATATAGTCAATGACATAATTTACAACTTTAATGCCTACGACACACGACCAACGCGCGTCTACATGTACCGAGTTGTAATAAAAGTAGGCCTACCACATACCACCCAGTTATTAATTTGTTTTGCCAGTTAACGTTGTTTGTAATCTGTGCGTGTCTCCAAATTTCAAGAGACACCCGTAAAGGAAAGTTGAAGAACTTATATAAGGACGGATAATGGCGATATAATTCGCCGAAATGCATCTTCTGTGAAAGATACAATAGGATCAACCGGTGGACACAGCTAATATTTTAATGTTTTAGCTAACAGACATAATGTCCCAAGCAATCCTTATTTAATTAGGGTACTTACTTATAAGAAGGGAAAGACTCTTGGTAAACTATTGCTTATACAACAGCTAATATACCTATACATTTTGTGTTAGACCTATTTAAATATGGAATAATCTGGCAATTTCAAGGAAATATTTTTATAAAAATCCAACCAGGTAATTTAAATTTGCTTACTTGATTTGTTGTGACAGCCTTTATAACATAACTATATTGACATTCAGTGGTCATAATTGTTTAGACTGATCGTGGTTTATTAATCATTAAACACATTTTTAGTAATAGAAATACATTTAAAATACAGATTTCCATGTTCTACCCTCTATATCTCTAAAAGTAACTTTCATCTCATTTAAATTATAGTAGACCAAACTGCTCTTATATAGAAAGAAGCTGTAAATAAATTCGTAAAATAAGCATAAAGCTGTTTTTTTTTACTCCGACCACGACCTAAAACTTAAATAATTCAAATAGTAGATTTGGTTTAAGTGGTCTTCAGTACGTCCTAAATAACCTAAAATGCTGCATTAGAATTTAATCTTAGCACCTAGAAAAAAACTAATAGAATTCTTAAATTCTATAAATTATGTTTTTTGAGTGTATTGCATATTTTGTTAACGACATTATAAAATAACTACGTCAAAGAGAAACGCCCGCATAATTTACGCGGGTTCTGTTTATCGTCGAGTACATCAGTGGAAAAAACAATCGTTAATTAAATTTGAACCCTCTCAAGCCTCTCTGACACGTAACTTGATTCCTATTTTCAACTGAATTAACAATGTTAAGTTTAACTTTGGAAATTTGAAACCTCGAATTTTAAAATTGTTAAGATTAGCACTAGAAAAATAAATATGCTTAACTTCATCTACTGTTCAATATATCAGCATGATTAAAAAACAAATATTTTTTTAACTAATATAACGGTTTAAATACCTTCAGTCACCAGTTCAAATTAGTCGACTAATATGCCGACTAATTTGAACTGGTGACTGAAGGTATTTAAACCGTTATATTAGTTATTATAACCAGTTCAGGGGCAATCCCACATCTTATGATGTCGAAATTAAATATTTTTTTATATAGAAATACTACATTATATAAAGTTTTGATTATTAAATTTAGTCTCTTACAAAAAAAAAAAAAAAACTTAGGGTTTCAAATTTAAAATATTTTAATCATGTGTTAGTGTCACGAGGTTTTTTTGGTTACAAAGAGTTATAACATAAAAGTTATGAAAACCTGCTAGAGTAACAAACTGTTTCTAATAAAGTTATTATATTCAACAATTTATTATGATACCAATAATTGTTATACAATGAGGTTTTACTTTACGCATAATATACCGGTTTTAGATTGCCAAATAAGTAGCAACCAGTAACCAACCATTAAATGCTTTGTAATTTAATATGATGTTTAATTAATTAAAGTAAACATTATTCACACATTATTAACATTATAAACACTATTCAATTAAGTTGTTTTTCTTAATCCATTTGACAATAACCCTTTGAACGAAATTGCACTGCTTTACGAATTAAATAATAAAAAAAACATTTATGCATGAGTACAGTTAACAAATTGTAATTATACGGAATTTAGAAAATTAAAATCTTTCCATTTTCTATCTATAAGAAATTTCAGTAGACCGAAATGATAAGAAGCTGATACTACAGTATTTGACATTATAATTGCTTTCCTCCATTTGGTTTGTGGTTTAGGAGTTGACATTTTTTTTCCTTTCATCAATAACTACGCTTTGATTTTAAAATGTTTTCTTATACAATATTCATAACTACGATAAAAGTAGTGAGAGACTCACGATGTATTGATCAATATTGATCAAAACAATTATATTTAACAACATTAATCAACACGATTATACTTTTGATAGTCTAATTTCCCAACGCACATCACAACTATAACTTAAGAAAGGGATTGAGTTGTAATAAGGCGATCCGCCACCTTAAATATGATTTTTTTTATTTTTTAAGTGAATTTTGCTAATAACATTTTTGCTTGTTTTATTAGTGTTAGAAATAAGGTTTCCAGGTGGAATTATTTTTTTAACCCTTTTAAGTATCTTATAATTTGAAATGTTAACGTTTTTTTACGTTTTTTACACATATTTTATACTTTAAATAACTTTTTTGCTTTTTAACCATTTGGCTTGATTTTTTTTAATTTTTATTCCTTATAGCTTAAAGAAACTTTTGTCTTATGGAAAATAAGATAAAATTGCTAGGAAAAAAGTTACAAACAATTAAAAACACATAATATTTATAGTTTTTTTTTTTATTTATAATTTTTTTTTTCACAGTTAGTTTTAAAGTCAGAGTGTTTTCCATAAGACAAAATATTGGTAATATAACAATGAAATAGTGGTAAAAATTTCATAATTTTATATAATATACTTTAGAAGTTATTCAAATTTTTGTACCAAGAAACACGGAAAATCCAAATTTTGGGAAACAGAGTTTAAAGTTGAGGCTTACTCAGGGAAGCTCGATACTGAAGCTTGAAGCGTAGCTGAGTCAATATTTTATTTCATTTCTTTTTGTATGAAAAAATAATCAGATTTAGATAAAAATCTACACACATACTCAGAAAAGTGTGTAGAATAAGAAAATAACATATTTGGAAAATTAAAAAAATTTTAAAAATTGGCCATTTAAAGGTGGCGGATCCCCTTAATATGTAATAATTTATAGTCTAAAAAATAAAATTTTTTTAACCAAAACTAAAGAATTAACAATAATTTAAAAAAGTACAATATGCACAGTAAATGTTGCACACAAAATATGTATGATTGTATGTATTGGTTGAATCTATCCATTAAAAGCTACGCAGCTGTTTGTAATAAGATATTAGTGAATACTTTCATTTACAGTCCTTTTTAATTTTGTGAAAACGATAAAATCTATACCACAAAATATTGTATATTAAAGCTTAGAATATGTCAATATAGCGCTACAACTTTTTATCATAAATAAGTTCTAAACTGACAATGAAAGTGCTTTACAAGGAATACAATATAAAAGGACGTAAAACTGAAAGTTAATTTCCTTTAACGAGAAGCTATTTTCCGCTTTACTGTTTATAACATTTTAACAACACCAGTAGTAAAGCTTAAGTAGTTAAGTAGCTAACCTTATCTTAAGTAAATTTCATGTATTTTTCAGCGTTTATTTGTAATATAAGTTAGAACTCGTTAAGTGAATGATGTTTTGTTGGAAAGTATATGTGATATTACTGGGAAATAGAGTATATCAATCGTATATGTTTTCTGAGGTAACCGTTTTGACGAAACGTCGTGTAATAAATGTTAAATTTAAACAAAAATAACGAAAAATGATATCTATTCTAAGATACATTAGTAAATGTAGAAAATTTACCTAATATTTCTTTCAGAAACCATCAAAGTTTTGCATTCTCACAAACCATTCACCGTAACAAAGTTCTGTTAACTAGCTCAAACCTATAAGCACGGAATATTACCCTTGTAAAAGGTTTTTTTTTAAGAGGTTGGCTGCCTCTTTTAACCTTGCATTTGCCAGTCCACATAGACTACAGATCTGTGCGTGGAGCGTATCCAGCAAAGCAAGGAGTGAGCCGGTATAGTACGAAGGTGAACTGTACTGATAAAATGTTTTCGGCATTGACCAGGATCCGAACCCACGACATCGCTTCCTTGGACCCGAAGTCGGTGACGCTACCAACTGAGCCACCGACTCACCAAACTTTTTTGATAAATGACTAGGTTATACTTGTCAACTTAGATAACTATGTTGATTTTTGTATTGGATAGTTAACTCCTCTTTAGTCATAAGAATGATAGTTCTTTTTTGTAAAAAACCCGAGCTATGTCATTCATACTAAGCTTTCTTTTTAGTAAAGTAATACTAAATTTGAAGTTTCAAAAAGGACAATATATTATTTTTAGATGTTCACAAATTTTTATTGCACTTGAATTTTTTTCTCTCACCATTCATGATTTAATACATTCATGAATATTATCAGATAAACAGCTGATTCTTGAAAACATTTTGTGCTACTCTTAAGTGATCTGAAACCTAACTTATATTCAAATACGGTTTAGATCTAATCTACTAAGATGTCTGATGGTTATTGCTTGAAAAAAATGTATTTTATGTTGAAACCATAATTATTATATTCAAAATTATTTATAATTATAATCATAATAAACATGTTATTTAAAACCTGATACGTATAATTTTAGTTAACTACAAGATTTTCAGGTTGTTCTTGTTTATTATTTTCAGATTATCTAATCTTGTAGACAAATCCAACAAAATTCACATCGTTGGTACCATAGTTGATATTTTACCGCATATCTATGGGCTTTTAATAATCGAAGCTGTAAATCCAAAACCAAGCAAACTAAAAAAAAAATAATAATGTATGGTTGTAAAAATCAATTTAAAAACAAAATTGTTAAAATTATTGTACATCTCACTGAAATGTAGAAATGTTTTACTTTACTGGACTATATATAATTAACCTATACTAATTTTGAATTGGGGTTGTATCTAAGTTAGTAAAGTATTTATTCATTAATGTCCTAAAACTAAATACACATTGCCATAACAATTTGATTGTAAAAATTATGCTGACATATATTTGGGTTATAAAAAAATAACAAGATACGATTAAACTGTATTGATAGATTTTAAATCTCATGTAAATTATTTTCGAATTTAATTTAGCAACATTACAAACAATCTAATTAAAGACTTATGTTTATTTCGATGGTCGGATCTAGTATTGTTTTCTGAGACTATATTATTGTCTTTGGAATAAAATCTAGGAACATTAAAACGCAATTTGCAACGTAATGCGTCGTCGAAAGCTTGTTTACATTGATGAGTCATTACATTGAGCGATGGACTTTAGTGGTTTGGAACAACCAAGCATGCAACATTCAGTTTTCCTATTATATAAACTACATTCATTCAAAGTTGAACCCTAGATGTGATCCCTCTTTTCTAACCATTAACTATTAGATTTGTTTTAGTTGTAGTAATTTTGCACTGATTTCAATTACAAATTTAAACCATTCAAGACACAATATTTATGAATGAACTGGTAATAGACGAGTTAGCAATGTCTTTTAAGATTTAAAATGTTGTCGATTCTAAAATTGCTAAGAAAAAAATAATTTAAGTTGGTGAAAACAATGAATAAGGAAAACACAATACAGTAAAATACAGAGTGACTAGTCATATCATTGTTAAAAATTCTTTATGTAAGTACAAAGTAAATGATGTGTGATGATGCATGTAAGAGGTTCCAAGTCTAAAAACTTGCTTCCCTAAGAATTATTTTAAGTTTTTAAGACTAACCATGTTTTCAACACAATACAGTGATTTCTCAATTATTAACTGTAAAATAGATTTGGGTGGATGATGTCATTTTCGTGTTCTACATTACATTTTGCTTATGAATATTAAAAATTGATGGAAGATTAATGGTAAAAACTCCATTGTAAACCGTTCCAAAAATTAAAATTAAAGTCTATGATACAATTTTTAAAAACGTTGGTTAATTGCATTTTGCGACAATCTGTATATAGGACCCATTTACAGGTATTTGAAAAAAATTTCAGTATTGAGTTTGAAAACGTGGTTATTATTCAAAAACTTACTCTGAGAAGCTATTTTTAGACACGGTACCTGTTATATGCAGCATCACACTTCATTTACTTTGGACTTACATAAAACATTTTTGTAACACTGATGACCAGCCACCCTGCTGTATATGTGTACATGTATGTTACAACATTGTAAAATTAACCTAAAGTAAAACATGTGCAATGAAAGAAGTACCTTATTATCGTATCTTCATATTTTACCCAAAAGAGATTGATCTGACTTTCAAATTCAAAATCGAAAACTGAAGTGTAATTTATTATATACAGTGAACGGATAGAGAAAATAAGCCTAGTTTCCATTTAGACTTTCCATTAAGGCTACTAAATTGATCTACCGCTATACAAAAAATATATATACGCCAAGATAATATCACTGCCGACATTTTGCAAAAGTAAATTGCTTTCCAACGTCGCACCGATGCTTGTATCATAACGGAAGATCAAACTAAGTGGTTTTGCACAGAGTGCCAATACTTTCAGGTAAAGTTTATCACTAAAAAAGAAAACAGACACGTATCAGTATCTATGTAGTAATAAGATTTCAAGCATTTATTTCATGCATTACTCTAATTACAAACAGCTTTTGTACATTACTTAAAATTATGTAGACTGCATAGTTTTTACATATGATGTAATTTTTGTTTTCATATTCTTGATTACAAGTCGTATTATAAGTTATATCAGCTGACATGACGTTGTTGGCTTAATGGAGGACTTAGTCTACTGCGTAAAAATTAATAGTGCGATAAAAATATACACTTTTCATCCGAAATTTGCTTCAATACAGCATAATAATTAATATTTATATATTTTTAGTCAAGTATGTAATATAATAACGACATTGAGTGGTTATTACAATGATAATTGCTTACACAATATTTTGGGACAATCCTTTTTAAAACTGTTTATAGGAACATATAAAAGAGACAGCTTTATTGAATGTGTCGATCCTTACGGCAGGTCTGCAATAAATTACATAGCTTACAAACTTTAAAACGACAAGCTAGGAGATAATTTAGCAAATTTAACAGGAACCTTTGAAGGGTATGCGTTGCTAATACTGATTGAGGAGTTACCCCTTTCACCATTGATCCGATAAGTCCACAATGCAACCAATATTGACATGGCTTCGCCACCAAAATGCCATTGTTTCTGGCTATTTCTGCCTCCTGAGGTACTATAGAGTTATATCTTTATTATTCCAATACCTAAGTCAAGTGTTTTTAAATAAATTTTAATTATTTTTACACAAGCTACTTTGCCAGCAGTGGGTAAACACAAACACACACACACACACGCACACACACACACACACACACACACAGGTGTACATGTGACCAGCAAACAAGGCTTTAATAGTACATATTGTCTTATCACATCAAACACGCCACATCAATCAGTTAAGTCTACTTAGTTGTACCTATAGACCGTCGTTTGATGCTAGGAGTAAACTATGGCTCTACTGGAACATATTGTTGTTGTATTTATGTGACATAAAGGTGTGCCTAATACGTAATTGTTTGAAGGTCAATGTATTGCTGTCGTCAAAGTTAAAATTCGGTTCTCGAAAACAAATCAAATTTTTTTTTTTATTGGGAAATAATGAGTATAATATGTTATAATTTACTTAAATAACAATATAAATTGAGATTGAAGTGTTCAATACAATTTATTTATCCGGCCAATTTTAATCGTGTCAACTGTAATTGAAGAATTCCAATAACCACTCTTAATTTCGAACCATATGTTCAAGTGCAACATGAGTTATTTAATAATGCTATTTTCATGTTTATGATCAATTTTAAACTTATATATTTACATCTGACGATCAATATACCAATTTTGCTTACTTTTTTTTAACAAAAATTAATAAAAAAATTATTTTACTGTAGTCTGTCTCTATGATGGTTATGATATATTGAGTATCAACCATGTTTATTTCAATCTAGTGTTAAAATATTGTAAAAGACGCTTTACTATTCAATCAAATGTTGTACTGTATGTAACGGCCGTTTAACGAAAATGTCTTCTGCATAGCTAAAATCAGTAACTATAAGTGCAATATGGTTAACCACAACATACAATCACTTGCATGTAAATCGTCTATGAATGTAAATTAGCTTTGAGCATTACATTATCCCTGTGTTAACACTGCGCTCACTTAACATGCAAATGGAAGTGGAATTGAGAGTTTTCTACTGTTTATTTATGTTGTCTTATTTCGATGTAAAATTTATAAGTTATCACTTTTCTTTATTAAAGATTTTGTTTTGTTTTAATAATATAGTTTTTGTTTTAATTAATAACATTTTTTAACTAAATACCATGCATTGCTATTTTTATTGCCTATTTCGGTATACAAATATTTTTGGTTAGTATCAATAATTTTAAATGTAATATAATCATAGCATGAAAAGGAAAAGTAAAACAATGTATACGAGTATGTTAAGCTTTGGTAAATGAATAACTAAATTACTATACTCCGCATAACAAAGACATGTAAAGTAGACTTAAAAACACATGTAAGCTTTAGTTCCAAGTAAACGAGAGAATTGTATTATTGTTAATCCACTTTGGCAATACTGTACTCTATATCCAATTTGATTGATCAAACAGTTATAAATATACTTTGGAATAACGATCTCAGAGCTTTAGCTATTCAAATACATTCGTACGGATTCCAAACGTAGAAAAAATTTACTACATATATTTCTAATTTGGTTAGTTACTATATGAAATGACCAATTCTTTTTATTTATTAATGAATTAAATGTTTCTAACCTTATTGTCAATCACCTAGAACCAGTGTCAATAAAATTTTCTTGCTAAAATATCCTGTATATTCAAATATAAATAATGTATTTATGTATAAGTTTAACTCACAAGGATATATAAACAAAGCATCAACTAATCAGGGTGTGGGACTAACAGGATAGTTGTTAGACGATACAAAGTTGTGCAAACAATAACAATGTAAACCAAACATTGCTTGGTGTAGGGCGATTCTAGATTATTACACTTTCCAAGTAATTATTGTCTTTTAAGATAACAATGTCTGTGGTTTGGATCCAATGTCATATTGCGTGACACTTCATCGAGGTGAATTATTTATCTTAGTTTATTTGGAAAACTATAATGCATAAGTTTAAAGCTAGCAGATGTAAAAATATGAAGTCGAAAAGTTACATATAGTAATGTTTTGCTTAAAAATAATTGCAGACTGGTTGAATTCACACAAATAACAATATGTTAGAGTATAACCTCTGTCATATGTTTCCTCCTATACCGTTTAATATGAGACACTTTAATAAGGGGTCAAAATTATGTTATAAATTGTTATTTTTAACATTACAAATTAGTACGTGCATGTTTATATTATATTCAATAATGTATTCCTATACGCCTGTTTATTTGAAATCTGAATTTTTATTTACATATAATATACCATTAAAATACTTTGTGAAAACTCAACCCAGTAAAAAATAACACCTATTGTTTGAAAATATTATTTTTGATTTTATCACAAACTGTATAACGAACTTTCAGGAAGTTTCCCAAAAAATGATAACTTGGTATGTTTAATGATTAAAAATAAACTATTTTTCATACAACTCATCGTGGAGTTAATTAACTCTTTCACGTAGACCAATTAGAATCGTACAAACTGTTAATTGGAACGACACTACGTCAAGCGTGAGATTGAAATGGATTGAAACACTTCAAAATGTTTAAATAAGTAATATCAACGACTATAGATTTGAACTCAGCGCTCAAATATAAATTGATATAATAACAACTAGCTGTTGGCCCGTCCTACGTACGGGGATCAAGTAGTCGATTAAAACTGAATATAATATAATTAAGAACCGCTAGTTTACACGCATAAAGAAATAATCTGCAAGTGTTAATAGGGAAAATCATTTTGTAAACAAATATCACGTGGCTACCAATTTCTTTTGAATCCGATTATATGATATGCATTTCAAATCCGAAAATTTTACATTAAAACAGTGACTTGAAAAGCATTGAAGTAGGATTGGTGAGAGATTCCTACACATTGGTTTAAAATACAGTAGCTACATTACTCCTTTCATTGCGTACTATCACTTAAAAGAGTACCTTATTTTACCTCAGTGGCCACTGAAACCATTAATGGGAGGATTTTGGCTTCCCACTCTCTTCTATCCGTTGCCACTACTGTTGTTCTAATGTTCATCCCAGTCTGGAGAAGTCTTTCATTGCTTGGTCCTCCAAGTGGTCGTACTTATTGTTCTTGGAATACATTTTTAAATTCGATGTATTTTCTCTCCTCCACCATATCCTGTACTTCCGAGCCTTTTACTTCTGGAAAGCAAAGCAGAAAGCACCCCTAGATGGGTGTTTAAGCATCACTGGTTATACGTCAATAAAGATTAGTCTGCTTGATAGAAAACCAATTAAGTGTTCTTTAATAGATTTAGATATCAGAATAAAAGGCTGGATTTCATATAACTTAACACATTGCGGACTTGCGAGCAGCAATGAGAGCCAGAAGACTTGCTACCAGGGCCATAGAAGCTGTAGACAGGCGTCGTAAGTTGGATGCTTACATAGTGGCTCAGAATCAATAGGCAATCTCAATATCATATTTTCAATTATAACCACAATTTTATATTGCTGTTATTACAAGTAGGGTAGCTGTACGGCAACAAGAGTCAGCTCAAACTGAAGAAAAGGGAAGACGGGAGCAAACATAATCAAGGGTAGAGGGGATCTCTTTTCAGTGCTATGTGTTCAGTGAAATGTTTTTCACTGTATATACGACCTAGGTAATATGTATTTTGAAAAAAACTAGCCATTTATTCTGACACCAAATCGATTATAGAACACTTTGATTAGATTTAGACTATCTTTGGTCATCTTGTCTGAAAGAAATCATTTTCTTTACTCCTGTTTACAAGTTTGAAGGAATATTTGTTTTAGGAATGGCTAGGAATCAAAACAAGGCTGGACAAAATTAGAAAGACAACATTGGAATAGAAAACCTGTTCCAACGAGTCACCAAATGTCTCTATACAAATTGATATGGCATAGAAAAGGTGAATAATTTACTGTGGTTTTGTAAATATAGTTTAATGTTCATATAATTTTTAACTATGCTTAAACGTTATTTACTTTTGAAAAAGAAAAGCAACATGATAATAGTAATGGGCATGTTTAAGAAAATTTGTAAACTGAAAAAAACCCTAAGCGGATTAAGGCAAATATATGTTTTGTTATAAAAAAGTTGATGATATGAACAAAGGTTGACATTCGTTAAAAGACAGTGAAATCAATAGACATTGTGTTCATATTGCTTGTTATCGGTAGTAGTTTGCCGAAGTTGAACAAAGGATGTTTTGTCCTTAAAGGCGTAATGGAAAAATGTCTGCTTACAGATATCATATGTTTCGGTTTATGTACATATTGTTTTAGTTATAAAAATTAAAATGGACGCCATATTGATACCAGTTAATATTTCCTATGAATATTATTGTGCAAAAATATTATGATGTAAAAAACTCGCATACAATATTTCATAAATACATTTTAAAAAGTTGATAATACATAAATTTTAAGTACAAAGAAACAAAGTTTCAAACTGTTCAAAAAGTTTAGAAAATTTGTACCTGTTTTGTTGTAGTATTATTGCTTCTTTAACATACTCAAATTTTTTTTACTTATAGGACACTCTGTATATAACACGGATTGTACAGCAGGAAATATATTTTTATTATATTTTTGAAACTTGGCAGTATAAAACAACGTTTCGAAATAGGCTACTTTAGAAGAAATTTAAAATTATGTAACGTGCCGTTTTTCCCGCTCGGAATATATGCGCTATTCCGTAGTTAAGCGGGAAATATGTCACCAACTCTCGCCAGCGGATCGCTCAAGTCGGCGTGCTGGGAAGTTTCCAGGGTTCAGATAAAAATAATTTATTTAATTGACTCAACAACCTAGCACAGGTACAGGTTTGTATTTACGCAAAAATGTAGTGTGAATCAGGTGAACTCAGTACCGGTAACCAAAAACGCTACTGTACCATCATCATCGTTCACACCTGGGAACAGCTAATTAAATCAAATTTAAAAATAATGAAAACCCGTTCAATGAAATTTTGAAACAATTTAATGTTGCAATTTCGTCAACCTCAACACTTAAGAATATTACTTAGCTGAAATATACTTAGCGCGCTCCACCCGACCTCGTGTTCGCACGACCTGCAGAGACGGGTTCAACTTTGCCCGCTTTGCCGCAGCAGTTCAACACCTACTGAATATCCCGGCAAAATATCCGCTACAACCCCGTCACCCTCAATATATATTGTAAACACAATATTAAACGAAATTTGTATCCCTAAAACTCTTTATTGCCACCCACGGGAGCCCTAGCATACACTAAAGCGGACTTATACAAGTTCTAACACCCGACAAAGATCCTACCGTGAGTTGTACGTCTAAAAGAATAAAATGAGGGTTTATCGCTAAATAATAAACAATAATAGTACACACTATTAAGATAAAGCCGGCGAATTACCTGTATACTCCAGGGATCTTCACTGACACTAAAGCACACGTTTAGCAAAATCACTAAAGTAATCACTCTAACGTCCTAACTCTCGCAATCGCAGGATTAGAATGTCGTCGCATCCCTAGCCCACAAGGGATCTCCACTACTTCCCCCTCCCTAATCCTCTAGGGATGGGGCATCAGCTGATTCACTTCCCAGCTGATCGGTGACGTCACGAGTTCAAACTTGGCGCTGTCACAACACAACGCCAAGACAGCCGACTAGTAGTACAGGTTATGTTGTTAATGTTGTTATGCACCTGCGCCGACTGTGAAATTATACGCAGAACTTTAATATCATTGCTGGTTTAAACAAAAAGTATAATTTCCACCCGTGACGTGTAGCTTAGGGTCCGACAAAGTGTATGCATGTTATGTACGTGATATTGTATTCGTGATCGCGGTTCACTACCCTAACCTAAACAACAACTTTGACCGTACTTCCCAAAGGTGTATATTAGGTATGGGGGTTACCCGGAAACGGTTTATCACTCGTTTTGTACACAACGATGCTATACTGTGACTTGTGAATCTCAACAATAGTGTCTTTAGTGATTTGCCAAAAGTGAGGTTATCCCTACTTCAACCCTAGGATAGGCCTAAAACAGCCTATTTACCTTACCATGATAGGTTTACTACTATCACCAACCAGGTAAGGAATAGGCCTACTGATAATTAAATAATAAATACAAAAACTTAACCCCTCTATAATTTTGACCCATTACACCCCCCTCCTACTTCGGGGAGCAAAAAAAAACCAACAAAAAAAAAAAAGATTCCATGCCTAGGGTTTGAAAAAAAAACCTAAGTCACCCTTTCCACAAAAGGCTTCAGATCCTTCACGTGAACCACATGAGGGGTTTTAGAGCTAACGTCTTCCACCTCGTAGACATTCACCCCCCGTTTACCGGTAATTACGCACGGACCGTGAAACTTTGGAGCCAGTTTGCCTACCACGGCATCCGCCGCGGACGATAGTACGTGCGCTCTTCGCAAAACCCGGTCACCGATCTCATAAGTCACCTCACGCCGCCTCAAGTTATAATATTTGGCCTGGCGTTGGTACGCAGCTTTGAGGTTATGATGGGTTTGGCTATAGAGCTCCCGGAAGGTTTTACAACGACCTTCATAGACCTCACCCACCGACGGTTCAGCCTCCTCCCCGGAACTCTCAAAGGACGTCCCGTAAATCGTTTTTGGGGGTTTTAACTCCCTCCCAAAACAGAGCATCCCCGGGGAGAATCCGGTAGAGTCATGTCTAGCGGTGTTCACGGCAAACTGGAACTCTTCCAACAGCCGGTCCCACCCCTTGTGATTGTCCTTCACAAATTGGGCAATCATGGTTTTCACCACCCGATTCGGACGCTCAACCGGATTTGACTGAGGGCTATACGGGGCCGTGGTTTGCAATTGCACGCCCCATTCAGCGGCCAGGCTGCGGACTATTCGAGAGACAAACTGCGTCCCATTGTCGCAGATCATCACCTCTGGAGCCCCATAACGCAGCAACACTGTCTTCAATTTCTGGGACACGTTCTGGGCGGTTGCGGCTCCTATTGGAGCTAGCTCCAGCCACTTACTAAATGTGTCCTGTATCACCACCAGAAACCGATGGTTATACCGTGTCCTTGGCAAAGGTCCGATGAGATCCACAGAAATTGTTGACCAGGGACCCTTTGGGCGTCGGAAATACATTTTACCGGCGGGTTTCGTTTGTACCACCTTGTAGGTTTGGCATTGAGGACAACTCAGGACATAGAGTTTTACATCTCCCCTCCAACCCGGCCAGTAATACCGAACGGCCACCCGGGCCATCGACTTCTTAACACCCAGATGCCCTGCCGTCGGTAAATCGTGGTTCTCTTCTAAGACAGCTCGCACCCGGTCAGGGGGAACACACATCTTCCAGACTGGGTTTTCTGCATTGCCAAACGAGCGGTATAACTGCCCAGCCCTAACACAGTAATTCTTAAACCTACCGGGCCGGTTGGTCACCAATGCGAACATACGTTCGTACCATCGATCTTTAATAAACTCCTCGTCCGGTTCATTATCACCAGGAACGAGTGTAGACGCGCCAGTTTCATCACCTGACGGCATAGAGTCCACTGATGGCTTGTCACCCTCTACAGCCTCACTACCTTCCACGGCAGCCACCCCCGTTGGGTCAAGACAGGCTTCGTCACCCAAATCACTTGGCCCCAGGCCCACTGGATACCTGGATAAGGCGTCGGCTACCCTGTTTAACGTGCCTTTGCGGTACTTGATTTCAAAATCATGTTGCTGGAGCTCCATGACCCACCGAGCTAATCTACCGCTCGGTTCACGTAGTTTCATGAGCCAGCTGAGAGCAACATGATCTGTAATCGCCACAAAGTGGTAGCCTTCCAAGTAGGGTTTAAACTTTCTGACTGCCCAGACCAAGGCAAGACACTCCTTCTCTGTGGTAGAGTACTTGGATTCCTGGTCAGTCAGCAGACGGCTCGCATACGCGATCACCACCTCCTTGCCCTCAACTTCCTGGGTTAAGGCGGCACCCAGCCCCACATTCGAGGCGTCAACCTGCACCGTGAAGGTTTTACTGAAGTCGGGGCAGGCCAATACGGGAGAAGAGCACAAAAGCTCCTTCAACTTCCGAAACGCAGACTCTTGCGCATCACCCCATTGCCACTTTGCGCTTTTCTTAAGCAGATGTCGTAGAGGCGCCGACACCGTCGCAAAGCCTTCAATAAAGCGCCGATACCAGGACGCCAGACCCAAGAAACTACGCAGCTTCTTGATATTGGTAGGTATCGGGAACTCACTAATCGACTGAACCTTCTCAGGGTCAGTGGTTATCCCCTCAAAATTTACCACGTGTCCAAGATACTTTAACTGGCGTTTGCAGAAGTGGCATTTTTCGGGGTTCAACTTCAAGCCAGCAGCACAAAGTCGGTCAAATACTAGTTTCAGAAGTTCGAGGTGCTCCGCAAAGGTCGTCGACACCACTACCAAGTCGTCAAGGTATGCAAAGACCTTAGGTTCAAGTTCAACACCTATAACCATATCAAGTAACCTCTGAAACGTCGCACCGGCTGAGTGTAATCCAAAGGGCATAACGGTAAACTGGTACAGCCCTCGGCCGGGAACCGTAAACGCGGTTATCGCCCGGCTTTCAACTGCCAGAGGTACCTGCCAATACCCACTCTTAAGATCCAAGGTGCTGATGTACTTGGCTTGGCGTAACTTTTCCAGGATTCCATTGATCCGGGGTAAAGGATACGCATCCTTAACTGACGAGTCATTTACCGATCGCATGTCAATACAAAATCGGTAGGTGCCGGATGTTTTCTTAATCAACACCACCGGTGAGCTCCAAGGACTCGTGGAAGGCTCTATCACCCCTTTCCGCAACATATCGTCAACCTCTTGGTCAATTATGGCTTGCATGGCGGGGTTACGCGGGTAATACCGCTGTTTAATGGGCACTGCACCCTCTTTGAGCCGAATTTTGTGCTCAACCAGCGAAGTCAGTCCCGGAACTGCCTCAAATTTTGGCAACTCGACTCTCAGGAACTCTGCCAGTTTCTGTTCCTCCTCTGGTGCAAGAGCGTCAATCGCGCTGAGGTTATTATCACCCGTCCCCATGACCTCAGTAGGCAAAATCACCCTTCGATCAACGCAGATCAGGTTAAGCTCCTCTAAACACCTTATGCCCAGAATCAGATCGCACGTCAAATTTGGGACATAATACGCCTCCCAGGTATGGGCTTGTTCGCCCACCCGGCCTGAAAGCTGGTACAAAGATCCCGCTTCACGGCTCGAACCATCAGCCATTCTCATTACTACACTGACGGTGGTGGGGTTCACACCCCTGTCGACAAGGAGTTTCTGAATTCGTGACCCTATAAGATTGACACTAGCCCCAGTGTCGACCAGTGCTCTGAAGGTTTCGCCAAACAATTCAACCTCCACAAAGGGTCTAACGTCACCCCGGTCGACACCTTCCACGGCTCCCGTGAAACCCTTCACATATTCGAGCCACTTATGCCATTCGCGGGAGGTCGTGTGTCGTGTTGCTGCCCCGGACTCGGCTGACCTCTGGGGCTCTGAGTCCGGCCACCGTTTCCCGCACGACATCCGCACCGGTACGTGGTAACGCCCTCCGTCTTGCAAAAATAGCAGCGCACCCTTTTAGGTTTCGGGCAATGCCTAAAACGGTGGCCACGCTGATCGCAATTCCAGCACACTAACCCACTCCTTTCCGGGTTAAGCATGGGCCTCAGGTTCTCGCCACTGGGCGCACATCTATTCAACTCCGGCATTGTTCTGGGTTGAACACCCCGCCGAGTTTCAAGACCGGCACAATCTACATTATTTACCGCAGGACCGGAAGTAGCTATCGTCTCCCCCTTAGCGCAAGCATCGACACCCTCGGTTAGCATGGGTTTAACCGCAGCGTGGTCAAACACCCGCTCCATCCTACGCTTTGACACATAAGCCGTTTCCGGAACAAGAGCTAGAGACGGAGGAGGGGGAGGCCGAAAAGTACTTCGATCCCTCAAGTAAGCCTCATATTCCTCGGCCCTCCGAGTCAACTCTGGTATTGTAGCAAAGTCACTACGCCGTACCATAAGTTTATAATCGGGTTTCATATTCGTATAGACCAGGTTTAACTTCTGCTGAGCAGAGAATTCACCACTGCGCCGAATCAGGGTTGATATCGCTGTGAGATAACAGCGAAATGACTCGTTATCACCCTGTGTACGCTTGCGAATTTCCTCGTCAAGGTAGCGTCGGTATCCGGGAGGATAAAACTGGGTTTCAAAATCAGCCAGAAAATCAGCGAAACCAACCCAAAAACTCCTCTGGTTCCGATACCATAACAGAGCTTCCCCTTGAAGCAGCTCTGGCATTGCTCTTAACACCTCCTCATCGCTCAAGGAGTAGGTTTCTATCAGTTCACCAAGCCGCTCAACAAACGAGACGGGATCTCTTCTCCCATCGAATCGCAAATTCCACTTCCGCACAGAATCACAAATCGAAGTGAACTCGCGACTACGCTTGTCAAGCATCGGTTGATAATAGGTAGAAGTCGTAGGCAAAGTTAACTCTCTATTTCGCCTAACCGTATCACCACTTGGCTGTCCAGAAAACCAAGGCGCAGTACTCGGTCTATCACGGAAGTTGTTTTCTCCCACCGGCCTAGGTAGCCCATCTGTATACGGCGTATAGTTGCCCGGCTGTAGGTAAGGACGAGCATCTGACCGGGTTCTCAAAATTGAGTCACCCCACGAGGGCTGCGCCACTCCCCCAAGACAGGGCTGAAGACCTACTCTAGCCGAAGACACCCCGGTTGCAGAGGATACGGGTTCAGGCTGAATTTCGGTCGTTATAGGCCGCTGGAATCCGTCACTAAAGGTGACAAGGCTACCGGTCAAATTAAATGGGCCAGTCTCCTTACGTAAACCGTCTGCGCTTGACGTCTTTGGTTCTGACGCGGTTCTCAACACCACGGCCAAAGTCTGCCTAACTGTGTCCACGTCAGTGCCAGGCGGAAGCCCCAGCATTTCACAAACACTATCCGCAACAACATGTTTGGCGTCCGACCCCACATTCTCGCCTGGGAAGGAGGGAGGACGTTGATCACCCCCAGAAGCACTCTCAGGCATGTAACCAGGTTCATGGCCCGTAGCCGTCACCCATGTAGGCTGTTGGGCTTGGTTAATCATACCAGCCTGAGCCAAGAAAGGCCACTGACTCTTAGGGTCCTTCCAGAACTGGCAAAACCTTCTCCTCAGATCTTCCACCTTCCCTCGTGTGTCTAGTCCAAACCTCTCCATCTCACGTGTGAGGTCCTCTTTACGCAATTCGTGGATCCATCCCACGCGAGGATCATCGTACGGAGACCTCAAGCCTTCACCCAAAATTGTCGGGTTTGCCCTTGGGATCGCCCCTAGAGTCGCAGGGGGTATTACATCCCGCGTGACATTGAGAGGGTTCGCAGTACTACTGGTAGTCACCGTAAAGGTCCCAGCGCAAGTTGTCACTACTACCGGTACCGTGGTAACGGTTTGAGCAACCGACGACTCAACCTCAGTGGTATTCGGCATGACCGTAACGCGGGCCTAATCAGATAAAGTAAAAAAAAAATAAAAAAAAATATTAAATTTAAAAAAAAATTAAATTTGCCCACGTCTATGTATAGGTGTTATCACACTTAAACCCTTATCACCAGTTATAACAGTTAAATAAAATGCCTAAGTCCCAACAAGCTATTTAAAAGAATAATAAAGCAAGTACTAAATTATCAAATCAACACCGAAATAAAAAAAAACTAAAATTATACTATACACCCCACAACAGTAAATGCAGGTTCAATAAATAAAATATATACAACTGACAATAACTGGTTGCTAAGACTAGCACAAAAGTATCGGCCAAAATTGGCTATGCTACGTGGGCTAAATAAATTCACAACCACAATTTTAAATAATAATTGGTCGTTAACTAGTTTTACTTGGTCGTTAGTTAGCCTAAAAACAAGCGCTATAGTTCCCTCCAACTGATATAAACCAGCTCAAACTAGAGTTAGAATACACTAGGTATATGCTAACTAACATTAAAATACAACTCCAGTAAACTAAGTCCAAATCAATCAAAAAATGTCCCTGTTCGGGCGCCAATGTAACGTGCCGTTTTTCCCGCTCGGAATATATGCGCTATTCCGTAGTTAAGCGGGAAATATGTCACCAACTCTCGCCAGCGGATCGCTCAAGTCGGCGTGCTGGGAAGTTTCCAGGGTTCAGATAAAAATAATTTATTTAATTGACTCAACAACCTAGCACAGGTACAGGTTTGTATTTACGCAAAAATGTAGTGTGAATCAGGTGAACTCAGTACCGGTAACCAAAAACGCTACTGTACCATCATCATCGTTCACACCTGGGAACAGCTAATTAAATCAAATTTAAAAATAATGAAAACCCGTTCAATGAAATTTTGAAACAATTTAATGTTGCAATTTCGTCAACCTCAACACTTAAGAATATTACTTAGCTGAAATATACTTAGCGCGCTCCACCCGACCTCGTGTTCGCACGACCTGCAGAGACGGGTTCAACTTTGCCCGCTTTGCCGCAGCAGTTCAACACCTACTGAATATCCCGGCAAAATATCCGCTACAACCCCGTCACCCTCAATATATATTGTAAACACAATATTAAACGAAATTTGTATCCCTAAAACTCTTTATTGCCACCCACGGGAGCCCTAGCATACACTAAAGCGGACTTATACAAGTTCTAACACCCGACAAAGATCCTACCGTGAGTTGTACGTCTAAAAGAATAAAATGAGGGTTTATCGCTAAATAATAAACAATAATAGTACACACTATTAAGATAAAGCCGGCGAATTACCTGTATACTCCAGGGATCTTCACTGACACTAAAGCACACGTTTAGCAAAATCACTAAAGTAATCACTCTAACGTCCTAACTCTCGCAATCGCAGGATTAGAATGTCGTCGCATCCCTAGCCCACAAGGGATCTCCACTACTTCCCCCTCCCTAATCCTCTAGGGATGGGGCATCAGCTGATTCACTTCCCAGCTGATCGGTGACGTCACGAGTTCAAACTTGGCGCTGTCACAACACAACGCCAAGACAGCCGACTAGTAGTACAGGTTATGTTGTTAATGTTGTTATGCACCTGCGCCGACTGTGAAATTATACGCAGAACTTTAATATCATTGCTGGTTTAAACAAAAAGTATAATTTCCACCCGTGACGTGTAGCTTAGGGTCCGACAAAGTGTATGCATGTTATGTACGTGATATTGTATTCGTGATCGCGGTTCACTACCCTAACCTAAACAACAACTTTGACCGTACTTCCCAAAGGTGTATATTAGGTATGGGGGTTACCCGGAAACGGTTTATCACTCGTTTTGTACACAACGATGCTATACTGTGACTTGTGAATCTCAACAATAGTGTCTTTAGTGATTTGCCAAAAGTGAGGTTATCCCTACTTCAACCCTAGGATAGGCCTAAAACAGCCTATTTACCTTACCATGATAGGTTTACTACTATCACCAACCAGGTAAGGAATAGGCCTACTGATAATTAAATAATAAATACAAAAACTTAACCCCTCTATAATTTTGACCCATTACAATTATAAATCAAAATATTTACTTAGACAAGATAATTTTCTTAGTTTATAGTTAATACTGAGTTATGTCAGGTCTTTCTGTAGCTCTCGTTCCCTCATTGCACGAGTTTGATTGTAAATGGTATTATAAAGGTTGTTGGTGCGGGTATTTCATAGTCGTGTCCTAAAAGTCAACCAATATTAGAAGTATGTTTAGGGTAATGAAACAAAAACATGTTTTTTTTTTGTAGAAAACCACTTCATATATGTTTAAGTGACGTGGTAAGTGCAAAACTACATATATGCGGTGGGTAATGGAGTATGACATCATCGATGGAGCTTTATTGACATAATGGAAAGGGTTTTCTAATGCAAGTCAATCTCTTTGACGTCTTGAATTGACCGATGTCGTATGTTTTAAGATATGAAGCAGACAAGCGAATATTTAAAATCTGAAAATAGTCTATTCAGTGAAACAATAAGTCGTCAATCAAACATACGGTTAACGCTCTTTTAAATAAATATATAAATAAATAATGAATACAAATTTAATGTTGTAATATAAAATAGTATGGAAAAAAAGAATAATACTGTAGCTGTTCCGAAATACAATGAATATTGATCTATTATTTTCCCTCCAGCAAACTTGCATTTGATTGGGACTGCGTATAGTGTATACGCGATATGCATTTTTAAATACTGCCAATCCAAAGGACAAATATTTTATTTTTATATTTTTTAACATACACTTTTTATATTATAATATTAGCTGTTATTTATTCTGAGTTTCATTTACATAAGACTACTTATGGAATCAAAACACACCAGATAATGTTTTTAATTTTAAGTATATTTACTCAGGTTATCAAAATGTTTGTGATTTACAAGTTTTTAAAACTCTTTTATCATATAAGGTAAAATTAATGATAGTTTTACAATTATTATTAACTATATAATTTTATCACTACTTTATTAGCATCGCCTAATGCAGGACTAATTAAAAGTTTTGTTCATATTCTTGCAAACAGTAAATTGTAAAATAGAGTACAGACTGTACAATAAAGTTCACACTTAACAAAAATATATTCTATTATCTCATTTTTTGTGGCAAAGCGTGAACTTTTGCAACCTTGGTCTGAAAATAATAAAAAAGGAAGACCCAAATAATAACATCTGGCGCTCCAGTTCTTACCATTATAGTAACTTTCACTTTCCAAGTGTTTGGTTTGAATTTTACAACTTCTTAACATTCTTCACCTTTTTACTTTAACGAATACTCTTACAGTAAAATACAGTAAAATATGGCAGCTAATTGAATATAAATTTGCAAGTAATTCTGATTTCTAAGGATTTCAATCAGCAGCAATTTTTTTACTTTGTTAAGATCCTCTAGTTTGTGTTGTTAGTTTTCTTTTATCACGACCTTCAAAATGAGGGGTCACTCGTTGGGGCTTAACATTTAAACCTTTTGAGTTTCCCCCAAAACCCCCCATTTCGGGTTTGGGAACCAAGTAGCTATTAGGCTCAAAATGTACTTCACAACATGCCATGGTGTGCCGAGTTTAGTTTTTCTAGTATGGGCCGTTAAAAAAATTAAGAGGGTGTCTCCAGACTTTTTACTAACCATGTATATGACTGTAAATAACAAAATTTTTATTTTTGAAAATACCAGTTTCTTCTGACTTTGCGGATGTAGAGCCTGTAAAAAAAACGTTTGTCCATAGTAGCATGTTTGCGGGACCTCTTCTCACTCCAAAATAGGCGATGAAAAAGTAATTGACAGTATTAATAAAATCTATGTATGATTTTAATTTTATGTCACATCCTAAGAAGCAAGCTATTTCCCGGAGCTATTACTCTAACTTACAAAAGAAAAAAACATTTTTTACAAACTTCAAAGCTAGTAACAATCTTGTTTTTGACTTGTAGAACTCAGTTACAGAACGACTCAACAAACAAGAACTTCAAAGGAAATCTTCAAGCAATAGTTTAACTTTCAGAAATGTTTATGGGAAGTTTGAAACTTTGTCAAGTGTTTCAAATGAGCGATATAACTGTTTAAACATACTGTTTACTATATGAGTCGTTCAAGCGATATGTCTGACACATTGTGCAGCTATATTTGCACAACTGTAACAGTTGGTAAATACTGATATAATTATACAGTAGTTGCATAATTTGAACTTTACTACAGGTGTAGATATTGACAAAGGTTACAGCACATAATTATTAACACAAACTAGAATTAAAAGTAAAAACAGTAAAACAAACAATAAGTACACATGCACTTGAATAACATAATCCATTTTTTTTTAAATGCGGTTGTTTGTCCCTTTATTGAAGTTTTAAGCTGCCCTGAAACACTATAACTTAACCACTATAACTTATAAACCTATTATTTTGCATGGTTGAGTGACTGGTCCCTAACATCAAAGTATAATATCACATAGAACCAACACCTCTGCGATAGTACCAAGACCCTCTATTATGGAGATTTCTTTGAAATATACTCGTATAAACATACTAAGTAAAAAAATATAAGCCTCTTAAAAATATTAAGAGTAAGGGAACTTTTTCCAAGTCATACTATAGTAGATTTGTTATTACATAGGTTTTTACTGTATTGAGTTAAAGGAAAACTATACAAAGTTCAATTATCTGATCTTTCCATTTTTTCCATTTTTTTCCATTTTTGTTTTGTCATGAGAGCATGAAGCTCCCTGACTGCAAACCCGGTACCTATAATTAAACATACCCGGGCCCATGATGTAGGCCGAAGCTAATGCTCCAACCTTTGGCACATCATGGGAGGATGACTTAAGGTCATCAGGCTCACCGGCTGTCGAAGCAACCCTTCGGAGAGAGGGTTGCCCCTTGCTACTTGGTTCCCCCAGGTACAAAACCCAGAAGGACCATAATGGAATGACCTGACGCATTTAGTGCAAGCAACCTCTCCAATCCCTGACAGGCAGAGCCCGCCATCAAATCCAGGAAGAAGGGGACCACCAGCAAGCTGATGGGGAGAACCCCAACCACCAATTTAACCACTACCCGATCGAGGCCTTACCCAGTTGCTGGGAAACCAGAGGTGACCATGGCGATAGATCCCTGAACACCCCTAGCGGGCTTGAACCCAACACCCGATCTACTTCGTTTGCCCGTCCAGCCCAACATCACTGCCAGGCCATCAGGGTTTCCCAAAAGGAGGCAGGAATAGAAGTGGGTCCCACCCGGATGAACCTACCCACCAAAGGTGGCGACACCCTTTGCTCAATTGAAGTTCCAGGGAGAACTCCCCACACTCTAGATAACCATACCTTCCGGTCTCAGAGACAGGGATTGGCTGATGGAGTGCGCCCAGCCGTTGCCCTCACTCTGCGGAAAGTTACGCTCCCCTAGAATGTCCCCGTGAGCTCACGGGTACTTGCCCGATTTCACCCCCAGGAAAGGCTACTTCCAAAGTCGAGGATATGCCACACAGAATGCTGGTCGCACAGAGCAAGCAGACCGAAGCCCAAAGAACCATAGTCACAGGTAGATGGGAGATTGATGGCGCACTTCCACCTCTCCGAGAGCTAAACACCTGACCAACCTGGATGGAAGAATGTCACTGGAGCCTCCCCCTAAGGGGCTGGCGCTTACCAGACGTCCATGACTATAGCCTACTTGAAAAGCCGATACCAACACCGAGCAGTTACCTCCCCTTTGGGGGCTAGGTTTTTCACCTCCCAGGACGAGGCTACTTCCAGAGCCGAGGATATGCCTGACAAAATGTCAGTCGAACACAGTAGGTAGGACGAGCCCGAAGAACTCAAGTCACAACCACAGTTACAGGTAGGTGAGGAGAGGCGGCCAAAGCGGCATCACTGAGAGCTAAACACCCCACTACCCTGAATGGAGGGAGTGTCACTGGAGGCTCCCCCTAAGGGGCTGGCGCTTACCAGTCGTCCATAACTGTGGCCTACCTGAAGTGCCGGTTCAAACACCGGGCAATTACCTCCCCTCTGGGAGAGCTAGGGTCCGCGTGGTCGCCCAGGCCACGAACCCACGGAAGCATGGGCCCCCTGCGGGAAAAATTATCTGATCTATATAAAGGTATCTATACAAGAACAACTATATTTTGAATTAATATTGTCTGGACAGTAACTAAAACGCCATGCATGACAATGGGTTGATAATGAGTGCTCCACAATACAAGTGCATGTCATTTATTATCTGTCAGAGTGTGATCTGTCATCAGTGATGTAACTGTCAACCTCACAACCTTACACATCAGCAGTCAGTGGAATGACATGTGATTAGTGTTTGATGCTTTTAAAACACAGATTTGTATGCATACCCAGTAGTTGTTATGTTTTACTTAATTCAATAAAAAGGTCTTTCACGAAGATATTATAGTTTTTAAATTACATGAGAATTTTTTAATTGTAAACATGGAGCTAGGCACGAGCCTGGGATTGTTTTTCACATTACTTCGGGGTAGACCTAGCAGTTGTAGCATTATCATTTGGGTCAAATCCATTGTTAATTTGGCAGGGTTTGAACCCGGGACCTCTTGGACCAAAGTCCCGGGCTCTAACCACTATACCAGCTCGCTCCCCGCCGGTAAATTAATAATTAATTGTTTAGATACCCATACTATCAAAGTGATCACTAGTAGGTAATATTAATAAACTGCCAACAAACTGAGTTACTGCAGTTTTATTCCAAATGACGAACACTTCTATGTAAACATAAAAAACCCGTCCGTTCTTCTGTGATTGTTTAAATGTGCGACCTCTATGAATGTTGACAATTTCCTCCGAAATGAAATTTTATGTCCTCAACTTAAAGAAGTTCCTCTTGGGAACGAAACTAAACGAGCCTACAGACCACTATGGATAATTTTGACAGTAACAGGTATTTAAACCATTTTATTCTAATATTTAAATACTGATTGGCATTATTGAACCCTACAGTCTACTAGGGTTTCGTGTAAAATCTGATAAGGGTCTGATAAACCAATACAAATTTATCGTGAGTTAAGATGTGTGATAGTCTGGATTCATTCCTTCACCTTAAAGCCTAAAAATAGGAAACATTGATCAGTATGTATAAAAATTGTAAGGTAATATCATGACCATCGTTTTGCCAAAGTAAATCGCTTTCCCTTGCTTATGTCGTAACCAGGTAAATTGAGTGGTTTTCAGAGTGTCTCCCACTTTAAGGTAACATTCCCCACTGAGAGAGAATAAACTTGGTTAAGTTGGGAAAAAGAATGTTGAATGTAATACATTTTTTGTAATACATTTTGTTGTGATTTTTTTTTATACATCACACATGGATATGTAAATGGTTCCAGGTTACGTCTAACATCAATGAACGAGCTAAGGATACTATACATAATCTTCGTCGAAATGTTGTATAAATGTATGCATATTATACACATATGTTAAACAGCAAAAACATACTTCAAATGGGTGCAATTTATTTATTAGATATCTATAGTCAAATGTTTTTTTTTTATTTATGATTCAATTTAAACCAACCCAATATCGCTAAATAATCTAGTAAAGCAGCAATGCTATTCGGACAACCTTTAGTTTTCAGCGAAAAAGATATCAATCTCCTATAGTTGATGAGTTTTTGAAACGTGACTTTGACGAATGCATATCACCGTTACAAAATTATTGGTTTGCCACGGATTAGATTGAAGTTGTTTTTGATGTTCATTTCACAATCACTGCGAATATCTATTCAATACCGTATCTTATACGTTACTTATTAATTGCGATACTTATATAACTTCTATGATATAAACTACTGTAACATTAATTGCACATGTACAGCTCTACCTTGTTTTTCCAATGTTGTGAGCAACCAATGGAAAATGTTTACCTCAAAACCGAATGTTTATTGTTTTTATTAATCGTGCCATAAAATAAATTGCATACCTACAATCCACCAATTAATTTTTTTAACAAGTCCTGCAATTGAAAAATAAATTAAATATTATATAATTCAATACGTTTAAGAATATTTTAAGGTTCTTAGTTAGTTGGAAAACTAGTGGAATAAAATAGGAAAGCCACATTTTATTTGAACTAACTTAAACGCTTATTGCCCTATCTTTCAAGTTTTGCTTTTGTTCTATTTTTCTGGTAAATAATAATTTAAACTCTTATTTTTGTCAAAACATTTATATTATATTATTTTATAAATATTTTGGGGAATAATTTTGAGGGGACGTTATTAAAAAGTATGCATGACTTATATATTTACATTTTAGAACAATAAAACATAAGGCTAAGTTGGCAATCAAATACCGAGCCTACTCAATGTAAAGTTGAAGCACATAAGTCAACATGACAGATGACAGAGAATTCAAGTTGTCAAAAGCTCATTTGTAGTTTGAGATTTACTTAAACATTAGAATCCTACGTCATGAAATAATACTGTTGTTTTGTGAACGTAAACCTATAAGTTAAAATTTTTATAAAGCTTTAACATAGACATGATTTTTATAAATCAAATATGATAAGATTTTCTGATCCAGCTATAAAAATCCCAGCTAAAAAATAATAATTATTATTTAGTGTGTTTTGACCGCTTTCTCACAAAAGCGTTTATTCTAACTAACTATGACTTAAATTTAAATGCCAGTGTCGTAAAAAAACTCGATATATGGATATAATTAGTTAAACGAAGTTTAAAACTTAAATGAAAAGATTGATTATTTTTTTGTAAACTTTATTGATATTTATAAATCTGCTTAAAGTATCATAGTGATGTGATCTATGATAACACTTGTTCCGGTTTGTTTAACAAATAATGGGATTTGCCAACCTTAAAATAATTAGGGCAAGTGTTGTTAAATTCTTTGCAAATAAATTTATTTATTTAAAACCATCCCCGAATTTCAACCTTAGTTTTGAATTATTTCCCGACCAAATAGACAAGGATTGATAATTTGAATTGGTTACAACCTATATTTTATGTTCCCTTGGATATGACTGAGGTGAGGGCAACTTTTATGCAACACAAGTTATAAAACAAGAACTGATATCAAGACCAAAGTGCAAAGTTTAGGATGAATTACACCCCAGATAATGAAGCTCGTGTTTTCGTTTGTGGCATAGATATGTTGCGATTTTGAAATTTGTTTGATCAATCCAAAATAACAACGTCACATTTCAATTATTTGTCAAAGTATATTTTGATGCGTGACAAATCTAAGTTGAAAAGAGCCACTGCGTTGGGTGTTGCTATCAGTTTCTTTTTTTATTACCCTCCCTGCAGGTAGTCTTTAGAGAAGTGCCTCAAAATTAGTGATAGTAAAGTCGTAGATTGGTTTTATTATATAAGAAACTATACATAGAGATTCGCTTCCTTAAGTTTGATAAGAATCGCTGGCTTTAGTCAAGTGGTAGAAAATGACGTGGCAAATTTCGGCAAAAATAAATAAAACCGAGGAATAAAGGTCCGTGACAATAGGGTTCCTGATGAGATCGAAAAGAGGGACCAAACGTACTTTTCTATTACTGGTGCTGAATCAAACGACGCACACACAGGGTGTACAGGGGATCTTTATAACAAATTGATGGAATATGTCATAGCAGCCTCGAGTTTGTCAACCCTATGACTGGTGCTTACTGCTCACATCAACACCTTATAGTAGACGTTGCGAGACGTCAGAGATCACGTCCTAAAATACGGCGTCAAAATATAAACATTTTGTCCTAAAATATAGTCATTTTGTAGGGGGCCTGGTGGAGTACCAATAAAATAGTTGATACCGTGACCACCAACGCATGCATTTTACTAAAGAGCTTCTAGGATGTACAGACCCTCATACTAAATTCTTTGAGTATACCAATTCATCCTCACCAAGCGTATACTTATTTTACTAATATCAACTATTAATATCCTGGTGGAACCTGATTTGAAAGGACTACATTAATAACTTAACCCAAATAGAACATTTTCTTTGTGAATAGGTAATAAGATGGAGCTGTTCCAACATAACCAAATTGAATCAAATTGTTATAACGTTAGCGAATGCCTTTGAATTTCTGAAAAGGCACCTACCATTAGTTATTTCTGTAAATTAGAGAATGCATAAAGTCCTTTAAAGAGAGATTGGATTAGGTTTAGTGAAGTTTGGGTTACAAAAAACCAATTTGTATCCTAATTTCATCCACATATCCAATAAATATCAAATAATCGATCCCATACATTTCCCATTTTCAGGGTAATTGTAATATTTTCTTTGGATTATTAAATATACCTTTAGACTAACTAGTCTTTCCTATCGCTTTGTTTTTTTCAGTGAAAACTCCTCTTACCGAGAAAATCCAAATGGCATACAATCAGAATTCTATGAACCGCGAATAGATATCACTATAGAATTGAAGTATTGAATAACTAGATTTTCCTGTAGACGGCCATTTTATGTCATTAATTATTCTAAAAAATAGTGTGTTTTAACTTTATCTACATGTATTTTTGTCTTAAACGATGTAGTAATTACGGGCATTCTTATTAAAAATATGTTTCAATGGCGTGCTATGCACTTGTTTAACTAGTAAAATAAAAATAGGATATAAAACATATTAATACACTACACATACTATATCTTTTACATCTAAGATTTGACACAATTGAGGTACAAGTAATTCAGTAATACAAGTTACATATTTAAATTTAACTTTCACCATGTTTTGATAATAGCAAAAAATAATGTTCTTTTAATGAAAAATCTAGCAAAACCTATTATTACTATCAATATGCCAAATGTATTATTAAAAAAAAACTGTCCTGTATCAAAAGTATTATTAAATGCAAACCACGAACAACATCACTAAGAAATGGATAAACTCTAATTTATTCGTAACTAATCCACAATTGTATGAAGCAGTTTATAATAATACATATGGCTGCTAGATATTTGCTGTATATTTAGAAAGTATTGTTAATACAAATAATGAAAACTGTATTGAATAGTGGAAATATAATGCAATATTAATTCAATTGTTAATATAGTATTTTCGTTTCTGAGAACAACGTTTTCAATGTTTGCTTTTTGTACCGAAATAGATCTAACGAATATGAACTTTTTTATATAATTAGAATGATTCATAAAGTAAAATACTTGAAAAATTTACAAAATGTGATATTTGTTTTAAAGCTTTATATTTATTAATCCAATAAATCGTTAAGTGGATGCAATCAACTAAAAGCTCAAAGAGTAACTGAATCACCTCCCACATAGATTTTCTATTTCTGGATCTGGATTTTGTTACTTGAATAAATAAATGAACAGGTAGACTTATTATTATTTTTTAAAACAATTTTTCATTAATTATAAAATTTTAAACATTATGTTACATAGAAATCAACATTAAAATTAGAGTATCATGCTTTTACTGATTTCGTAATTTGTTTAAATTTTAGAACCACCTATGTTCAAACAATAAATAGTACCATTGTACAGTTGTATTTTTGTGTAGGCCTGTATTTCTTATTGTATTTTTTGGGATTTTAATATTGTATCTAGGCTCTGAAGGTTCAGAGAATTAGCCATCTTAAACGTTTGAGCTAAGGTTATTCACTAAATTATATAATGGATATTGGTAGTTACCACTAGATTTCTATTTAGATATGACGTGTCGTCATGAGTTTTCATGTTGCCTGAAAAGGTCCAGAAACAGTTTTTGTAACTTGTGTTGCTATAATTTCGTAGTTAAAATATACTTATGGCTATTATTAGACTAACTTATCGTATATTTTGCTAACTTGATTACTATTAGAGTACTAATAATATTAGTCCAAGAAAATGAATAACGTCCATGTATTTAATTTAAATAAACTATCTTCTACTATATTCTCTAACTAGCAGAATGTAATAACTGTGTTTTATGTTGGCTGGGCAAAGGATTAATTTGTAATCATAGAGTATAATGGTAACGTAAACAACTCATCAATAACTTAATAACAATATCACCAATAAAAAGCCCGTCTCAATTAATTGGTTGAATTTGGAAAAAAATCACTTATTAGTAAAATAAATTAAGGTTTTGAACACCACGTTATGAATTACTTTAATACTATAAAATATGTTGAATGAGTTTGACCTATGGGGTTTACTAATACGTTTTTGGCTGGGGGAACGAGCTGGTCTAGTGGTTAGAGCGCGGGACTTCGGTCTCTGAGGTCCCGGGTTCATATCCCACCAAATCACCAATAGGTTTTATCTAAGTGATAGTGCCACAACCCCTAGGTCTCGCTTGAAGTAATGTGGAAAACAATTCAGGGTTCGTGTAGTGTCTTAGGGAAAAAAACGTTGATGGCTGAATTTTTCTTGAACCGAGACTACTAATACCTTCAGGCCTCTAGGTATTCTAAGTAATTTTGTATGATTAATTAAGGACAATGAATTCTGTAGTATTTCATGGTATAACTACAGATTTATCACAACCAATCGTTATAAAATATTGTAAAACCTATATCAATAAGTTTGTTTCAAAAAAGTCAAACTTTTTCATTATCATCTACAACTTTTTTATACCCTTTTTTTAAAGTCCATTGTTGGTGACGATAAGTTAATATTGTTAAAAGGTTTATTGCAGCCATTTTCCATCACAATGGTATAAACAGTACACTACGTTTCGGGATCTAAAATCTGATCCCGTCCTCAAGTGAAAAACCAAAATTCACAACACCCAACCTTAGTTGGGATACACTACAGAGAGTAGCAGTGAAGTATATGCACTGTATAGCAGTCATGATATAACGTGCGAAAAATAACCAATCACAAAACAAAAAAAGTCTATATAAGGTGTAAAGTACATAGCTCACACAACTAAACACTAATCGCACAGTTCGCAATGAGTCCACCAATGAGACTGAAGCATCATGGACTGAAACGCGGGGAAAAGAGATAACTTTTATTATTTATAATATATTATGTAGTCACTAACATTGTTTTTACTATGATATTTTTTATTGCCGCAATCGTTAGCGAGGATCGAAAGCATTTTTGCCATTTTGCATGTAGGATAAATTAATTATAAATTATAAACTGTTCCGACAAAATATTATTTTACGTTTACAGCAAAGACCAGTGACATTTATTTTCTCTTTAAGGTGGATGGCATAAAAATGTAAATCACTACAAAGTACTGAATATATGGATTCTACAATAAACGTTACAACTCATTGTACTCATTCTGCTCATAATTGTCATCACTTTGTTTAGGACTAAGAGTTAACTTATAATATTTCACTTTAAGAAAGGAAATTTGTTATGCAGTAGATTTAGGATTATCCAACGATTACTTAAAATCTGAAAAGTTTATGAAGCAGACCACGAGCTGTTGCCTACAGCGTAGCTGAGTTAAACGAACCGTTAAATCCTTCACTGCAAGCTTAATTTGCCTTGAAACAAACATGTAAGCCTTGAACTAAAATGTTCTTTTAAATAATAGAAGCCAACGGCACTAAAAGTTCTTCATAGTACCAATTTTTCCAAGCACTTTTGAGGGGTATAACTCAAATGGTTTTGTTTATAAATCAGAATGCTGAAACCTGGTATAAACATACATCATCAATAATTATCAAAAGTAGATAAAATCTCCATTCCTATTTTTAAAATTTAAATACAAGTAACCAACGGTATTTTTGCATTTAATGGAACATTTACGTTTTAAATAATTAGATAGGTTATATTCTATTAGATTAAATATCAAGATCAATATATTAGATGGATCAATAGATATACATAGATAGAATATATAGATAGATCACATAATTATGTAGGAATAATAGTTTAAACAACAATGATACAGGAAACCCCGTTCAGTTTCTATATGTTTAAAAGTTGACATTTTTACTTCATTGAATAATAATCAATAACGTTAATAAATCAGTGTTAGTTCGAAGTATATTTAATATGTGATCATTATTTGATCGGAACATATTTTATAAATTACATTTTCTTATAAAAAAATGATGTACTATTGAGGCTTAAACAACTCTTAAATATTTTTATATTATAACACTTTATAACTATTTTATATAAGCAAACGTTAGCCAATTCCTAAACAATTAAATATATAAATAGGTAATCATGCAAATCTGATTACATATCTTATTCAGTTTCCGTATTATTTTCAGGGCCCTGTAGCTTATCAATGTTAAAGCTGTGTATTGAATGTATGAGTGAAGCTGAGGAGGATTTGAAACTTTGTAAGACCTTGTAATAACATGAAACGTATATTGCATGATATTCAAACATATGTGACTAGTAGATTTTTAACTTTAAACACTTTTTATTGTTAGGGTCAAGTTTTATAGAATAATAATATAATATTATAGATAGCAGCAAAATCAGGTGTTTATTTATTTATTTATAGAACTGCAAGTTAAATAAAAATTTCAGTAAATATACTTTCCAGTTGACAAGAACGTACTCTACAATAGGACCTGGTTATTCTTTAACTAAATTCAACTTTCTAAAAACCCATATAGTAAGTTTGTGTTTACATGTTTACTTATCACATAAAACCTTTAACAACTTCAGTTTTGAGCAAATGTGGCCTATCCATTCGTACAAAACCATTGTTAACCAAAAGGATTGTAAAATAGGACTTGCATTTATTGTTTAGCCTATATTTTATTGTTTAGATTTTTGCCAATTATTTTACTAATCAGATGTGTCAGTAGAAACAACGGTAAGCCAAAGAATAAATGCTCATACATTTATATTCCTCCTTCAATGAAATTTACTGTTAGTTTGAATATAAGCACGATTATGACTGAATAAAAAACACTCATGCACCAATTAACTTTAAAAATTATTTAAAAATAATTAACGGCAAAATTATTTTACAAAAAATCGCTAATAGTTCTTGATAGCCCCAAAGGCTTTAAAACCAACTTTTGGAACCAATATTTTAATATAGTTACATCTCAGTTAGGTGGTTTGTAAGTAGTCTGTCTTTATTATAATGTGCATATTGTGTCCATAAACAACAATTTGATACATGTTAATGCTTTTTGTTTACTTTAAATCTGACTGTAAATAAATAACATTATCTCTGTTATATGTTTAATAAGTATTCACTAAGATTATTTTATATGTTTATAAAAAAACCAAAGTAACCCTCTTAACAAGTGATAAAATGTACACAAATATAGTTAAATAAATTATTAATATGTTAAATAAAAATAAAAATAGTATGATAATTTATTTCAACTATTATGTTTTCAATAAATACAAATAAATTGAAAGTGAACTTCACTAAAGGTGTAGAAATATTCTGTTTTGACGACAGTACTCGTGAAGTTGGATGGTTCACCAGTCTGGGAAACATCAAGTGTAGTTGTTGCCATGGAGACTTGTTTGCACTTTAGGAGCTGTCACTCATATGGGTGACATCTTTTCAGCAAACCACTACCAAGTTAACAATATAACACTTATATTCATATTTTTATAAATCTCATGAATTGACCAAACATTTGTATTATATGCATTATAAGATAAACTTAGTATATCAGCTTTATACGTCTAATATGGTATATCCCACTGCTGCTAAACAGATTGGTTAAACAAATAAATAAATGTCAGTAATGTGGTATAAAATGTCCCAAAGTTTATTTGAACACGAAACAAATGCTATCGAAATTCCATAATTTACTTCCTGGTGCCAAAATTAAACATTTAAGAAAACAACTTATGAATAAAACGATGTTAAGTATTTTTATTGCTTAAAACTTTATTCAAACAGTGGTTTACACATAATTTTACTGAATGAAGTTACCAATTAAATCACAAAATGGACAGTTAAATATTTAGTTTAAGCCACAATTGTAATGTTTTATATTCAATTTATACGAACTTCTATTATTATGAAACATTAAAACTTAATCCAAACAGTGGTTTAAGTACAATTATACTGAGCAAAGTTATCATTTAGTAGCCAAATAAACAGTTAAATAGTATTTATAAGCCACAATTGTAATGTTTCCATAAAAAAATACATGCGAAATCATAATTGGAGCGGAAACAAGGGTGAATTATTGTACTACAACAAAAGAGAGCGAATTGATAGAGAATATTAATAATTATTAAAGCTTTTTGGTTTTAACAAGATGTTACTAGTTAAAAAAATGTCGAACAAAAGGTTGTGAATTCTTGAAATGGTAGTTAAATGTTTATTTCTAAATTTAAAATCGTCCTGAAAGACAAATGCTCATATATAATTTATTATTGTTACACTATATTCCTGTAATTAGTTGGTTGAATGAATGCACAAGCTATGTAGTGTACAAATGACCATGTTTACATGACCCTGGGGCCGCTGAGCTTAGTTTTAACCTGAGAGTTAACAAGAGCTGGCCATTGTTAATTCAGTGTAAGTCCTGTGACTAGTTGGTTGAAGTAATGCCCAAGCTATGTAGTGTACAACATGGCCATGTTTACCTGACCCTGGGGCCGCTGAGCTTAGCTTGTAACCTGAGAGTTAACAAGAGCTGGCCATTGTTAATTCAGTGTAAGTCCTGTGACTAGTTGGTTGAAGTAATGCACAAGCTATGTAGTGTATAACATGACCATGTTTACCTGACCCTGTACCGCTGAGCTTAGCTTGTAACCTGAGAGTTAACAAGAGCTGACCATTGTTAATTCAATGTAAGTCCTGTGACTAGTTGGTTGAAGTAATGCACAAGCTATGTAGTGTACAACATGACCATGTTTACCTGACCCTGGGACCGCTGAGCTTAGCTTGTAACCTGAGAGTTAACAAGAGCTGGCCATTGTTAATTCAGAGTAAGTCCTGTACCTAGTCTGTTGATGTAATGCTCAAGCTATGTAGTGTACAACATGACCATGTTTACCTGACCCTGGGGCCGCTGAGCTTAGCTTGTAACCTGAGAGTTAACAAGAGCTGGCCATTGATAATTCAGTGTAAGTCCTGTAACTAGTTGGTTGAAGTAATGCACAAGCTATGTAGTGTAAACATGACCGAGTTTACCTGACCCTGGGGCCGCTAAGCTTGGCTTGTAACCTGAGAGTTAACAAGAGCTGGCCATTGTTAATTCAGTGTAAGCCCCTTGTTGCATGTACCTTCCTGTCAGTAATCCAACATCCTTTAAAAGTATAATATAGGTAAATAAATTGTAAGAGGTACTCATGTTATTTTCTAAAAACTGCAACATGTTTTGTATGTTGATTGACACCACAAAACAAATAAAAAAATGTGACAAAACAGACGTGAAAATGTATTTTTATGAGATGAAGCCTATTTCAATTGTCAGTTGATAAATGAGTTAAAATCAATGACTCTATTTCATTAAATAATACTTATTTAGTACCTTTTAATTTATTTTTTTCTAACAATATCTACTACCTATAAAACTGTTATGAAAAAAAAAAACAATTAGAAACGACTTGTTGTATATATATTCTCATGTTTCAATACATACAAAGAGCCAAAGCATTGCTAATCTTTAATATTCTACATTAAATATAAATAATAATAAAATAATAGACTTTTTTAAGCATCTAACTTATGACGAGCTGTGATTTTAGAAGCATAGGGATATAATTACAAAATATTAAAGCAAAATAATCAACAAAGTGTTTTTTTCTGTGAAATATAAATAAAGGCCTTCAATCTAACTTTAAAAATTTACTTGGTATTTTCCCTATGATAAAACAACATTAACCAAGGCTTATAAAAACATACTTCATAGCAAGGCAATTTTGCAAGAACAATTTGTTTGAAGTTGAGCTCAGGCTGAGAAATAGGCGGCACTGATTATATACGCTTACTGACTTCATATAGACGTGCAAACTCAGTAATTACTGGAGATGAAAATGCTGGAGTTTGAAATAGAGTTATTAATTTAACCTTGAAACTTCACCAGCTTTTTGACTATATTACCTCATTATGGCTTTAGAGTTAAGCTATATATAATTTAAATTGTTAAAATCTCACTCCGGAAAAGTAAATTTTGTGTGTGAATAAACATACTAATTGGTTCAAAAGACCAAAATAAGTCAAACCCTATTAAATAGATTCGTGGATGTTTGGTTTAACTTTTTTTTAGTAAAATGTGGCCAACGTTATCAAAAGGTTTAACGTATCAATAATGTGTCTATATCAATAGTTCAGATAAAATGTATCCATAAAAACATAATTGTTAGTTTAAAATGAACCCCTATACAAACCTGGTTTAGTGGTTTGAAAAGAAATGAATGAAAACTACGCAAGAGCACAACAAATTTTTGTTAATTATATAAATACAGCATGGCACAACAATATTTTTCATATCAGTCTCCTAATTTTGGTTTCTGTTAATGACTATGCCAAAGCCAATCATAACTATTACAAAGTTTGATCCATTTAGGTTCAAGTGAGGTGTGTGAAGTTGACATGTTCGTGGGAGGATTCCTATTAGCTATTGACAGGTGTATACTTACTTCCAACATTACATTATATATCACCAATATCATACATGTTTATAGAAGGTGACCAAACGCGTTAATCAGTCTCGTTAATTATGAAATCTACGAAATGTTGCACCATTTACACACTTTTCAGGGTGTATATAAAATAATCATTGGGTGTTAATAGCATATATGTTAGTTAATGTTTGTTCCACAACACTGCGGTTTACATGTGGTTAAGATAATTTATATTGATATGTTCATTGTTAATCGTTTCCATTTTTATTCACTTTCATCAGTTGTGTTTAAAGTGCTTAATATTAAAAAAAAACTATGTGTTGAGATATGGTGACAATGTTTCTAACTAACTGTAACTAGTGTTGTATATTTGTACATGTTAAAACAAGGGTTGTTTCTCCACCTTGAGAGGGCATGGGAGACTTCGTGTTCCAGCAGGGGGGGGGCTACACCTTATTGGCCTGTGGAGTACAAAGTGTTTTAATAAAAAGTCTCCCTTATGGTTAGAGTGGCCGCTGTGCTGAGGATGACTTAGCTATCCTAAGGTGGCCACCCCTTCCTGTAGTTATCACTTTACTGTATGTGATTTCGTTCTCTGGAGCTATGTGAAGGACAGGAACATCCTGTTATTAGCTCAACCCCTACCAGAGCACCGAGAAGCGGTATAATCAGCTTTTGCGTGGTTGTTAAGAATCAGACTATGAGGTCAATAAATAAGTTAAATAAAGCGGGGCCCCAATAGTAAATTTTTAGACACAATCAATACATTATCATAAATTATTAGGGAGGTTAGTGGTGCTTTGCGAAAACCCCTGACTATTTACCTATTAATACAATTAAATCACTATTAAAATTAAACCACTTATGAAGGGAGAATTTGTTTCTATCTTAGAGAAAGCTTTACTGGCTGAATAAATACCGCTTAAGCTGTAATAAAACCAATACTAACAATAAACACTTTGAAAAGATATACAATACAACAGCTAGACAGTAGTAGCCACGGATTGGGTTGTAATGTCAGTACTGGGAGTAGTTAAGTTAGATTTATTGACCAACATGTTTTAAACAAACTCACTTTATAAAGCCCTAAACATGTGTTTATTTGTTCAATGTTTGTGTCATCAGAAACTGCACCTAACATGAATATCAGTGTTAATTCACTAGAGCAAACCTTACACATGGTTTATATATAGAGATATTAGAAAAGATGCGGATAAGCAGTAAACAAATTTGTTTGTGTGGGCCATCTACGGCCATGTTATTTTTTAACGTTTTAAAAGGGAATGTTGCAAACCCTGGCCTATCTAATGTCAATATTTTTGTTATATTTTATCATCAGAGTTATTCATGTTTTATACTTGACGTAAAGTTCTATTATTAGCATTATAAAAAAAATTTCCTGTTGTAATTATCATCTTAGCCATTATGTTTGTTTATATTGCTCATACGAATCGAAATAAGTGTTGTGAAATAATCACCAAACTAGAACAGTAATATGCAAAGGAAATACTAATTATATATCAGTTGCTACCAACATCAGTTTTGAACCATTGAGTAACAAAATGAAATATGTAAACAGTCCCTTACAAAGATTTATAGTATGTTTATTTACATAACTTAGACCTAAATGGACAGCAATGTTACAGTAGGGAAGGTACGTCATCAGTGTCACAATCTAGGTCATTCAGAAACACGGTTACACTTAACTAACACTGCACAGAACTGTAACTCTGACTTATTTACAAGTAACTTAATGTTGACCTAACTAGGAAATGGGTTGGCAAAAAGATATAAGTGCATCGTTATAACGCAAACTGGGACATAAAGTAATACGTTTACAATTGCTTAATGTAGTACGTTAGATGAGTAAAAAATTTACAAAAGTTTATAATCTTGACCAGAGGGGGGCAAGAGGTTAAAAAAGGATCCGAGTAAATCGTTATTTAAGCTATCTGGGGCATGAAGGGACGTGGCAAAGCTTGCCTATACATATAAAAAAATCTCAATAAAAGGTCTCAAGCATGTTTAGTTATGCTGCATATTTGACTAAAATACAAGAATTAAAATATTGTAAAACAGGATAACGACGCTAATTCAGTTATGAGTAGAGATAA
This sequence comes from Macrosteles quadrilineatus, assembly GCF_028750875.1. Taxonomy (NCBI): domain Eukaryota; kingdom Metazoa; phylum Arthropoda; class Insecta; order Hemiptera; family Cicadellidae; genus Macrosteles; species Macrosteles quadrilineatus. The sequence goes on along the minus strand of NW_026542599.1, from coordinate 20,514,880 downwards.
ACTATATAAAAAAAACATGTTAAGAAAAATTACATTAAACTTAGCTTGAAGTTAAAACCGATGCTTAGGTTGTATTAACTAATGATTTTTTTAATAATTTAGAGTTCAACATGCTAAGAAATGTACCCATGTTAATGCAGAGAAGACATTTCCTTGTTTCTTTTATACGAATGTGTAATTTATGTCCTAGTTTGTATGCAGTAATTAAATATATAAGATGTTTATTGAATAAACGTTTGTTATTGTTGAAGAAACAATTTTCAAAAAATATTATAACAATGTTTCAAATGAGGAACACACTCAGATAAACCGTATAATAATGGTGAAACTAGTTTACAAACCAAACTCCCGAACTGTCTGATCATTGATGGAGATTTCAGTCGTGAAAGACCATTGTGTTTCATCATATACCTGTTTAACCATGTGGAAATAATATACATGCGGTAATGGTATAATAGACATATTAAACAGTGAAACTCTGATGCATGAATATTTTATACTTTTCTTATTTGTTTCGACTTACTTTCAATATCACTGCAATACCTATTTCTAAGATATTTGACAATTTGTTGGATTAAATGATGAATTTAAGCATAATATATAAGAAACCATTTATTTTGGTAGAATATATTTAAAATGTAATATGCAAAGCTGGCATTTGTGAAATGTGTATCTTATACAAGTGCAGATGAGTATTTTTGGTATTAGAGAAAAAAATATTAAAAGTATTTTTTGTTCTAAGGAGTTATATAATCGTGCACTTCAATAGTGTGCAGATAAATAAGTACAGGTAGAAGAAGAGTGTTTCCTACAAAAAAAAATTTTTATCGTAAATTATACAATTGCAGGCTTCTTAACTCCCCCCTCTCCAGATGTTTAGTACCAAATACAAAATTTCACTAACGATAAAAAATATCTCATACTTTAAGAATAGATATCGAATCTATATTTTTTTCAATTATCTATGCATGTGTATATTATTTATTATAACAAGTACAGATTACGCCACTCACAAATGTTTAGTTTACATAATATTTAACTATGGAGTATGAAACAACGAGTTCACAACATTCTCTAATTAGTTATACAACTTTCAATTCCTGAATTGCATGTCAGGGCGTGAATAACGTCTGAGATCGTTTCTAATTAGAGTTTCCCCATTTATAATTAGATTCAGACTTGAGTCACTTTACCTTTGTTATTATGAATGGTTGCTGTAAAATTGTTTCTCGACACTTCATAATTATTCTGCCACTTAAAATATTACATATGACACCTGTACACCTGTGCATTTACATGTGGTGAAGTTTAACAAAACACCTGTCATTTTGATTAAGGATTGCACTAATAATTTAAGTTCAGTTAGAAAAGGAATTATCATGTAAATGTTTTATTATTAGAATATTATACAATCGACTTAATAACTACTCGGCTTAAAATACATTTTCAGCTATATTTGAGTCAAATTATTGTAAGTATTTTGAAGACTATTAAACAACTATACTTTACGTAAACTTTAGTCAAACCTTTTGTCTTGTTTTTTTTACTATATTAAGACGTATTCATCTTATACAATTAATTTACGTATAACTATTGATCTTTATAATTGTGGAGTAAATCTTCAAAAACCGTACAGTATCGGTATGCAAGTGTTATGGATATTTTTTTCTGGTTAACCTAGCCTTTTGTTCTTATTTTAGCATTTGATTATAAATAAGCCAACATAAAAAATATTGCCTCAAGAACTGGTCATTTATATAATGAAAAGTGGACATTTCGCTAATCATTTAGCTAAATATAGGATAATGATGTTTTTCTATTGACCAATGAAATTTGCATACAAACATATATGTAGATTAAGATTAAAAACGTTTTATGGAAAGAAAATACTCAAGTAAGGTGTTCAAAAGTATAATTTTTATTGTAATGAAACATCAAAACCATGGGACTACTTAAAAATATCAGCTGTAGCCTATTAGGTGTATATAAGAACAAGATAAGTTATAAATAAATTATTTGTGTTTTGGAATCAATAAAAAAATGTGATCAATAGTGGTGGTGAGTGCGAAAGGAGCGTTGTTCATAGTATTGGCTTGTACTCGGGTCACAGGTGTCTTAGAAGATTGAAAGGTTCTCCTCAAACCCAATTCAACGTGACCAAATCTATCTTCAGCCCTGTTGAATTACATTTTACATATAAATCTACATATAATCACATTAACATTCTTGTTTATCTATAATTTTATTTTAAATTTACGTTTATCATAAAAACTACATAATCGAAGAAACAAAAAAAGTATCTCTATTGTCTTAGCAAGACATTGACCTTTTCGAATCGAAACTGCTTTCTGACCATCAGATAAAATGACTATCGATGTTGAAATAGACTATAATTTCTGAAATATTGAGATATACAGAATTACCAAGTTTCACCTATAATTGTGAAAACATTCTATCGGCACAATGTATTTAACATGGCAATAATCTAGAAAGAATGAACAAAACAATAAAAACAAACGACAGAGTTAAGGATCCTAATAATAAAGCTGGAAGCTCGCGGGACCTCAGCCGGAACAAACGTTTCTGTCATTCTTTTAACTCCACTCCATAGTAAAGTTCTTCACTTTATTAAAGGTTATTTAAATTGTCGAATAAAAATTTTCCTAATTTATTTTGCACATTGAGATTTATTGAAAATATTAAATATCTTGGATTGTATTAAGATACGCAATTCCTTAATTTCCATAAACTAATTTGTTGCCCTTTATTTAGTTAGGAATTTCCAAATTTCAAAGGAGTTCCACTAACTATATTATTGTTTACCGTTAAAATGTTTCAAATAGAGAGTTCAAGTAGTTAACCATTGGCAAATAATCAAAATATTGGCCAAACTAGTAACCTAGTGTCCTATTGGTGTATCAAAAATTGTGTTATTATGGAAGTTGTTTTCTTCAAACACACCCTGAATTACTAATCTACATTACTACTTGGCTTTAAAAATTTTAGCATTGTTGTCAGCAAGTATTAAAGTTATTAGGAATTTATTTGAAACAAATATATTCAATATGCTTCTCTTCGAAACGCAATCCAATTTTGAAATTGATTATAGACATACTGGAAAAAAGTGTATTGTATTGTAATTTGTTAGTTATTAAAATCTTACGCAAAAACCTAGATGAAAACATGGCCTGGCATAAAATGGATACATACAATGCATTCGTAGAGCTTGCAAAACATTTACTTTCGAAACTGTGTTGAGTCTTATCCACAATAAATTCCCATCAAAACCACGTGAACAACGATGCTGAATACACATAAGGCGATCGCTAATAAAATAAAGGTTACTGGGCTAACAACATATAAGCTCGTTTGTTCCAAAAAAATTAATATACGAAATTTTAATTTTGGTTGAATAGAAAAAAATACCTGTATTAGGTTCATATGGTATGTATTCATTAGTTAGAAAGGAATTGTAGAGGATTTTCTCTCGGACAGATTTCATTTTCAGAGTAGATATTCAAGCTTCACTGTAGGTTTCCTTAAAATAAAATGATGCGTAAACGCTTTAAGCCCATTTTGCACAACACTTCAGTTGAAGTCGTGACTTTTCCCCTTGTCCTCCATTTTAAGTTAAGTCTATTTTAAGTGGTATATTACAAACCATATTTCGAGTATTATTTGAGAAACTAATACTGTGTATGGTAATGTAATGTTTTGTGATTATTTTTTACAGCTATCTTTAATTAAAAATATAAGGAGTATTTTACTGAGTAAACATATAAATGTATTAATCAAAAGTCGATTGTGGAATAGGTTAAGAAGAGGACATAATATTCTATGTAAATGAAAATAATGCTATGGGTAATTTTTATATATTTTTTGAAATATAATCATTAAAAATGTATTGTCAAATCAATAAGTAAGGAGTATTTTACTGAGTAAACATATAAATGTATTAATCAAAAGTCGATTGTGGAATAGGTTAAGAAGAGGACATAATATTCTATGTAAATAAAAATAATGCTATGGGTAATTTTTATATATTTTTTGAAATATAATCATCAAAAATTTATTGTCAAAATATGTTATCAATAGTAACATGTAAAAATATTTTCATTTAAAGATGCATATTACATTATTATCGGAGTGAAATGTCTCTTATATTTTTTAGTTTGTCTTATTGCATTGAATGATCAGATTATTGTTTTATGTACATTTTAGCACTTAATTATAAACGTTCTGTAAATTGTATTCGTTGGAAGCAAATAATAAACATAAATGCAGTGAAATGTCAAATGGTATGAACCAGGTCACCCAAACATAAACAAGATGGTTGCTATGACAACATGTTATCCTATTTGCAGTCAGTGACTCTTTCTGCTCAAACTAGAAACACAGCTTTGTTAATTGTCTACAACTTTATCGTGCATGTAGATTTATGAACACGTAATCATAGATTCTTCATAGTACCTTAACCTTAATCCAAATTTGTTTTTCAAACAACACTACTCGGCGTACCACTTTCTATAAAACAACAGTGTTTTTCATTTCCCATCGTTGATTCATAGGTTACAGTAAGTCATTTTGAGTGTAAAACCATAACCTACAATTGTTTAAGTATGGTTTGAATTAAAGTAGTACATTCAAAATATGAATAAACGCAATAGTTTGTGAAAAACCCCTGTAAACAAGACGCTTGTGTAAATATCATAATAAAACCGAAACTTAGTCGTTTGATAGTTCATAACACTTAATATTAAAAATACGTAAGATGTTTAAGTTAGTTTTATTATTCTAAGTTCAATTCCATTCTATATTATATTATTTTGACCTAACCCATACATGTAATTGTGTCTACTTGGTTCAATAAACGAGTTATTGAGTTATTGAGATATCGCATTAACAATTTTATTCAACACATTTTCTGATTTGCAATAAACAATGTCCATCAGGGCCAGTATGTGGTCAGAGCTACACCAGCAGGCCATTATGATGTTGGATATCGTTGATTTATTACAATCAGTCCGCTGACAAAACCCCAAACTCAAACATTTGGTTACTGTATTTTTATATTCTGTTTAAATTAAACCAACACAGTTTAATCAGTGTCGTGATTGGTCTTGGTTTGTAGAAGTGTAACAATATACACAGAATATCGCTGTTACATGTTAATGTATTTAATTTATCACTACTTAACATCCCAATAGGAAATTGGATCTGGAACCCGGACGAGAATTTAGTTTGTTATTTTTTATTTTTCTAGACAAGATTGATTTTTTTGTAGTTCTAAATTATTTATTATTCTGCTTACAATTGTAGAAATCAATGACTCAGTATTAAGCTGAGTTTTTTTTTATTTGTGACCATATGTAAATAACTTTTTTGGTGGTTCATAATTAAGCTATTATTTGAAGTATATCAGGTACTGAGATTTCAAGAAGTAAGACCGCTAGAGTATTGCAAATAATGCTTAACACGACATAAATCTGTTTCAAAGTTATCTGTTTGCAACTCCATCTAAAAACGTAATAAGACTAAAGAGGACATAGACGTAAATGAAAGTTGATAAACGTTGCTTATTTAATGGCAGAGAATCTGCCTTTGTTGTTCCGACTCCCTACACAATATGTAGATGTTGACAATATTTGGTTTCATTTTCTATTTCTCTTTCTTAATTATATATATATATATATATATATATATAGGCTTATTTACGTGTGATTTACAATTAATACATACATATATTAATTTTGATGGATACAAAATGCTATCAAAATATTCCTAAGAAAGTAATGGCACTGTAGATTTATTGACTAAAATAACCACACAGTCAACAATCCAACTTCAGTGTAGACAATCAGAGCCTAATTGATCATTGTATGGTCATGTGTATCTGGTTATTAACCTAGACGAGAGGTCGTCCAGTGGTCGAAACTCGACCAAAAATATGTAATGTACTCACTTATCTATTTTCACCCCACACTGTAAATAAAACATGTGATTGGAGTTTCCTCCATTTGTTTTGATTTTCTGTTTATATTTCGTTGTTATTTCGTAACCAGCATAGCAACGCATAAGATCCATGTTAATTTTTTCAAATTTTTAAACTCATTTTTTGTGCTTATCTTTGAGCCTATTTAAATTTATAAAGGGATTCTGCACACCTACAGGAAAATAGCTTTCCAACGGTATGCGTAGATTTTCCCTACGATTCACACGAGCTGAGAAAAAAGGTTTTAAAGAAACATGCTTGCCTATTAATATATAGATAGATAATTAGTTTGAGCATGCTTCTATGAACACGCCTAGAGCTGTTTTCAAACTTTAGAGTTTAACTTGGCTTATTAAATAACTAGCTATTGTACCTGTGCTTTGCAACGGGAAGAGGACACAAAATAGAATCATTTTAATCTTAACATTTGTTGCATATAATAGTTACACATCCGCCAACGCTTTTAGAAACGAAATTCAACTTTTATGGCCTTAATAGAAACGTTTAAGTTATGACTTTAAATCTGGTAAGTAGTGGTAAGTAGTATCACCATTTCATCTCTCTTAATTGCATATCTTTTTATTTATTATTGACATTTTAATTTTAAATTTTGAAGTTATTACTAATTATTAAATTTAAATGAACATTATTTTAAAATTTCACTCTTCTTTATATTAAATCACAAATCCTTCCATCTTCACTCACAATAAATCATTAGCAAAACTAAGTCAGCTGTTATAAACTTTAGAAATATTGCTGTGCCTTATCAATACAGTCTTTTGAAATATTAAAGAAACTATATCTATAGGTACTATAAAAAATTTTAAAGAAATAATTTAGCATTTAAGACAGTAGACAAAACTAATATGATTATCAAAACATCCAGGACTAAAAAATGTAATAGCAAATACAGTATATGTTTCACTGCATCTCTGATTCTACTCTACAAAAATATCAACGAACAGACAAACCAGTTCTTATTATCAGTTCCATCGTCCATTGTCTTTACATTTTGCACACTTAACATTAAGTAGACATAGTAATAGATATTTAATTGATTTTAGAAACAATGAAACACTATGTACTGCTTAGTTTTATGATATTTTCCTTGGTTTAATTCAATCAGTGGTGTGGCAAAACATAAATAATAAATTTATTAAATAAAGTAAATGTGAACTGAAAGCTATGTTAAGATAAAATAAGAGTATTTTGTATTACCATTTGATAATTAATTATAGTTACACGTATACAACAGATTTAAAAAAAAACAAAACTCAACGACGTACAATTTAGTTATTGATGATATTCTTTAGTTTAATTTAAGCATAGGTTTAGCAAAACACAATAACTTATTTTACCTAAATATACATAAAAAAAAAAAAACAATGTGATGTGCAGGTTATGTTAAGTTAATTTAACACATGTGAAGCAGTTAGAATTTATCTGAAGTAGCCTCCAAATTCATATAAACATCTTTACATTGTAATTTTCATAATGTTTCCATGAAATCATATCAATAATATTATTTTCATAACTTAGACGCTTTTAAAAAATCCAAAGCAGAGCCGGAGTTGATACCGGGAGTTGATACAGCAACAATTATAGAATCTTTTTTTTATATATAATCATTGACATAGTTTTAGAATAAATATTCCAATGATAAAAGGTTAGATTAAAATAAACCTACCGCATAGTTATGGAAAATATTATATTTAATTTCTTTGTATCAGCTGTCTAAAGGTATGCAGTTTAGCAGTTCTTGTTTACATTTAAATGTCAAAGCAAATGTAAACAAACATTGTTAGTGTTCTCATCACAGCCATGGAGACCAATCAATATTTACTTTTGAAATCTTCACCTCAGAACTTTTAAAGCCAAAGGGGCAAAGCCTACGGTCAGTTGTGAGGGAATTTCCGTGTGTGTGTCGTTTTCGTTATCTTATCGCCAAAGATAGTTCAGCAGTGCTGGGTTTAAATTTCCAGGGGTCGATGTGAATCAACAAAATATTGTTGATGTGAAATTCCACTCAATATTAATTTCGTTTCAAATAATCTAAAGTATCAATCGTCTGTGTTCAATCAAATTCCTTTATTGAAATGATAGGGTAACTCAGTGAAATGTGCGAACCAGTTGTCGCTATTCACTCATCATCGTTACCCTATCAGACGCGAGAGAAAACGTCGTCGTGTATAATCTATGTGTCGTGTTATCAATTAATTCAATTCTCGCGTCAGAGTCTATTTCAAGAATTAGGTTCGATAGCTTGTACAGCTAGTTAGGATGCTGAATGTTCTTCGAGCAAACTAGGATCGGTATCAAAGGTTATAGGATCAAACTAAACCTTGCTACGCTCCGATCGTTACCCTAACCCCACGCAAATGCACTCTATACAACCAAGAGGTTAAGGATAGATAGCATGCACAGCTAACTAGGATGCTGAATATACTTCAGCAATCTAGGATAGGTTACGGTAGGTTAATCGCTACTTAAACGCCCGTATGAACCTCGGTCGCTACCCTAAACCCCACGCAAATGCGCTTTAAACAACAAAGAGGGTAAGGATAGATAGCCTGCACAGCTAACTAGGATGCTGAATATACTTCAGCAATCTAGGATAGGTTACGGTAGGTTAATCGTTACCCGAACGCCCGTATACACCTCGGTCGCTACCCTGAACCCCACGCAAATGCGCTCTAAACAACAAAGAGGGTAAGGATAGATAGCCTGCACAGCTAACTAGGATGCTGAATATACTTCAGCAATCTAGGATAGGTTACGGTAGGTTAATCGTTACCTAAACGCCCGTATACACCTCGTTCACTACCCTAACCCCACGCAAATGCGCTATAAACAACAAAGTGGTTAAGGATAGATAGCCTGCACAGCTAACTAGGATGCTGAATATTCTTCAAGAAATCTAGGATAGGTTACGGTAGGTTAATCGTCACCTAAACACCCGTATGCACCTCGTTCGCTACCCTAATCCCACGCAAATGCGCTCTAAACAACAATAAGGTCAAGGGTAGATAGCCTGCACAGCTAACTAGGATGCTGAATATTCTTCAAGCAATCTAGGATAGGTTACGGTAGGTTAATCGTTACCTAAACGCCCGTATGAACCTCGGTCGCTACCCTAAACCCACGCAAATGCGCTCTAAACAACAAAGAGGGTAAGGATAGATAGCCTGCACAGCTAACTAGGATGCTGAATATTCTTCAACAATCTAGGATAGGTTACGGTAGGTTAATCGTTACCCAAACGCCCGTATGAACCTCGTTCGCTACCCTAAACCCACGCAAATGCGTTCTAAACAACAAAAGGTTAAGGGTAGATAGCCTGTACAGCTAACTAGGACGCTGAATGTACTTCAGCAATCTAGGATAGGTTACGGTAGGTTAATTTGGATAACTCAGACCCCCACTATCCTTTAAAGATCCTAATTAATCAACAGGCTAACGCTAGCTATGCGAGCACTAAAACAGCTATTCTTAGCTATTTATAAAACAGCTCTTTATATTTATGCAATCGTTCAAGTAAATCAAGTTGGATAATAATAATAAGTATTATTATTATACGAAATAAAGATGTTATTAACCAATCAGTTGTTAGGCTATTATAGCTAGCGGCTATTCAGATCAAAATCAAATGCTATATCGCTAGTCAATGTCGAGGATCCAATCACTAACAACTATAATCAACGGCTAAATATAAACTATTATTCCGGTAGTAGATTCGGTGCTAACTTCGATAGCTATCGATATCAATACGATCGATAGTTCGGATCAGACGCAAAATAATAACAAAACGTCGAGCAGAACACTGTTGTGTTGTGCGTGGCAAATAGGTTATGTCGTTATTAAATCGTAAACACCTTATAGCTAATTGTGTCTCGTAACTCTCTCTACGTTTGAATTAAATACCAGAAATTCGTTAAGCATACAAGATAGGGTAGTAGGCTATAGAATGGCGTACACTGCCCAAAGGATGCTGCTTATACTTCAGCAAAAGGAGAGGTGTTTGGAAGGCAACATTGAGTTTATATGACGTTATATTACACAAACTTAGGCTATTGTCACCCTCAAATTATATAGTTCTTCAATAATAACTAGGCTAAGGCTTAACCTATTAAATCACTCCTTAACTGCGGTACAAGAGGGTTTAGGTAATTGAGTAGCGTGTTCCGCCCAAAGGATGCTGCTTGTGCTTCATCAAAAGGAGGGATATTGGAAGGTGACACAGAGGTTATGTAATATAAGATGTGTTGGTAAAAATCCTTTAGAATACTCAATTGGCCTTACTCAACTTTTGCTTTCCTCAATAGCCTAGTGTATGCTAACTCGTTTGGATTTTATATAGCTAGTCGGCAAAATTTCTTTAACTTCAAACTAATTATTTCACAATTTAAAATCTAAATTAAATTGCAAAAATACCAATTGATCACTGATCAAAATCGAAAACTTCGTTCATCGTGAACAAATTATCGCAAATCAATTATTCAACATCGATCGTGAATATCCAAACGTAAAACAACTAATTTCCCTGAATCATAAAATGATATCAAGTAGGCACTATACCTTAGAGAGAGACGTGTTGATTGGGTCACAAAATGGCACAGACTGTCCGTCGGCGCCCGGTCCCAGTGGTTTTGTTGCACGTCTGGGCCGGTCATGCGCAGAAACCAGTTTTGGCAGTCTGACTCGGCCTCGGCGGCGGCTACATCGGTGCTTGCGCTAACTACTTGAGCCTCGCCTCGCCATGCTTAACCTCAAAATCTTAGGTCGTCCGTACTACCTGACTGATCCTCAACTATAAACATTGTTGTCTTCCGATTTCAGCCGTGATATGATAAAAAAAGTGAGGTGTAAAAAAATCAACCCTTACATCCTCCACTCACTTCGTGGAAACAAAAAAAAAGAAACAGAAAAGAAAAAAAAACATTCTCAACTTCTTCTAAACCAAAATTCAAACTCTTCCAAACTAAAACACAAATAACGTCAATGTCCTTCGATTTGTAGATCCTACTCCTGGGATCTAAAAATATTTGCAATCTTCTACGGAGTACAGAAATGAAACTTCTTAACATCAAAACAAAACTGAGCTTTTTCAAATGGCTCACTTCCACGCTGGTGGGGGACAAGTCCCAACTTTCGAATATTGATCCTCTTGATCTCGTTCGTCCCGGGTATCTGGATCTTCATAGTTCGTCTTTTCCCTCGTCTTCTTGCTGGACGATTGGGTCGATTCTCATCGGACTCGGCTCTCGGAGTGTTCGTAGGTATCACTTCAAATTTCGCTGGCGCTTTCTTCTTCGGTGGGGGTGCAGGGGTATTCGGGATAGCCGATTTCTTCCCATCAAATCGAGTAGCAGCAGTCTGGTTTGGATGATCTTGACTAACCACTCGAACACTGTAAGCACAAGAGGGTTTAGGCTCCAGCCCACAAACTGTAGTGTCTTCTATCTCGGATCCTTTCCCTGACGGCTGTGTAGAATCGTTAACACTTGGAACAGTCCGGCATGGTCCTAGGAAATCCTCTTCGATTTTCACGGCTAATATGTTCAATTTTCTTATCATGTCCATACCCAAGATTATAGGTGTGCCTAATCTAGGAAGGTAGAATACTTTCAACTCGTGGTTCACACCTCTTATTGTGGATGGCAGGGTAAAACACCGATTCAATGTCATTTCCAAGTTGTTGGCCATGGCAACCTTGACTTCTTGATTTTCTGGTTGCACTTTCCGTTCAATAAAATCAGCTACCTCATCACCTATCAGGTTTATCGTGGAACCAGTGTCAATCAGTGCCTTAAAATCTTTACCAAACATCGAAACTTTAATGTACGGCCTAAGGTCTTTGGTCGCTCTTCCTGAGTCATAACAGTGAATGGTGCCTAACTGGAAGCTGGAGGTCGTTGCACTTGGTCGGATAACGGACTCCGGCGACCTCCGTGGTCCATCGTCCGTCTCTCGTTTCCCGACTTCGAGCAGTCACAAGTTGTTGTTCTCGCTCCTGGCTTCTTACAGTTAAAACATCTAAGTATTCTTGGTTCCCTGCAGAAACTGAAGGTGTGTCCTGTCTTCTCGCAGTTCCAGCATGTCCTCGAATCGGCCGGTCGCCTCTCACCATCGTAGTATCGTCGATTCTGAAACTCCCTTTCACCCATGTTCCTCGCCGTATATCGATCTTTATTCATAGGTTCACATCTAACTTGGTTGCTGGTCGTGGATTCAACTGTTGCTGTGTGATGTGATAATTTTGGTGCCAATCTGCTTCGCCCATGATAGGCAGTTTCGGGTACCAATGCCTGGGCTGGGTTCGGCGGGGGTGTATATTCAGTTCGCTCTCGCAAGCAGGTCTCATAATCTTCAGCGACTTTGATCAGACTTGGCAAGTTCACAAAGTCTCGCCTACGAACATATGTTTTATAGCTCGGGTGCATGTTTCTATAAATTCGGTCTAACTTTTCGTGTTGCGAATATCCTCCTCTTCTTCGAATCAAGGTCGAGATGGCTACAACGTAGGGTTTGAACAACTCTCCTTCTCCTTGTGTTCTCTTCCTAATTTCGTCATCTAAGTGAAGTAGATAGCCGGGAGGTAAGTACTGAATTTGAAAATCCCTGACAAAGTCCATGAAGTCACTCTAAAATTCCCGATTATTCCTATACCATAGGATTGCACTGTCTTTCAATAGCTCGGGCAACGCTTTCAACATCAACTCAGGGATCACACTATACGATTCCATCAATTCATTCAAGCGCTCTAAGAAAGAGATGGCATCCGATTCTTTCCTTCCATCGAATCTCAAATTCCATTTCCTTACGGTATTACAAAGGGAGGCAGTGTTCGACAGTCTTGGTGAATCGACGTCACCTGCCACCATTGGCTCTTCGCGTCCACTCGTGTGGTTAAAGCCAAAATCCAATTGTTCTGCCAAACCACCTTCATCATTTGATTGAGTGCGTGTGAAGACTGGGGCATAAGACTTCATCCTTATCGGAGTAAGCATCGAGGTTCGCCTCTCGGGAACCCCCACAATTGATCGAGCTGTCTGGTATGTAGTTGACAAGGTCGCTTGGCGTGGCTTTGAAACTTGTGTCATCAGCCGTCTGACCTCGTTAAAATCAGCATCAGGTGGAAGACCCAGAAGTTCTCGGATGCTCACGGCTTCTAACTCTAAGGATGCACCCGCTGGTGCTTCTTGAGATGCGTGGTGGAACTCATCATCCTCTTCAATCGCCTCCTTTCCAGCCCGTTGTCGTAACCGTCGAACAAGTTCTGCTCTAAGCTGATTAGCGTTTCCTTCTGGTACAGTTCCCAGCTTGCCTAGCTCGTCTTCAAGCTGTGATCTTGATAACTTGTAGACCCAGCTGACCCTTACTTCTGTATCCGAGGGTGGTCGTTGAGCTGTTCCAGCTGCCGTAGAGCTAGTAGTCGTAGTAGTGGATGTCCGTAGGTCCGCTCCTCCAGACGAGGTCGTGACCGTAGCGATAGGTTGTTGCTCGCCTCCTTGTGACGAAGCGCTCCCGTTGTCACCTTCTTCCATTATATTCAATGCCAGGAGAATCTTGAATGGTCTAAGGAATCTCTCTACGTGATAGAACATCGTTGTTCCTCAAATAAATCGTCTAAAATCCAAATTTCTACTTTTCTTTCGACAATTTCCAAATTTTCGTCAATAACTACTTATTCAGTAGTCCCTGTTCGGGCGCCATAAATATGTGAGGGAATTTCCGTGTGTGTGTCGTTTTCGTTATCTTATCGCCAAAGATAGTTCAGCAGTGCTGGGTTTAAATTTCCAGGGGTCGATGTGAATCAACAAAATATTGTTGATGTGAAATTCCACTCAATATTAATTTCGTTTCAAATAATCTAAAGTATCAATCGTCTGTGTTCAATCAAATTCCTTTATTGAAATGATAGGGTAACTCAGTGAAATGTGCGAACCAGTTGTCGCTATTCACTCATCATCGTTACCCTATCAGACGCGAGAGAAAACGTCGTCGTGTATAATCTATGTGTCGTGTTATCAATTAATTCAATTCTCGCGTCAGAGTCTATTTCAAGAATTAGGTTCGATAGCTTGTACAGCTAGTTAGGATGCTGAATGTTCTTCGAGCAAACTAGAATCGGTATCAAAGGTTATGGGATCAAACTAAACCTTGCTACGCTCCGATCGTTACCCTAACCCCACGCAAATGCACTCTATACAACCAAGAGGTTAAGGATAGATAGCATGCACAGCTAACTAGGATGCTGAATATACTTCAGCAATCTAGGATAGGTTACGGTAGGTTAATCGCTACTTAAACGCCCGTATGAACCTCGGTCGCTACCCTAAACCCCACGCAAATGCGCTTTAAACAACAAAGAGGGTAAGGATAGATAGCCTGCACAGCTAACTAGGATGCTGAATATACTTCAGCAATCTAGGATAGGTTACGGTAGGTTAATCGTTACCCGAACGCCCGTATACACCTCGGTCGCTACCCTGAACCCCACGCAAATGCGCTCTAAACAACAAAGAGGGTAAGGATAGATAGCCTGCACAGCTAACTAGGATGCTGAATATACTTCAGCAATCTAGGATAGGTTACGGTAGGTTAATCGTTACCTAAACGCCCGTATACACCTCGTTCGCTACCCTAAACCCACGCAAATGCGCTCTAAACAACAAAGAGGGTAAGGATAGATAGCCTGCACAGCTAACTAGGATGCTGAATATTCTTCAACAATCTAGGATAGGTTACGGTAGGTTAATCGTTACCCAAACGCCCGTATGAACCTCGTTCGCTACCCTAAACCCACGCAAATGCGTTCTAAACAACAAAAGGTTAAGGGTAGATAGCCTGTACAGCTAACTAGGACGCTGAATGTACTTCAGCAATCTAGGATAGGTTACGGTAGGTTAATTTGGATAACTCAGACCCCCACTATCCTTACACAGTATCCAAATGTGAATAGTCCTATAATGGTCCTTGGTATGGTAACTACATTTTTGTAAAATTTTAGCCCAGTTGGTTCAGTAGTTTTTGCACCTATTAGTAATACACATACAGACAGACACCATTAGATTTTTAGATAATAGTATAGATATAGATTACATTAACGTCAAACCTGTCTATGTGTGGAATATGTTATAACTTGTATCCTCCTAATTTTTTCTCACATTGTCTTAAACATTTTACAAAGATACTTCTGTGTACAAAATAAACGTAAAGGTTATTTGACTTTTAGTTATGCACCGTTTAATACAATCCTGTATTTTAAAATTCATTTCTATAAAACCTTTATTAAACTTATGTAATTTAAATATAACAATTTCTCTTTATGTGTTGAATGCAATGCAAGCGTCTTGCTGAAGTTTAGAATGCATTTTTTAAGCTCACTTAAAAAGTATTATTACATTTGGCTAGCCAATATATCAAATTGTTTTTCTTTGTTAAGCAAAAGTATAAATACAGTGTTGCCTTTAACACCTTGGTCGTCTAATTGCCGACCGGTTTTAATAATGTGTCACTTCCTGAACCCGCAAACGCAACGTGATAATTATTTGTATTAATATGCAGTCTTTTTTGACAAAGTTTTTGTTAGTAGATGTTTTTCGTTTATGTTTCGATTACGCTGCAATGGCACCTATAAGGGACGAAATTATTACTAAGGGCTTTACAACAATGAATTAATTTGTTTTAACCGGTTGCCATTCAAACGACGAATAGGTACTTTTGGTAACTTGGTAGTAAACTACTTGTGTATCATAATCATTTCGTTATACAAAAGGAAAACCTGTAATAAAGACGTTTTTCTTTGCGATATAAAGTAATACAACCATAACGTCACCCTGCAGATATAACTAAAGAGGCTTACACTGAGAAGTGGAAATGTGAAAAGCTTAACGTATCTTGACATTTGGTGGGACAAGATAAGAAGTGTCATTCCTTACCACAAAAAAATATAAAGCTTTCCATTGCGTTATAGACTTCTGAGAAACTTGTTCAAGTAGTAATACGTAAATTGGGAATAGTTATATTATTATTTAAAATTCTAAATAATATTTTAAATTGTAATACAATTAGTTGAATTTCAAGGTTATGATGCAGTGAAAAAGACCGAAAAGACACATAAAATACTTCCTTATTTAAGTTTACATTTGTATTTCTAACCAATAGCTTAGCTTACTTTAAGAATATTGATCTTGGTAAACAAAATAAAGTGCAAAAAGAAGACTAATCGGGTTGAAGGCAATGTTAGAGCAAGATAAAATCAGCGATAAGTTAGTTCTTGGAGAATAACTAATTTTCTTGTCAGCTATTATCAAAAATGTCAACCATCTTTAAGGAGTGAAAAAAATTGATTGATTTGTGCCTAAATATGTTTGTTCCCTAAAATAACAAATGCAAGTGGCAGAATGAGTTTCCAATGATATAACTTATAGTTTTTTTATGTATCTGGTTCGGTATGTTTGTAAACGTGAATTAAACCCTGAGTATAAGTATTTCAAAGCAATATATACTTATAGACATTGAGGGAAAGAAAGTCTCCGGGCAGTTTATCAGGCGTTGATGAACATTTTCACAGAACTGAAAAATGGTGACAGTTTCCAAACTCATTTGGAGCGAGTCCAATCAAATCCTTGGTGCGAAGTATTGGACCAACGAATCATTTATTATCCGTTAGCACTTGAATCTTTTATCCTAGAGTTTTACATATTAAAATATGTAATATTACTTTAAAGTATTTATTATCGATAGGTAACAGTAGTAAAGTATCATTAGCATCCCTACTAAAATTATTATTATGTTTAAAATAATTAAATTTGGGAAAGCTATACGGTTACAAAAATATACCGATGTCTGTAGTGTAAGGTTTTTCGGTTTTATGCTTTTAATAATATTTATCAAATATATTACATACAACAAATATTTATTTGTGTTTGTAGAAGATGTTTTGTTCAACTCCTTAAAATGGATACCTTAACTACAGTGAATAACAGTGTAAAGTGCCTTCGTTTAGTATCATACTTACTTGTTTAAAAGACTTGAAGATACACATCTAACTTACATATACTTAAAAAACTATTATTTCTATACTCTTAAAGTTTTAACAGTTGATATGTTCAATGAAAAAGCATTTTGACAAAACATTACATACATAATTCATCCATCAACATATATTGTCTTGTTAAATTTGTATGAATGTCTTGTAGTCATATTTGCTTATTTAGGATCTCGATAGCTTAACATAAAAAATACAACTTCTTCAATATTATCTGACTAACTATAACTCTATTCTCTGTATCCGTGTGAATGCTACAAACTGCAGTTTGATGTTTTCCAAGGGCCATTATATTGGCCTATGTGGGTCAGAGTGATCATAATACATCATTAACTTAGACTGGAATACATGGACATTCTGTAGTAACTAGGTCATTGGCTCTCAAATATTGGCATGTATTCATGGCTTCATTCTTATGTGACACTCAAATCGCTACTCTTAAATAAAATATATTTTGTGTATAAAGTGATTCAAATCTTACCTTCATAACACACTAAAAGGGAATACATTTTGCTAACTTTTAACTACTGTTTAATTTATTCTGAATTTCGAAAAAAATCTAAAATGTATTGATTCTAAATTTTCCTTTGATATATTGTATGTCTTTTGCATATTGGTAAAAAAAAGACGTGTTTCAGTGTATACATTGGTAGTTTTCTTATCTGTAATTAAAAAGGAAATTAGTTATAATACATTGTTTCCTAAATTACTGTATTATTATTTTTTAATACATGATGGTTGGTTCACTATATATTTTTTCATTTAAAACGTCTCGAGATGTATATAACAGTTATAATGTGATAATTAGTTTTATTAAAGTTACCAACCAAAGAGTATTAAAAGTCTGAAGGAAAATATAGCCGTGTTTAATAATTCGTTACTTATTAAAGCTAAACTTTTTATAGCTGTTTTTAACATACCGGTTATTTGTTACAAGTAAAACTTGATAGGTTTATTTCTTTGAACATAATATCTTGGAATTTTCAGAGGAGATTGGCTAAGTAGGACACGTACCTTTCTCGACAGAAGTATTTGGAGTAAGAGGCTTAAATTAAGCTTTTGATGTGTGAGAGTTCTTAAAGCCTATGACATCACCAGAAAAAAATTACACATGCCGTTTAAAGAGTTCTGTAAATTTATTAAATATATTGATATAATTTTGTTGGTTCTTCTTCAAGAGACTACAGTTCTGTTTTCATAATTGCTGATGTAGCTGACACAAAATGAACAACCTTTTCACACAAACAAAATGTTTAGGCTTATTAATTTAATTTGACGAATAAGCTGTAAACCTAAGGTTATTTACATTAAATTGTACTCCAAACGATAATATGATGCCTAATGAGGCTTACTGGCTGTAACCCTGCATGAGTACTTTGTACATCGATATGATCTGAACTCCTTTAAAAAACTAGAATCACAATTTATTTTAATCCAGCAAAGATACCAAGAGATGAATAATTGAATAAGCTGACCGTCCTAAACAAGCGGAATGCAGATTTTTAAATTTTTTATGATGGTAATGCTGTAAAATGCTATGTCAAATGTAGCTTAGATGAGAAAAAAATATAACATTTCTTTCAGAGTAGTAATTTCTATAAAATACAGGGTATCAAAAACAAAATAATATTTCCAATATGAAGAGCCGCAACGTTAAAACGAATAAAGGTGCTAAATTCTGATTACATCAACATTTTTGTAATGAACTGATATTTGATCTACAATATGTATAAGGTTTTTTAAATGTTTAGTGAGAATTTATACAGAAAATGTATTATAACTATTCCGTATTTTACTATATTATTATTATGGTTGTTTTATTTAGTTAACTGCCTCTTATGGTAAAAAAAAAACTAATAATTTATTCATAAATTCAAAATACGCCGAAAAAAAGAGCTGTCAAAAGGCCAGTCCGCGGGTTAATGAAAGAACAAAGTAAAACAGTTGCTTTCTGTTTAATTAAAACATTAATAACCTTTTCCTTGTTATTTGTTGTCTCTTTGTAGATCTATGTGTTTTGAATATTTTGAATTTCCGTTTTATATGTCTTGAAAATATTTGTCCATTCTAAAATAAATATGAGACATAAATATTGTGCTCTTTTTTATTTAAATTGTATAAATAAGTTGCTTAGTCAGTGTTTTTGTTTTATCTACGCTATTTACTTAAAAGGGGCTTGTAAAGAGGATCAGGACAATCCCTGGTTTCGTTTCTATCTAAAAGAGAGCATAGTTCTTTTATTAAAAACAAATGACTTTTAGTTTCGGTGATAATAGTTTTTGGACTCGAACCAATGACTTTTAGATTTGAAGGCAAGGATTATAACCACTTGGATATGTAGACAATCTATAACATACGAAATCTTCATGCAAATACATATTTCAATGGCTAAATAGGCACTAGGTTAATATACACATAGTAATGTTCATTATATGAACTATAGTAACTTATTCTACTCTTATTATCATAACCAACCAGATAATATACAATAGTACTCTTGGGAGATAAGTAGAACCGTCCAACTACTACAATAACTAAGTTAATTGTAGAAGCTATGTTAAATATATGTTTATTTATATAACTGTTACTTTAGTCTATAATTGTATGTGTAAATTCCTAAGTATGTCATTATTTTAGTCCAATAGCTTTTAGTTTTGGCATTTTATTAATTTGTAATTTATATTATGAAATAATATTCAAATTATAGGACTGTAAACTGTGATGTTTGGTTTAGTTCGTATTAGTACGGTAAATATACAATTGTAAAAGTTGATAATTTTTCTTAGTTTTTTATCATTTTGATTAATTACATACTGCATTTAGATTTTCGATAAATATTTATAAGTTAATTTTCAACGTGTGGATTATAATTTAGTACTAAAACTATAAATACAAAAAATTTATCCTCTGCCATTCTGACGGCATGCATGCAATAAATTAAATTATAACTATACACTAATAATCGGTACTGTACAATATATTCCATCTTCTTGTACTTTAAGTTACTGCAATCTTTGATGAATTTGTTTTCAAAAGATGTGACCAAGTAGGTATTAAGTTGCTTTGAGTAACAGAAATAATCTTAAACAATTTACTAACATACGTTGTTTACCTAGATTCGTCGAATACGTTATCGTAGACCTGTTTATGAACAACAGTAGAAAATGTTTTTACGTCTTGGATTTTAGGACATTTGTATTAATTTCCTGACTTGCCTTATTTCAAGTTTAATAAATATAATTTAACAAAATACGAACAACAAAAGTAGAACATTCAAATCTTTTTACCTAAAACAAAAGTGAAATCTATGTCACAATAGGCAATAACATAAAACATGTTTTTAAATTTCCAATTAAAACTATAAGAATCAGATTTGTTAGCTTAGCCTAATATATACTATACCTATTCTTAAGTTAAAAAATCTATGATATTTATTACAACACATCGATGATATAAATATTCATTTATATTGAACAAAACCATTTTAAATCAATGAACCCCTGCTTCCAAAACTAAATACTTACATTTACAATGATCTGTTTCCAAGTAATAAACGTTTTATTTTAATTGTAACTATTTTTAAAGTGGGTATGAGGAATGCATGCATTCCTAACTTAAATAAACGGTGTCATACTAAAACTTAACAACAAAGCTTATTGCTTATGTTGCAAATAACATGTTTTATGTAATGTAAAATATATACAAAACATGTGTATACTCCTCTTTCATAATCCAGAGATAGAATTTGGAGTTTGATAAACAAACACTACTCTACCTTTATGAACCTCTGTATCCATGGCAACATAAATCACACAACCACAATATGTGTGGCAATGTCATTTGATTGTAAAACAAAACTGTTTAAATTCCCCTTAAAATTATATTTCTTCATTTTTTATACAAGTTTATTGTAGTTATAGTTAATTTGTAAAATAGGTAAACAGAAACACTGTAGTTGAGGTGATGTAAACAGTACAACGTTAATATAGTTTTTCCTAAAGTACTATTCAAAACAGGAGTATACCAAAATTTTATTACACTCACACTGAAATTATGATTAGGTTTATAACATAAAGAGTAAACTTACTTATGACAAAAAAAATTTACGGCTATGATTGAATATTACTCTTATTACTTATATCAACTACTTCAATTAGTTTTAATATTTTATCCCCTCACAAAACTAATGCTTACGCTGGAATATATTTTTCTCCCCAAAGTTAAAACATATGACGTCATTCCATAAAAATACCTTATTTTAAACTATAAAGACATTTTGGCAAAGTTTGAATGAATCTATGAGCCGATGATAATAGGAAGTGCATTTATAAATCTCAATGTCATTTGCAACTGACTCGCCGTAATATTATGAAAATTAATCATTGCTGTACAAATTGTTCTCTTATTTTTTCTTAGTTTCTAGTATTACCACAAAACGATATATTTAATTTATTGATGTTAGTTTAACAACAGATAGTGTCATTCTTTTAAGATCTTTAAACCTTTCTTGTTGAGTATTTGTATACGCATTGATTATAATAGTTATTCATTATTATATCAATAATAATCTATATATATAAAAGGCAAAGCCCTCACTGACTCACTGACTGACTGACTCACTCACTCACTCATCACTAATTCTCTTACTTCCCATTTACCTAAGAGGCTGAAATTTGGTACACTGATTCTTTAGGTATTAAATAGGAAAACTAAGCTGTTTTTATTCTGATCGGACTCTCGGGCTCCGCCCAGTGGCTCTGGAGTTTCCCATGTTAACCTTATGAGTACTCATATTTAAATGGAATTAATGATTCTTAACAGCTTTTTCAATCAAACAAGTTGGTTCTGTTCTATGATGTTCAATAGCATTAAAGTTACAAGGATTACCAACAGGGTGCAGCACTATTTTTTCTTTATATTTTTGACAACAGCTAATTTGCAACCAAAAGATGAGTGAGCGTAGTGAACGAACTTCATCCTGGAGGCGAGTTAGCGTAGCGAACCCTGAAGGCAAGTGAGCGCAGCGAACGAGCTCCAACCTAAAAGTGAGTGAGCGTAGCGAACGAACTTCAACCAGGACGTGATTGAGCCATGCGAACGAGCTCACTTATAAAGTTAAACGGGGCAAAGCCCGCGGGTACAGCTAGTAAAAATATAAACGGTAGTTATGATTGTACTAATTATTTAATAGTGCTTTAATATTCATTACGAATTGAAAAAAAAACTTTTCTAAAAAATACAAGCTCTAATGAGATCATACTTTTTAAATTTTCCCCACGAATTATTGAAACGCAAGAAACAACGTAGTCGCTTTTAATTAATTTATAAATGTTAGGTAAAGGTTGAGATTAATCAAGACATAAAGTTTTGTTAAATCTTTATTACATTCAACATTAATGAAACAAGTTATTACCAAGCTGTGGGAAACAATTTTATTTCCATTTCTATATCGATCCTTTGGTTTCCTTTTTAAAGTGCTACAAAAGGTTCGAATAAATTAAGTGGCCAACATTTAATCTGCACAAAAGCCGTCTTTTCTAGCAGTGCTGTAAATTTGATAGTTTTTATTTTATTGTTAGAGCCTTGTATATTAACCATTAACCATTTATTTAATATGATTTAGAAATTAAAAACATAAAATATTAGAAAGATATGGTTTTAATTAAAAGTTATTTCATGATCCATACCCATAAAAACTTACGTTATTACAAAACAATATAAAAAAGGTATTACAAAAAGAAGTCATAATCTTAAAAAAAATAATTAATGAATATAAAAAAAAATTAATATCGTTACAGTACCACAAAAGTGTTTTTTTTTTTATTTATGCTATCGCATTTTAAGTCCAGACCAAAATGATCAATACAAATATATAATACTATTCTTAAAATAAAATTACAGTTAAATGTTTGTGTTGTTTTTTTGAACTACAAAAATTGGACATTAAAAACGACTGCAATTTAAGCAAAGATTACTTTCCCTTTGATTATTATTGTTTGGTTGCAGAGTTGAAACAATGGCCTTCGCAGTTAAACAGTTTGAGCTTATTCCTATTGTATTATACACCCATTGTTCTCCACAGTTCACTGGGTCGGGGTGAAACACTTAGTATGAAATGAACAACAAATTTAAGACCATTGAAGGCAAACAAAGGTTTTTGCCAATAATTAAAAGACGTTTTAAGAATCCAGGGTTTTAGCAATTACATAAAAAAAAATATCCATTTAATGGGCTGTTTTAAGTTTGGTATAATGCTAAGATCACAAAAAAATCTAAACGGGTGTTTTAAAATACATTTTAGTATAATTGTGATCAAGTTCTGTTTGATTCGAAATGTGTTCAATCTATTTTTATTATTATTTTAAAATTGTCAATCGAAACAAAAAGATTTTTTTGTCAATCAGCATAGTATTGTTATAATACTACTCCAAGCTATATTTACAATAAGCTTACAATGGAAATACACATGGTGTATCATTGAAAAAAAACTATTACAAAATATTATAATCCACTTGCTAGGGGGGTTCCCGTGTGCATTTTATGTATAGAAAAACACCCTAAGGGATCATGTAGGTACTATGTGGGTTATCATTTTTCACGTGGGTGCCAGCTTGGCAGAGTGGGCATAACCTCATAATCCGTCATTTTAAAAATGGTGGCGGCATTTATTACATGTAACTCATTAGGAGCTTATATCTCGAAAACGGTAATATATAGCGAGTTACTTTTATAACAATAAATGTTGCTTACACAATAACAAACAACTTTTGTATTTACAAAAATGCCCTAAATATAACTATTTAGGAGTAGTTGAGCAATTTATGTTAATTTGATCTAAAAAATTTTACTCTGTTTGACAAAAAATTCTAATATCTTTAAAAAAAATAAAAAACAGTTTTTTAAATTTGGCATATTGCACTAATTGCTCTTTACATCTAAGGTTTAAATACCCCGTCGCAGCAAACCTGCAGAATCAGCAAACATTTACCTGGCTGCATTTCTACTAAAATATTAAAATTGTCAGATTGATTTCCTATTTAAATGACATTGATTTGTAATGAGTACTTAAGTTTGCTGCTTTAGGGAAGGTATTGAGGTATTTTTTTTTATATATATATTTTTATTGAAATGTTGATAGCTTAGTATGAATGAAACAAAATTTTTGAAATTTGACTATAATATATCCATAAACAAGCAAACTAAAACAGTTTATTTATTCTCCATAAGAATAACATGGGCATTTTAAATTAAAATTTTTTTTTAATTATCTCCATAACTTTTGGGCATACAACGCTTCAATATACAAAGTTATTTCTATTTTGAGCTCTACAAAACGGTTTTGTTCATTATAAAATTTCGTGTTTTTAGGGTCGAAAAACAGAAAAATCCATTTTTACCCCATAAAACTCCAAACCCCCGTTCTCATAGTCCGATCGTGCTGGTTTAATAGTCCGAATTCGTCTGAAAACGTAGGTTTACACGTTTGTGATAAATTTCATTAAAATTTGATCATTTTTGCTCGAGTTATCAAATTAAGTCGTAGTTCTCTCTTCAGATACAGATGTCGTAGTGTTGGCTTTACACTTTATGAATGGGTTCTCTTCGGAAGGTTTGCAGGAATTGTGGAATTGTAAACAGTTTCATTTTTCTGATGACTATAAAAGGGAACAGATCTAATTCCTCTTAATCCAAAAGGCTTATAATTTAGATCCAATAACTGCGCTCATATTTTATGATCCACGAAACTAGTTCAATATCAATACAATCAGTCCAAAGCAGCCTACCACCAAGGACAATGTAAAGGTACTGGTTGTGATAACGCGACGTCAATGCTTGGCCGATGCACCAACTTTGCCGCCGGTCCCGTTCCCGCTCCATCGCAGTTTTACTGTAATAATAAATGTTATGAATTATAATAATAATTTCTATTACATCCGTAGATTTATTATTATTTGTAATAATAACAATTCAGTATATAGAATGGTTTATATTTGTATGCGTCATTTAATAACAAAAAATTAATTTAAAAATAGTGTATATTATTTTAATAGCTTATATATCTGCCAGAAGCTCCTCAAATGCTTTTTGCAGGTTTTTTTTACCTTAAATACGAAGAAAGATTTGTGCTATGTGCCAAATTACAAAATAACAGCTTTTTTTATAATTATTAGATTTTTTGGCAACAGAGATAAAATGTATAGGTTAAATACTATGAATATGACAATTTTAATATTTTAGTAGAAATGCAGCCAGGTAAATGTTTGCTTAGTCTGCAGGTTTGCTTCGGTGGGGGTATTTTGACCTTAAATATAAAGAGCAATAAGTGCTATGTGCAAAATTAAAAAGGAACAGTTTTTTAAAGATATTAGAATTTTCTGTCAAACAAAGTAAAAATGTATAGGTTCAATTAACATAAATTGCTCAACTACTCCTAAATTGTTATATTTAGGGCATTTTTGTAAATACAAAAGTTGTTCCTTATTGTGTAAGCAACATTTATTGTTATAAAAGTAACTCGCTATATATTACCGTTTTCGAGATATAAGCTCCTAATGAGTTTCATGTAATAAATGCCGCCGCCATTTTTAAAATGGCGGATTATGAGGTTATGCCCACTCTGCCAAGCTGGCACCCACGTGAAAAATGATAACCCACAGAGTACCTACACGATCCCTTAGGGTGTTTTTCTATACATAAAATGCACACGGTAACCCCCCTAGCAAGTGGATTATTAATATTACGAAAAGATAATAGTTTATTACTTGTACTTGGTTTTGTTTAAACACACCGTCTTTATGAGTTCATTTACCAACATTAAACAGAATGTAGCATTAGAGGTTAACCTCGGGCTTATTACACCTTCCGAGACGCTATAAACTGAAAACATAACAATTATTGAGATCTTGCTTGTTGGTGCCAAAACAATTATACACTAACACTCCATTATGCCGATATAATAATGTTTTAAATTTAATTTTCAGTATCAAAAAGTGTACGATGTGCTTTAGAAAAAAATCGCGTCAACTCTTTTAAACACAGATGATTGAAAACTAATCTACTGTCGAATTTTGAATATGAAAACCTAATTTGTATGAAGAAAATATTTTAAATAAACAAACCGGTCTTTCTTACTGGCAAAATGTTAGGCCTATAAAGGTTTACAGTGTTTTAATGACGAAGTATATACATTTTATACTAAATAATAAAAAAAGACTCTTAACCCATTTAAAAAGGCGTACAGCAAAATTATTTTTACGTTTAAAATACCGGAAGGTGGTATAGGCGAGCAGGTGATAGGCCTATGTTGAAGCCTAAGGGATCAGGGCTTATCTGATTGGAATACAATATGTCAGCTTGCACATAACGACCAAGAATCACGAGGAAAATGCTCATCCACCAATAAAAATGCTTGAAAACTAAACATCTAAGAATAAAAAAAATCCAAATTTGATGTAGATAATATTATAAAAGCATCAATTACCTGTTAAAGTAGAGATATTCTTGTCCGTACGATGGATGTTTTATCTTGCATGTTTTTTTTTTATATTTATAATCTTGTTCCCAGCCTAAGAAATGTTTAATTAACTTTTAGGTCACAGTAGAATTGATTAAATACTTCGCTTGAAGTAATTAAAATGGAGTAATTATACTAATTACGTGTTGTCGCGATAAACACTCGGTTAAAATAAGAGAACAACACTAGAACTAGTTCTTAAATAAAAAATTTAGGCCTAAGCTTTATTCACACGTTTAACTGACCTAAGACGTTATAAGTTTTTTTGTTATACAAATGATGTTGATTTGTAAAAATATTTTATTGTGCAAAATGTATTGTATGTTGTACTACTATATTGATTTGTTTGAATAAATGCGAAAACAATACATTTAATTCCAACTTAATGAAGGAATTTTAAATATATTGTTGTTACATTATGATTTTGCATAATTTACAATTTTTTATAGTTAAAATGTAGATGCCACATAAATGCTTAATGATATAAAATTGTCCTAGTGTATTCTTTAATTCATAGGAAATGCCCTATATCGTATCATTCAGAGCATAAAAGAGACTGACTAGCATTACAAAAACCTCTCCACTCTGTCAATATCGTCAACGGCGTCCCACCCCATTAACCACCACTGACACTCAATCAAGAGTATCTCACTTACGTTGGGCTATTTCATCTTGACAACGAACTTTTTTCATATACCAGAAAAAAAAACAATGCCTACTTAACTTGCCTTTCTACTGGTAAAAACATTTTCCAGCAGCACTAGAAAACGTAGTTACTATTGCATTTAAATAGGTCCAACTGTTTGAGTCTCAGTCTCAAAGAAAATGAGAGTCGTCAGCTACAATCCTACACAGTGAAAGTGATGTAGTAACACAATTACCGTTGTCGCCCTGACTCCTTAGACTCATCAGTTACTTTATCTTCTCCTCTTTTAAAACACTTAGGAACCTACGTACACTTTACTTTTTTTATTTATATTATATCATGATTTCAATTTAGAAACAATGATTCACATATATTCACATGCTTGTGTTGAAACACATGACTTTGTATAATAGTATATGCATATATTTTTTCTAGAGAGGTTGGTGGCTTTTAAACCTTGCGTTTGCCCGTTCACATAGACTAACTGCCGTGCGTGGAACGTATCCAGCAAAGCAAGGAGTGAGCCGGTACAGTACAAAGGTAAACTGTACTGATAAACTGTTTGTGACAGTGAGCAGGATCCGAACCCACGACATCGCTCCCTTGGGCCCGAAGTCCGTAACGCTACTGACTCACCTATATCTGATAATGGTTGTTCGTGATTAGGTGATAATCGATTTATAAAAAAATAAACGTATTGTTTTAATTATAGAACAACAGTTAAAAACTTGTATAATTTGCAATTTATTTGACTACAAATAACTATAGGCCAAATACAAAACCTCTACTAAACTCTAATTTTTAAGATATTTTCACCCTAATTTTCATTTTCTTTCCTCACCATGTAGTTTCCAAACAAACTGCAAGGTTTCTACAGATAGTTAATAATTAATTGTATAACCTAATTTTATTTACGGTTACACTTTTACTGTATATGATATGTTGGAGTTATCACATCGTATACATTTTATATTAACTTGGATTTTATAAAATTTAGGAAGTGGTACTTACTAGTGACATTTAGAATATCATGAAAGAAATAATTTCACCTAAATTTGATACAACATTTAAAAAGTTCCATGATAAAAGCATCACATCCATTAAAGATTGCTTTTATCGCCACAACCAGCCTCTTTCAGATATTTATGACTTCCCTTGGTTAAGAAGCTTGGTTTTCTCGGTCTTTAATACTACATACTCCTGTTACCTATACCTAGATAAGATATCAAAGTAGAAATATTCCTTTGGATTAATCGGCAAGTAAGGGAGATGCCTTCGGGAATACGTTATTACCAACAACTTTTAATAACCTTACATATGCTGAGCTTCACTTAGATATACCACATGACTGAATTTATATTTTATTGAATATCTAACAAGACAACTACACATTTAAACATACAACTATAATAATATGATATAGGTTTAGCTAACTAATTTCCGTGTAAAATGTTTCGGTTATATGTACATTCATCAAACTAAACTTTTTGGGAAGTAAAAATTAGTGTTTTGTTTTTTTAAATAATACCAAGGGATAAAAGTATGCAATGGACGAAAGTTAACTTTTACCCATTACATTTAAATTACACATATTTTCATGATAATATAAGACAAGCATTTTATAGGTTGTTAAAAGATATAAACGTATTCATGTTCCAGTTAAGTTGTCCTGCTCTTTTTTCATGCAATGGTATAATTAGACGTTGTTTATTAAATTTATGGTAATAATCATAAGCTTCATAGAACAGATAATATACGGGGATGTTTAGAGAAGATAAGTAGGGCACGTACCTACATCAGGAGAAGTATTTTGGGTATGAGGCTTACTTTGAGATTTGGAAATGTCAAAGGTCTTAAGAGCTTCCATATTACCCAAAAAAAAATTAGACGTTTCATTTCTAAAACGTTTTTATTTTTATAGATTTACCAATTATCTTAACATATAAATTCCTAGGAAATTTTACCTCAAAGAACCGCATTTCTTTATGTATTTTCTTTCATTATAAAACACAATTGTATTCCTAGATTAGGATTTATTGAAATTATGAACAGCTATATTTTACCTGTGACGTTTTAACGTTGAATAAATAATTATTGACAATATATATTCCCTTAAGAATGCTAAAATAAACTTAAAAAATTCTTGAGTTTTTACGATAACTGTTCATCTTTATTACTTTCAAGCCTGAGAAGAATTCTGCTCAAAAACATATTTTAACGAGCATTTTAAGGCATGTTATAATTTAAAAAGAAATATTGGCCAAAGACTGAGGTTTGAAAAAATAGCCTACTCTAATAAAAATATTTATGTGTTATAATTTTCGTGAAGATTAATAACCGTCATAGTCTTTTTATGGAGTAAATAATTTAAACCATCCAATATTAAACATGTTATACAACTGTAAAACATCTGTATTGCTTTTCGTATAGTATAAAATCAAAACTATAACAACCTAGTAAAGTAATTTTCTGGTTTTGTTTACAAATACATTTTAATTAAACTTTGTTTGTAATTTTGGATCATTCTTGCAACGATCTGCGTTCTTGGTAATCCACTTGAAGTATTCTTTGTACAATGGTTTACGTTCGAGAAAACTCTTACCATTTCTTTAACAAATCAGTCAATTTAAGGCTGTTTTAAACACAAAGTTTAAGTTAAGTCATGAAGCTGCTTGTCCGAAGGTTTTATTAAGCAAAGTAATATAACTCAAGAGAACATGGGTATAAAGTAAAATGAATAAACGCTGCTTATTTCGTGACACATTATCCATCTTTGTTGTTCCGTCAGACTGTGTACACAATCTCCAGATGTCTACAAAATTCGCCTTTGTTTTCTTTCTTATTTGTTCTAAAACCGACATAAAATGAACTAAATCTCGATAATACCGTTGTGAACATAGACTTAGATATTATCAAATACTTGACACATTGGTCTGTATCTACAATAAAATAAACACCCCAAATCCTCATA
Organism: Macrosteles quadrilineatus; assembly: GCF_028750875.1. Classification (NCBI taxonomy): domain Eukaryota; kingdom Metazoa; phylum Arthropoda; class Insecta; order Hemiptera; family Cicadellidae; genus Macrosteles; species Macrosteles quadrilineatus. Next base: position 20,484,704 of record NW_026542599.1, on the reverse strand, counting down.
TGCATTTTTACACATAAGTATTTACCAGTAGTGTACACTAACAGCAGAGAGACCAACTAGGTATCTAAATTCAGACTGTAGCATTCTAGATATTGGTACAGAACACACAAATCAAAGATGCCATAGTCATACACGACACGTCAAGTCCAGACAATCAATACAACACTGTATTGTGTTTAGTGTAACAATGTATAGGCAAAGCTATAGTACAATGCTTAGCTTTAGTGAGTCGGTGGCTCAGTTGGTAGCGTTGCAGACTTCGGGCCTAAGGCAGCGATGTCGTGGGTTCGGATCTTGTTCACTGCCAAAAACATTTTTTCAGGATAGATCACCTTTGTACTATACCGGCTCACTCCTTGCTTTGCTGTATACGATCCACGCACGGGTGGTTAGACTATGTGGATGGGCAAATGCAAGGTTAAAAGAGGCCACCAACCTCTTAATAAAACAAAAAAATGCTCAATGTTAGATGTAAAATAGATACCTCCGCTGCAGTAAACCACTAAGTATAATTCCATTTAGCTGACTGGAATTTCACTTACATATTCCTCTCAAATTATCCAATTTATTTCCTATTTTAATAGTAAAAATTAACAAGTATTTAGGATTGATACAGGGAAGGTTGTAGGGTGTTACAGTATTGTTTTATTTATTGTAATGTTAGAGTAATTGCCACTAATGAAAGAAAATATTTTAAAAATGTAATACAATATGTAAAAAATACTACAAAAATTTTGTTATTACCTAAAATAATGACACAGAAATTTTAAATTAACATTTTGTCATAACCATTAAGCGTAAAAAAACCCGATGATTTTTAATAAAACGCTTACCTTAAATTAAAATCGGGTTTAGTTTTTATTTATTTCCAACGGCAGCAGCCAATTTACAAAGACAAGCATGGATGGTAGAATACAGCGAGAAATTAAAATTAATACGATCAGATGAAAAATCTACATAAAGTAACAAAATAGGTATACAAAAATCTGATAATAAATAATAAGTTTTCAAAGATATAACAAGTTATAAATATCCAAAACATAACAACAAAAAATAAAGATTAACAAACAACAATAATTACTCAAGGATGGAAACAACTCAGAAAATTGATTTAAATAAAATGTACTTTACATAAAAAACAACTAAAGTATAGGTAGATATCAACAACTGTAGAATAATAAATTAAAATATAATATATAATAATTAACAAATAACAGTAGAAACTCAATAAATACAACATACAATACAATGATCATGCACTTTCCTTTAAAGAGGAAAATGGATCCTAAAAAATATTTTTCTGTCAAAAGTAACAATTTTTTGCAAAACTGATGGTTTGTACAAATCGATTTGGTAAATAAATGGAAGGAGTAAACAGTTATTGGGCGTGTTGATTTGATTTATAAACATAATTTCATATTCTTTCCACAATCTTTTTGTTAATTGTGTTACCGTCAGTTTTTATTCTATGACAATCCTAAACACAAAGTAAAAACTTAAATGTTAAATTCTACTAAGATGTATGCTAAAGCAAACTAAAATAAGCACGAATAAAAATCTAATTTTGTCATCTTATATATGGACGCTTTGAAGGAAAACTACTGATTGCATTATTAAACCACCTCATTGAAATTCCTCTACGGATGCATCGACTTTTGTAGGGATTCAAAGCTTTAGACTTAGAAGATCTAGATTTTAATAATCAGCCAGAGTTAAATAATGAGTTAGCTTTATTAAATTACAGATATGACATATGTTACGGTTCATATACTTACACATTTATTATAATGTAAAAACATGAAATAAAAGTAATCGTGTTTTTTTACATCCTCTAAACTCAATGGCTTAACGAATGTTTTGTTGTAGATTAACGTATCCCCTGTATCTTTCAGAACCAATACAATCAATCAGTGGTAAGATAGGTTGCTTTACTGTACAACACTTTCTGTTCCAATGTAGTGAGAAACAATGGAACACAAATTGTAAATTTAATTTCAAGGTTATTCATGGTCCCAGTAAATTCAAATTTTGTTACTATCAAGATCTTGGTATAATATTACAGAATAATTAAAAACAAATTTATATAAACATACTAGAAGCTGTTAAGGCGACAGTACGAATAAGACGACAGTTACTGTCGCCTTAACAGCCTCAGGCGTGCCAACATACGTTGCGTGGCGGCTGATGACGTGGGGACTGGGATGGGATCTCTTGTTTCCCGCCGACTCTCAACTGCCGGCCTGCCACTCCTACCCTACCACCGCGGTGCTCACTGCGCACAGTCGTAATCGGACATGGGAAACAATGCGTTTCCGGGCTAAAAGTTGCAATCTAAAGGAGTTGCCACTTTAAGAATACATACTGTTTACTATTGTATAATTTATTACCAATTATTTTGATGGTTTGCAAAAGTTTTACACTTTGTCAACTGACGTTGTGGTATGGCTTTGTCGAAAATCTGTTTATTGTTAATCTTTTTTAATCTTTTTATTGTTAATCTGTTTTTGTTAGTTTTTTTTTTGTAGTACAAAAAAAAAGTATTTTCACAAGATTCCATACATAAAATCAACTTCCAAATTCAATGTTTCGTAGCTGTGCAGATTAGTGTTTATGATTTCTTTTATAAAAATATCAAACTACTGTATTCATTTTTTTTTTTACTTTTGCTTAGTTTTAGGTAAGTAGCCTAAATAGACTCCATGTGTCAAATGTTGGGTAACAGTTGTATTCATATATTTTATAAGTAATCTACACAAAGGCCAACGTCTGTATAACTAATGCATTGCTAAATGTTTTACCACTGGTATTTAGCTTTATGGTTTGGGGGGGGGAGTTATGTGACTGTAATAGTGCCCACCACTGTCTCTTCTGCTGTCCATTGACGATTACGTCCTCGTGGGAAACGGAAGCCTGGCGAGCTCTGGCCCTAATCCGGGGTCGAACCCTTTTACGCTTCATTAGGCTTCAGTTCGCACACCAACTAGCTTTCCCCCCAAGAATACCTCTCTCCCCAAAAAGTACCTGACCCGTGGGTAAGAGAAGAGGATGACTTTGGTGCCCCGGTGGGGGGAGGGGTGCAAAGGGCAATGGCTTTGGGGAGGAAACACTTCCGTTACTGAGAGGGCAACTGATGGGATAGTGACCTTCCTAGAATTGAATTCTTATTGTTGAGATATTAATTTAAACAAAATGTATTGCAGCCAATTCTTTGAATCACTAGAGTAATAGCATAAAGACGATTCAGGAAATGAGCTAGCTATTTCCGTCTTAAATTAAACTTAAGCATGAGTAATATATGGACGGCTCAGGAAATTGCCAAATAGTTTATAATACATAGTTGTTTCTAGCCTTTATATTTTCTGTTCCCTTAGTGCACTGTTGTATTTTACAGTAAAAACCAAAAACTTAGCTGTGTTTTTTGGGGAATTTTTTTATCACTTCATTATTATTGTATATTTGTTATTGTGAATATTGTTTTATATAATTTATCATCTATTTAGTCAATCAAATTCATAAGAACAATAAATAGCTGTATATACCTTGTTGGGTTCACAATAAAGGTATCTTTAATTTTGACCGTATTTAAATAATGATGATTAAATTTAAAACAATAACGTAGGCCTAGTAACTAGTGTTGCATATACTGTACAACATTCGGTTGTGAATTTTCTTGTGCTTTACCTTGAAACAAAAATTAGTTATATATGAGCGGTCTCTGGAAGATCACGCGGGTTTGGATGAATAGTTTAATGATGCCTATTGATTTGTTTCTATTGTTTCAGTACAAATTGATCAGTTTGTTAAGTGAATTTTCTATTCAAAGGTATAGGCTATTAGCTATTACTGGAGATCTCGTTGTAAGACTCCCAGGACCGATTTACTTTTTCGTTTTGAAGGGTCATAACAGCCAAAAACACCACCCATCCACATTTTTAAATATATGTCCGTCAGCATGATAACTCAAGCAAATATAATCTGATGTTGATGAAATGTGGTATAAACGTGTAAGCTTTCGTTAAATAATAAAATAGGGATTTCCCATTTTTGACCCTAAAACATACAGTTTTTCTATTTCTTTCTAAACCATTTTGTAGGGCTTATAAAAAAAAATCATTTAGTACCACAAAGCGTTGGTTGTACGCCTAACGGGGAGATAAAATTCAATAAAAATTGTAAAGTAAATATTACTCTTTGTTATATTTATTTTTTTAATCAACTGTTGTAGTTTGCTTGTTTATTGACTGATACTAATCGGGGAAATTTGTTTATTTCATACCAAGCTATCGACATTTTAACCAGCAAACACACCTCTCTACTATCACTTTAGCAGCAAACTTAGGTAATCATTAAATCACTATTATTAGACAGTTTTAAGGGAATATTTTTGTGTAAATCTTGCTAGGTAAGCGAAAATTAGCTTAGTCTGCAGGTTTACTGTGGCGGGAGTAGGTTATTTTATTATAAGATTGAATTTGTCTGTTGAAATGACATATTATGGAAGTACGTTGTTCATACAATTAAAATTTTTATAGTATTACATTTCATATCATTCGTTAGGTAGTGTTAATTTCCCCATTATGTGTAATTTTAATATTTAATTCCCTTATTAAATGTTCCCTACACTTAATTTGTCCTCACATATTTGTAATTTGTAAATAAACCTAATGTTGACAAATATTCTTTTCAAGCTAGCACAATACCAAATCCCAAATATAAGAGCCCCCATATATGGAAGTACGTTGTTCATACAATTAAAAATGTTATAGTATTACATTTCATATCATTCGTTAGGTAGTGTTAATTTCCCCATCATGTGTAATTTTAATATTTAATTCCCTTATTAAATGTTCCCTACACTTAATTTGTCCTCACATATTTGTAATTTGTAAATAAACCTAATGTTGACAAATATCCTTTTCAAGCTAGCACAATACCAAATCCCAAATATAAGAGCCCCCATAATTATTTTAAGAACCCCTGAACATCTTAGTAATAATCCTACAGTATATTAATTACTAGCAGAGTACCCGTCCTTCTTACGGGGCTGGCGTATAAGTATGAAATGCTTATTGCAGTTATACTCGTATATAATATACTACAGTATTTCGTCAATTCGGTAAATTCCGAATAGGTAGGCCTAAATATAATAACAGTCAAAGCAAAGTTGGAGAGGTTAAATTATAATTTATTTTTTACATTTTAAATTGACATGTTTGCTTTAATATTACGGTTTAAACTTCCGCGAGGGCCACGTACATTTCCTAATCATGTACTTTTCGCTGCTTACGCTTCTTCGAAACTGACCAAAGTATACATTTCATTATCTAAATCATCGTATAACATCATAGTAGCATTAGTAGCCACTAGTAATCTCTCCCATGAACTTATTTTACGCACCAACCATGTGTATTGTTCGCAGTCTAGGAAACCACTCACGGCAGTTGCGTTTTGGGACCTGGACAAAAGCCGCAGCGCATCTATTACGCGTCTAGGAAACCACAGCCTTACGACTTCGATCAGAAGGTGCATTTCGTTCGATGTTTGGATTTAACTTAACCTAAAAAAATGTTTGAAAGACTAACTATTTATATGATTTGTAGGGAAAATATTATGTGTAACACGAGTGCAAACTACCTCTGCCGCACTCGATACACTTTCAACACTCGCCCATGGAACATGCGTAAACATTTCTCTCGTGTGCAGCAATGCGCCACTTCGCCCACTAGTTACACAAATAGGAATAATAATAAGCCTATAAAATGATCTATCATCATGCGAAATTTCAAACCCAATTCGAGTCATTTCTTGATTGAGTCCCAAACAAATAACGAACACACACACACACTTACAGCTTTATAATATTAGTACGGTATTTAATGATGTTTCGATTGCCAATGGACTAATGCTGCCCAGGATCTTTAATAAAGCCCTATAACAAGTACAGTTGGATTTTTTAGCTAGAAGCAGTTAAGGTGTGGTGGAATATCTTTGAAGATGAACCTATTTGGCAGTAGTGTGATCATGTGTTCAGACTTGTCAAATTTTGAGGTTAAATAAAAACAAACAAACTGACACAATAATTCTTGGAATTGACAATAGTTAAATAGGTATACTTTAAACTTACTCTAGCCTACTTTTATATAACTACTTTGCAATATATAGAATATTTACTGTGAAATAGAGACGTGATTCCTAATTCCAAATCAGCTAATGAATAAGTTGATACTTAATTATTTCCTCCAAATTATAGGTGATGGTTGCTTTGATAATAGTTAATTATATGAGTTAGTATTAAAATATTGAATCTTCTTGCATAAGTTAATTAATTTCGATCATTATATTAATAGAATAATATGGTTGCTGTGACTGGGATACACATAAAATAACCGTTGGGACATACAGTAATGATGATTTACGTATAGTTTTGAAATATCTTAACATCTAAACATAGACTCGCCTTTTGGGTTTCATGTTAGAGATCAGAATTAAATAATCTTGAGATGACGAGATGAACCTTTACAGACTCACGTTTTGACCGATTTAAATTGTAATTAACAGCTAATTGTATTGCTGATAATTCATTAATGCAATCACTAATCAAATAAGTTCACCTCATACAAACAGGATAACATTATACAATAGGCCAAGGAAGCAAGATTCGAGTTTGGTTTATAAAATGCAGTACCGTAGCCTAAAAACAGATTTTTTTGTTATAAATTAAACAATGAAATATACTAAATCATTTCATTTGATCTTAAATGGCAATTCTTTCGTAAGTAATACAAACCGGCCTCTAAATGCTTAATTATTGATTGCCAACATGCCAGTTTGTTTGTTTTGATTTAACCTCAAAATTTGACACATATAAACACATGATCGCACTACAGCTAAATAGGTTCATCTTCAAAGACATTCCACCACACATTAACTGCTTCTAGCTAAAAAATCCAACTGTAGGTAAGAATATTTTTGTATATATACGCCTCATAGGCTACACATATATTTTTAAAATTATATAACAAAAAAATGTTCTATAATTTTAGCATTAGGCTAGTATTAACTGTCAAACGCCAATCAATAGATACTTTCTTGGAAGCTCTGTTTTCTGTTTAGAAACTACTTTGCATCTACTTGTAGTGCATACAACACACGGCCACGCTCTCGTGTTGTTCTCTCGCCACAGCTCACATTCACTTCACTCTCCTCACCCTCTCTCTCCTTCTCCCACCCCTCTTTGCTCGACCACCCCTTTCTCCCAGCGAAATACCCGGTATACTACTGTTGGGGAGAATAGGCGTATGTCAGGTAGTCTTCTCCACTCGCCTCGACACTCTAATGACCCCTTAATTTACGAGTTCGATAAGCCGGGTCGCCAGCGCTCCTACACTCCGTGCTCGTACAGCGCAGTCTTATTGGAACGCCCGTCCGTCTACCTGCTCTTTACAGCCTGTTTAGGACTAGGATTACGAGTTCTGTCCTTTGTCATAATTTATGAATGGCCTTATTAGTCCTAATAACCCCAGCCCCAAAATCGTAGTTATTAGGATACAGTTTTACGCTTGATAAACAATGCCGCTTGAGATAGTCGACATACATGTCGCATTGTCATTCCTCTGCATTTTGGGCCCTCTGCAACGTTTGTATTGAGAACAATATGTTTAAGGTGATTGTTGGGTTTTTATTGTCAAACATTTCCACTTCATCTTTGTACGATCAAAGGTTTTTCTGTAATCAATAGTGAACACCTTACGTGATTCACCATGTATGCCTATATACGACAAGGCCGAAGAGAACAGTCCTAAAACAGAAACTGTAGGTTTTCAGGCAAATGTAGCTTAAGAAGAAGAAGGAAACAGCGTATTACGAATACGTTTTGCTATAACTATTTCGTTACAGTAGTTCAGTAAACTTCATGTTTATGTATATTTCATACTCTTTGGTTTAATTGACTACTTGAATGTATTTGCCTTCAAACATATGTTCTTAATCAAGTTAAATTATTCTCTATTTTTCACATATGTTGTATTTTAAAAATACAACGTCACAAATATACAAAATACAAAAATAAAAAAAGACAAAAATACAACTCTCACTCATTTTTCTCTTTCTTAACATTATACCTTCTGATCCTTCGAACTATTTCCCATGGCCCTTTCTTATTTCTATTCCTTTTTCTCAACCATTCCCTATAATATTTTTATTTACTTCTCTCTAATTCATCCATTGGTATTTATATCCTACTTCGAAATCTTTCAAACAGTAGTATTTTTAAACGCCGTTAATGTTTATAACTCATATACGCAAGCATTTTTCTTTTCACAGTCATGACTCGATAACGGCCTGATGGATTTTAATGTTTGAGGTATCAAATTAAAGGCATTTTCATGTAGATGTGCAAATACGTCTCAGAACATTAAGAAAGGGCATTACGTAAGTATAGTTAAGGGCTAAATTTTGGGGACGGCAGCGCTATCTGTTGACATTAGATCAATCTCAATTCCCTTTGTTTACAACTAAACATATGGACGAATAGTTAAATTGATTTACCTTGCATCGTATTTTATCATCGTATTATGCATCGTATGTCTTTAACCTTCAATACTTTAGAAATAAACTAACGAACATTCAAAAACCTAATTTGGTGCGACTTTTTCAACGTTTTCTCCCAAAGTTTTACATGTTTAATATATAGTTTAACTACATTATGTAATTTATTAAATAGGCTACCAATAATATTTTTTAGAGAATACGTCATCTATAAAACAACGTACACATGTTTGGATGAGGATATTTTTTCCAACTGTCACTGATGTATTTAAATTAAATGTTAAAAAAGGAAAATTATTTCCGATCACGTTTTGTAACCAAATCCACAACCAAGAGACAACGATATTGTTGTCTCTTATCTCGTGTGTCTTATTTACAAATTTAATTGATCCCCACTACGAAAGTGTGTATAAATTAAATTATTTAACTAACAACCGTCTCGAAAAACTGGGAATTCTGCATGTTTCAAATTGTACTGAACTTGAGTTTTGATAACCGGGAAGAAGGCCATGAATCAGTGTTTTATAGGACTGGGAAGCTTAAATTTAGAATTGTGTCAATAACCTAACACAGTATATAAAATTGTAATAAAAAACGTTTACTGAAAGAGTATAATGTTTTTTTGTGATATAATTGAATTAATTAATGTAGTTAATGAGTTAATGATTTGTAGCACTGATCACCGATACTGTCAATAAGGGCTGAGTCAAGGTCAGCCATTATTAGCTCCCAAACTTCAAACTCCTAAAAATACGTTATTTGAAATTTTGTTAGATTTTCTTATATTGGCATACTCAAACATTTTGGTTTTCTTTTGGTTGAGTCCTAATAGCGAACAGTCTAGATTGCGAACAAGGGTAAAATTGTCCAGACTGCAGACACCTAAAAAATGTTAAGGTCTACGTAAAAGTCGTCATAAGCCGACAAATATTTATTAGAAACAATTTTTATAATTCTAGGAAAACATTGTAATTACAATCCATAGACAACTGTTTGCTGAAATATTAACAAATCTGTAACGTAAAATTTAGTAACTAAACGAAAATAAAAGAATTTGGTACTTTTGGAATTAAGTTTTTATGAAAGAAGGCTACAGTAATTTAAATAATTAGTATTTGGTCAGAACTATTTCCCTATATCGTCTAATCTTTGCTCAATAGTTAAAACCGATGGTTCCCTTTGTACTGTATTTTGTAATTTGCTAGAATACTGCGGATGGCTCAACATGAACACATGTTACAATAGGTATTTTATTCAACCTATATAGTTACTTAGAAAACTCATAAGGCCAATGATAAATTTTTAAATGATTTGCGTAGGAAAATACAAATCCTTCTGAGGTAGTGGCTGTCACCAATCACGTTTTTAGGGTCTTTTATGAAAGAATGTTTAGAGTACCTTTATTTGGCATTTTTAATTCCCTATCAACCGATACAAAGCTCAAAAAGATCAGTTGATAAATATTTGTAATATTACGATTTTAGCTGTAAAATGGGATAGAAGAAAGCAGAAGCTCTATTTTACAACTAAAAATCTTAATATTTTTCAAACTATTTATCATCCGATCTTTCTAAGCTTGGTATCGTTTGATAGGAAATTAAAAATGCCTAATAAAAGTACTTGTCATTTTTTGATAAACCCACCCATTATTAGTAAGTTAATAATCAAAATGACCACCATTTTTAAGTTTTGAATCGAATCAAGATAATCTTTTTTCTAACATGGGTCTCTTTTACCATAACAACCATACTAAGTTTCATTAAGATCCGTTAAAATAATTCCAAAATAAAAATCTTTATGTAAAAAATACAAAATGGTAAATATCAGGTTAACGAAGCGATTTTGGAAAAAATGTCATACAGTACCTCATTTTCTCTTTATTGCGACTAGGAATCACTACGTAAAATTTGTCCCCACCTTTTTTGAACACTGTGCATACTTACTTATAAGTAATAGAACCTCATCTCATCTCATCAGTGGGCCGGTCTATGAGTGATTTTGATCTTTTCAAACCATGGGTCTTTCATATAACGTAACGCACTAAATGAAATTTGTATAGTCACTAACTAGACTACAAGATCGCGCCACTCATCCTTCACTCATCTCCATTCATACTTGGCTTAAAATACCTACTATGTATGGTCACCAATTAATGGAAAGTATCTATTTATAATATTAAAACGTAACAAGGTTATTTTTATTTCACGATTCTGAATCAACCAATTGACGGATATTCATAATTTTTGTGTTGAAAGAAAGATAATTTTGAGAACTAGGGAATGTCGAAGCCATAATTTTAGTTTAGGGTTTTAGGTTTTAGGAAATTAAGTTTAAATTTTAAAAAAGTGTAGCAGCAGACGCCTACATTCTAGATTGGCTTTTTGTATAAAACCATTTGTTTAACGTAACAGCTGTAAACATTCAGAGTTTGTGACACAAATTCAGCATTTTGATAGAAATGATATATTATACGCAGGATTGACTAATTTATACTATGTGTAATGCTTTAATAATTACATACATTTATTTCGTAAGGGGATGACAGATTATTTTAATATTCATTGCAAATACTTGATAAACTAATTTATTTTTTATAGCAGTCTTTAAACTCTTGGGTTTGTTTTAGTGCATTATAATTTGTTTGAACTAACAGCTGGATGGATATAAAAATATTCTATGGAATTAGGGGGTTATTTAATTTGGTCATTGAGTATAGGAAATAAGTAAGATTAATAGGGATTAAGTAGACAGTAGAGATATGGAAGCCCTTTGCCGTATACAAATCGAGGCTCTGCCCACGAGTCTTCAAATAACAGAAAAGCCTATATGAATTACTTTACGAGATTTATTCAGAGATAGACAAATGTATGACAGAGATTAATCACGATTTTATCATTGACCTAGGATACTGAAAGTAGGCCTATCCTTTTGTCAAATCTAAATTGTTGTTTGGCGTGTGTTCATGTGTGACTTGTTTGGCTACGTATGGGTGCGCTGATGTAGGCAAAATATATCTTTTAATTTTTAACTAATTATCGTATAGTTTGGATAAAGGAATATGGGAAATTATGATGTACAGCACATAGATTCAATGAGGGTGGGTAATTATCACAGATAAGAACGGATAATGGTATGGATAGTAAACTAATTACGTCACTAGCTTACTAGCGTGTTTACTTTTTCAAATTCCTTCTACAGATGACAAGCAATTTTTTTCAAACGAATGTTGTTTCAACTAAACATCTGTTTCAAAACAAACGATCTGTTATTGTTTTTACTTTTCTTTGTTTACTAATTTATTTAGAAATTTATGCAGTGAAATTGATTTAAAGGATAGGTATGGACGATTTTTAATTATGTCAGGACTATTTTGGCAAACCAAATTTTTGGTTAGTAATTCAAATGTCAACAGTTGTAGTAGGTCACTAGAAAACTCTCCAATAAGCTGCATGTTGTCAGTAGATACCAAATTGGATTCATTTGATACCATAAATGGTTCAGAAACTTGGGCACTGACCAAAGAACCAAAACCCGTATTGCTGAGTCTGAGAAATAGAGTGCAGAGAAAATATACGGGCCATTTGAAGTAACGGAGGTTGAGGTACGAAAAAACAGAGAGCTAAGAGGAATATTTAAACACCTAGATATCCTACCATTGTCAAGGGCATGCTCCCAAATTATTCATTTTCCCGCGCGCGCCAAATCGCCGACCTGCAGTGCTACTACAACTATATAGTTACATTAGCAGTTGGTAGTGTAAGTACTGTACCCTGGGATCTGGCCATCTGGGTACTCACGAGATCAGCTGATCAGTTATCCCTCATTCCCTCCCTGGCTTCCCACAGGATTAGTTTTGAGTGTGTCGTATCTATACTATAATACGAGTAACGTTTGCGCACAATGATTTAAAAAACCGCTCCTAGGTCTTCCTCAAAAATTGTTAAATTAGTTTTCGTTATAAGCATTAAATGGAATTTTTATACTTTTAGCATAGGTCTTATGAACTGTCAGATGCCATTATAGTTTTCGAAAATTTAAACAAAGCAATGTGACATAAAATTATGCTTTATGACAAACAATCTAGAGTACGTTAGCAAATTGCTAAATAGTATTAACTAATAAATTATAAGGCATTATTAAATACTAATTACTAAGGCAAAGGACTGGGTTAGTGCTGGTGTAGTGGTTAGAGCGCGGGACTTCAGTCCCTGAGATCCCGGGTTCAAATCCTGCCAAGTCAAAAATGGATTTTTTCTAAGTGATAATACCCCCCTACAACCCTTAGGTCTAGCCTGAAGTAATGCCTGAAACAATTTCGAGTTCGTGCCTAGCACCCAAGGACAAAAAGGCAAAGGACACTCCTTTAAATACTATTTAGCATTGATTACCCAATACCCTTGGGGTATATTACCTTTGTATTACTAAGAAAGGGGGATTACAACTATTAAAAAACGTAGAGTCTTTAAACAAGATACACTAATATTGAACTAAAACTCTCAAGGTGAATAAAATGATGTTTTGTAGTTTTTGACGATGCGCCACCGGAATGGGAAGGGAAAATTTCAGAACGCACTCTGAAAAACTGCCTGATATGTGTAAAAAATGAAGACGAGCAATAAGCACCCGAAACGCACGAACAGAAAACTAATGCTTTTCACAATTACATGTATGTTAAATGTACACAATTAAATAAAACAACCCTCATATAATGTATGGTGACGACTATTTGTCCAATTGTCTCAAAGCAGGCAAGTCTTTAAAAAGTTACATCTGCTAATTACATGGATGCGTGCAGGATTATTTCTGCTTGAATTGCAAAATCTGGTCGATATTGAGAAAATGTTCATTGGTTTAGTTTCAATGTCGGGTTCAACCAGAACTGTGGATTCCACAGATGACATTAGCAAGCAAACACAAAAAATACCAATACTAAGGTTATGTATGTAGTGTCCACAACTTTACGTATGAAACTTGTTATAGATGTTGATAGTTCTGAGCGAAACTTATAAGTTAAATTGATGAAACAGTTGTATTTTTTATTATATCTATAAAAATTTTTAAATTATTTATTGCTTTATTAAAAACCATGAAACGTGATCGCTCCACTCAACTGGATTTCACTGCTGTGAAAGCAATCCTAGTTAATAAGGTTGCACACAACAGGTTTTTCCTGGTCATTCACTAGTACAAAGAACATGTGTCAATCAGGTAGATATACAAACGCTTTAGAAAATTATAATACTTTCATAAACCCATCAACAACAATCCTACGAAGGACGGGAAATGCCATCAGGTCCGTTTCGGATTGCCGAGGGTTGAAACTATTTGAACACCTGCTGCCTCCCGGAAAAGGTTACAGAGTACTTCGCGGTAAGAAAATGTAATTGTGTCTTCCAGAGTTTTGCGTAGAAGTTTGAATTATGTTCCATACTGATCATTGAACGCTTGAGCTGTAACTTGAATTATATTAGTGCTACAATAAATGTCCCATCCTAATTAAATGTTTATATTTGGTTGACAGAGTGGTGCTCGGGGGAAAATCAGTTTGATCATTTTGGATTTCTTAAATAAAGCGTAGTTTATTCCATGAGCATTTTGTAATTAACTGTATTATCGCAATTTCAATTACACTCTACTTGTCTACTTGTCGCAGAGCCGTTTCCGAGATACGAGATATATACAAGAATTGCTCTAAGCATTGCTCTAGTAATAGGGTATATGTTACAACTAACTGTGTGCCCGTTCTACGGACGGGTTCATTTTGTCAGTTGAAAACTTCTTATAATCAGAACAGCAGTTCGTTTGCATATTTAGTGTGCATTTTTTCAGATATGCAGGCAAAACTTCGTACACAGCTCTTTTTCAGGGTCTTTTCCCGGTTATCAAAACTCAAGTTGAATTTGATTTGTTACAGACACACAGAATCTCCGGTTAACGACTTGACTGTTGCCTAGAAACTTAATTTAATTTACAGTTACACATTATTGCATTTACGATCTATTTAATCCGTTATGTAAGGCACCACGTTTTTACCCTCACTTGGTTTTGGATTTTCTTACAAAACGTGATCGGAAATGGTCGGAAATGCACTGGTCTGTAAATGATTATAGATTGGTTTTCAATTGTCTGTATATTACTTGAAATTTGCACTCGCAATGCTATCAATGGATGGCCCAGCTCTCCATCGATTGCATAGTGTTCTTCAACAGTAGTATTAACAGTGGGCCTAGTATTATTTTACATGTTTCATGAACAGTCTTTTTTTATTCGAGCAGATTCTATTACCACCTAGAAATCTAAAAGATGGGAACTACCTCTTGAATATAGATTGCACTACTGGTTTTAGGCGGGAAAGGCAGTGTTAGGCCTATTTGGTTTGTCACATGACTAGTTTTTCAATTACATTATTTAAGCAGACTCTTTCATTTTAGATACACAGATATATTGAAGTGGTTGGCTCTCTTGAATATCGATTATACTACTTTTTTATACAAGAAAGGCAGAGGTGTTCGAAACGTAACATAAATGTATTGTTATAAGGAGCTTGGAAGTTAATTCGAGCTTGATGAACTTTGGACCAACCTAATATCGAAGGGTTATTATTTGTTTAGGTCGTTTAAATGATTTTAAGTACGGTACACATTTCTCCAATTTACAAAAATACTGTTTTGACCAGAAAAAAAAAATATAGGCCTAATTTAGTTAATTGCTATAGTAAAACGAAATCAGCGAAAAATAACTAACTGTTTAAATAAGTGTTAAACTGGAAATCTATTCAATTATTTATGATGGAACATAATGACACTGCTTGTGTTAATAGAAAAGCTACTGTATTTGAAAGAGCTAGAAACGCATTATTTTTTACTATCACTTTCTTATTTTTAACAATAAACCAGTGTTGTAGAAAGCTATGCCTAACTGGTTAGTTTAGGCACCAGCTACCTACGCACACCTCCGTCAACACAATGGAATGGAATAAGACGATAAATGTGGTATGGTAATAAAATAATATTCTATATAACTCAGAGATAGATAGTTGGTGTGGTGTGTGCACCCAATCGAGCCTCCCACTTCCTAAAACCTTCGTTTCCTCTCGGCTCCTGTTGTATTAAGCCTTTGACTAAACATAACTAGTACAGTACACGCAAATCTTACATGCAGAGAAGGTTACATCAGTCTAACCCCACTGGTGTAAAATATATGATTATGTACTAGCTGTTTTACCTTCTCTTCGTTCAGGCAATCTTTTGTAGAACAATAATATTAGAAATGCAGCTGTAAAAAACTTAGATTAATCCCCAGACGATGGAAATTCCAATTAAGTGTACGTGTCTTGTCACTTTGAAATAAGGCAATTGAACCATTGTTGACAGAGTTATAAGGGGGTGGAGGACAAAGTCAAGGATTATGCATAATTTCCAATCACTATTTGCCACCGCCAGTCATTGTACTTGAGTACGGAGTTGAAAAATGTTAGTTTTGTAAATAACCACAGATTGCTATAGGTGTACAACCACAAATTAGCTGTAATCTCTTTTTTATAAAACAGTTTGCTAAACACCTCAAATTGGAAAAAAATTCTGAAATACTTCTATGTTTTGCATGTTTTTATAAATTGCAATACAAAATTAAATCAAGTAGTATAGGAATATTCATAAAACTTCATACTTCAACATAGACTTTAAATTTAATAACTCTACGTACAAAAGTTTCAAAATTCCAGGGCAAGTGAGACAAAATTGGCGGTTTTTAACAAAACATTAATAGTTGTAGAATCATATTACATAATACATATTTACATCAAATTAATCATCGTTAACATAAACATCGTTTATATTATTTACAAAACAAATTACGTAAAAAACAGTTCATTCTAATATCAAAACTAAAAATAACATACAAAATATGGCCTACTAAAATTGTATAAGTAAAATATTTGCAGGCTTAATTTTTTCCAAAATAGAGATTACAGCACATTTGCAGTATGTTGCTGTATAAAAAGGTAAAATCTGTGATCGCAGCACACAAGTGTAACGTAAAGGTCATGAAAACCACTAATAAAGTTTTGTTAAATAATTGTGTACTGCGAATTTCGGAATCTGTCATACGTATTCACTCTTCGCACGGACGTGTTAAACTTCTTGCATAAAGTTCTTGTTTAAGTTTCACCTCCAGTTTTGAAATTCATTTTACTTGTATAGCGTATTTCATATATTAACTAAACATAATCTATATAATTAATACGCTACATGAAACTTTGTCGGTTGAACTCCTCCGCCATTTCTTAACCGATTTTATCCATTGACGTCTCATTGGAAAGAGCGTGTCGTGTAGATTTGCAAACTGACCTTACATTTTTGAAAAAGTCCCTTGGGCTCTACCCCAGTGGCTTTTAAAGTTCCCATGTTATCCTTATGAAGAACATAATTGTTTACATTTTGATCAGCTGTATAATTTAATTACTGTTATTTATTTTTCAAATAGCTGTGTGCCCGTTCTACGCACGGGGATCTTATAGTAGTCAGTTGAAACCTTCTTATATTAAGATTAAAAACAGCAGTTAGTTTGCATATTTGCAGATATGCTGGCAAAACTATTATATATAAACCTTCGCAAATACAGTATCTGACAGTTCAAGCCAAAAATGCTTCGCAATTAAATGTCACCCGGATCGTTACGGTCCATATGTCCAATGATTAAACTAAAAAATGTTTTATAGATCCATGAAGCGTAGCCCTAGAGTAGGCCTATAATTGAAAGTTACTTTCCACATCGGTTAACTTAAACGTATTTAAAGTACTACCTCAACCTCACCATTTAACACTTTATTCCGGTTGACATTTTCAGTATCAAAGGTGCTCTTGTCCATTCCGTGAAACACTGAGAAATAAGGACATTAATGCGTTACCAACAGACATACACACAACAATCCAAAAAAGGCCACGAAATATTGATACAAAAACAATATAAAGGCGTAAACACTTCATGATGGTTTGCCCAACAAATGTTTTACTCAAATAGGTTATCATTTTCTTAGCATACCGGGTAAGCTAAGATTTGGAATCCAGACAGAAAAAGCAAAACTTATACAGAGTTAAGACATCACTTAAATTGAATACGGACGGCTCTAATAAATAAGGTGCAACACCAACGATAACTAATTTGTAAACTACAGTGATGTGTTGGTACCTACGTAAAAATGATTCTAGCAGCTACCAACGGTTCTAAGGAAAAGAACCAGTACCTACGTAAGAACCTACCTAAGAACTATAGTACATCCGACCAATTAAATACATTAATATCTAGTCCCGAGGCTATTGATCTCTTGCTTTTGGATTTTCTCGTAAAAAGTTATAGCGTAAACTTATCGGTGTCAGTTTGAAAAAAAAAACAACCTTACCCAAACAACTTTTTGTTATTTAATAGATTACGCATTCTCTAAACAATGATTAGTATATCTATTAACATTAGAAGGAAATGTGACGAAAATCACACAATGTTGGGGTTTTGGTCATTTGTAATTATATTTCTTAAGTAGGTAGGCCATGTAATCTATGGAAAAGTACCGGTATCAAGGATCGTCGTCAAAAAGGTTGTTATGAATAAATATGTAGGCTTACGTACCCAAGATATGAGCTATGGGCCTATTGGCTGTATGGTCCAGCGATTGCATCACACGGTGAGTAGAAACAGAAAGTGACACATTGGAAAAGTGAGTTTAGCACTTCCTCTGTTACAATCACCCACTGCAGTTGTGATTTTTTACTTTACACTTTACACAACCGCCATTGAAGCGCCGTCAATGAGTGGAAACCTTTTTTGTAAGCTATTGGCGACGATCATTTCAGTGTCCAGCCCTATACAACACGGATTCAAGGTCTTCTTTCTCGTTGTCAAAACTCAAGAAACATTTTATACTCAAAGAATTTCTGGTTCCGATTTGGACGATGTCTAGTTATTTAATTTCATTTACGGTTACACTATTAGACTATATTATTGCACTTGCGATTAATTAAATCCGTTATGTAAGAAAAACGTTTTTAATCTCACTTGGTTGGGATTTGCTTTCAAAACGTGATTCGAAATGGTTGCGGTATTTGTAAACAACATTTGTAAACATATCATTGACAGCTAGAAAAAATAATCTTGATCCGAACAGCTGTTCGTTATTTAATAGACATTTATGTGATAAAAATTGAACGAAAATTTGACAAAAATCGCACAAAACTGCATTTTTGAACGTCCGTAATTTTATTTACAAAGTAGTGAGGCTATATTTAAATCACTAAAGACACTCTCGCCAATCCAGTGAATACATTAAAATGACTTGGATCTTGATAGGTACTCTGGTTTTCACGGAGAAGATTGCGTAAAATGCCATCTTGAGTGTTACAGACAAAGGGAAAGACAGACAGACAGACAGACAGACAGACAGACAGACAGACAGAAATAGAGATAAGACTCGTTTCTGCTTCTTTAATGTATAAAACGTAAAAATAACCTAAAAGTATATAATTCTAAGCAAAGTACAGACAAAACTCTAATTTTATTTATATAGATTCAATGAAATGCATTGAGTACATTTCTTTACTATTTGAGTTTGTGTAAACATAACCCCCAAGACGGATCGTGTTAGTATGGTTTTATCTTAAATTTGTGTATTTATGGTTGTTTTGTGTCGCTATGACGGATCGCGTTAGCATGATTCTAACTTAAATTTGTGCATTTGGGTTTTGTGTACCTATAATTTGTTTATTTGTTGTTGTTTTTTTTTTTTTTAATGCCTCCGATGCGACGAAAACGAATCATAGACAAGAGGCGTAATCGTGATAACGACCGCAGCTACAGAACAGTGGCGCGTAATAGGCTTAACTCATCACAGTCAGCACCTGACCCTGGACAATCTCAACTATTAGATTATAAATGCGCCCTAACACTTTAAAATACTTGAAGTAATATTAGATAATTAATATTTGAATAAAATATTTCAAGATGGTGTTGTAATGAGTCTTGTATTGAGAACAATGTTTTGACAAATACAATAGTAAAAACATCAGGAATAATAAATATTTAAAATAACATATGATTGTTGAGGAATGCAAATAGAAAATATATAACAGATTCTTCCGCACTGAGGAAGTGTTCAAGGCGTGTATCGTGTCGGTCGTTTGATCTTTCTTGATGTATGTCGTTGTGAAGGTGTTGGTCGTTTGGTGTTGGTTGGGATAATATACAGATGTACTTGTGTCTGGTTGATGACTGGTTGATGCATGACTGGTGGATGAATGACTGGTAGGCGAATAACTGGTAGTGTTGAACGGAGGAAAAAATGTCAAGTCTGCATTTTCAATGTTTTCAATAAATTCTTTCTTTTTGGTTGAAGACTTTTTCCAGCTAGTTTTTTCTGACACATGTGTCTTCTGTGGATGATTTCGATCCTTTTCTGATTTCTTCTTACTTAGGTTGATTTGCAAGTGTCGTATCCATGTTCGACCCAAAAGAGGACTGTATCCGTCAGGAACAACAAATAACTGTTCGACGGTTGATGTCCCATTGCTTTTCACGCGTACTGAAGCAATGTCCAGCGGAGAAAATAGCTCCCCTGTGTAAGAGCGAAATTTGACAGATGTTGGGGTTAAAGTGTCCATTGAAATGTTTAAACGCTTTAAGTCTCCTCTAGGAAGTAGAGTGTGGGCGCAACCTGAATCAACCTCGAATTTTTGAGGCCGGTCATTAATAAGAACTGTCGTTATAAACTTATCAGTGTCTGACAGGTGTATGTCATGAATGTTTCCAACTTGACCTACGCCATATATATCATCAACATCTGACTCCACGAACTGGTTATCATTATCTAGATTTAAGTTTTTGATTGATTTTGAACCACTTTGCTTAGATAGTAGGGACTTGATACATACCTTCGAAATGTGGCCCTTTTTGTTACAGGCATTACAGCGGACTCGAGATCTGTGCAGTCTGCATTGATGTGACGTATGATTGTTCTTGCCACACCGAAGACAAACGCCATTCAAGCCAAGAGCAATTAAATCAACTTGTTCTTTGCGCCGACAATGTCCTTGTAGTGTAGCAGAAGAAATTGAGCTGTTGCGACTGCTGTCGGAAGAACGACTGCTGCTCTCGCCTGACGAACGATGTTTGAATCTAGCTGACGATCGGTGCCTTTTCGAATGTCCTGCCAACTTGTTGACGCCTACGTTGCTGTAATACGGTTGTGACTGCTGTGAAAACTCGTGTATGGCATTGGAATGCAGCTTTGAAGCTTCAATCGCTAAAGCTCGTGTTACAGCAGAGTCAAAAGTTAGATTCTTCTGTTGAAGAAGGTTTTCCCTTATGGAAGAATCCCTAATTCGTCGTATGAATTGTGCCCTGAGGAATAGGTCAGAAACAGAAGCGTTACAAGTAGAACAGGCCACATTACAAGTCGAAATTTGCTTTTTGAGGGACATGACATAACTGGAAATAGACTCATCAGACTTTTGTACCCGAGAAAAGAATTTGTGTTGTTCGACAATTTCGTTTTGAGCAGGAAAGTGATTTGTCATTAAGGCAGTAAGCTCTTCGTACTTCAGCTCATTTACCTTTCTTGGCAACGATAATGTAGACAACAAGTCGTAGCCAGAAGAGCCTAGACTGTTAATAAATATCTGGGCACAGAGATCTTTGTCTGAGAAAACGTTTTTCAACTTTAAGTAGTTTTCAAATCTCTCTTTGTATTGAGAAAACGTTTCTTGTGTACAGTCAAACTGGTCAAAATTTGAAATCAGTGTTAAATTCCTTGATGGTTGTGAATCAAACATACCTTGAAGAGCTGTTGTAAGTGTTTGTAGAAATATTTGAAACTGTTCCTGGTCCATTTTGTTTTTTTTTATCTCGTCGCCACTTTAAAATACTTGAAGTAATATTAGATAATTAATATTTGAATAAAATATTTCAAGATGGTGTTGTAATGAGTCTTGTATTGAGAACAATGTTTTGATAAATACAATAGTAAAAACATCAGGAATAATAAATATTTAAAATAACATATGATTGTTGAGGAATGCAAATAGAAAATATATAACAAACACTACCCCAAAACGACTTTTCGTTCTCAATTAGCCCTCTATCAATGATCTGTGTTGCATGTAAGTTACAGCGAGGCATTTAGAGAAGGAGGAAACCGGCCGGAATGCTTAGGTTTATCAATAACGAAGATAAACATGGTCTGAGTTAGGCCCCGGCCACACGAGGCGGTTTAACCGCGCGAAGTTAAGCCGCGCGAAGTTAAGGGCTTCGACAACACATTGAATCAAATGAGAGTGGCCACACGAGGCGAAGTTTAGCCGCATGTGCGGTTGAGCCGCAACATGTCGTCCCCCGACCGCGCGAAGTTAAGCCGCGTTGGAGGGGATGACACACGTAGTCTTATGAGAGTGGCCACACGATACGGTTCGACCGCGCGGCAGCCGCGCTTATTGGAGATATTCTTCGGACATTTCCAGTGGTTTTTGAGTTTGTTTTGTGTATTTTTTACCGGTTGTGTGGTGTTCAAACAATGTTTGATACATATGAACTCCGAACTATGGTTTCGCATGTGCTCGTAAAAGGTTTGGAACACAAAAAATTGTTTTTCAATTATGAAGGGATGGACCCAATGATTTATGTTAACGTTCCAGATCACCACACGCTTTTAATGCACAAACTAACATAAGTGTTTCGCCCATGAGTAAAAAGAGTGAACTGAACTATGTTTTAATAGAGTACTGATACTGGGAAAACCCAACAGGAAGCGGTTCATCCGCCCCGTGTGGCCAGGCACTTTGCGCGGCTTAACTTCGCGCGAAGATAAGCCGCGCGAAGTGCCTGGCCACACGGGGCGGATTAACCGCTTCCTGTTGGATTTTCCCAGTATCAGTACTCTATTAAAACATAGTTGAGTTCACCCTTTTTAGTCATGGGTGAAACACATGTTAGTTTGTGCATTAGAAGCCAGGTGATCTGGAACCAAATGTTAACATAAATCATTGGGTCCATCCCTTCATAACGGAAAACCCATTTTTTTGTCTTCCAAACCTTTTACGAGCACATGCGAAATCATAGTTCGTATCAAACATTGTTTGAACACCACACAACCGGTAAAAAAACACACAAAACAAACTCAAAAACCACTGGAAATGTCCGAAGAATATCTCCAATAAGCGCGGCTGCCGCGCGGTCGAACCGTATCGTGTGGCCACTCTCATAAGACTGCATGTGTCATCCCCTCCAACGCGGCTTAACTTCGCGCGGTCGGGGGACAACATGTCGCGGCTCAACCGCACATGCGGCTAAACTTCGCCTCGTGTGGCCACTCTCATTTGATTCAATGTGTTGTCGAACCCCTTAACTTCGCGCGGCTTAACTTCGCGCGGTCAAACCGCCTCGTGTGGCCGGGGCCTTACACACCGGTAATCTTTGAGTTGACTTTTTTAAACTCATTGTAAATATGACTGTTATTCGTTTTAAAATAACTCCTGTAATACATTGTAATTGCTCGAATTCGAGCAACATGTACGCTAGTAATTATTAATAGCTAACATATAATTAATTAATTAATTTATTTATTTATTTATTAATTATAGCTAAAATATTCATTTTACATCTAATCAATTGGTGAATATTACGTCTATGAAGAGGGTTTTCATTCCCATATAGGGTGTATAGCGTAGGTCTCATGTAACTCGCGCGCCGTGCGGCGAATTCGCCGCGCGGCGCGCGCCGGATATGGTGTGAAAGGACTCACATACTCCCATAGCCCTACGCCGGATCCGGCGGGCGCCGCGTCGTGTGAAAGTCGTGTAAGGTGTTGAGCTGCGCATGTCGTTCTTATAATTCAGGGATTACCCGATTGGTCGTGTTGCGCATATAGCTTAGTCGAGGGTAGTCTACAAACTGCGCAGTTACCAAATCGTATTGTTCCAATAATATAAATTCAGATACATGTTTTGGCTAAGATTTTTAACAGTAAGATATTAGTTGAAAACATACAGTATAAAACGTGATGTGTGCACTTTGAGTACAGCTTCAGATTGCAGATCCCAAAAAGTGTTGTAATGTATGTTTTAATTATAATGGAAAATGTTTGCAATAAACATTTAGTAACTGACCAGACCATCACCAACAATGAACTTCAAAAGTTTAAAAAATCGTTGGAGCCGTTTCTTTCAGCAATTTTTTTTTATCATTGTCCGCACAAAACACTTATCAAAATAAAAATAAGGCTATAGGATATAGGGATAGAGATTTGTTACAAATGTAGGCCATTTTTGGGTCATTCGGTTGCCTTATACTAAACTTGTTACGGACGTGTTAAGTCTATGCAGTTGGTACCATTTACAATATAAAACAGACTTCTTCAGAGGTAACTTATATACGGCTAGATGGTGTTTTATTTTCAACTCATATAATATTCATTCCCAACAGTATACAATCGCACTTTATACACAGTTTGGAGTCAAAGTAATGACAATTATGATAATAAATTTCATAAATGTATAGAGCAAGATTGACAATCGTGTTCGCAATGACAAAATCAAGGCAAGAATATTACATTCATTTTAAAGAGTAAATAACAAATATAATGTACACTTATGTGAATGTTGTATCACACAACCCTTTTCAATGTTTAACCTAGAGTTACCAAAAGGCCTGTCCGTTAGCAGGATAACTCTAGCAAAAATGATCCGATTTTGATTAAATTTGGTATGAACGTGTAAACCCACATTTTTCTTTGAACGAGTTCACTAACTAGCACGATCGGACCATGGGAATAGGGGCTTATGAATATATAATAAAAGTATAAAGTTTTGCTATTTCTTTTGACACCATGTATATGCTAATTACGTAAGCCGATTCTTTGCATCAAAATTGTAGGCAACTGGGAAGTCGTATAACGACGGGAGAGGGCTCAAATTAAAGGTCTCGATCTCGTGACGGCGAAAAAAATATTTAAATTCCCAAAACTTTAACACAAAAAATTGGGAGAAAACTTTACAAAAGATCACACAAAATTGGGGTTTTAAACGTCCGTCATTTTATTTACAATGTAGTGACGCCATATTTTAATGGCTAAAGACAATCTCGCCAATCCAGTGAGTACATTAAAATGATTCGGAACTTAATAGGTACTCTCGTTTTTCAGGAGAAGGCCGCGTAAAATGGCTCTTGGGCCGTGACAGACAGGAAGACAGACAGACAGAAATTTAGATAAGACTTGTTTCGGTTTCTTTGATGTATAAAACGTAAAAATAACCTAAAAGTTTATGATTCTGAGAAATGTACAGACGAAACTCTAATTTTATTTATATAGATAGAAAATTATTAACACATATGTTTCAACTGTCGTGAGTTATGCCGTATTCAAAATATTACACATTTTTGCATATAAACAGCTGCCATTTTTAAGCTAATGAAGAGATCCAAATTCTGACTCACCCATTTGACAATAATTGTGATATTTGAACGAGATAACCTCTGGGTTTGGTACATTATGTATAAAAAACATTAAAGATATTGTTGTATTAATAGTCAAAGGTTATACCTTGGGGTTTGTTTAGTCATTTCATGACTGTGAGACAAACGGTTTGTCTGAAATCAATAGTGGACACCTGACTTGATACACCCTGTGTAGTACCTCATCCATATCCTTCTAGGAACGTCGGGGCAGTTCGCACCTTCTCGCCGAGACTACTTTCACTTTCTTCCCCATTCAGCACCGTCTGTATTTCTTTAACCTACTCGATTGATCTGCACCCCTCATGTACCGGGGAGGGCCATAAATCAGGGAATTAGATTTAACAACGATCGGGTAAAACTATGAAGAAACTTCTGTCTTCCTTCGACTGATAAACCTTTTTGGTTAAACATTCTGATATACCCATTCGATGTCCTACTATTTGCCACCAGTGTCTTGCCACCAGTAAGGTCAGTTGCCGGAATTCTTGCCTGACCGTTTCTATGTGTCACAACCATGTAGTTGTACTTATAATTTTTTGTATATTAAATAAATGGTTATAACTCCAGTTACAACTGTGAATTGTGAAAATTAATTTTACCATCTTGTTCGGCTAAGAAGAACGCACATTTTGAGTCCAAACTTCACATAATCACAAGTTAAACAGTATATGCCTATCTATGTTAAGGTATTTTAAACTATTTGAATGTTCCTTACATGGCCTGAGATTAGATAAATAATACAAAAATAGCATTTGTCACAGTATATGACGCATCAATAAGACTAAATCCCATTAAAATCTTGAAACCCCTCAGTTTAAGTGTTTAGTATTTTGCGAATATACAGGGGGATGAATTTGAATGTGCCACCATTGCCATCTCAGAAACTATCCGATTTAGAGAAAACATTATGTGGGGACCTTTGACTAGTATCTTATGACATACAAAAATATGAATCCTGGACGATGAATTCTTTCTGGATAAATGAAGACCAGGGTTGGGGCTGAGGGCTCACCCAGTCAGATATACAGTGGTGGCAAATGACACAAATCCTAGAGTGGTGGCAAATATCACTTGTGGCGATTAACACATATTCTGCCCATTCACGTTAGAGTCTTATCATGCCCCCATTGATATTTTAGTTATATGGTAGTTATATAGCTACATGGTAATGCTATTAATTTTATCCAAGACGACTACTTTTTTAATTGCATGGATGCTTTTTAAGTTTTCGGAATAAACCTAGATAGGGTAAAGGATTGTTGTATGACATTAAGTTTGCCCTATTAAAACATTTTTACTCTGATAAACCAAAAGTCAATTTTAACTTTGATGCGAAGCTGAACTATAGCCAGCTTGAAATGGACATGTTTACATTAGGCAACTTGCCTATTAAGATGTAGGGTTATTGGTTTCTTATTTGACATTTGCAAATATTCCCTAATGCGTTTTGTTGTAAATTTATTTAGCCGAAATACAGTTCTTAATGTAATTAAACATAAACATGTTTACTACATTTCAAGAAAATAAGCTAATTTAATACAAAAAGTAAATTTTGCATTAGTTTGTTTTAAGTGGAAACATTGAGTATAGTCCCTAAAATCTGTAGTGGATGTTTAATTATTTCGTACAGTACAGTATATTTAATGATCAATATTAATCTTTTCCACGTCTTATCTCAACGCTCTCGATAAAAGCACGGGATTGAATTATAAATTGCATAAAATGGCGGGAATATGTGCAAGTACACTACTGTATAACCAGTGATAACAGCTATGTAAAACCATTCTTAAGCACATAGCCAACACAGACAAACACAGACAAAGCCAGGCCTACGAAAAGTCAAACTATGAATTTAGAACCATGTAAAGAATAAATCACTGTAAATGATTAGACGAAAGTACAGAGGTACACACTTTGCTAGACATTTACGCAGTAAAGGAGTGTCGTTTCCTGATTGGTCTAAACAACGTCATCAGTTACCAAATCAATTAGTTTCAGTCATACGCTTTTTTAATTTAAACTTGCGCTATTATCCTAGGGCAGTTATAGTTTTAACATTATATATGTATACTTACGACAAGAGTTTCGACTAGTTTCGTCGACTAGTTTCGGAGATTTTGTAAAGTTAGAAATGATGGATGTAGAAAGATATGTGTAGATTACAATATTTTTTGATTGATCGATTTTCCGTGTTGATTATGTGCCACAGTGCATTGTTATTATTATTTTCCGCCATTATGCTTAATTCATTGCCAATATTTCTTTTAAGATATCTTGCATTACTTTGTATGTACTAGGTGGAAAATGCAGTTCTCTGCTTGCAATATTGAGAGGAGCTATTATTGTAATCCAATACGTTTTTCAAAGTCATTGCTTAATCTATTCACGTAATTGAGATGTCTCCTTACAGCTTTTAAAGAACCCAAAATACTTACAGTAACAGCACTGTACATTAGTGAGGTAATTATACTTGCAATTTCAACAAATAAAACTAAGCTCGGAGACTACCACCAATACAACACAATAAATGCTTCAGAATTCGCACTCCCGATACACCACCTCAGTTTTATAGAGAAGAAACCTACATGCAAAGAGAACTCTGCTTCAACAATCTGCCTGATGAACTTAAACAAGACCCTGGAATACAGTTCATCTACGAAAATGGCTTGAAAATCACCCCTTCTATTCAGAAAAATAACTTTTAAAAATGAGAGTTTAAAGACTGTATATTTAATTTTCAATCCAATCACTAAAGTTCATGTTTAATTTCATTTTCATATTTTCCTACGTATTTTTAATTTTTAATTTCTTCTCTTTAAAACAGTACCCATTTTTGTTTGTGTAAATAATAAAGAATGGTTGTCTATTGTCTATTGTCTATTATCACTAGTTGCGGAAACTTGTTGCTTTTCATACCAAATGCAGTGACTTTTTCTGTCATCCACTAGTGGAGAGACAAGTTATCCACTAAATTTTGGCTATCCGCGGAGAGTCGGTAAAGATCAAAGAAAGTTTACAACAAAAGTGAAATCCTAGTTGCAACGTGCTTTGCGCAATATAATAATAACTTAATAATAACTGGATTATATTTTTTCATGCTTATTTAACCCTCCAATGGTGATGTGATTTTTCGGGTCAAAATGGCGACGTCCATCCGTGAGATCATCTCTTACACACTAATTTTTCATGCAAACTAGAAATCTACATATATAAAGCTCAAATACCACTGACTCATTCACTCACTCATCACGAAATCTCAGAAACCATAAGACCAAGGAACCTGAAACTTGGCAGGCATCTTCCTTTTGAGTAGTAGACGCTCACTAAGAAAGGATTTTACCCTCAGACCTCTGGGCTCCGCCCCAGTGGGTCAGGAGTTTCCCATATTAACCATATGAGTACTCATATTTAAATGTAATTAATGAATCCTAACAGGTGTTTCAATTAAGCAAGTTGGTTATGTCCTATGGTGTTCAATAGCATTAAATATACAAGGATTACCAGCACTATTATTTCTTTTACATTTATGACAACAGCTAATTTGAAACCAAAAGGTGAGTGAGCGTAGCGAACAAACTTCAACCTGGAGGCGAGTTAGCGTAGCGAATGAGCTAACCTGAAGGCAAGTGAGCGCAGCGAACGAGCTCTAACCTAAAAGTGAGTGAGCGTAGCGAACGAACTTCAGCCAGGACGTATGAAGTTAAATGGGGCAAAGCCCGTGGGTTCAACCAGGACGTGATTGAGCCATGCGAACGAGCTCACTTATGAAGTTAAACGGGGCAAAGCCCGTGGGTAAAGCTAGTTTAGTATATGCATTTAGAACATTTATATACAGCTGATCTTTTGGGAAAATAAAAACAATACATTTATTGTAAATAAATAATTGACAAAGTTTTTGTCACCTAATTGTTTATTTAAAAGCATGACTGAAGAAATATATATAATATTATACACGCTTAGCCAGTACCAAACAATTATAGATTTTTCATAGTAAGAAATATCTAGCGAAGATGCTTTAATGAAAAAATAAAGTTGTTGTATGGACAAAAAAGGATTTAAACAAATGAAAAACCGTTTTTAGCTTTTTCACTACACCTTACTGTATTGACCACGGTCTGTAGGACCAAATTCTGATAAAAACAATATTGAATATCAGTCAGTATAAGTTTGTACACTTGTGTGTAATGTACACTCAACGTAACATTTTATATGTCCGGATGAAAAATAAAGTAAAATATAAACTTAAAAGCGGAACTAATGCATTCCTCTACCTCTCATAATCACCCCAGTAGTGCCAACCCACACGTCACATAAGCATTTTCGGTAGTTTTACTCATACACCCGTTATCGGGTTTCTCTCATGAGGGTACTGATGTTGGTTAGGCACGTATTTATACACATTTTTATTGAATTTTAGCACAGGAAAATAATTTTTATAACTAATTCCATTATAACTACTGTCCTAGAACGTGTTCTTTGTAAGGTATGAGTGACGACCGACTACGCACGGAAAACTAATAAATTTATAACGTCAGTGGTGACGCCGGTCCACCACAACAATGGCAAATCACGCCTGAACCTCGGAGCGTCGTAAACCCAAAAATTCAACGCCGACAACTGGAGGAACACTGAGGATAGGAGATAGTATAGAGTATAACTCGAAAGTCAGTGCATATAGTGCAAAGGCCAATTATTAAGCTATTAATAAATTTCGGTTCCGTTCCAGATACCATGCGTCACAAAAAATATTGAATTTACATTTCACTTTACATTGTACTCGAACAACAATTTTTGCTCTTATTACATTACTCTAAAACAACAACCTGGCCATAATAAGGCCAGTAAATACTCTACGAATAATCTTTGGAATTAGCTCTATGCGTGTGAAAGCTATGTATAGATGCAAATGCGGAAGTAGGCGAGAGCACGTGCAAGTGCGCGCTGTTGATTAATTGAGGGAGAATTAGCGAAAAGGACGATGGAATCAGGAGTGACGGTAGTAGTTATTATTAATAAAAGCATATTTCATTGTTAAGTTTTTATAATACTAAATAATCGTTTTATTTAAAAACAAAGGCAGTAGGATTGAATTTCTAGGAATTTCGTTGATAGAAACGTGCATAGGATTAGATTTATATCATCTATTCGAAATTTTAGTCCAGCCTAAAAGAAAGGGGATGATATTTATTATCTACGTAGTTTTACAACGATTAAACTAAACGATTGGGTCAAACTTTACTTAAATTCTTATGATTTATGAAGAATATTTGACAAAAGACTACCAGAAAATCGATGGGAAAACTTGTTCCCAACAAAGAAGTTGGTAAGCCTGAATTTTACACGTGAAAAGCTGTTAAGAAGACAGTGAGTGTTATACCAAAAGCCTGTTAAGAAGACTGTCCTCTTATTAATAAGGCGACAGTTACTGTCTTCTTAACAGGAGTTGTGTATAAATTTTGTCCTCTTAACAGCTTCTAGCATATCTATAACATTTTACGAGTATATAATAGTATATAATATATAAAAACTTTAACTTTTTATTGGTGATTGCAGTAGACAAAATATCTGTATTTATTTCGAATGATGCTCTTAAAAAAAACATTAAAATTACATAATAGTTTTAAATTTCCAACTTCCAAATTGCAATGTCTCTCTCGTGTTTATGTTATAGTACCCTTTCATCATCAAACACAACCCGACACACAGACTATGTAACGTTTCCCTAGTCATACCATTGGGAAATATACGAGGTGGCCATCCACTCATACATAGCTCAGTTTAAATGTTTATAAGGTCCTGCACATCGCATTCCATTAAAAATATTGTATAGAATACATTATAATACATATTTTAAATATGTTTATTGATTTTTTTTATTCATTTGAGAATATTATTAGACACATAAAGAGAAGGTACATTTCATAAAGCGTTTACAAAATATTTTGTAATTTATTTTCATTTATTATTTTTTTTCTTACTCATGGTCCGGTAGATGTATGAGTTTGTTTAACAAGAATAGGAACGATAAATAATTTGAAACCTTTCATAACAAAATCTTTCTAAGCAAAACGTGGAAGAAAATGGGTTCTTAAGCTTGATAATTCCAAATATATATTTGCCTTATAAAACTTTTGTTTACATATCACAATTTCATGTTCACGTCAGAATTATGTTTGTGCTTCAAATACTGCCTACCATTCATGACAAAGATAAATATTTGTTTTATAAGCTTAACTGTGCTAACACCAGTATTTGTTACCAAGTTAAATTAGTATCATACTTGCATTCATGAATACACACAATTCCTCTAAATTTGAATATAGCGTGATCTTTTATTATTTTAGTGGGTAACCTAAGTTTAAAAAGGAACCGAATGTGTCTTATGAAATAAACTTCATAAAATGCAACCGAATTCCGTTTCCTCACTGAGTGTACAAAATAATGTATGTTTTATTTTATACGTACCAAGAACACTTATTAAGTTTTCACTAAACCTGAGCTATCATAAGATGTGGTTTATTTGTTTTATTACTTTTATTGCCAATTTTACAAAACGGTTAGGTTGTTAACTAAGATGATCCATAGTAGGAATCTTTTTTTTATTTATGTGTGTTGATAAAAAAAATTAAGAAATCTATGCAGGTATACACAAAACCCACTCATGATAACCAATTAATAACAATACAAATTATTCCCTATTATAATTAAAATTCATACGGTATTAGGTAAGCCCCTTATACACCCAAGGCCAACCGAAATTCCACATTCAATCTCTGATTTCTCTAGGAAATATTATTATAAAGAAATTTATAATATGTTTAATATCATTGGAATATTGTTTTAACAGAATAAAACATATTTAATCTCAAATTCATCAGAAAAATTCTATATTACAATAGTACGTTTGTTTTGATTTGTATGCAGCACAACATCAGGATTATTGTTCATGACGAAACAAAGTGACACAAAACTGTACGCTTTGTTGGACTGGAGCATACATAGTTCATTGTTTACCTGGTCAAACATGCCTTTCTGTATGTGCACAACACCTGCACACTGAGAGGTGATTAATGATGGGGAATACTCAACGTTGTAATGTGCTTCTGTCCCGTGATTTCAGCATATTCCTCGTCATTGTGTAACTGATCAGATGGATGTTAGTGAAATGTAAGGTAATCGTCAAATGACTCGTTGATTAGTTTTACCTATAGACGAGTCAAAATAAGAAAATTTATTGCACAACCTTAAAAAAATTGCTACAAATGGTTTTGTATCGTTAATTTAATCTAATAGGTATATTAAAAAACATAGTAAAAGTCTAGGAAAATCGGAATCCCGGAAGTGGGTTATTTTCAAGATGGCGCCTAAATTAGCTAGAAAGTACAGATTTTTAAAATGTTATTATTGTATAAAAGGCACATTTCTTATCAGATAGTTTTACAATTTGGTTTGAATGTAAAAAAAAACAAATAATTTATTATATTGAAGCGTTATTACTGATAGTAAGGTTGCGTTTAGCCTAATGGTTACGGAAAAATTTTTTTAATTTAAATTCCCATGTTATTCTTATGGAGAATGAGTCAACTGTTGTAGTTTGCTTGTTTATGAACATATTTTGATCAAATTTGGAAAATACATTAATTTGTTACTAAACTACAGTATTAACATTTTACAAAAAAAAACAAAAAAAAAACACACTTTTACCCTCCCTGTTGCAGCAAACCTAAGTACTTGTTAAATTAATTCTATTTAAATAGGGAATAAATGTGATGTTTTTAAGGAGACATTTTAGTGTAAATCCAATCAGGCAAATGGGAATTTGCTTAGTCTGCAGGTTTTCTGTGGCGGGGGTATTTAAATGTGTATTATTGATTTAAATTAGTTTTTAATCCGTTAGAGTATAATTTTAGTGGATAATTATTATTCATGAATTTCTTCGTTCTCTCATATCAAAAACTGACTAGGCCTGGTGCTCTTATGCAATTTTCTGTATATTATGACTGATAACAATTTTCAGCCAGCTTGCCTTATTTTTACAAACAACTAATCGTTAAATACGAAGTGGTTGAAATCAGACAAAAAGGTGCGTCGAAATGTCTACCGAATGGTGGAATAAACGCGGCTAGTGTTCGAAGAGGGGACACCATAGTAGGGGACCCTGGAAATAAGGTGCATACAAGTTGTCGCAAGATTGATGCGAAAACTTGAAGGTTAAAGTAAAAAGCAATAATTGAAGCAGCAGCAATATTCGTGAAAAGTGGCATTAAGAGAAAGCTACAATCATATACAATAATATAGAGAAAACCCCAACCACAGATGACATTAATATTCAGTCGGCTTTAAGTTACATACCTGAATCACTTAGAATTTTATCATAAACAACGTTTGTTGGAAAAGACAACCATCAAAAGGTTGCTGGCATCGGTCAGTCGATTATTCAGGAAGTCCGCAAACGAGCGCTAGTTGATCCTTTACAATTACCCCTTTATGTACAAATGCATAATTTATTTAAGACCAGATTTCTAAATAGACACTTTAAATAAATTGGAGTTCTGCTCGTCGTATAGTGAAGTGCAAAGATTTGGAAAAAAATGCTACTAATGTACTAATGCCCCAAACATGGGAATAGCACTGAAATAAAATATACAGCTTTGTTATTAGCAGCAGGCAATGTTGACCACAATATCTCAACTCTCGATGTAAAAGTAACATTTTATGGAATGGAAATGATAGCTGCCATGACACCAGGCAAGACCACACTAGTGTAGCCTTGCACCAGGACAGAAGACAGTCTTTAATATAGCAAGGCGTCAATCAGCTGAGTTGAATATTGCTGCATTATCGAAAGTGCCTATATTTGTTTAATCTTCAGAAAACAATAATAGGTGTATTCATAAAACATAAGTTTTACAGAGTCCCTAATTTTGCCTGAATGTGATATTTTGTGGGAACTGTCGTTCAAATCGGCTACCCCAGGATGGCATGGTTTGATGCACACTATTTATAAAGGAAATGGATACCCAGGAAAATCGTCCGTCAGGTATTTGTCAATGATAGATATGTACTCTGCAGACAAATGATGTATTCTTTCCACAGTGAAATTCCCATGTGTGTCCCAGAAAATGTCAAAAGGGGACCTTACCTTACAATCATGTACCAAAGTATTTACCACTCCGAACCAGACCACAGAGCTCATTTGATGACCTTGGTTGTAAGGCCAAGTCCATTCTATATATGTAGTAGTATAGATAGTACATGTAAGGGTTTCATAGGAAAATTGCGATACAATATGTTCAGCAAAAATGTCGTTACCACTTCTTAATTCGTAAAGCCAGAATCACCTCCGCCGACTGAATGTGCCTCAAATCTGCATTGTCACAGAGGGTATTACCCGATTCTGGTATGGATGGGAAAGGAAAATGAGGTTTATCCTATAAAGTGGGACTGGAAGATCCAGAACGACCGATTCTACCCAATAATTACAACAAAGAGTGCTGCGCCAGAGAGCCTCCTGAAGGTCATTCATTGTAACTGTTCTACCAATTGTAAAACCTAAAGATGTTCAAGTATGGCCTTCCTTGCACAACAGCCTGTGGTCCATGCCAATTAGAAGAGCGTGACAATGTGCAGAACAATTCATGTTCGATAGAGTTAGATGAAGACGAAGACGGTTGAACAAGTTTTAACAGAGCAGCCCATTTACTATATCAACATTGTAATGAATTGTATATTTGTTAGAATATTTATGTTAATAAAGTTTAAATGTCTTCTTGCACATTGTGAACATCATTTTGTGGTGTAAAATGGTTATGTAGATTGAAAATCAAAGATTAACCGTCAGGTCTTAGGTCTTAGGTTGTTAACGCTAAGATTAGCGTTAACAAATATTGAAGATACCTCGATTTACTTATTTTTACAGGAATCTTCGACGCCATCTTGGAAATTACCCTTTCCGGAGGCCCGATTTTCCTAGACTTTTATATTTTCATTGACAGGTCCGTCAGTTAAAAAGATTAAAGATTAAAGTAAGATTCGACAAAAAATCATTTGTAGCAATTTTTTGGGGGTGTTTGCATAACTTTACTCGACTACTACTACCGTTTATTTAAAGTAGCCGTTTCAGTCCAGTTCTTAGAATTTAAAAGTTTCACATAACAGCATTGTTTATTTTCACAACAGAATAGTTTTACTCATAACAACACGAGTAACGGACCAATGAGGTTCAAGGATTGAGAGAGAAGAAGTAAAATTGTAATGATTCGAACTTCGGCTAATCAGCTCCGGCCAATATAATTGTTTATTGGTGTATTAAGTGTTTGGTACAATGTTTCGTTGTGTCACTGTAATTGGCAAGGAGAGGTTATAAACGAAAACATAATCTCTCTTAGAAGTTATGAGTAGTGATTTTTATTGGTTTAACACTCTCGTATGTAAGGTAGCGTACGCTACTCGCATAAATAGTGTTAACGATACTCATTGATGGTTTTAAGGCACTCACCAAGGCACTACCTTAAATTTTCTACTCGTGTCGTTAACACTATTTAGTTGAAAAAACCCCAATAGTTTTTGAAAAGCTCATTTTAAATTGCATATCACTACTTATTAGATTCAAGGTATTTCTTGTAAACTTTAAATAACCAAAAAAGATTAAAAATTACCAAACTTTTAACAAGGGTTTGTCATATATTCTCCTCAAGAGGAGAATATATGATTCCACTTATCGGATCTAATAGTTATTTGTGCAACTAGTGAGAAAAGTGAGCAATTGACTCATTCGAGAGGAATGGTTTCTCGAGTGAGGCAATTGTACTTTGAACTCGAGTTGCACATTATACTTTTCCTACAGTTACCATAAAACAAATAAATTTGTGAAGAAACATAACCTATTCTTACACAGAAGTGAACTTTTAACATAACATTTAATTTGAAGTGACAAATACAACAGTACAACAGCTGACCAGCTGATTTACAGCCAGTGCTGCCAACGTATTCCGCGCGCATACGATTTCACCTGCATGTTACGCGCTCACTATTTCGTGCCTTCACGTTGCAAATCTGGAGTGAGACAAAGTAATTAGAGTGAGACAATGTTAGCATTGTCTCACTGATGAGCGAATTGGCCACTTTGCTTTCTCAAATCAGTGAGAGAACATGTACATTGTTAGGTAACTGTAGGAAAAATATTATGTGAGTAAAAAATGACAAACTTTATCTTTCGACGTATCATTAATGTGTCTATATCAATAATTCAGATAAAATGCATCCATAAAAATTTATTGTTCGTTTTAAATAAGCCCCTATACAAACCAGATAGTTTCAAAGGAATGAAAGAAAACTACGCAAGGCCACAACATATTTTTATAATAAATATAAAAATACAGCATGGCGCAACAATATTTTTCATTTCAGTCTCCTAATGTGGGTTTCTGATGTAAAGTATTATGCCAAAGCCAATCATAACTAATACCAAGTTTGATCCATTTAGGTTCAAGTGAGGTGTGTGAAGTTGACATGTTCGTGGGAGGATTCCTATTAGCTATTGACAGGTGTAAACTTACTTCCAACATTACATTATAGATCATCAATATCATACATGTGCAGAGAAGGTGACCAAAAGCATTAATCAGTCTCGTTAATTATGAAATCTGCGAAATGTTGCACCATTTACACATTATACTCCATAAAATAATCGTTGGGGTTTTACAAATATGTTGGTTAATGTTCGTTCCACGACACTGTGACTCACATGTGGTAAAACATAATTTTTAAAGTTTGCTATTGATATGTTCATTTTTCATAGTTTCCCTTTTTGTTCACTTTCATCAGTCGTTTTTAAAATGCCTAACATAGAAGAAAAAAACTTCTATGTGTTGAGAGATGGTAACAGTGATTCTAACAACTAAAAGCAACAAGTGTTATATATCTGTGCATGTTAGAACAATGGTTGTTACCCCACCTTGAACACGGGATGGAAGACTTTATGTCCCAGCAAAGGGTGGGGGACTACACCTCATTGGCCTGTGGTGTCCAAGGTGATTTAGTAAAGGGACTCCCTTATGGTTAGAGGGGCCGCTGTGCTGAGGATGACTTAGCTATCCTAAGGTGGCCACCCCTTCCTGTAGTTATTACTTTACTGTATGTGATTTCGTTCTCTGGGGATATGTGAAGGACAGAGACATACTGCCATTAGCTCTACCCCTCTACCAGAGCACCGAGAAAGGGTATAATCAGATGTTACGTAATATATTCGGTTGATAAGAATCAGACTATGAGGCCAAGGACTAAGTTAAATGCAGCCGACACAAACAATAAATTATTAGGGAGGTTAGTGGTGCTTGGTGAAAACCAAGTCATGTAATTTTCCTTATCTAGTGAAAATTCCATTATGAGACTTACTACTTACCTATAATAAAATTAAACCAATATTAAAACTAAACCACTTATGAAGGAAGAATTTGTTTCTATCTTAAAGAAAGCTTTTTACTGTCTGAATATATACAACTTACGCTGTAATAAAACCAATATACACAGTAAATACTTTGGAAGGATACACAGTACAACTGCTAGACAGTAGTAGCCACGGATTGGGCTGTAATGTCAGTACTGGGAGTAGTTAAGATAGATTTATTGACCAACATGTTTTAAACAAACTCACTTTATAAAGCCTGAAAAATGTGTTTATTTGTTCAATGTTTATGTCATCAGAAACTGCACATAACATGAAAAACTGCGTTACTACACTGGGACATACCCTGCATATGTTTTATATAAAGAGACATTAGAAAACATGCGGATTAGCAGCAAAAAAATTTGTTTGTGTGTGTCATCTAGGGTTACGTTATTTTTTAACGTTTAAGGGGAAGTTGCAAACCCTGGCCTATCTATTGTCGATATTTTTGTTAGATTTTATCATTAGAGTTATTCATGTTTTATACTTGACGTAAAGTTCTATTATTAGCATTATAAAATAAATTTCCTGTTGTAATTAATTTTCACCTTAGACATAATGTTTGATCATATTGTTCATACCAAACGAAATAAGTGTCGCGAAATGATTACTAAACTAGAATAATACTATGCAAACGAAAAACTTATTATTTATCAGTTGCTACCAAGATCAGTTTTGAACCATTGAGTAACAAAATTAAATATGAAAACAGTCCCTTAAAAAGATGTATAGTAAGTTTATTTACATAATTTAGACAAAACTGGACAGCAATGTTACAGTAGGGAAGGTACGTCATCAATGTCGCAATCTAGGTCATTCAGAAACACGGTTACACTTAACTAACAGTGTACAGAACTGTAACTCTGACTTATTTATAAGTAACGTAATGTTGACCCAACTAGGAAATGGGTTGGCAAAAAGATATAAATGTATCGTTATAACGCAAACTGCAATATAAAGTAATACGTTTACACTTGTTTAATGTAGTACGTTACTTGAGTAAAAAATTTACAAAAGTTTATAATCTTGACCAGAGGGGGGCAAGAGGTTAAAAAAGTATCAGAGTAAATCGTTATTTAAGCTATCTGGGGCATGCAGGGACGTGGCAAAGCTTTCCTATACATATGGAAAAATGGGTCTCTGGCATGGTTAGTTATGCTGCATATTTGACTGGAATACAAGAATTAAAATGTTGTAAAACAGGATAACGACATGGTAACTAAAAACCATTGCGATAAAAAGTGTTGCACAGATGTTTTGGCAGTTTCTACGTGGGAAAATTTAAAGTGTATTTTATTACAAGCTAATTCAGTTATGAATCGAGATAAACTATATATATAAAAAAACACATGTTAAGAAAAATTACATGAAACTTGTTATAGGGTGTATTAACTGGTGAATTTTAAATAATTTAGAGTTCAACATGCTCAGAAATGTACCCATTTTAATGCTGAGAAAGAATCCCCTTGTTTCTTTTAAACGAATGTGTAAGTGATGTCCTAGTTTGTATACAGTAATTAAATATATAAACTGTTTAGTGAATTTACGTTTGTTATTGTTGAAGAAACAATTTTCCAAAATATCATAACAATGTTTTAAATGAGGAATACACTCAGATAAACCGTATAATAATGGTGAAACTAGTTTACAAACCAAACTCCCGAACAATCTGATCATTAATGGAGATTTCAGTCGTGAAAGACCATTGTGTTTCATCATATACCTGTTTAACCGTGTGGAAATAATATGCATGCAGTAGCGGTATAATAGACATATTAAACACTGAAACTCCGATGCATGAATATTTTATACTTTTCTTATTTCTTTCGACTTACTATTAATATCACTGCAACAACAATTGGTACTTCGGTATTATACGGAGGCCACCCTTATAAAGCGCGCTGCGGCGGTTATGTTAGGTTGGGTTATCATAAATCGAAAGTATGACTCATCTGGTATCGTTCGATTCATAACGAATTGAGGAAATTCCTACAAACATATTTATGATAACTCAACCTAACATAACCGCCTCAGCGCGCTGTAAAATGTGTGGCCTCCGTATAATACCGAAGTACCCAACTATTTTTAAGATATTTGACCATATATTAAATTATGAATTTTACTTAAGAACCTATTTATTTTGGTCGAAAAATTTAAAATTTAATATGCAAAAAACTGGATTTTTTGAAATAAATATCTTATACAGGTGCAGATGAGTATATTTTTGGTATTAACGAAACAATATTTAAAGTATTTTTTTCCCCTAAGGAGTTGTATAATGTAAATAGTTTTATCGTGCCCTACAATTGTGTGCAGGTAAATGAGTACAGGTAAAAATGTAATTCTTGCGCATCTATAGTTTGATCGTAAATTATCTTACAGTTGCAGACTTATTATTTAAATCTCGCTTCAGGATGGTTAGTAATAAATAAGGAAAATGTCGGTAACAATACAAAATATCTCATATTTTATAAATGGATATGGAATATAAATTTTTTAATTATCTATGCATGTGTAAATTATTTATTATTACAAGTACAGATTATGCCGATCACAAATGTTTAGTTTACATATTATTTAACTATGGAGTCTGGAACAACGAGTTCACAACATTCTCTAATTAGTTATTCAACTTTCAATTCCTGAATTGCATGTCAGGGCGTGAATAACGTCTGACATCGTTTCTAATTAGAGTTTCCTCAATTATAATTAGATTCAGACTTAAGTCACTTTACCTCTGTTATTATGAATGGTTGCTGTAAAATTATTTCTCGACACAACATAATTATTCTGCCACTTAAAATATAACATATGTCACCTGTGCATATACATGTGGTGAAGTTTGACAAAACACCTGTCACTTTGATAATGGAGTGCACTAATAATTTAAGTTCAGTTAGAAAAGGAATGATCATGTAAATATTTGATTACTAGAATATTGTACAATCGACTTAATTATGGAGTAAATCTTAAAAAACTGTACAGTATCGGTATGCACGTGTTATGGATATATTTTTTCTGGTTACCCTAGCCTTTTGTTCTTATTTTTGCATTTGGTTATAAATAAGCCAACAGAAAAAATGTTTGTCTTAAGAACTGGTTATTTATATAGTAAAAAGTTGACATTTCATTAACTATTAGCCAAATATTGGATAATGATTTTTTTTCTATTATCTAATAATAATTGCATACCGAAAATATGTAGACACAGACTGCATATGTTTATTTGGAAGAATGTACTCGTGTTGACGTTCAAAAGTATATATTTTAACGTACTGAAACACCATAAGTATAATAATAATTTAAAATATTAGCTGTAGCCTATTAGGTGCATATAAGAACTAGATAAGTAATAAATAAATTATTTGTGTTTTGAAATCAATAAAAAAAATGTGATCAATAGTGACACTGAGTGCGAAAGGAGCGTTGTTCATAGTATTGGCTTGTACTCGGGTCACAGGTGTCGTAGAAGATTGAAAGGTTCTCCTCAAACCCAATTCAACATGACCAAATCTATCTTCAACCCTGTTGGATGAATTACATTTTACAGATAACTCTACATATCATCACATTAACTTTCTTGTTTATCCATAATTTTATTTCAAATTTACCGTTATCATAAAACTTACATAAATGAAGAAACAAACAAAAACTATTTCTATTGTCTAGCAAGACATTGACCTTTTTAAATTGAAACTGCTTTCTGACCATCAGAGAAAATAACTTTTAAAGTAGAAATACACTATAATTTCTAAAATATTGCGATATACAGAATTACCAAGTATCACCAGTAATTGTAAAAACATTCTATCGGCACAATGTATTTAACATGGCAATAATCTACAAAGAATAAACAAAACAATAAAAACAAACGACAGAGTTAAGGATCCTAATAATAAAGCTGGAAGCTCGCGGGACCTCAACCGGAACAAACGTTTCTGTCATTCTTTTAACTCCACTCCACAGTAAAGTTCTTCACTTTATTAAAGGTTATTTAAATTGTCGAATGAAAATGTTCCTAATTTATTTTGCACATTAAGATTTATTGTAAATCGTACAAATCTTGGATTGTATTAAGATAAACAATTCCATAAATTTCCATAAACTAATTATTTTCCCTCTATTTAGTAAGGAATTTTCAAGTTTCAAAGAATGTCCACTGATAATTGTATTGTTTACCGTTAAAATATTACAAACAGAGGGTTCAACGAGTTAACCATTGGCAAATAATCAAAACATTAGCCAAACTAATAAACGTTATACTGTTTTGTAAGTGTACTACAAATTGTGTTATTATGGAAAGTGTTTCTTCAAACACACCCAAAATTACAAGTATCTACATTACTACTTTACATTAAAAATTTTAGCATTGTTGTCAGCAAGTATTAGTGTTATTATGAATATATTCAAAATATTCAATATGCTTCTCTTCGAAACACAATCCAATTTTGAGATTGATGATAAACTTAAATGGAAAAAAGTGTATTGTATTGTAATTTGTCAGTTATTTGAATCCTACCCAAAAACCTAGATGAAAACATGGCCTGGCATAAAATGGATACTTACAATGCATTCGTAGAGCTGGCAAAACATTGACTTTCGAAATTGTGATGAGTCTTAGCCACAATAAATTCCCATCAAAACCACGTGATCAACGATGCTGAATACACATAAGGCGATCAGTAATAAAATAAAGGGTACTGGGCTAACAAATATAAACTAGTTTGTCCCAAAAAAAATCTATATACGAAATTTTAATTTCGGTTGAATAAAAAATAACCAACATGTATTTAGCTTATATGATATGTATTCATTAGTGAGAAAGGAATGGTATAGGATTTTCTCTCAGACAGATTCCATTTTCAGACTAGATATTCAACCTTTACTGCAGGTTTCCATAAAATCAAATGACGCGTAAATGCTTCAAGCACATTTTGCACAACACTTTAGTTGAAGTTGCGACTTTTTCTCTTGTCCTCTATTTAAAGATAAGTCCATTTTAAGTGGTGTATTACAAAACATATTTCGAGTATTACTTTAGAAACTAATACTGTGTATGGCAATGTAATGTTTTGTGATTATTTTACACTGTTATATCTAACAAAAAACCACTAAGTGGTAACACTTTCCCCGCCAAGTCAGCAATCCAAAAAAGTTAATAAATCATTACTTTTTCCGCCAAGAAAAACAATGTAATGTATGTAAGTTTGGCAACTTGGCGGCAGACTTTTGCTTGGTTTTTTTCATTTAAGTTACGTTCGTGGATAATTTCACAAATCAACTTCTCTAATTAAGTAGTCCAACTAAGTATAATTTATGAAATGTGGCACAAATAAGGTCAAATTTTGTAAAATAAGCTCTCACCTAGCAATGTACCAATGGGAGGGATACTTGCTCAATGAAACTAGTTTTATGGTATTTTTTAAAGGGATCGAGCAAAAGTCTGCCGCCAAGTTGCCAAACTTACATACATTACATTGTTTTTCTTGGCGGAAAAAGTAATGATTTATTAACTTTTTTGGATTGCTGACTTGGCGGGGAAAGTGTTACCACTTAGTGGTTTTTTGTTAGATTTTATTTATTTTTGTAGAAAATTAACAGTTAAAATAAAAATCCTCTTTTCTCTGATATATAGACCACGGCACAACTACATCTCATTTAATTTCAATAATATTGTTAATGTAGAACTAAATTCTACATTTTTGGTCTTATCTGCCTTAAACAGATTAAAAACTTTTTGACACACGTACCAAAATTACTATTTAACAAACCCACTGGGCTTAAACTCAGTTTCAAATTTCATCAATGGTCATCTTGAACAACATGAAATGCGTTGATGTTACATAAGTGTTCTGATAATTAAACCCGTATATCTAAAGACTAGTGTAAATTGAGCCCTTATTAGAGATGTAAAAATGTAATCAAACTAATTAGGTTTGTTAGAAATAGCATAAGGCAAAACAAATATTGAATAACTCATTTATCCTAAATTTACATATCACTTTTTAATTGCTTGTTTAACATATGTAGAGTGATTTTCCCGATCGTTTTATTTGTTTTAGTGTATCAAAACATAGAACAAACCTTAGTACTAGCGTACTAGTACTAAGTTTCAAGTTCCTAGGTTTCATATGTTTTGATAAGTAGTATTAAACTGTTAAAAATGACGAGTTGCTGTACCAGTGTACCATCGGTACACTGCATTTTTCAATGGAAAGTATCGGGGAATATCACTGCTCTAAGTAATTTTATATAGTAAGTAGTTCAAATCATTCAGTATACCTGAAAAAAATACTTTATAAAAGTATTAAAATAATTTTTCAGCTGTTCCTATGAATTTCTCTAACATTTAATTAATTAAGATTTAATCGCAGCTGGTCCTTCTTTTGTTTTGATTTTAATCCCATGTTATTTAAATGGGCCAAACTCGTACTTTGAGGGCTTGCCAAGGGTTTATGGGTCAACGCACCGACTTGAGACCCTCAAAAGGCACATCTACACGCTAAGGGCTTTCAAACAACATAAAAAACATTAAAATTGAGCCAGTGGTTTGGGCTGTAGGTCCGTCAACATTTAAGGAGAAGAAGGAGAACACGGAAAATTTGTGAATTTTCAAACTAGTTTTTCTTGGCTCAAACACAACCGTTTTTTAAATTCTTTTTTTTAATTTTGTTGAGAATGATTGCCCCTATCCAGTAGATGAACAATTATTTTAATAGCTTTTGCTTCTTCAGAGCTATAGACGAGTAAAAAAGCCACTTTGTCACGTCATGTATATATACACTGCAGCAGCTGTGTACCGCTGGGGGACTTGGCGGGGCGGAACGCTGCCGCGTTCCTTAATTGAATTACAAATATAGAGAGTATT
The DNA here is from genome assembly GCF_028750875.1 of Macrosteles quadrilineatus. NCBI lineage: Eukaryota > Metazoa > Arthropoda > Insecta > Hemiptera > Cicadellidae > Macrosteles > Macrosteles quadrilineatus. Next base: position 20,440,347 of record NW_026542599.1, on the reverse strand, counting down.
TTACTGGTTACTGTAAAATATAAATGTATAATTGAAAAGTCGATTGTGGAATAGCTTAAGTAGAGCACAGAATATTCTATATTAATAAAAATAATGCTATGGGTAGTTTAATAAATATTTTTATAGAACATCTTTAAACATTTATTATATTTATACAATAAAAATGTGTTATCTGAAGTAACTTGTAAAAGTATTTTCATTTAAGGATTAATTTTATCATCACAGTGAGATGTCTCTTATCATTTTTTGTTTGTCTTATTGCATTGAAAAATAAAGATTATTGTTTTATGTACAATTAAGCACTTAATTATAAACGTTATGTAAATTGTATTCGTTGGAAGCAAATAATAAACATAAATGCAGTGAAATGTCAAATGGTGTGAACCAGGTCACACAAACGTAAACAAGATGGTTGCTATGACAACATGTTATCCTACTTGCAGTCGGTGACTCGTTCTGCTCAAACTAGAAACACAGCTTTGTTAATATGTCTACAACCTTATCATGCATGTAGATTAGTGAACACGTAATCATAGATTCTTCATAGTACCTTAAACTTAATCCAAATGTGTTTTTTCAAACATCACTACCAGGCGTACCACTTTCTAAAACACGACAGTGTTTTTCATTTTCCATCGTTGATTCGTAGGTTACAGTAAGTCATTTGAGTATAAAACCATAACCTATAATTGTTAAAGTAAGGTTTGAATTAAAGTAGTACATTCAAAATATGAATAAACGCAATAGTTTGTAAAAAAACTCTAACAAGACGCTTGTGTAAATATTATAATAAAACCGAAACTTAGTCGTTTGATAGTTCATAACACTTAATATTAAAGTACATAAGATGTTTAAGTTAGTTTTATAATTCTAAGCCCAATTCCATTGTATATTATATTATTTTGACCTAACCTATACATGTAATTGTGTCTACTTGGTTCAATAAACGAGTAATTGAGTTATTGAGATATCGCATTAACCATTTTATTCAACTCATTTTCTGAATGGCAATAAACAATGTCCATCAGGGCCAGTATGTGGTCAGAGCTACACCAGCAAGCCATTATGATGTTGGATATGAGTTGATTTATTACAATCAGTCCGCTGACAAAACCCCAAACTCAAACATTTGGTTACTGTATTTTTTATAGTCTTTTTAAATTAAACCAACACAGTTTAATCAGTGGTTGGTCTTTGCTTTTAGGCGTGTAATAATATACACAGAATATTGCTGTTACATGTTAATGTATTTAATTTATCACTACTTAACATCCCAATAGGAAATTGGATCTGGAACCCGGAAAAATCTCACTAGAAATTGAAAAAGTAACATGTAAGATCTGACCTATGTCACCACACGGATATGTAGACATTTTATGATTTTTTACTTTAACCTGTAATATTACAGGTATGACATAACACAAAGATATACCCTTTTCACCGTAACTACTGACATCCTAAAATGTTCAGAGGTAAGTAGGACACGTAACTATCTAAGCCAACATATCTGGAGATATTTGCTCAAATTGAGATATCAAGTTGTAAAAGTTCTCAAATACTTTTACACTACTCATACAAATTGTATATTTAATTTAATAAATTGTTGAAATCAATTTACTAAATCTCTAGAAAGATGATTGTAACATTATTTCTTATTAACAAGAATTTAGTTTTTTATGATTTTAATTTTTCTAGACATTTAACTGATTTTCTTCTTAACTATAAGTGTTAATTTATATCTGGTGTATATGAAACTCTTTCTTAACTGAGAAATTACTGTAAATGGAATGCATGTTGAATTCCTTATATTCAAATTTGACGATTAATACTCTTTAAAATAAAAGCTCCGAAAAAAGTTTAACTTTAACCTCTTAAATGTTCCATTTAGTTTGAGTAATGAAAATAATTATGAACAATTACAAGAACGTTATGAATGTTGTAATGACAATAATCTTATAAAATGGAACATATGCAAACAACATAATTAAGATTACATTTTTTGTAGTGCTAAATAATTCATTATTCTGCTTACAACTGTAGAAATCAATGATTTTTTCAGTTTTAAGCAGAGCTCTTTTTTTATTAGTGACCATAGTGTAAATTGATTTTAGGTGGTTCATAATTAAGCTATTATTTGAAGTATATCAGGCTCTGAGATTTCAAGAAGTAAGACAGCTAGAGTATTGCAAATAATGCTTAACATGACATAAATCTGTTTCAAAGGTACTGTTTCTGTTTGCAGCTTCATCTGAAAACGTAATAAGACTAAAGAGAACACAGACGTAAATGAAAGTTGATAAACGTAGCTTATTTAATGGCAGAGAATCTGTCTTTGTTGTTTCAACAGACTTTCTACACAATATCTAGATGTTGACAATATTTGGTTTCATTTTGTATTTCTCTTGGATCATTATATATATAGACATATTTACGCGTGATTTACAATTAACATAAATGAATACAAATGCTATCAAAATATTCCTAAGAAAGTGATGGCACTGTAGATTTATTGACTAAAATGACCACACAGTCAACAATCCAACATCAGTGTTGACAAACAGAGCCTAATTGATCATATTGTGTATGATCACGTTTTTCTAGTTATTAACCTAGATAATTAGTTTGAGCATGCTTCTATGAACACGCCTAGAGCTGTTTTCAAACTTTATAGTTTAACTTGGATTAGCATCACATAAACCTTAAATATGTCTAAGTGTTGAATATTTTATAACTTGTACTCTCAACATTTTTTCTCACATTGTCTTTAAACATTTGTTTAATTTTATAAAGATATATCTGTGTGCAAATTCATTGTAAAGGTTATTTTAGCTTATAGTTTTGCACCGTTTAATACAATCCTGTATTAAAAAAAAATCTTACATAAGCGGCAACATGATAATTATTTGTATGGCAGAGCAGAATTTTTCGAAAAAGGTTTGTTAGTGTTCGTTTCGTTTAAGTTTTTATGACGTTGCAATTACCTTATAGAAGGGACGATGTTAGGTCTAAGGGATTTACAGCAATGCATGTTTCTAAACTGGTCGTTATTGAAACTACAAAGGATTACTTTAACAACCTGGTATCAAACCACTTGCGTATCATAACCAATTTGTAATCCAGATGACAAACATTTAATAAAGACGATTTTCTTCGCGACATAAAGTAATACAAAATACAACCTCTCCTTGTAGATACGGTGTGAGAAGCTTACAATGAGAAGTGGAAATGTGAAAAGCTTAACGTATCTTTACATTCGGTGGGACAAGATAAGAAGTGTCATTTCTTACAAAAAAAAAAAAACATTATAAAGCTTTCCATTCTGTTTTAGACTTCTGAGAATCTTGTTTAAGTAGTAATACGCAAACTGGAAATTGTTATATAATTATTTAAAATTCTAAATAGTATTTTAAATTGTCATACAAATTGTTAAATCTGAAGGTTATGATGCAGTGAAAACGACCGAAAAGCTAAGACACATAAAATACTTCCTTATTTAAGTTTACATTTGTATTTGTAACCAATAGCTTAGCTTACTTTAAGAAAATTGATCTTGGTAAACAAACTATAGTGCGAATAGAGGACTAGTTGAGTTGAAGTCAATGCAAATTTAGAGCAAGATAAAATCAGCTGATAAGTTAGTTCTTGGAGAATAACTAATTTTCTTGTCAAAAATGTCAACCATCTTTAAGGAGTGAAAAAAAATGATTGATTTGTGCCTAAATATGTTAGTTCCCTTAAATAAAAACGAAGGTGTCAGAATGAGTTTCCAATGATATAACTTACAGTTTTATATGTATCTGGTTCAGTATGTTTGTAAACGTGAATTCAAATACTCTCAACAAAATAATATACTTATAGACAATTAGGGAAAGAAAGTCTCCGGGCAGTTTATCAGGCGTTGACGAACATTTTCACAGAGCTGAAAAATGGTGACAGTTTCCAAACTCATTTGGAGCGAGTCCAATCAAATCCTTGGTGCGAAGTATTGGACCAACGAATCATTTATAATCCGTTAGTTCTTGAATCTTTTATCCTGGAGTTGTACATATTATATTAGGTAATATTATTTTATGTAAAGTATTTATTAAGGCCCTATCCATGTATAATGGTAGTAAAGTATCATTAGCATCCCTACTAAAATTTTTGGCATGTTTAAAATAATTTAATTTAGGAAAGTCATACGGTTACAAAAATATACCAATGTCTGTAGTGTAAGGGTTTTTGTATCCCTTTTATGATTTTGATATTATTTAGCAAATATTTTACTTGTGTTTGTAAAAGAGGGTTTTTTCAACCCCAAATGGATACCTTGACTACAGTGAATAACCGTGTAGTATAATATCCTTTGTTTAGTATCATACTTACTCGCTTAAAAGACTTGAAGATACACATCTAACTTATATATATTAAAAAAATTATATTTCTATACTTTTAGTTTTAACAGTGGATATGTTCAATGAAAAAGCATTTTGACAAAACACATTACATACATAATTCGTCTATCACCATATATCTTTTTGTAAAATTTGTATGAATGTCTTGTAGTCATATTTGCTTATTTAGGATCTCGATAGATTAACATAAAAAATACAACTTCTTCAATATTATCTGACTAACTATAGCTCTACTCTCTGTATCCGTGTGAATGCTACAAATTGCAGTTTGATGTTGTTCAAGGGCCATTATATTGGCCTATGTGGGTCAGAGTGATCATAATACATCATTAACTTAGACTGGAATACATGGACATTCTGTAGTAACTAGGTCATTGGCTCTCAAATATTGGCATGTATTCATGGCTTCCTTCTTATGTGACACTCAAATCACTACTCTTAACTAAAATATATTTTGTGTATAAAATATTTATATTTTCAATTCAGTGATTCAAATCTTACCTTCATAACACACTAAAAGGGAATACTTTTCGCTAACTTTTAACTACTGTTTGATTTATTCTGAATTTCGAAAAAAGTCTAGAATGTATTGATTCTAAATTTTCCTTTGATGTATTGTATGTCGTTTGCATATTAGTAAAAAAAGACGTGTTTCAGTGTATACATTGCTAGTTTCTTATCTGTAATTAAAAAGGAAATTAGTTATAATACATTGTTTCCTAAATTACTGTATTATTATTTTTTAATATATGGTTGTTGGTTGTATATATCTTTTTTTCATTTAAAACGTTTCGAGATGTATATAACAGTTATAATGTGATAATTGGTTTTATTAAAGTTACCAACCAAAGAGTATTAAAAGTCTGAAGGAAAATATAGCCGTGTTTAATAATTCGTTACTTATTTAATCTAAACTTTTCACAGCTGTTTTTAACATACGAGTTATTTATTACAGGTAAGATTTGATAGGTTTATTTATTTATCTGTAATTTCTTGAAATGTTTAGAGGAGATAGGCTAAGTAGGGCACGTACCTTTCTCGACAGAAGTATTTGGAGTAAGAGGCTTAAATTAAGCTGTTGATATGTGAAAGGTCTTAATGCCTATGACATCACCATAAAAATATGACAAATGCCGTTTAAAGAGTTCTGTACATTTATTAAATATATTGATATAATTTTCTTGGATCTTCTTCAAGAGTTTCTTTTTTACTCATAATTGCTGATGTAGCTGACACAAAATGAACAACCACTTCACACAAACAAAAAAATGTTGAGGTTTATAAATTAAATTTGACGAATAAGCTGTAAACCTAAGGTTGTTTACATTACATTGTACTCCAAACGATAATACAATGCCTAATGAGGCTTGATTTACTGGATGTAACCCGTCTAAGTATTTTGTACATCGTAATAATCCCAACTCCTTTAAAAAACCACAATCACAATTTATTTTTATCCAGCAAAGATACCAAGAGACAAATAATTGAATAAGCTGATCGTCCTTAACAAGCTGAATCCAGCTTTTAAACATTTTTTATATCGTGGTAATGTTTTAAAATTAGTTTTCAGATTTAGCTTGGATCAGAAAAAAAATTAAAATTTTAATCGGATTAGGGGTATCTGTAATTTCCATCAAATGAAGAGTATTTAAAAGAAAATAACATTTCCAACATGAAGAGCCACGATTTTAAAACGAATAAAGGCGCTAAATTCTTATTACATCAACATTTGTGTAATAAACTGATATTTTGAATGATCCACAAAATGATATTGGGTTGCCATATGTTTATAGTTAGATTTTTATAAAAATACATTTATTATAAATATTCCGTATTTTATTATATTATTATTATGGTTGGTTTATTTAGTTTACTGTCTCTTATAGTAAAAAAAAACAATACTTTATTTATAATATTTAAATAAACCAACCAAAAGAGCTGTCAAAAGGCCAGTCCGCGGGTTAATGAAAGAACAAAGTAAAGCAGTTGCTTTCCGTTTAATTAAAACATTATTCACTTTTTCCTCGTTATTTGTTGTCTCCTTGTAGATCTTTGTTTTCAGAATAATTTTAATTTCAGTTTTATATGTCTTGAAAATATTTTTCTATTCTAAAATAAATATGAGACATAAATTATTGTGCTCTTTATTATTTATATTGTATAAAATAGTTGCTTAGTCAGTGTTTTTTTTATGTTTTATTTACATAAAGAGGTTTGTGAAGTGGATCGGGACAAGCCCTGGTTTCGCTTCTATCTAAAAGAGAGCATAGTTTCTTGATTAAAAACAAATGACTTTCAGTTTCAATGACGATAGTTTTTGGACTCGAACCAGTGATTTTTACATGTGAAGGCAAGGATTATAACCACTCGGCTACGCAGACAATCTTTAACCTACGAAATATTCAAGAAAATTTATATTATAATTAGGATATAGGCACTTGATTAATGTACATTTAATAATATTAATTTGGTAAAATATAGTAATTTATTCTATTATCACAACCAACCAGACAACATACAATAGTACCCTTGGAAGATAAGTAGAACCGTTCTACAACTAAGTTAATTGAAGAAGCTATGTTAAACATATGTTTATTGATATAACTGTTATTAAGTCTATAATTGTCTTTGTGCAATCCTAGGTAGGTCGTTAGTATAGTTTAAAATATTTTAGTTTTGGCATTTTATTAATTTGTAATTTATATTATGAAATTATATTCAAATTATAGGACTGTAAACTGTGATGTTTGGTTTAGTTCGTATTAGTATGGTAAATATACAATTGTAAAAGTTGATCATTTTTCTTAGTTTTTTATGATTTTGATTAATTAAATACTGCAATTAGATTTTCGTTAAATATTTATGAGTTGATTTTCAACGTGTGGGTTATAATTTAGTACTAAAATTATAAATACAAAACGTTAATCCTCTGCCATTCTGACAGCATGCATGCAATAAATTAAATTAAATTATACACTGATAAACGGTATTGTACAATATATTCCATCTTCTTGTACTTTAAGTTACTGCATTCTTTGATGAATCTGTTTTCAGATTTGTTAGCTTAGCCTAATATATACTATACCTATTCTTAAGTTTTAAAAATTTATGATATTTATTACAACACATTCGATGATATGGTCATTTATATTGAACAAAACCATTTTAAATCAATGATCCCCTGCTTTTAAAACTAAATACTTACATTTACAATAATCTGTTTCCAAGTCTTAAACGTTTAATTTTAATTGTAACTTTTATGAAGGTAGATATAAGGAATGTATATATTCCTATCCTTAATAAACGGTTGCATACTAAAACTAAACAAAACTGCTTATTGCTTATGTTGCAAATAACATATTTTATGTAATGCAAAATATATACAAAACATGTGTATACTCCTCTTTCATAATCCAGAGATGGAATTCGGAGTTTGATGACCATACACTACTCTACCTTTACGAACCTCTGTATCCATGGATACATAAATCACACAACCACAATATGTGTGGCAATGTCTGCTGTGACAATAACCTGGCCACATTCCATCCTGCTACTTGTGCGTTTCAACAGAACAAGATATTACAAATTATTTACGAGTAGAACATTTGCTTGTAAAACAAAACTGTTTAAATTCCCCTTAAAATGATATTCCTTAATTTTTTAACATAGTTTATGGTAGTTATAGTTAATTTGTAACATAGGTAAACAAAAATACTGTAGTTGAGGTAAATTAAACAGTACAACGTTAATATAGTTTTTCCTGAGTATTATTCAAATTAAGAATATAACAAAACAATATTACACTCAGGCTGAAATTATGATTAGGTTTGTGCGTTTCAACAGAACATGATATTACAAATTATTTACGAGTAGAACATTTGCTTGTAAAACAAAACTTTTTAAATTCCCCTAAAAATTATATTTCTTTATTTTTTATACAGGTTTATTGTAGTTATAGTTAATTTGTAAAATAGGTAAACAAAAACACTGTAGTTGAGGTGATGTAAACAGTACAAAGTTAAGATAGTTTTTCCTGAGTATTATTCAAATCAAGAATATAACAAAACAATATTACACTCAGACTGAAATTATGATCCATGAATGAAGTTTATACCATAAAGAGTAAACTTACCCATAACAAAATAAATTTATGGCTATGCCTCAAGATTACTCTTATTACTATTCCTCTCATTACTCTTATTAGATCAACTAGTTCAATTAGTTTTAATATTTTATCCCCTCACAAAACTAATGCTTACGCTAGAATATATTTTTCTCCCCAAAGTCAAAACATAAAACGACATTCCATAAAAATACATTATTTTAAACTATAAAGAAATTTGGCAAAGTTTGAATGAATCTATAAGCCAATGATGAGAAGAAGTACATTTATAAATCTCAATGTCATTTGCAGCTGATTCACAGTAATACTTATAAAATTAGCCAATCAGTCATTGCTGTTCAAATTGTGCTCTTCTTTTTTATTAGTTTCCAGTATTACCACAAAACGATATATTTAATTTATTGATATTTGTTTAATTTTTAAAACCACAGATAGTGTCATTCTTTTATGATCTTTAAACCTTTCTTGTTGACTATTTGTATACGAATTGCTTATAATGGTTATTCATTATTATATCAATTATTTAATAATTTTATTTATTTATAAAATTATAAATAGTAGTTATTATTTTACTAATTATTTAATAGTGCCTTAATATTTATTACGAATTGAAAAAAAAACTTTTCTTAAAAATACAAGCCCTAATGAAATCATACTTTTTTAATTTTACCTACGAATTATTAAAACGCAAAAAACAACGTAGTCGCTTTTAATTAGTTATTTAGATGTAACGTAAAGTTAGAGATTAATCAAGACATAAATTTTTGTTAAACCTTTATTACATTCAATACTAACGAAAAAAGTTATTACCAAGCTGTGGGAAACATTTTCATTTCCATTCCTATGTCGATCCTTTGGTTTCCTTTTTAAAGTGCTACAAAAGGTTCGAATAAATTAAGTGGTCAACATTTAATCTGCACAAAAGCCGTCTTGTCTAGCAGTGTTGTAAAGTTGATAGTTTTTATTTTATTTTTAGAGCCTTGTAAATTAACCATTGACCATTTATTGATTACGATTTAGAAATAAGGAGTTATTTCATGATCCATACCTATTAAAACTCAAGTTATTTCAAAACAATATAAAAAAGGTACCTATTACAAAAACAAGTCATAATCTTAAACAATATCAAACAATTAATGAATACAAATTATTTCCATATCGTTACAGTGCCATAAACGTGTTTTTTATATTTATTTATGTTAATGCATTTTAATTCTAGAAAAAAATCGATTTAAAAATTTATTTCTATCCTTAACATTAAATAAGAGTCAAATGTTTTTATTGTTTTATTGAACTACAAAAATTGAACGTTAATAACTACTGCAATTCAAACACAGATTACTTTCTCTTAGGTTATTATTGTTTGGTTGCAGAGTTGAAACAATGGCTTTCGCAGTTAAACAGCTGAACTGATTCTATTGTATTAAAGACACATCAATTTAACATTTAGTAATTTTGACCTTGCATCAATGCTAGTTAATATATAACGGTTTCTTCCTGTGTTATTGCTGAAGTATCAATAGTACGGCTTTAACTTTATGACTCGAGACTTGTGTGCACGTATGATAGGCCTACACATAGTGATAACACAATCTGGCCAGTATATGTATATTGGGCAAGGTCGGCCGAGCTTTTGTCCTGCTGTGGCAGTCGATAATGATCAGGACCGTGCAGGAAGTGATGATTACATGGTGGGGGTATCCGGTGATCCTGTCCTGGGTCCCTGCGACAGAGACGGAGGTAGACACGACACGAACAGGTGACTCCTGACTCGCAACTGCCGACAGGTTCGGGTCGGGGTGAAACACTTAGCCTGAAATGAACAACAAATTTAAGACTTTTGAAGGCAAACAAAGATTTTTGCCAATAATTAAAAACTTTTTAGAATCCAGGGTTTTAGCAATGCAATTTTATAAATTAACCTTTTAAATTGGCAGTTTTAAGTTTGGTATAATGCTGAGATCACAAAAAAATCTAAAGGGGTGTTTTAAAATACATTTTAGTTTAATTGTGATCAGGCAATGTTTGATTTGAAAGATGTATAATCTATATAATTTGCAAGATATATTATACAAAATCACAACAGCTTTTTGCCGTGGAAAAATATTATTAATACACTCATTTATGTATGCCAACTTGTTATAAAAATTTGAAAAATGTTATACATGCTTAACAATAGCTTTATATATTCATAGCACAAAATACAGTAGATAAATAATCTTTGATTTGTACGTACCATAACTATTATGATTTATGAAATAAATAATTAAATAGATTCCTAAAGTGATTTTAAAAATACAAGTGGAATCTACCTTGGCAAACAATAAGATAACCATGATATTGATCATAATTTATTCCAATTCAATGTTTTTTTTATTCGAGATAATTATTTTAAATTGTCAATTGGAACAAAAAAAAATAGATAGCAATTTATCTTGCTAGATTCACAATAAGGCTACAATGGAAAAATACATGGCCATAGGTGTAAATGGTGTAATAAATGGTGTATCATAGGAAAAACTATTACAAAATATCAATATTATGAAAAGATAATTGATAATTACTTGTACTTGGTTATGTTTAAACACACCGTCTTAATGAGTTCATTTACCAACATTAAACAGAATGTAGCATTAGAGGTTAACCTCGGATTACACCTTCCGAGACGCTATAAACTGAAAACATAACCATTATTGAGATCTTGCTTGTTGGTGCCAACACAATCTACACTGACATACACTTATTATACCAATAAAGGCTATTATCATGTTTTAAGTTAGATTTTCAGTATCAAAAGTTTACAATGTGCTTTAGAAAGAAATACCGTCACCTCTTAAACACAGATGATTGAAAACTAAACAACTGTGAATTTTGACTATGAAAATCTAATTTGTATGTAAAATATATTTAAAATTAATAAACCGGTCTTTCTTACTGGCAAAATGTTATAAAGGTTTACAGTGTTTTAATGACGAAGCACATACATTTTATACTAAATAATAATAAAAAAAAAACTCTTAACTCCATTTAAAAAGGCGTAGGCCTACAGGTAAATTATGTTTACGTTTAAAATACCCGAAGGTGGTATAGGCGAGCAGGTGATAGGCCTATGTTAAAGCCTAAGGGATCTGGGCTTATCTGATTGGAATACATTATGTCGGCTTGCATATAACGACCAAGAATCACGAGGAAAATGCTCATCCACTCATCAAAATGCTTGAAAACTAAACATCTGAGAATAAAAAAAAAAAATCAAAATTCGATGTAGATAATATTATAAAAGCATCAATTACCTGTTAAAGTAGAGATATTCTTGTCCGATTCTTGTACAATGGCTGTTTTATCTGGATTTTTTTTATATTTATAATCTTTTTCCCAGCCAAAGAAATGTTTAATTAACTTTTAGGTCACAGAATTGATTAAATACTTTACTGGTAGCAATTAAAATGGAGTCATTATACTAATTACGTTTTGTCGCGATAAACACTCGATTAAAATAAGAGAACAACATTAGAACTAGTTCAAAAAATATTAGGCCTAAGCTTTATTCACACGTTTAACTGACCTAAGACGTTTTATGTTTTTTTTTATACAAATGATGTTGGTTTGTAAAAATATATTATTGTTGCAAAATGTATGGTATGTTGTACTACTATATTGATTTGTTTGAATAAATGCGAAAACACTACATTTAATTCCAACTTAATGAAGGAATTTTAAATATGCTGTTGTTACATAATGATTATGCATAATTTAAAAAAATATATAGTTAACATGTAGATGCCACATAAATGTATAATGATATAAAATCTTCCTATTGTGTTCTTAAATTTATACAAACCATGCAGCATGTCGTATAATACAGAGCACAAAAGAGACTGACTAGCATTACAAAAACCTCTCCACTCTGTCAATATAGTCTCGTCAATGGTGTCCCACTCCATTAACCACAACTTATGACACTCAATCAAGAGTATATAACTTACGTGGGGCTATTTTCATCTTGACAACGAACTTTTTTTAAATCAGAAAAAAAAACAATGCCTACTTAACTTGCCTTTCTACTGGTAAAAGTATTTTCCAGCACCAATAGAAAACGTAGTTACTATTGCATTTACATAGGTCCAACTGTTTAAGTATCAGTCTCAAAGAAAATGAGAGTCGTCAGCTACAATCCTACACAGTGAAAGTGATGTAGTAAAACAATTACCGTTGTCGCCTTGACTCCTTAGACTCATCAGTTACTTTATCTTCTCCTCTTTTAAAACACTTAGGAACCTACGTACACTTTACTTATTTATCTATATTATATAATGATTTCAATTTAGAAACAATGATTCACATATATTCACATGCTTGTGTTGAAACACATGACTTTGTATAATAGTATATGCATATATTTTTCCTAGAGAGGTTGGTGGCTTCTTTTAACCTTGGGTTTGCCAGTCCACATAGACTAACTGCCGTGCGTGGAACGTATCCAGCAAAGCAAGGAGTGAGCCGGTACAGTACAAAGGTGAACTATACTGGTAAAATGTTTGCGGCAGTGACCAGGGTCCGAATTCACGACATCGCTCCCTTGGGCCTGAAGTCCGTGACGCTACCGACTCACCTATATCTGATAATGATTGTTCGTGGTTAGATGATAAACGATTTATAAAAAAAATAAATGTATTGTTTTAATTATAGAACAACAGTAAAAAACTTATATAATTTTCAGTTCTTATACTAAAAATAACTATAGACCTAGTACAAAAACTCCACTAAACTCGTATTTTTAAGTTATTTTCTTTTCACCCTAATCTACGTTAATCTTATTATCACCGTATAATTTCCAAACACAATACAAGGTTACTACAGATAGTTTACAATTGCATTAACTAATTTTATCTACAATTATACTATTACTACATTCGAAATGTTAGAGTTATTACATCGTATAATTTTTTTATTAACTTGGATTTTATAAAGCTTAGAAAGTGGTACTAACCAGTGACATTTAGAATATCATTAAAGAAATAATTTCACCTAAATGTGATACAACTTTTTAAAAAGTTCCATGATAAAAGCATCACATCCATTAAAGATTGCTTTTATCGCTACAACCATCCAGACTCTTCCAGATATTTATGACTTCCCTTGGTTAAGAAGCTTGGTTCTCTCGGTCTTTAAAACTACATATTTCTGTTACCTATACCTAGATAGTATATCAAAGTAGATATATTTCTTTGGATTAATCGGCCAGTTGGGGAGATGCCTTCGGGAATTCGTTATTACCAAAAACCTTTAATAACCCATACATTTACTTTGATATGCCATATGACTTTATTTATATTTTATTGAAGATCTAATAAGATAACTACACATTTAAACTTACAACTTTAATAATATGATATAGATTTAGCTAACTAATTTCCGTGTAAAATATTTCAGTTATATGCACATTCATCAAACTAAACTTTTTGGGAAGTAAAAATTGGTTTTTTATTTTAATAATACCTAGGGATAAAAGTATGCAACGGACAACAACGTTAACTCAATGGCACAATGGACGACAATGGGTTAACTTGTACCCATTACATTTATATCACACATTTTTTCATAATAACATAAAACTAGCATTTTATAGGGTGTTAAAATATATAAACTTATTTATGTTCCAGTTAAGTTGTCCTGCTATTTTTTCATGCAATGGTATAATTAGACGTTATTTATTAAATTTATGGAAATACTCATAAGCTTCATAAAACAGATAATATACGGGAATGTTTAGAGAAGATAAGTAGGGCACGTACCTACCTCAGGAGAAGTATTTCGGGTAAGAGGCTTACTTTGAGATTTGGTAATGTCAAAGGTCTTAAGAGCTTCCATATTACCCAGAAAAAATTAGACGTTTCATTTCTAAAACGTTTTTATTTTCATAGATTTGCCAAATATCTTAACATATAAATTACTTGGAAATTTTAACTCAAAGAACCGCATTTCTTTATATACTTTCTTTCATTATAAAACACAATTGTATTCCTAGATTAGGATTTATTGAAATTATAAATAAACAGCTATATTTTACCTGTGACACAGGGTACACTCCGCCACATTTACAAGGGTGTTACATAACGTTGAATAAATAATTTTTGATAATATCTATTCCCTTAAGAATGGTAAAATAAACTTTAAAAATTCTTTAGTTTTAAGATAGTTATTTATCTATATTTCTTTCAAGCCTGAGAAGAATTCTGCTCAAAAATATATTTTAACAAGTATTTTAAGGCATGTTGTAATTAAAAATAAAATATTGGCTAAGGACTTAGGTTTAAAAAAATAGCCTACTCTAATAAAAATATTTATGTGTTATAATTTTCTTGAAGATTAATAACCGTCAGAGTCTTTTTATGGAGTAAATAATTTAAGCCATACTTACTAAGCTAAATTATGATAAAATACCCATTGGAACACATCCATATTTTTTTCATTGGAGCATTTTTTCAGGTGGTTAATATGTTATGTAAACATATTATACAACTGTAAATCATCTGTATTGCTTTTCGTATAGTACAAAATCAAAACTATAACAACCTAGTAAAGTAATTTTCTGGTTTTGTTTACAAATACATTTTAATTAAATTTTGTTTGTAATTATGGATCATTCTTGCAACGATCTACGTTCTTGATAATCCATTTGAAGTATTCTTCGTACAATGATTTGTACGTTTGATATTTGTTTTTAAGTTTTTTTTTCAAATAATCAAATTAAAACCTTTTTAAACACAATGTTTAAGTTAACTCATAAAACTGCTTGTCCCAAGGTTTTAGTAAGCAAATTAATATAACTCAAGAGAACATGGGTTTAAAGTAAAATAAATAAACCTGGTTTATTTTTCGTGTCACTGGATCTGTCTTAGTTGTTCCGTTAGACTTTGTACACAAACTCCAGATATCAACAAAAATTTGCTTTTGTTTTTATTTCTTATTTACATCAAATGAACTAAATCTTGATAATACCGTAGTGAACACAGACTTGGTTATTATCAAATACTTTACACATGTATTGGTCTGTATCCACGATAAAATAAACATATCAAATCCTCATATGCATTTTTACACATAAATTATTTACCAATAGTGTACAATAATAGCAGAGAGACCAACTAGGGATCTAAATTCAGACTATGCAATGTAACATTCTAGATATTGGTACAGAACACACAAATCAAAGATGCCATAGTCATACACGACACGTCAAGTCCAGACAATCAATACAACACTGTATTGTGTTTAGTGTAACAATGTATAGGCAAAGCTATAGTACAATTAGCTTTAGTGAGTCGGTGGCTCAGTTGGTAGCGTCGCGGACTTCGGGCTCAAGGCAGCGATGTCGTGGGTTCGGATCTTGTTCACTGCCGAAAACATTTTTTCAGGATTGATCACCTTTGTACTATACCGGCTCACTCCTTGATTTGCTGTATACGATCCACGCACGGGTGGTTAGACTATTTGGATTGCAATGCAAGGTTAAAAGAGGCCGCCAACCTCTTAATAAAACAAAAAAATGCTCAATGTTAAATATTAGATGTAAATAAAAGATACCTCCGGTGCAGCAAACCCCTAAGTAAAATTCCATTTAGCTGACTGGAATTTCACTTACATATTTCTCTAAAATTATCCAATTTATTTCCTATTTTAATAGTAAAAATTAACAAGTATTTAGGATTGATACAGGGAAGGTTGTAGGGTGTTACAGTATTGTTTTATTTATTGCAATGTTAGAGTAATTGCCAAAAATGAAAGAAAATGTTTTAAAAATTTAATACAATATGTAAAAAATACTACAACAATTTTTTTATTATCTAAAATAATGACACTGAAATTTTTAAATTAACATTTTATCATAACGATTAGGCGTAAAAAAGCCCAACGGTTTTAAATCAAATGTTAACAGTGAATTAAAATCGTTTTTAGTATTCCTCTAAAAAGGAAAATGGATCCTTACAAATATTTATCGGTCAAAAGTAACAATTTTGTGTTACTGATGGTTTGTAAAAATCGATTTGGTAAATAAATGGAAGGAGTAAACAGTTGATATAATTTATAAACATAATTTCATATTTATTCCACAAAAATTTAGTTCATTGTGTTACCGTTAATTTTAATTCAAAGACAATCCTAAACACAATGGACGATTAGTAGGAAAACTACTTATAAACCACCTCATTATTGTATTTTTCTACGGATGCATGGACTTTTTGTAGGAATTCAAAGCCTTAGACTTAGAAGATCTAGATTTTAATAATCAGCCAAACTTAAATAATGAGTTAGTTTTATTAAGTTACAGATATGATATATGTTACGGTTCATATAGTTACACATTTATTATAATGTAAAAACATCAAATAAAAGTAATCTTTTTTTTTACATCCTCTAAACTCAAAGGCTAAACGAATGTTTTGTTGTAGATTAACGTATCACCTGTCTCTTTCAGAACCAATACAATCAATCAGTGGTAAGATAGGTTGCTTTACTGTGCAACACTTTCTGTTCCAATGTAGTGTGCAACAATAGAACACAAATTGTAAATTTAATTTAAAGGTTATTCATGGTCCCAGTACATTCCAATTCGGTTATTATCAAGATCTTGGCATAAAATTGCAGAATAATTAAAAACAAATTTATTACATTTTTGTATATAGTAAATAAGAACTTTAACTTTTTATTGGTTATTGTAGTAGACAGAATATCAGTATTTATTCACAATTATGCTCATAAAAAAATTATTATTAAAATTATATAATAGTTTTTAAACTACCATCCCCTAAATTGCGATGTCCTTCTCTAGTTTATATTTTAGTACCCTTTCATCATCAAACACAACCCGACACACAGACTATATAACGTTTCTCTAGTCATACCCTTGGGAAATATACGAGGTGGCCATCCACTCATACATGGCTCAGTTTAAATGTTTATAAGGTCCTGCACATCGCCTTCCATTAACAATATTGTATAGATTACATTATAATACATATTTTAAATATGTTTACTGATTTTTTTTTCATTTGAGAATATTTTTAGACACATCAAGAGTAGGTACATTTCATCAAGTGTTACAAAATATTTTATAATTTATTTTCATTGATAATTTTTTTTCTAACTCATGGTCCGGTAGATGTATGAGATTGTATAACAAGAATAGGAACGATAATTCATTTGAAACCTTTCATAGCAACATCTTTCTAAGCAAAACGGAAAATGGGTTCTTAAGCTTAATAATTTCAAATATATATTTGCCTTATAAAACTTTTGATTACATATCACAATTTCATGTTCACGTCAGAATTATTTTTGTGCTTTAAATACTGCCTACCATTCATGACGAAGATAAATATTTGTTTCATAAGCTTAACTGTGCTAACACCAGTATTTGTTACTATGTTAAATTAGTATCATACTTGCATTCATGAATACACACAATTCCTCTAAATTTGAATATAGCGTGATCTGTTATTATTTGAGTGGGTAACCTAAGTTTAAAAAGGAACTGAATGTGTCTTACGAAATAAACTTCATAAAATGCAACCGAGTACCGTTTCCTCACTGAGTGTACAAAATAATTTATGTATTATTTTATACGTACCAAGAACACTTATTAAGTTTCCATTAACTCTGAGCTATCATGAGATGTGGTATATTTGTTTTACTTATGATAACCAATTAATAACAATAAATATTATTCTCTATTGTACTAAAAGTTTATTTGGTATTAGGTAAGCCCCTGATACAAACCAAGGTCAACCGCAATTCCACATTCAATCTCTGATTTCCTTAGGAAATATTATTATAACGAAATTTATAATATGTTTAATATCACTAGCATATCGTTTTAACGGAATTAATGTAAATATACTTAATCTAGAATTCATCAGAAAAAATCTATATTATAATAGTACGTTTGATTTGATTTGTATGCTGCACAACATCAGGATTATTGTTTGTCACTGAAGTGACACAAAACTGTACGCTTTGTTGGACTAGAGCATACATAGTTCATTGTTTACCTGGTCAAACATGCCTTTCTGTATGTGCACAACACCTACACACTGAGAGGTGATTAATGATGGGAAATACTCAACGTTGTAATCTGCTTCTGCCACGTGATTTCCGCATATTCCATGTCATTGTGTAACTGATCAGTTAGATGTTAGTTTGTAATGTAACGTAATTGACCAATGACTAAAGTTCGGCTGCTTAGAAAGCGACCTCCTCTAGTAGTTAATTAATTTAAAGACACAGCTGAGTACTGACCTAACAACGTCCTAACATTATCAAACAACCTAACAGACATAGCAACCTAAAAAACTAACAGAACTAGCAGCCTAACAACCTAACAGACCTAGCAACCTAACGACCTAACACCCTAACAACCTTACAACCTAACAGATCTAACAACCTAACAGACCTAGCAACCTAACAACCTAACAGGCCTAGCAACCTAACATACCTGGAAACCTAACAACCTAACACATAGAGCAACCTAACAACATAACAACGTAACGACGATGCCAATAGCGAATTAATGGCACTATGGTTTGCGTTTAAATGTTTTAAATGGAAATCATCTGTTTTAAATAAATCATTTACACAACATTTCATATGCCTACTGTGTTTTTATGTTTCACAACAAATAAATTAAATAAATTAAAATTTTTCAATTCACACACTATTATTATACACTCAATTAAAATATAGTTTTTAGAAAATGTTGGATGTTTTTATTTATTTATGGTTAAAATAATATAACTCTTCAAGTCATAAATAAAAAAAATATATACAAACCACGAATATCCCAGAGAATCAATTCTTGATCAGCCCACGATACAACATTACATGATGACTTGTATTTAATGAATTCCATTTTAGTTGTGAATCTAAGAAGGCTGAAATATATGGTTTTTCAAAGTAAAACAAAAAGAACTGTATTTAGTTGAACAAAAAGTATTATGAAATTAATAACTGTCCCTTTATTTTTTTATGTAGTTTATCTAATCGATTACTTATACAAACACTGGAAGAATAAACATTCATATTTAAAAACAAAATTTATGTGATTACATATAAATTCACTGTGAATTTGAGTATAAAAAGTGCGTATTCTTGTTTTTATAAACCTTTAAGTAAAAACACCAAAATACTTGTAAGCCGGCATTTAATATATTTTAATATCTACAATGTTTTGTTAAATGCTTAAAGATTCATGGCTCATACGAAAGCATCCATAATCCTTAAATGGAATTCGGAGTTTGATGACCATACACTACTCTACCTTTATGAACCTCTGTATCCATGGAAACATAAATCACACAACCACAATATGTGTGGCAATGTCTGCTGTGACAATAACTTGGCCATCTATCCCTGCATTGGGTCTTTTAAACAAGGTATCTCTACATGTTTACAAATGGACACATCAATTGTAATAAAGTTAAGTCTAAGTTAACCATCTTTAATTCCAAGTGAAATATATTAAAGTGGTCATTATTATTACGTTACAGAAGAGTATCAAAACGCTCCGCTAAAAATAATTAAAACAGTTAACAAAAATGTTGCTACTTTTGAATTAAAGCGGGAAAAATTTAATTTTGAAACTAATTAGTTAACAGATAATACATCCTTATCGAAAACTACTAGCGAAAGGAACAGTTTTTATGTTTACATTTCCTTGATAAAAATAAATAAATAAAAATTGCCAAATATAAGCAAATATTACTTTCACTATAACAGTCTACAACTACTATTATTGCTGGATAGCGTATTTCAAACAATAGCTTACACAGTTCAACTAATAGAGCTAATTTAATCCCTATTGTTGCATATGCCCATATTCTCTGCAGTACACTGGGCTAGAATAGAACACAAATGCTGAAGTTAACTACAGTAATAAGACGATTTGCAAGGAAGAAAAGTTAGTTTGCAATAATTTAATGCAAATTGTTGTAATAAATATCCAATATAATGAAAATATTCTGTAGTTAATATTTTAATATTTATTGTAATAATAATATACTTATTCATATATCTTTAATTTTTTTAAACTATTATAGTTTTTTTCATATAAGTTTGTAAAAAAGCTTGCGTTGACAACATAGGCAATTTGTTATTATTAAGATTAAATTTATATAATGTTATTATCAAAGGTAAAACCCTTTAATAGGTTTGGTAAAAAAATTAAAATAAAAACGATGCTCTCTGTTTTACATAGGACTCAACTTTGAGTGTGTATTGATAGCCGTAGAGAGAACGCTTGGTTTTGAAATATTCCATCACTTGGATTCTTAAATAAATTTCTAGAGGTTGCACAACGTTTTACGTGGAAAATATCATGATAAATAGCGTTTCTATATTCATTTATTATTTTCTTTCCGGGAATAAGTTAAACATTGTACTTTGAATTTCAAAAACACCACTTTTCAATCCTTAACGTGGTCAATTTTGTTCAATTCCCTTCGATTTGGTTCACCGGTTTAGTGTATTATATTGTACAATGCATATAAATATTATTGTTGTGTGAAAAGCATCTGTGGAATTCACACAATCAAATGTTTACCAAGCATTGGATATACAGTGAACAATGAATTTATTTTTTAATACTTCATAAGAATTCTTTGTTCTAGAAAATGTTGCTTTGTTATTATCTAAACTTTTACCACATATTCCTGGAGCTTATATCAACTAAAACAATTATTTTGGATAAAAATGCATTCTCGTATGAAATACAATCTACATAGAATTTTGTAAAATCCACTAATTGGCAAAACAAAAGAATTTTATAATTTTTCTCTCATGCTGTCTTTAGTTAACTTTTGACTTACACTTTTGACAACTTTAGTTCACTCTTGTTTATTTATTTTTCTCGCCAAAAATCAAGACTAACTTTAAACTAAATGACGAAATATCATTTAAAAAATCACTATAAACCTTTGTTTAAAATTGGGGCGAAATACTTAAACATTTAAGTGTAAAGAACAAAAAGTTAAGACTCGTTCAAAGAATATATTTTGAATGTTACTGTTGAAGCATCAAGAGACCATTGGGGAACAGTTGGCTGTAATTGGGCTGTAAACTGAAACAGTGAGTCATTATGTTGAATCTATGTCCGTGATACTGCCTTCACAGTGTTATTTTATAATCCAGGATTTTTAGCTTTTTATCAGCAACACCTATCTTTGTTTTGTATTAAAATATGATATCGTAATTAAAATGTATACAGTATTCCCAAAAATGTTTAAAGCAAATCTTTTTTTTAAATGAGACTTTATATTTTAAAAATTACAAGCAATAGTGCATTATAGTTAATTTTTTACATATTGGAATATCTCCAATAAATGTGTTTAACGTGTCAACCATACCACATAAAACCCCTAATTAAAAGCAGCTGTAGGAATTGACAAAATGTTCCTTGTAAATAAAAAAAATACTTACAAACAATTATGAATTTGTTTAAAAACTACAACAACGAGTTGTTTAGTTATACCCAATGCACGATAATCATCAGTAATTAATGTTTTTAAACATTTTATAACTCATTTTATATTTCATGTAACAAACTACATAGAAATAATAAATCAGGCTATTCTCACAACCAAAATAATATTTCGGATCTATTCTACTTATATCTATCTATTAATGATTTTTTTGTAGGAATACTGGAGTTTGACAATCACTGTAATGAATAAACAGACCTGTAATGAAACAAGCATTAAATGTACAAAAACCAACTATTAGTGTTACACAGCTTGGTAATGTTTAAACACAGCGTCTTAGGTGTTTCATTTACCAACATTAAACAGAACTAGTGTACATGTTGCTCGAATTCGAGCAATTGCAAAGTGTTACAGGATTTATTTTAAAACGAATAACAGGCATATTTACAATTAATTTAAAAGAGTCAACTCAAAGATTACCGGTGTGTAACTCAGACCATTTTTATCTTCGTTATTGATAAACCTAAATCATTCCGGCCGGTTTTCTCCTTCTCAAAATACCTCGCTGTACAGGCAACAAATATTCATATTTAACCATTGGCAAATAATCAAAATATTGGCCAAACTAGTATCCTAGTGTCCTATTGGTATATCAAAAATTGTGTTATTATGGAAATTGTTTCCTTCAAATACACCCTGAATTACTAATCTACATTACTACTTGAATTTCACAATTTTAGCATTGTTGTCAGCAAGTATTAGAGTTATTAGGAATTTATTTGAAATATATATAGTCAATATGTTTCTCTTCGAAACGCAATCCAACTTTGAAATTTATAATAGACATACTGAAAAAAGTGTATTGTATTGTAATTTGTTAGTTATTAAAATCTTACGCAAAAACCTAGATGAAAACATGGCCTGGCCTGAAAAGGATAAATTACTATAATCCACATACAATACTACTATATACACAGCATACATTACATTACTATCTATGTATTCCTAGAGCTTGCAAAAAACTGACTTTCGAAACTGTGTTCAAGTCTTATCCACAATAAATTCCCATCAAAACCACGTGAACAAACAACACATATAACCACCTTTGACCGTGATGCTGAAAACATATAAGCCGATCACTAATAAAATTAAGGTTACAACATATGATCTCGTTTCCCCTAAAAATTAAATATACAACATTTTAATTTTGGTTTAATGAAAAAAACCTGTATTAGGCTCATATGGTATGTATTCATTAGTTAGAAAGGAATTGTATAGGATTTTCTCTCAGACAGATTCCATTTTCAGAGTAGATATTCAAACTTCACTGCAGGTTTCCATAAAATCAAATGATGCGTAAATTCTTCAAGCACATTTTGCCCAACACATCAGTTGAAAACGTGACCCTTGTTCATTATTTGTATGAGTAACAGATAACAATATGCAATAGTTATGTAACTCAATGGACTATATTTAAAGTTAAGTCTATTTTAAGTGGTACCTTTCAAACCATATTTCTATTATTACTTTAGAAACTAATTCTGTGTATTTTAATTTAACTTTTTGTGATTATTTTACACAGCTATATTTAATTGAAAATATAAGGAGTATTTTACTGAGTAAACATATAAATGTATTAATCAAAAGTCGATTGTGGAATAGGTTAAGAAGAGGACATAATATTCTATGTAAATAAAAATAATGCTATGGGTAATTTCTATACATTTTTTGAAATATAATCTTTAAAAATGTATTGTCAAAATAATATTTATAACAACAAAAATATGTTATCTAAAGTAACATGTAAAATATTTTCATTTAAAGATGCATATTACATTATCATCGGAGTGAAATGTCTTATCATTTTAAGTTTGTCTTATTACATTGAATAATAAAGATTATTGTTTTATGTACATTTAAGCACTTAATTATAAACGTTATGTAAATTATATTCCTTGGAAGCAAATAATAAACATAAATGCAGTGAAATGTCAAATGGTGTGAACCAGGTCACCCAAACGTAAACAAGATGGTTGCTATGACAACATGTTATCCTGCAGTCGGTGACTCTTTCTGCTCAAACTAGAAATACTGCTTTGTTAATCGTCTACAACCTTATAATGCATTTAGATTTATGAACACGTAATCATAGATTCTTCATAGTACCTTAAACTAATCCAATTTTTTTTTCAAACAACACTACCAGGCGTACCAACTTCTAAACACAACAGTGTTTTTCATTTCCCATCGTTGATTCATAGGTTACAGTAAGTCATTTTGAGTATAAAACCTTAACCTATAATTGTTAAAGTATGGTTTGAATTAAAGTAGTAAATTCAAAATATGATTAAACGCAATAGTTTGTAAAAAAAACTGTAAACAAGACGCTTGTGTAAATATTATAATAAAACCGAAATTTAGTCGTTTGATAGTTCATAACACTTAATATTAAAAATGTACATAAGATGTTTAAGTTAGTTTTATTATTATAAGTCAAATTCCATTGTATATTATATTATTTTGACCTAACCCATACATGTAATTGTGTCTACTTGGTTCAATAAACGAGTTATTGAGTTATTGAGATGACGCATTAACCATTTTATTCAACACATTTTCTGAATGGCAATAAACAATGTCCATCAGGGCCAGTATGTGGTCAGAGCTACACCAGCAAGCCATTATGATGTTGGATATCGTTGATTTATTACAATCAGTCCGCTGACAAAACCCCAAACTCAAACATTTGGTTACTGTATTTTTTACAGTATGTTTACATTAAACCAACACAGTTTAATCAATGTCGTGGTTGGTTTTAGTTTGTAAAATTGTAATTATATACACGATATATTGCTGTTCAACGTTGATCTGAAATATATTCTCAATAATATATATTTAAATCTAAGCTCACATCTTAGTGAAATCCTACATACCTTGTTATATATCTACAAAGCCTAATACTGGAAACCACAAAATAAATATTGTAAATGAAATTTTTGACAACTATACTCTAATTTTACCTCACTAGTACTACTTTCGATTGGCTGTGACATCTATACTTGTGGATCACTAATTGTAAAACACCGATTTATTTGATACCATCAACGGAAAACGTTAACGTCATAGTAATCGTAAAAACTGGAAAAAAAATTAAAATTTGATTACAGTATTTTAATAACTAATAAGTTAAACACATTTGCCCCTAAAGATGATTGAGTATAATTTACACATAATATAAATGATTTCAAAATTCCATCAAAATATTCCTAAGAAAGTAATGGCACTGTAGATTTATTGACTAAAATTACCACTCAGTCAACAAAACAACTTCAGTGTTGTGTGGTTGACACAATCGGTGTCTAATTGATCATACTTTGTTTGATCACGTTTATCTAGTTATTAACCTAAATAATTAGTTTGAGCATGCTTCTATGAACACGCCTAGAGCTGTTTTCAAACTTTATGTTTAACTTGGATTAGCATCACATAAACCTTAAAGATGTCTAAGTATTGAATATTTTATAACTTGTACTCTCAACATTTTCTCACACATTGTCTTTAAACAGTTGTTTAATTTTATAAAGATACATCAGTGTGCAATTTCACTGTAAAGGTTATTTTGGCTTATAGTTTTGCACCGTTTAATACAATCCTGTATTTTAAAATAAATTTCTTACTTAAGTGGCAAATTGATAATTATTTTCATTTTTTTGAATGGGTAGCCTCCGGATTATCAAGATACAATTCAAGTGGTTTAAATACCTGTAATGTCGATAATCCAATCGGTTGTGAAACAACTAGTTTCGGCTCACAAAGAACGTGCTAAACGACAAGCTTTCATTCGCATCTAATTTCATTTACAACACTACAATAGAAATAATGAAAAGGGAGAAGGTGTAGAATGATAACCACAAACAACCTGTTACTGATAAGACGCACCGACCATAGTGCCCGGCAGTCTAGACGTAAACTCCCGCCGGTCACGTCGTTAAAGCTAGGCCTAGGCATGCGTGTTACGTGTTTTAAATGTTTTTTATGTTTTGTAAATATTGTGATCTTTGACGACCTTCAGAAGAAGTGACAATGTCCTTGGGAAAACCTGAAGAAGGCTCCTTTGTGAGCCGAAACTAGTTGTTTCACAACCGATTGGATTATCGACATTACAGGTATTTAAACCACTTTAATTGATAATTATTTGTATGGCAGAGCAGTATTTGTCGACAAAGGTTTGTTAGTGTTCGTTTCGTTTATGTTTTTATGACGTTGCAATTACCTTCTAGAAGGGACGATGTTAGGTCTAAGGGCTTTACAGCAATATATGTTTATAAACTGGTCGTTATTGAAACTACAAAGGATAACTTTTACAACCTAGTATCAAACCACTTGCGTATTATAATCAATTTATAAATCAGATGGCAAAACTTGAAAAAATACGATTTTCTTCGCGATATAATGTAATACAACATAACCTCACCCTGCAGATATAACTAAAGAGGCTTACACTGAGAAGTGGAAATGTGAAAAGCTTAACGTATCTTGACATTTGGTGGGACAAGATAAGAAGTGTCATTTCTCACGACAAAAAAAAACATTAGAAAGCTTTCCATTGCGTTTTAGACTTCTGAGAAACTTGTTCAAGTAGGAATACGCAAACTGAAAATTGATATATAATTATAAAAATTTTTAAATAGTATTTTAAATTGTCATACAATTAGTTAAATCTCAAGGTTATGATGCAGTGATAACGACCGAAAAGATAAGACACATAAAATACTTCCTTATTTAAGTTTACATTTGTATTTCTAACCAATAGCTCAGCTTACTTTGAGAAAATTGGTCTTGGTGAACAAAATATTGTGCAAATAGAAGACTAATCGAGTTGAAGGCAATACTAGCGCAAGAGAAAATCAGCGATAAGTTAGTTTTTGGAGAATAAATAATTTTCTTTTCAGCTATTATAAAAAAGTCAACCATCTGCAAGGAGTGAAAAATTGCAGTATTGACTGGTTTGTGCCTCAATATGTTAGTTCCCTAAAATGACAAATGCAAGTGTCAGAATAAGTTTGCAATGATATTGCATAGTTTTTTATGTATCTGGTTCGGTATGTTTGTAAACGTGAATTAAACCCTAAGTATAATTATTTAAAAGAAATATATAATTATACACATTGAGGGAAAGAAAGTCTCCGGGCAGTTTATCAGGCGTTGATGAACATTTTCACAGAGCTGAAAAATGGTGACAGTTTCCAAACTCATTTGGAGCGAGTCCAATCAAATCCTTGGTGCGAAGTATTGGACCAACGAATCATTTATAATCCGTTAGCTCTTGAATCTTTTATCCTGGAGTTGTACATATTATATAAGGTAATATTATTTTATGTAAAGTATTTATTAGGTTCCTATCCATGTATAACGGTAGTAAAGTATCATTAGCATCCCTACTAAAATTGTTGGCATGTTTAAAATAATTTAATTTAGGAAAGTCATACGGTTACAAAAATATACCAATGTCTGTAGTGTAAGGTTTTTCGTATCCCTTTTACGCTTTTAATAATATTTATCAAATATTTTACACTCAAAAACTATTTATTTGTATTTGTAGAAGATGTTTTGTTCAACTCCTTAAAATTGATACGTTAACTACATTGAAGAACATTGTAAAGTGCCTTCGTTTAGTATAATACTTACTTGTTTAAAAGACTTGAAGCACAGATAATATAACAGGGGTTATATTATCTGTGCTTGAAGATACACATCTAACTTATAAATACGTTAATGATACAAATATTTCTATACTCTTAAAGTTTTAACAGTTGATATGTTCAATGAAAAAGCATTTTGACAAAACATTACATACATAATTCATCTATCAACATATATTTTTTTGTAAAATTGTTATGAATGTCTTGTAGTCATATTTGCTTATTTAGGATCTCGATAGCTTAACATAAAAAATACAACTTCTTCAATATTATCTGACTAATTATAACTATAATCTGTTTGAATGCTACAAATTGCAGTTTGATGTTGTCCAAGGGCCATTATATTGGCCTATGTGGGTCAGAGTGATCATAATACATCATTAACTTAGACTGGAATACATGGACATTCTGTAGTAACTAGGTCATTGGCTCTCAAATATTGGCACGTATTCATGGCTTCCTTCTTATGTGACACTCAAATCGCTACTCTTAACTAAAATATATTTTGTGTATAAAAAAATTATATTTTTAAATCAGTGATTCAAATCTTACCTTCATAAAATACTAAAAGGGAATACATTTCGCTAACTTGCAACTACTGTTTGATTTATTCTGAATTTCGAAAAAAGTCTAGATGTATTGATTATAAATTTTCCTTTGATATATTGTATGTCATTTGCATATTAGTAAAAAAAAACGCGTTTCAGTGTATACATTGCTAGTTTCCTTATCTGTAATTAAAAATGAAATTAGTTATAATACATTGTTTCCTAAATTACTGTATTATTATTTTTTAATACATGATTGTTGGTTGACTATATATTTTTTTCATTTAAAACGTCTCGAGATGTATATAACAGTTATAATGCGATAATTGGTTTCATTAAAGTTACCAACCAAAGAGTATTAAAAGTCTGAAGGAAAATATAGCCGTGTTTAATAATTCGTTACTTATTTAAGCTAAACTTTTCACAGCTGTATTTAACATACGAGTTATTTGTTGCAGGTAAGATTAGATGGGTTTATTTATTTAAGTAGGGTAATTGTTTATTTAAGTAGGGCACGTACCTTTCTCGGCAGAAGTATTTGGAGTAAGAGGCTTAAATTAAGCTTTTGATATGTGAAAGGTCTTAATGCCTATGACATCACCAGAAAAAAATTACAAATACCGTTTAAAGAGTTCTGTAAATTTATTAAATATATTAAAAAATTTTCTTGGTTCTTCTTCAAGAGACAAAACAACAAATAACCAGATAATAATAATAATAACTGTAATAATAATTACAGTTCTGTTTTACTCATAATTGCTGATGATAATTGCTGACCATTACTGCATTACTGAATCAACCATCCTAAACAAGCCGAATGCAGCTTTTTAACATTTTTTTATCGTGGTAATGCTGTTAAATTCCATGTCAAATGTAGCTTAGATCAGAAAATATGTTAAATATTAATGATATAGGGGTATCTGTTTTTGTCTATAAAATAAAGGTTATAAAACAGAAAATAACATAACCAACTTGAAGAACCACGATTTTAAAACGAATAAAGGTGATAAATTCTTATTAAATCAACTTTTGTGTAATAAACTGATATTTTGAATGATCCACAAATTGATATTGGGTTGCCATATGCTTATAGTTAGATTTTATAAAAATACATTTATTATAAATATTCCGTATTTTATTATATTATTATTATGGTTGGTTTATTTAGTTTACTGTCTCTTATAGTAAAAAAAACAATATTTTATTCACAATATTTAAATACACCAACCAAAAGAGCTGTCAAAAGGCCAGTCCGCGGGTTAATGAAAGAACAAAGTAAAGCAGTTGCTTTCCGTTTAATTAAAACATTATTTTTTTTTCCTTGTTATTCGTTGTCTCCTTGTAGACGCTATGTGTTCAGAATATTTTAAATTTTCGTTTTATATGTCTTGAAAATATTTTCCCGTTCTAAAAATAAATATGCGACATAAATTATTGTGCTCTTTTTTATTAAAATTGTATTAATAAGTTGCTTAGTCAGTGTTTTTGTTTTATCTACGCTATTTACTTAAAAGGGGTTTATAAAGGGGCATATAAAAGAGATGTTGTTCAAAGGTTTATTGCGGACATTTTCCATCACGAATGTAAAAAAACAATACACAACGTTTCGGGATCTGGAATCTGATCCCGTCTTCAGGTGAAAAAACTTAACTAACACATTACAACTAACAATACACAAACGCCCAACCTAAGTTGGAATACACTACCGAGGGTAGTAGTCAAAAAATATGCACTGTATAGCAGTCAAGTCATGATACAACATGCAATTAATAACAAATCACAAAACACTATAATCTATAAAAGGTTTACGTACAAAAAACTCACACAATGGAACACTAACAACACCGTACGCTATGACTCCACCAATGAGACTGAACCAACATGGCTGACCAATCGGAAACACGGAGACAACAGAAATGGCTTCCGGTCCCTGGAAAAGTAAAACCAACAAAATGGCGGAGCGATGTACGATGCCGCAAGATGGGTGTTAATTATGTTTATTCATATCACGAGCTTTACTACGAGTTAACATAACGTGCGAATTTTGAGGAGAACTCGTTATTTCCCTATTTATTGAACAATTAAGTTCCCTATCCTTTAGTTCCTTGTTCAAAATGGGTAGCCAAAGTGGCCTTATTTCAACCGATGACTGACTGATTGGTTGGTCTGCTAATTTAATGTATGAGGCTTCAATGAGTTTACGTTTGAAAAAATGAGGTTCCTTATGGACAATTTTTGCCTCTTCAAAATTCATACGATGATTTTCGGACCAGCAATGATGAGCGATCTTAGATTTTTCCACTAAACCTTTTTTGGTGTTTTCTCTGTGTTCTTTGATTCTAATGTTCAACGGTCTTTTTGTCTCGCCATAGTAAGGCCTGGAACAATCATTGCAATTTATTCTGTAAACACAGTTTTTAGTATCCTGAGTGTCATTTTTGGGTTTTGTTTTGACGAGACTCTGCCTAAGTGTGTTTTGTGTCCTAAATGCTGTTTGCACATTAAATTTCCTAGCAACCCTTCTGATTTTTTCCGACAGTCCTGACACATACGGGATTGACATGTGGACGAGTTTTTCCTTGCGATTTTGTAAAGGTTCACGCGTAGCCCTATCTTTCTTGCATTTGTTTATAATGGATCGAGGGTATCCGTTACTAGCCAAATCCTGTTTTACTTTCTTAATTTCATCCTTTAACTCATCCTGATTGGAGCAAATGCTCTTAGCCCTGTCAAACAGAGAGTAAGCAACCCCCTCCTTGACAGAAATTTGGTGGTTTGATTGAAAGTTTAGATACTGCCCTGTGTGTGTCTTTTTTCTGTAAACAGATGTTCTAAGACTGTTCAAATGCTTTTCTACGCACACGTCCAAAAAGGGGAGTTTGTTTTGTGATTCCACCTCCATGGTTAGTTTTATGGAGGATGAAACACTATTAAGATGCTCTAAAAACTCATTCAATTTATCATCTCCATGAGGGAAAACCACGAAAGTGTCATCGACATATCTCCACCATATCCTCGGTTTGAGCCGAGCTGAAGCCAAAGCTTTTTGCTCAAACTCCTCCATAAAGATGTTGGCAAAGATAGGTGACAATGGTGACCCCATGGCCATACCCTCATCTTGACGGTATAATTTACCCTCTAATTGGAAATAGTTACATTGAGTACACAACTCCAAAAGTTCCATTATGACGTTAACAGGGAGTTTAGTTCTGTTTGCTAAAGTATCGTCGTTTGTGAGACGGGTCTCAATTATTTTTAGGGTTTCCGAAACGGGGACATTCGTAAACAGACTTTCAACATCGAAGCTGACCAGCTTGTCAGTATCAGCCAGTACGATAGATTTAGACTTTTCTACAAAATCTTTGGAGTTTTTGATAAACGAATCAGTGTTTCCTACTAAAGGCTTTAAAATGTCCAGAAGGACTTTAGACAATTCCCTACAAGCAGAATCACGGGAGCTAACTATTGGTCTCAGAGGAACGTTAGGTTTGTGGATCTTAGGTAACCCGTACATGTGTGGAATTTTGGAATGGTGTGGTGTCAACCGAGTCCTTTGTTTGTCGCTAAAAAACTTTTTGTGTTTTCTTAGAGTACTAGCGATTTTACGCTCGAAAGTTTCTGTGGGGTCTTTTTTCAATTGGGTGTATTGGCCAGATTGCAAAGTTTCTAACATTTTTTCTTCGTATGTCACAGTATCAAGAACTACCGTGGCATTCCCTTTATCCGCGGGCAAAATCTTTACAGTACCGTCTTTCCCAAGGACTGATACTGCTTTGGTTTCCTCTTTACTAAGATTAGGTTTAGGAGTAGGAATTTTCTTTAGTAAAATACTAGCTTCACAACGGAACTGATCCCCCTGAGACTCAGGTAACTGAGAAACAGCAGACTCAATCCCTGTCACAAAATCCAGCGTTTTAACTGATTTAGGCACAACGGAAAAATTTAGCCCTCTGCTCAAAACAGAAATCTCAACTGGGTTTAGAACTTTAGAAGACAGATTCACAACTTGGTTTTTTGCATCATCACACTGTGAAATTTGAGTATTCCTATCAATGTTATCGGGAGGTCTGAGATGTTGTAGTTTAGCCTTTTGCCTAGCCTTCACATTTTCCGATTCTTTGTTGAACCTATTTTGTATGCTTTGAAAAATGTTTTGAAAATCAGAACCTATTATTAGTGCCAATTCAGCTTTTTTGTTCTCAATAGAGCTTTTCAGAAGTCTTTTTTCTAAACGGTGGTGTTCAATTCTTTCATTGATTAGAGATTTAGAAGCTAAAGACATTATTTTGCTGGCTTTGAAACTTTTGTAAGGAGGCTTTAGGTAAAAACCTTTAGGTATCAAATTTTCACGTTTGCATTTCACAAGAAAGGTCAAATGGTTTGTGTGATTAACAATTTTAAATGCATTTGTTCCAATTCACTTATTTGATTACTTACTCCGGGTCCGTACCGAGAATCAATTCTTTGTTTGAAGTTCATTGTTGGTGATGGTGAGTTAATGTTGTTCAAAGGTTTATTGCGGACATTTTCCATCACGAATGTAAAAAAACAATACACAACGTTTCGGGATCTGGAATCTGATCCCGTCTTCAGGTGAAAAAACTTAACTAACACATTACAACTAACAATACACAAACGCCCAACCTAAGTTGGAATACACTACCGAGGGTAGTAGTCAAAAAATATGCACTGTATAGCAGTCAAGTCATGATACAACATGCAATTAATAACAAATCACAAAACACTATAATCTATAAAAGGTTTACGTACAAAAAACTCACACAATGGAACACTAACAACACCGTACGCTATGACTCCACCAATGAGACTGAACCAACATGGCTGACCAATCGGAAACACGGAGACAACAGAAATGGCTTCCGGTCCCTGGAAAAGTAAAACCAACAAAATGGCGGAGCGATGTACGATGCCGCAAGATGGGTGTTAATTATGTTTATTCATATCACGAGCTTTACTACGAGTTAACATAACGTGCGAATTTTGAGGAGAACTCGTTATTTCCCTATTTATTGAACAATTAAGTTCCCTATCCTTTAGTTCCTTGTTCAAAATGGGTAGCCAAAGTGGCCTTATTTCAACCGATGACTGACTGATTGGTTGGTCTGCTAATTTAATGTATGAGGCTTCAATGAGTTTACGTTTGAAAAAATGAGGTTCCTTATGGACAATTTTTGCCTCTTCAAAATTCATACGATGATTTTCGGACCAGCAATGATGAGCGATCTTAGATTTTTCCACTAAACCTTTTTTGGTGTTTTCTCTGTGTTCTTTGATTCTAATGTTCAACGGTCTTTTTGTCTCGCCATAGTAAGGCCTGGAACAATCATTGCAATTTATTCTGTAAACACAGTTTTTAGTATCCTGAGTGTCATTTTTGGGTTTTGTTTTGACGAGACTCTGCCTAAGTGTGTTTTGTGTCCTAAATGCTGTTTGCACATTAAATTTCCTAGCAACCCTTCTGATTTTTTCCGACAGTCCTGACACATACGGGATTGACATGTGGACGAGTTTTTCCTTGCGATTTTGTAAAGGTTCACGCGTAGCCCTATCTTTCTTGCATTTGTTTATAATGGATCGAGGGTATCCGTTACTAGCCAAATCCTGTTTTACTTTCTTAATTTCATCCTTTAACTCATCCTGATTGGAGCAAATGCTCTTAGCCCTGTCAAACAGAGAGTAAGCAACCCCCTCCTTGACAGAAATTTGGTGGTTTGATTGAAAGTTTAGATACTGCCCTGTGTGTGTCTTTTTTCTGTAAACAGATGTTCTAAGACTGTTCAAATGCTTTTCTACGCACACGTCCAAAAAGGGGAGTTTGTTTTGTGATTCCACCTCCATGGTTAGTTTTATGGAGGATGAAACACTATTAAGATGCTCTAAAAACTCATTCAATTTATCATCTCCATGAGGGAAAACCACGAAAGTGTCATCGACATATCTCCACCATATCCTCGGTTTGAGCCGAGCTGAAGCCAAAGCTTTTTGCTCAAACTCCTCCATAAAGATGTTGGCAAAGATAGGTGACAATGGTGACCCCATGGCCATACCCTCATCTTGACGGTATAATTTACCCTCTAATTGGAAATAGTTACATTGAGTACACAACTCCAAAAGTTCCATTATGACGTTAACAGGTTTTTTCAACAAACTGTTCAACTGTTTTTTTTTTACATTCGTGATGGAAAATGTCCGCAATAAACCTTTGAACAACATTAACTCACCATCACCAACAATGAACTTCAAACAAAGAATTGATTCTCGGTACGGACCCGGAGTAAGTAATCAAATAAGTGAATTGGAACAAATGCATTTAAAATTGGCTAATCACACAAACCATTTGACCTTTCTTGTGAAATGCAAACGTGAAAATTTGATACCTAAAGGTTTTTACCTAAAGCCTCCTTACAAAAGTTTCAAAGCCAGCAAAATAATGTCTTTAGCTTCTAAATCTCTAATCAATGAAAGAATTGAACACCACCGTTTAGAAAAAAGACTTCTGAAAAGCTCTATTGAGAACAAAAAAGCTGAATTGGCACTAATAATAGGTTCTGATTTTCAAAACATTTTTCAAAGCATACAAAATAGGTTCAACAAAGAATCGGAAAATGTGAAGGCTAGGCAAAAGGCTAAACTACAACATCTCAGACCTCCCGATAACATTGATAGGAATACTCAAATTTCACAGTGTGATGATGCAAAAAACCAAGTTGTGAATCTGTCTTCTAAAGTTCTAAACCCAGTTGAGATTTCTGTTTTGAGCAGAGGGCTAAATTTTTCCGTTGTGCCTAAATCAGTTAAAACGCTGGATTTTGTGACAGGGATTGAGTCTGCTGTTTCTCAGTTACCTGAGTCTCAGGGGGATCAGTTCCGTTGTGAAGCTAGTATTTTACTAAAGAAAATTCCTACTCCTAAACCTAATCTTAGTAAAGAGGAAACCAAAGCAGTATCAGTCCTTGGGAAAGACGGTACTGTAAAGATTTTGCCCGCGGATAAAGGGAATGCCACGGTAGTTCTTGATACTGTGACATACGAAGAAAAAATGTTAGAAACTTTGCAATCTGGCCAATACACCCAATTGAAAAAAGACCCCACAGAAACTTTCGAGCGTAAAATCGCTAGTACTCTAAGAAAACACAAAAAGTTTTTTAGCGACAAACAAAGGACTCGGTTGACACCACACCATTCCAAAATTCCACACATGTACGGGTTACCTAAGATCCACAAACCTAACGTTCCTCTGAGACCAATAGTTAGCTCCCGTGATTCTGCTTGTAGGGAATTGTCTAAAGTCCTTCTGGACATTTTAAAGCCTTTAGTAGGAAACACTGATTCGTTTATCAAAAACTCCAAAGATTTTGTAGAAAAGTCTAAATCTATCGTACTGGCTGATACTGACAAGCTGGTCAGCTTCGATGTTGAAAGTCTGTTTACGAATGTCCCCGTTTCGGAAACCCTAAAAATAATTGAGACCCGTCTCACAAACGACGATACTTTAGCAAACAGAACTAAACTCCCTGTTAACGTCATAATGGAACTTTTGGAGTTGTGTACTCAATGTAACTATTTCCAATTAGAGGGTAAATTATACCGTCAAGATGAGGGTATGGCCATGGGGTCACCATTGTCACCTATCTTTGCCAACATCTTTATGGAGGAGTTTGAGCAAAAAGCTTTGGCTTCAGCTCGGCTCAAACCGAGGATATGGTGGAGATATGTCGATGACACTTTCGTGGTTTTCCCTCATGGAGATGATAAATTGAATGAGTTTTTAGAGCATCTTAATAGTGTTTCATCCTCCATAAAACTAACCATGGAGGTGGAATCACAAAACAAACTCCCCTTTTTGGACGTGTGCGTAGAAAAGCATTTGAACAGTCTTAGAACATCTGTTTACAGAAAAAAGACACACACAGGGCAGTATCTAAACTTTCAATCAAACCACCAAATTTCTGTCAAGGAGGGGGTTGCTTACTCTCTGTTTGACAGGGCTAAGAGCATTTGCTCCAATCAGGATGAGTTAAAGGATGAAATTAAGAAAGTAAAACAGGATTTGGCTAGTAACGGATACCCTCGATCCATTATAAACAAATGCAAGAAAGATAGGGCTACGCGTGAACCTTTACAAAATCGCAAGGAAAAACTCGTCCACATGTCAATCCCGTATGTGTCAGGACTGTCGGAAAAAATCAGAAGGGTTGCTAGGAAATTTAATGTGCAAACAGCATTTAGGACACAAAACACACTTAGGCAGAGTCTCGTCAAAACAAAACCCAAAAATGACACTCAGGATACTAAAAACTGTGTTTACAGAATAAATTGCAATGATTGTTCCAGGCCTTACTATGGCGAGACAAAAAGACCGTTGAACATTAGAATCAAAGAACACAGAGAAAACACCAAAAAAGGTTTAGTGGAAAAATCTAAGATCGCTCATCATTGCTGGTCCGAAAATCATCGTATGAATTTTGAAGAGGCAAAAATTGTCCATAAGGAACCTCATTTTTTCAAACGTAAACTCATTGAAGCCTCATACATTAAATTAGCAGACCAACCAATCAGTCAGTCATCGGTTGAAATAAGGCCACTTTGGCTACCCATTTTGAACAAGGAACTAAAGGATAGGGAACTTAATTGTTCAATAAATAGGGAAATAACGAGTTCTCCTCAAAATTCGCACGTTATGTTAACTCGTAGTAAAGCTCGTGATATGAATAAACATAATTAACACCCATCTTGCGGCATCGTACATCGCTCCGCCATTTTGTTGGTTTTACTTTTCCAGGGACCGGAAGCCATTTCTGTTGTCTCCGTGTTTCCGATTGGTCAGCCATGTTGGTTCAGTCTCATTGGTGGAGTCATAGCGTACGGTGTTGTTAGTGTTCCATTGTGTGAGTTTTTTGTACGTAAACCTTTTATAGATTATAGTGTTTTGTGATTTGTTATTAATTGCATGTTGTATCATGACTTGACTGCTATACAGTGCATATTTTTTGACTACTACCCTCGGTAGTGTATTCCAACTTAGGTTGGGCGTTTGTGTATTGTTAGTTGTAATGTGTTAGTTAAGTTTTTTCACCTGAAGACGGGATCAGATTCCAGATCCCGAAACGTTGTGTATTGTTTTTTTACATTCGTGATGGAAAATGTCCGCAATAAACCTTTGAACAACATTAACTCACCATCACCAACAATGAACTTCAAACAAAGAAATAAAAGAGATAATAGTTCCTTGATTAAAAACAAATGACTTTCAGTTTCAATGACGATAGTTTTTGGACTCGAACCAGTGACTTTTAGATTTGAAGGCAAGG
The DNA here is from genome assembly GCF_028750875.1 of Macrosteles quadrilineatus. Classification (NCBI taxonomy): domain Eukaryota; kingdom Metazoa; phylum Arthropoda; class Insecta; order Hemiptera; family Cicadellidae; genus Macrosteles; species Macrosteles quadrilineatus. Next base: position 20,402,770 of record NW_026542599.1, on the reverse strand, counting down.
ATTATAACCACTCGGCCACGTAGACAATCTATAACGTACGAAATATTCAAGAAAATGTAAATTTTATATGGGGAAATAGGCACTTGGTTAATATATATTTAATAATATTCATTTAACAAACTATAATAATTTATTTTATTGTCACAACCAATCAGAAAACATACAATAGTAGGCCTACCCTTAGGAGAGAAGTAGAACTGCCCTACAACTAGGTTAGTTGTAGAAGCTTTGTTAAACATATGATTATTGATATAACTGTTATTGAGTCTATAATTTTGTATGTGTAAATTCCTAAGTGGGTCATTATTTTAGTACAATTGCTTTTAGCTTTGGCATTTTTATTCATTTGTAATTGTATTTTTACTTTAAACCTTTTATTTAAATTATAAGGCTGTAAACTGTTTTATTTGGTATAGTTTGTTTTGGTACGGTAAATATGCAGTTAAAAGACATGGATTTTGATAGTTTTTATGGTTATAATTAAGTTATATACCTTTATTTTGTTATTTTAATATTTAGTTTTGAATTGAATTGAGAATTTATGTTAAACTATAAAGAGAAAAAGATAACTTTTTTCCAATGCAATGCATACAGTAAAATATATTAGTCTTATGCACTTACAAAATGTATTGTGCATTACGTATTCTATCTGTTTGTCCTTTGAGTTACAAAGTTCTTTGATCAACTTTGTTGTGATGTTTGGATCTAAACTATGTGTATCCGCTTTTAAAGGATGTTACCAAATAGGTATAAAGTTGCTTTGAGTAACAGAAATAATCTTAAACTATTACTAACATACGTTGCTTTACCTAGATTCGTTGAATGTGTTTTTGGGACCTGTTCATGAACACCGGTAGAACATTTTCTTAAGTCTTAGCTATTAAGAAACTTTTATTCATATCCTGGCTTGTCATATTTCAAGTTTACAAAATATGATCTAACAAAATATTAACAACAAAAGAAAATTGCTTATAAAATGTTAAAATACGGCTTTCGTCTTTTCAGATAGGTAGCAATGTCTAAGATAGCTTAATAAAAGTTAACAATATATTGTGTCCGTCATTTCTTTTTCTTTTTTTGGCGAAGATTCATATATGTATTCGGTAGAACTAGGTGTATTGTACGTGTCCAAGAGTTGTAATCTACGTTTTCCAAAAATTAAAATATCAAAATACGCGTGACTTAATCGATGATAGCCAAGGTACATTTTGCTTTTGCTCAAATAACATATAATTTCATTTGATTGTGGAATGGTTCGTATTTTGTCCTTATATTACTAAACATATTCGTTGGATAAACTATTTTTTTGAACATTCTCATATTTTTACCTAAAATAAAGTGTAATTTTTGTCAGAATAAACATTCTAACATAATACATGTTTTTACATTTACAACCCAAACTATAAGAAACAGATTTGTTAGCTTGGCATATAAATCTTAAGTTTAAAATCTATGATAGTACAACGCATTCGATGCTATGGTCATATATATTGAACAAAACCATTTTAAATCAATGATCTCCTGCTTCGAAAACTATATACTTACATTTACAATAATCTGTTTCCAAGTAATAAACGTGTAATTTTAATCGTAACTATTTTTAAAGTGGGTATGAGGAATGCATACATTCCTAACTGTAATAAACGGTGTCATACTAAAACTAAACAAAACTGCTTATTATGTTGTACTTATTATGTGTACTTATTATGTTGCAAATAACATATTTTATGTAATATAAAATATATACAAAACATGTGTATACTCCTCTTTCATAATCCAGAGATAGAATTCAGAGTTTGATGAGCATACACTACTCTACCTTTATGAACCTCTGTATCCATGGCAACATAAATCACACAACCACAACATGTGTGGCAATGTCTGTTGTGACAATGACCTGGCCCCATTCCATCTTGCTACTTGCGCGTTTCAACAGATAGAGATATAACAAATTATTTACGAGTAGAACATTTGCTTGTAAAATAAAAATGTTTGAATTTCCCTTAAAATTATATATCTTCTTTTTTTTTATACAAGTTTATTGTAGTTATAGTTAATTTGTAAAATAGGTAAACAAAAACACTGTAGTTGAGGTGATGTAAACAGTACAACGTTAATATAGTTTTTCCTAAAGTACTATTCAAAACAGGAGTATACCAAAATTATATTACACTCACACTGAAATTATGATTAGGTTTATTACATAAAGAGTAAACTTACTTATGACAAAATAAATTTATGGCTATGCTTCAAGATTACTCTTATTACTATTACTCTCATTACTCTTATTAGATCAACCAGTTAAATTAGTTTTAATATTATATCCCCTCACAAAACTAATGCTTACGCTAGAATATATTTTTCTCCCCAAAGTAAAAACATAATACCCCCGCCACAGCAAACCTGCAGACTAAGCGAATTTCCATTTACACATCTGGAATTCCACTAAAATATTCCCTTAAAATTGTCAGATTTATTTCCTATTTAAATATCATTAATATTAATGTGAGTACTTAGGTTTGCTGCTACAGGGAAGAAAATAGGGGGTTTTTATTGAAATATTAATAGCTTAGTATGAAGTAAACAAAATTTCAAAATTTCATTAAAATATGTCCATAGACATGCAAGCTACAACACTGTATTTATTCTCCATAAGAATAACATGGTCACAATTTTGCGATTTTTCCCTATCCGTTAGGCATGCAACAATGCTTCAATATACTAAATTATTTGTTTTTTTAGCTCTACAAAATGGTTTAGAAAGAAATTGCAAAATTTTATGTTTTCAGGGTGAAAAATTAGAAAAACCCATTTTACCCCATCTTACCCCCCATAAACCCCTGTTCCCATAGTCCGATCATGCGGGCTCGCGAACTCGTTCGAATAAATGTAGGTTTACATGTTTACAGGTTTATATATGTGTCCGTTAGCGCGATAACTCGAGCAAAAATGATCCGATTTTGATGAAATTTGGTAAACGTAAAAACCTACATTTATTCGAACGAGTTCGCGAACCAGCATGATCGGACTATGGGAACAGGGGTTTATGGGGGGTTTTAGGGGGTAAAATGGGTTTTTCTAATTTTTCACCCTGAAAACATAAAATTTTGCAATTTCTTTCTAAACCATTTTGTAGAGCTCAAAAAACAAATAATTTTGTATATTGAAGCATTGTTGCATGCCTAACGGTTACGGAAAGGTCGCACGTATACATATATATATATATATTTATATGAATTTGAACGGATGGTGTTTTTGGCCTCTGGGGACCTCAAAACGATAAACTAAATCGGTCCCGGGTCCAGGTCTTACCATGAGACCTAAGGTAATAGCTTATTCCCTATATGAGAAATTCGCTAAAACGACATTCCATAAAAATGCATTATTTTAAACTATAAAGACATTTTGGCAATGTTTGAATGAATCTATGAGCCAATGATGATTACAACTGATTCCCAGTAATACTTTTAAAATTAGTCAATCAGCCTTAGCTGTTCAAATTGTTCTCTTCTTTTTTTAGTGTCTAGTATTACCACAAAACGATATATTTAATTTATTGATATTTGTTTAATTTATAAAACCACAGATAGTGTCTTTTTTGTGATATTTAATCCATTCTCGTTGACTATTTGTATACGAACTGCTTATAATAGTTATTCATTATTATATCAATAATAATAAAATTATAAATGGTAGTTATTATTGTACTTATTATTTAATAGTGCTTTAATATTTATCACGAATTGAAAAAATTAGTTTTATTAAAAATACAAGCCCTAATTAAATCATACATTTTAAATTTTACCTACGAATTATTGAAACGCAAGAAACAACGTAGTCGCTTTTAATTAATTATTTAGATGTTAGGTAAAGTTAGAGATTAATCTAGACATAAAGTTTTGTTAAACCTTTATTACATTCAACACTAACGAAACAAGTTATTACCAAGCTGTGGGAAACATTTTCATTTCCATTTCTATGTCGATCCTTTGGTTTCCTTTTTAAAGTGCTACAAAAGGTTCTAATAAATTAAGTGGCCAACATTTAATCTTCACAAAAGCCGTCTTGTCTAGCAGTGCTGTAAATTTTAGTTTTTATTTTATTTTTAGAGCCTTGTAAATTAACCATTAACCATTTATTTAATACGATTTAGAAATTAAAAACATAAAATATTATAAACATATGGTTCTAATTAAAATTTAAGAGTTGTTTCATGATCCATACCTATAAAAACTCAAGTTATTTCAAAACAATATAAACAAGGTGTTAAAAAAACAAGTCATAATCTAAAGAAAAAAAATAATTAATGTATAAAAAAAAATATTTTATATCGTTACAGTACCATAAAAGTGTTTTTTTTTATTTATGCTATCACATTTTAAGTCTTGACAAAAATGATCAATAAAAATATATAATACTATTCTTAAAATAAAATTAGAGTTGAATGTTTGTATTGTTTTATTGAACTACAAAATTTGAACATTAATAACTACTGCAATTTACACACAGATTACTTTCCCTTAGGTTATTATTGTTTGGTTGCAGAGTCGAAACAATGGCTTTCGCAGTTAAACAGCTGAACTGATTCCTATTGTATTATACACCCATTGTTCTCCACAGTTCACTGGGTCGGGGTGGAACACTTAGTATGAAATGAACAACAAATTTAAGACTGTTAAAGGCAAACAAAGATTTTTGCCAATAATTAAAAGACGTTTTAAGAATCCAGGGTTTTAGCAATTACATAAAAAAATATCCTTTTAATGGGCAGTTTTAAGTTTGGTATAATGCTGAGATCACAAAAAAATCTAAAGGGTTTTTTAAAAATACATTTTAGTTTTATTGTGATCAGGCAATGTTTGATTTGAAAGATGTATAATCTATCTAATTTGCAAGATGTCTTATAAAAAATCACAACAGCTTTTTGCCGTGGAAAAATATTTTTAATACACTCATTTATGTGCTACTTGTTATAAAAATTTAAAAAAATGTTATACGTGCTTAACAATAGCTTTATATATTCATAGCACAAAATACAGTAAATAAAAATCTTAGATTTTACGTACCGTAACTATTATGATTTATGAAATAAATAATTAAATACATTCCTAAAGTGATTTTAAAAATACAAGTGGAATCTACATTGGCAAACAATAAGATAACCATGATATTGATTATAATTTATTCCAATTCAATGTATGTTTTATTCAAGATAATTATTTTAAAATTGTCGATTGGAACAACAAAAATAGATAGCAATTTATCTTGCTAGATTCACAATAAGACTACAATGGAAAAACACATGGTTTAACATAGAAAAAAAAAATATTACAAAATATTAATAATATGAAAAGATAATCGATAATTACTTGTACTTGGTGATGTTTAAACACACCGTCTTAATTAGTTCATTTACCAACATTAAACAGTATGTAGCATTAGAGGTTAACCTCGGACTTATTACACCTTCCGAGACGCTATAAACTTAAAAAACAGAACAATTATTGAGATCTTGCTTGTTGGTGCCAACACAATTATACACTAACACTCCAATATGCCGATATGATAATGTTTTAAATTTGATTTTCAGTATCAAAAAGTGTACGATGTGCTTTAGAAAGAAATCCCGTCACCTCTTAAAAAACTATGATGATTGAAAACTAAACAACTGTTGAATTTTGACTATGAAAATCTAATTTGTCTGTAAAATATATTTAAAATTAATAAACCGGTCTTTCATATTTGCAAAAGGTTATACAAGGTTTAAAGTGTTTTAATGACGAAGCACATACATTTTATACTAAATAATAAAAAAGACTCTTAACCCCTTTTAAAAAGGCGTACAGCTAAATTATGTTTACGTTTAAAATACCGGAAGGTGGTATAGGCGAGCAGGTAATAGGCCTATGTTGAAGCCTAAGGGATCAGGGCTTGTCTGATTGGAATATATTATGTCGGCTTGCATATAACGACCAAGAATCACGAGGAAAATGCTCATCCACCCATCAAAATGCTTGAAAACTAAACATCTAAGAAAAAAAATCAAAATTCGATGTAGGTAATATTATAAAAGCATCAATTACCTGTTAAAGTAGAGATATTCTTGTCCGTACGATGGATGTTTTATCTTGAGTTTTTTTTTTATATATTTATAATCTTGTTCCCAGCCTAAGAAATGTTTAATTAACTTTTAGGTCACAGTAGAATTTATTAAATACTTCGATGGAAGTAATTAAAATGGAGTCTATATACTAATTACGCGTTGTCGCGATAAACAATCGGTTAAAATTAGAGAACAACATTAGAACTAGTTCTTAAATAAAAAATGTCATGCCTAAACTTTATTCACACGTTTAACTGACCTAAGACGTTTTAAGTTTTTTATTATACAAATGATTTTGACTTGTAAACATATATTATTGTTGCAAAATGCATTGTATGTTGTACTACTATATCGATTCGTTTGAATAAATGCGAAAACATTACATTTAATTCCAACTTAATGAAGGAATTTTAAATATGCTGTTGTTACATAATGATTTTGCATAACTTACAATTTTTTTTATAGTTAAAATGTAGATGCCACATAAATGCTTAATGATATAAAATCTTCCTATTGTGTTCTTAAATTTATACAAACCATGCAGCATGTCGTATCATTCAGAGCATAAAAGAGACTGACTAGCATTACAAAAACCTCTCCACTCTGTCAATATAGTCTCGTCAATGGCGTCCCACTCCATTAACCACCACTTATGTCACTCAATCAAGAGTATCTCACTTACTTGGGGCTATTTTCATCTTGACAACGAACTTTTTTTATAAACCAGAAAAAAGTATGCCTACTTAACTTACCTTCTTACTGGTAAAAGCATTTTCCAGCAGCAATAGAAAACGTAGCTACTATTGCATTTAAATAGGTCCAACTGTTTGAGTCTCAGTCTCAAAGAAAATGAGAGTCATCAGCTACAATCCTACACAGTGAAAGTGATGTAGTAACACAATTACCGTTGTCGCCTTGACTCCTTAGACTCATCAGTTACTTTATCTTCTCCTCTTTTAAAACACTTAGGAACCTACGTACACTTTACTTTTTTTATTTATATTGTATCATGATTTCACTTATAAAACCATGATTCTCATATATTCACATTCTTGTGTTGAAACACATGACTTTGTATAACAGCATATGCATATATTATTTCTAGAGGGGTTGGTGGCTTTTAAACCTTGCGTTTGCCCGTTCACATAGACTAACTGCCGTGCGTGGAACGTATCCAGCAAAGCAAGAAGTGAGCCAGTACAGTACGAAGGTGAACCATACTGGTAAAATGTTTGCGGCAGTGAGCAGGATCCGAACCCAAGACATCGCTCCCTTGGGCCCGAAGTCCGTGACGCTACCGACTCACCTATATCTGATAATGATTGTTCGTGATTAGGTGATAAACGATTTATAAGAAAATGTATTGTTTTAATTATAGAACAACAGTTAAACACTTGTATAATTTGCAATTTATTTGACTACAAATAACTATAGGCCAAATACAAAACCTCTACTAAAATCGATTTTTAAAAGTTATTTTCAGTTTAATCTTCATTTACTTTTCTTGTTATGTAATTTCCAAACAATCCGCAAGGTTACTACGGATTAATAATTGTATAACCTAATTTTATTTACGGTTACACTATTACCAAATACGAAATTTTGGAGCTATCACATAGTAAAATTTTTACATTAACTTGGATTTTATAAAGTTTAGACAGCGGTACTTACTAGTGACATTTAGAATATCATGAAAGAAATAATTTCACCTAAATGTGATACAACTTTAAAAAGTTTCATGATAAAAGCATCACATCCATTAAAGATTGCTTTTATCGCCACAACCAGCCTCTTCCAGATATTTATGACTTCCCTTGGTTAAGAAGCTTGGTTCTCTCGGTATTTGATACTACATACTTCTGTTACCTATACCTAGATAAGATATCAAAGTAGATGTATTTCTTTGGATTAATCAGCCAGTGGGGGAGATGCCTTCGGGAATACGTTATTACCAATCACTTTTAATAACCCTACATATTTGCTGAGCTTCCCTTAGATATACCACATGACTGTATTTATATTTCATTGGATATCTAATAAGATAACTACACACTTAAACTTACAACTTTAATAATATGATATAGATTTATCTAACTGATTTCCGTGTTAAATCTTTCGGTTATATGTACATTCATCAAACTAAACTTTTTGGGAAGTAAAAATTCGTGTTTTACTTTAATAATACCAAGGGATAAAAGTATGCAATGGGCGAAAGTTAACTTGTACCTATTACATTTATATCACACATATTTTCATAATAACATAAGACAAGCATTTTATAGGGTGTTAAAGATATGCACTTATTTATGTCCAGTTAAGTTGTCCTGCTATTTTTTCATGCAATGGTATAATTAGACGTTATTCATTAAATTTATGGAAATAATCATAATCTTCATAAAACAGATAATATATGGGGATGTTTAGAGAAGATAAGTAGGGCACGTACCTACATCAGGAGAAGTATTTCGGGTAAGAGGCTTACTTTGAGATTTGAAAATGTCAAAGGCCTTAAGAGCTTCCATATTACCCAGAAAAAATATTAGACGTTTCATTTATGAAACGTTTTAATTTTTTTAGATTTACCAAATATCTTAACATATATATTCTTTGGAATATTTCCCCTCAAAAAACCGCATTTCTTTATCTATTTTCTTTTGTTTACAATACGATTGTATTCCTAGATTATTGAAAGTATAAATGAACAGTTATAAGTTTTTTATGCTTTATTAAGGGATAACTGATAACCTTTTTCATGATTTTACCTGTTGATACAAGGTCCACTCCACCACATTTACAAGGGCATTAATAATAACGTTGAATAAATAATTATTGACAATATACAGGGTGACATAAAGTCTGGAAACGGTTTAATATCTTTTTAACTAAATCCGTTAGAAAATTCAAACCTTTCACATCAACTTACGTGTATGAAAACTACTTTTTCCGAGCATTGTAATTTTTTTCCTCTACCAGGGGACGACCCATGAGGGGTAGGTACATAATCTTTAATGTAAGCATAGGTTGATATGCACACCATTTTATAGGGTTAGTCAAGTGGAGTTCATTGCCGGAAACCGCGTCCAAAAAGGCTCATCCGTTACGAAATGGCGGCTGTCCAAAGTTCTTGTTGAAATATACCTGCACAGGCCTTAGTATGGGCAAATACTCGTATTAAACATTAGCTTGAGAGCCTAAACTGTATTTTAAAGTCAACTAGCTCATAGACTAATAGTATACAATCATCAAAACAAATTTAACCGGGTTTCAGATTTCCCTGCTAATGTTTACTATGATTATTTACCAATAATAAGGCCTCTGCAGGTATATTCCGCAAGAACTTTGAAATGCCGCCATTTTGTAACGGATGAACCTTTTTTTGACGCGGTTTCCGGTTATGAGCTTCACTTAACCAGACCTTTAAAATGATGTGCATATCAACCTATGCTTACATTAAAGATTATGTACCTACTCCTCATGGGCCGTCCCCTGGTGAAGGTCAAATAATGGCAATGATTGCAAAAAGTAGTTTTCATACATATAAGTTGATGTGAAAGATTTGAATTTTCTAAATAATTTAGTTAAAAAGATATTAAACCGTTTCCAGACTTTTTTGTCACCCTGTATATTTCCTTAAGAATGCTAAAATAAACTTCAAAAATTCTTTAGTTTTTACGATGATTGTTCATCTTTATTACTTTCAAGCCTGAGAAGAATTCTGCTCAAAAACATATTTTAACGAGTATTTTAAGGCATGTTGTAATTTAAAAAGAAATATTGGCCAAGGAATGAGGTTTGAAAAAATAGCCTACTCTAATAAAAATATTTTGAGTTATAATTTTCTTGAAGATTAATAACCGTCATAGTATTTTTATGGAGTAAATAATTTAAACCATACAATATTAAACATGTTTTCAACTGTAAAAAATCTGTATTGCTTTTCGTATAGTATAAAATCAAAACGATAACAACCTAGTAAAGTAATTTTCTGGTTTTGTTTACAAATACATTTTAATTAAACTTTGTTTGTAATTATGGATCATTCTTGCAACGATCTACGTTGGTAATCCGTTTGAAGTATTCTTTGTACAATGGTTTACGTTCGATAATTTTTTTAAGTTTTTTGCAAATAAGTAAATTAAAACCTTTTAAACAACAATGTTTAAGTTAAGTTGTAAAACTGCTTGTCCCAAGGTTTTATTAAGCAAATTAATATAACTCAAGAGAACATGGTTTTAAAGTAAAATAAATAAACGTTATTTATTTCGTGTCACAGGATCCGTCTTAGTTGTTCCGTTAGACTTTGTACACAAACTCTAGATGTTAACAAAATTTGCCTTTGTTTTCTTTCTTATTTGTTCTAAAACGAACATCAAATGAACTAAATTTTTATATATCGTTGTGAACATAGACTTAGATATTATCAAATACTTTACACATGTATCAATCATGAATTAGATATTATCAAATACTTGACACATTGGTCTGTATCTACAATAAAATAAACACCCCAAATCCTCATATGCATTTTTACACATAACTTATTTACCAATAGTGTACAATAATAGCAGAGAGACCAACTAGGGCTCTAAATTCAGACTATGCAATGTAACATTCTAGATATTGGTACAGAACAACACACAAATCAAAGATGCCATAGTCATACACGACACGTCAAGTCCAGACAATCAATACAACACTGTATTGTGTTTAGTGTACCAATGTATAGGCAAGGCTATAGTACAATAGCTTTAGTGAGACGGTGGCTCAGTTGGTAGCGTCACGGACTTCGGGCCCAAGGCAGCGATGTCGTGGGTTCGGATCTTGTTCACTGCCGAAAACATTTTTTCAGGATAGATCACCTTTGTACTATACCGGCTCACTCCTTGATTTGCTGTAAACGATCCACGCTCTGGTGGTTAGACTATATTGTGGATGGGCAAATGAAAGGATAAAAGAGGCCACCAACCTCTTATTAAACAAAAAAATGCTCAATGTTAAATATTAGATGTAAATAAAAGATACCTCCGGTGCAGCAATCCACTAAGTTAAATTCCATTTAGCTGACTGGAATTTCACTTACATATTCCTCAAAAATTATCCAATTTATTTTCTATTTTAATACTAAAAATTAACAAGTATTTAGGATTGATACAGGGAAGTTTGTAGGGTGTTCCAATAATATATTATTTATTGTAATGTTACAGTAAACTTATAATGAAAAAAAAGTTTTTAAAAATTTTATACAATATGTAAAAAATACTACACACATTTATTTATTATCTAAGAGAATGACACTGAAATTTCGAATTAACATTTTGTCATAACCATTGGGCGTAAAAATGCCCAATGGTTTGAAATAAAATGTTAACTTTGAATTAAAATCGTTTTTAGTATTCCTCTAAAGAGGAAAATGGATCCTTACAAATATTTATCTGTCAGAAGTAACAATTTTGTGCATTACTGATGGTTTGTTAAAATCGATTTGGTAAATAAATGGAAGGAGTAAACAGTTGATACAATTTATAAACATAATTTCATATTCATCGCACAAAAATTTAGTTCATTGTGTTACCGTTAATTTTAATTCGAAGATAATCCTAAACACAAAGGAAAAACTAAATGTTAAATTCTACTAAGATGCATGCTAAAGCAAACTAAAATGAAGCACAAATAAAAATCTAATTTTGTCATCTTATAAATGGACGATTTGTAGGAAAACTACTTATAAACCACCTCATTTGTATTCCTCTACGGATGCATGGACTTTTTGTAGGAATTTAAAGTCTTAGACTTAGAAGATCTAGATTTAAATAATCACCCAGAGTTAAATAATGAGTTAGCTTTATTAAGTTATAGATATGACATATGTTACGGTTCATATACTTACACATTTATTATAATGTAAAACCATCAAATAAAAGTAATCGTGTTTTTTTTTACATCCTCTAAACTCAAAGGCTAAACGAATGTTTTGTTGCAGATTAACATATCACCTGTCTCTTTCAGAACCAATACAATCAATCAGTGGTAAGATAGGTTGCTTTACTGTACAACACTTTCTGTTCCAATGTAGTGTGAAACAATGGTCCACAAATTCTAAATTTAATTTAAAGGTTATTCATGGTCACAGTAAATTCCAATTTTGTTATTATCAAGATCTTGGCATAACATTGCAGAATAATCGAAAACAAATTTATTACATTTTTGTATATAATAAATAAGAACTTTAACTTCTTTTGGTGATTGTGGTAGACAAAATATCAGTACTTATTCACAATGATGCACTAAAAAAACCATAAAAATTACATAATAGTTTTTAAATTTCAAACTTCCAAATTGCAATGTCTCTCTCATGTTTATATTTTAGTACCCTTTCATCATCAAACACAACCCAACACACAGACTATATAACGTTTCTATAGCCATACCCTTGGGAAATATACGAGGTGGCCATCCACTCATACATAGCTCAGTTAAAATGTTTATAAGGTCCTGCACATCGCCTTCCATTAAAAATATTGTATAGAATACATTATAATACATATTTTAAATATGTTTATTAATTTATTTATTTATTTGAGAATACTTTTAGACACATCAAGAGTAGGTAAATTTCATAAAGTGATTACAAAATATTTTATAATTTATTTTCATTGATTATTTTTTTCTTACTCGTGGTCCGGTAGATGTATGAGGTTGTTAACCAGAAAAGGAACGATAAATAATTTGAAACCTTTCATAAAAAAATTATTCTAAGCAAAACGTGGAAGAAAATGGGTTCTTAAGCTTAATAATTTCAAATATATATTTGCCTTATAAAACTTTTGTTTACATATCACAATTTCATGTTCACGTCAGAATTATGTTTGTGCTTCAAATGCTGCCTAGCATTCATGACGAAGATAAATATTGGTTGCATTAAGTCTGTGCTAACACCAGTATTTGTTACCAAGGTAAATTAGTACCTTACATGCTTTCATGGATACACATAACTCCTCTAAATTTGAATATAGTGCTATATATTTTTATTTGAGTGGGTATCCCAAGTTTAAAAAGGAACTGAATGTGTCTTACGAAATAAACTTCATAAAATGCAACCGAGAACCGTTTCCTCACTGAGTGTACAAAATAATTAATGTATTATTTTATACGTAGCAAGAACACTTATTAAGTTTCCATTGACTCTGAACTATCATTATATGTTGTATATTTGTTTTTTTACTTTTATTAACAATTTTACAAAGCAGTTAGGTTGTTAACTAAGCTGAACCGTAGCAGGAATATTTTTTTATTTATGTGTGTTGATAACAAAATTTTGTTTTTAGAAAATTTATGTAGGTTTACACAAAACCTCACTCATGATTACCAATTATTAACAATAAATAATGTTCCCTATTATACTTAAAGTTTATTCGTTATTAGCTAATTCCCTGATACAACCCAAGGTCAACCACATTCAATCTCTGATTTCTCTAGAAAATATTATTATAAAGACATTTATAATATGCTTAATATCACTAGAATATCGTTTTAACGGAATAAAATATATTTAATCTCGAATTCATCAGAAAAATTCTATATTATAATAGTACCTTTATTTTGATTTTTATGCAGCACAATATCAGAATTATTGTTTGTCACTGAAGTGACACAAAACTGTACGCTTTGTTGGACTAGAGCATACATAGTTCATTGTTTACCTGGTCAAACATGCCTTTCTGTGTGTGCACAACACCTACACACTGAGAGGTGATTAATGATAGGGAATACTCAACGTTGTAATGTTCTTCTGTCACGTGATTTCCGCACATTCCATGTCATTGTGTAATTGATCAGTTAGCTGTTAGCGAAATGTAAGGTAATCGTCAAATGACTCGTTGATTAGTTTTACCTACTACCGTTTATTTAAAGTAGCCGTTTCAGTTAAGTTCTTAGAATTTAAAAGTTTCACATAACAGCATTGTTTATTTTCACAACAGAATAGTTATACTTATAACAACACGAGTAACGGACCAATGAGGTTCAAGGATTGAGAGAGAAGAAGTAAAACTGTAATGATTCGAACTTCGACTAATCAGCTGTCCGGCCAATATTATTGTTTATTAGTGTATTGAGTTTTTGGTACAATGTTTCGTTGTGTCACTGTAATTGGCAAGGAGAGGTTATAAACGAAAACGTTACCTCTCTTAGAAGTTATGAGTAGTGATTTTTATTGGTTTAAAACTCTCGTAGGTAAGGTAGCGTACGCTACTCGCATAAATTGTGTTAACGATACTCATTGATGGTTTTAAGGCACTCGCCAAGACACTAACTTAAATTTTCTACTCGTGTCGTTAACACTATTTAGTTTAAAAACCCCCAATAGTTTTTGAAAAAGCTTATTTTAAATTGCATATCACTTATTAGATTTAAGGCATTTCTTATAAACTTTAAATAACCAAAAAAGATTGAAAATTACCAAAATTTTAACAGGGGATTGTCATATATTCTCCTAAAGAGGAGAATATATGATTCCACTTATCCAATCTAAAATATTATGTGAGTAAAAAGTGACAAACTTTATCTTTCAACGTATCATTAATGTGTCTACATCAATAATTCAGATAAAATGTATCCAAAAAAAAATAATTGTTGGTTTAAAATAAACCCCTATACAAACCAGATGGTTTTAAAAGAAAATGCAATGCAATATCGCAAGGGCACAACAAAATACGATTTTTAAAAATACAACATGGCTCAACAATATTTTGCATTTCAGTCTCCTAATGTGGGTTTCTGATGTGCATTATTATGCCAAAGCCAATCATAACTATTACCAAGTTTGATCCATTTAGGTTCAAGTGAGGTGTGTGAAGTTGACATGTTCGTGGGAGGATTCCTATTAGCTATTGACAGGTTTAAACTTACTTCCAACATTACATTATAGATCACCAATATCATACATGTTTATAGAATGTAACCAAAAGCGTTAATCAGCCTCATGAATCATAAAATCTGCGAAGTGTTGTACCATTTACATTATACCGGGTGTCCGTAAAATTATCATTGGGTTTTAAATATGCATATGTTAGTTGATGTTTGTTCAATGACACTGTGACTCACATGTGGTAAAACATAATTTTGTAAAGTTTGATATTGATATTTTCATTTTTCATAGTTTCCCTTTTTGTTCACTTTCATCAGTTGTGTTTAAAATGCTTAACATTGAAGAAAAAACTTCTATGTGTTGAGATATGGTGACAGTGTTTCTAACTAACTGTAACTAGTGTTGTATATCTGTGCATGTTAGAACAAGGGTTGTTTCCCCACCTTGAAGACGGCATGGAAGACTTTATGTTCCAGCAAAGGGTGGGGGCTACACCTCATTGGCCCGTAGAGTACAAAGTGTTTTAATAAAAAGTCTCCCTTATGGTTAGAGTGGCCGCTGTGCTGAGGATGACTTAGCTATCCTAAGGTGGCCACTCCTTCATGTATGTATCACTTTACTGTAAGCGATTTCGTTCTCTGGGGCTATGTGAAGGACAGAGACATACTGCAATTAGCTAAACCCCAACCAGACCGCGGATAAAGGGTGTATAATTTGTTTTACGTGGTTGTTAAGAATCAGACTATGAGGTCAATAAATAAGTTAAATACAGCGTGGCCCCAATAGTAAATTCTAAGACACAAGCAATACATTATCATAAATTATTAGGGAGGTTAGCGGTGCTATGTGAAAACCAAGTCATGTAATTATCGTCATCTAACGAAAATTCCATTATAAGACTGACTATTCACCTTTTAATACAATTAAATCACTATTAAAATTAAACCCCTTATCTTAGAGAGAGCTTTACTGGCCGAATATATACAACTTACGCTGTAACAAAACCAATACCAACAATAAACACTGTGAAAAGATATACAGTACAACATCTAGACAGTAGTAGTCACGGATTGGGCTGTAATGTCAGTACTAGGAGTAGTTAAGTTAGATTTATCGACCAACATGTTTTAAACAAACTCACTGTATAAAGACTGAAAAATGTGTTTATTTGTTCAATGTTTATGTCATCAGAAACTGCACATAACATGAATAACTGCGTCACTACACGGGGACATACCCTGCATATATTTTTTATAGAGAGACATTAGAACACATGTGGATGAAAAGAAAATTTTACATATTTTTTAGTGTTAATAGGATATTTAACAGTTTGAAAGGGATTGTTGCAAACCCTGGACTTGTTACTATATAATGTCATTTTTTTATAGTATCATTGATTTATACTTTATACTTGACATAAAGTTCTATTATTAGTATTATAAAAGAAATTACCTGTTGTAATTATCGTCTTAGCCATTATGTTTGTTTATATTGCTCATACGAAACGAAATAAGTGTCGTGAAATGATGACTAAACTAGAATAATACTATGCAAACGAAATACTTATTATTTATCAGTTGCTACAAACATCAGTTTCGATTTAAACATTGAGTAACAAAATTAAATATGAAAACATTCCCTTACAAAGATGTATAGTAAGTTTATTTAAATAATTTAGACCTAACTGGACAGCAATGTTACAGTAGGGAAGGTACGTCATCTGTGTCGCAATCTAGGTCATTCAGAAACACGGTTACTCTTGACTAACAGTGTACAGAACTGTAACTCTTACTTATTTACAAGTAACTTAATGTTGACCTAACTAGGAAATGGGTTGGCAAAAAGATATAAGTGCATCGTTATAACGCAAACTGGTACATATAGTAATACGTTTACAAATGTTTAATGTACTTAAGTAACAAAAATGTACAAACATGTACAACACTCTCTTAATCTTGACCAAAGTGGGCCAAGAGGTTAAACAAGGATCAGAGTAAATCGTTATTTAAGCTATCTGGGGCATGAAGGGACGTGGCAAAGCTTGCCTATACATATGGAAATGGGTCTCTGGCATTGTTAGTTATGCCACGTGTTTGACTTAAATACAACATTTAAATATCTTAAAACAGAATGATGGGTTGGTAACTAAACATCATTGCGATAAATAGTGTTACATAAATGTTTCGAAAGTTTGACGGGGAAAAATGCTAATAGTTCAAGTGTATTTCTTTACAAGCTAAATCGGTTATGAACCGAGATTAACTAAATAAAAAACATTATGTTAGGAAAAAATTACATTGAACTTAGCTTGACAGCCTTCGCTGCGGAATTAACTAATGATTCTTAATTAATTTAGAGTTCAACATGCTCAGAAATGTACCCATTTTAATGCTGGGAAAAAATCCCCTTGTTTCTTTTAAACGAATGTGTAATTGATGTCCTAGTCAGTATACAGTAATTAAATATACAGGGTGTCTCAGACCACCCGGCCGGCTTCTATAGCTCCAATATGAAAGCAAATAGAAACCTAATTGCAACTGGAAACCCCCTATTTTGACCCCAAGGAATTCAGCTAAATTATTTTCAACCCCAAAAAACACCACAAAGGGCAGATTTTGGGGGGTGGGGGTAGTTTTTGGGAAATTTTCAAATGTAAAGGGGGGTTGTGTTATACCTCTTTTTAAAGGTCCTTTAGTCCTGAGTATTTAAGTGGAAAAAAATTTTAATTATCTTCATCCCTATTTACAGGGTGTTCAAAAACGTACAAAAAATAGACCTTTGAACTACTTTTCACTGTAAAGAGGTGGAATTTCGTGGGGAGTTCAAATTTTGATAACACTTTAATTGCTAAATGAGCTTTCAAAAAACTCTGGTTTCAACCCTTTTGCTATCTTTTTACTTATGTTACGCATTTTCAAACTTTTTGAAGTTTCAAAAGCTGTTATCTCAAAAATTTCAAATGGCAACATGGGTTTCATTACAAACCACATTGTAGCCCTTAAAATTTTCTATAATTTTTGTATTTAATGTTTTTTGGTATCTTCATTGGTTAAAGAGATATAACAAAATTAGTGTATTTTAATGTTTTATTAAATGGTATTCAAAGTGTTTGCTGTTGCAAATGTACACCTCTAGGTCTCAATTAAAACAAATATTGTCTAAAAAAATAAAATAGTACTCAGATTGTTGATCTTGGAAGATTGATAAAGGTAAGAACACAACTGCAAATATTCTTAGTTATTTTACAATTCCATGGCTCTAATAGTGCTTTGAATGAATAATTTGTTTGAATCAGCATTAATAGCCTACATACCGATGGACTTCTAAAAATGCTTAAATTGCCTTCCATTATGTTCCATGCAAACCCCAACTCTGTTTATGCACATAGTACTTCTTCTCCACCATTATGGTACTGTATTGCTATTTTACTACCGCAGGTGCATTCACCTCTCGTACAGGTCCAGTAAGTTCCTTATAATTTGTTTTATCTGATCAAACGTGACCAGTTTCACGCACACGCTCATTGATTTCATGATGATTTTTTTTATTTACCAGTAGCATTTATAGACAGTATTCATTAAAAGCGCTATTCGAATTTTTGTAAATTGTAAAATAACTAAGAATATTTGCAGTTGTGTTTTTTCCTTTATTAATCCTCCAAGTTTAACAATCTGGGTAGTATTTTAATTTTTAACATAATTAGTTTTAATTGAGACATAGACGTGTACATTTACAACAGCAAACACTTTGAATACCATTTAATAAAACATTAAAATACACTAATTTCGCTATATCTCTTACACCAATGAAGATACCAAAAAACATTAAATACAAAAATTATAGCAAATTTCAAGGGCTACAATGCGGTTTGTAATGAAACCCATGTTGCCATTTGAAATTTTTGAGATAACAGCTTTTGAAACTTCAAAAAGTTTGAAAATGCGTAACATAAGTAAAAAGATAGTAAAAGGGTTAAAATCAGAGTTTTTTGAAAGTTCATTTATTAATTAAAGTGTTATCAAAATTTGAACCCCCCACGAAATTCCACCTCTTTACAGTGAAAAGTAGTTCAAAGGTCTATTTTTTGTACGTTTTTGAACACCCTGTAAATAGGGATGAAGATAATTTAAATCTTTTTCCACCAAAATACTCAGGGCTAAAGGACCTTTAAAAAGAGGTATAACACAACCCCCCTTTACTTTTGAAAATTTCCCAAAAACCACCCCCACCCCCCAAAATCTGCCCTTTGGGGTGCTTTTTTGTGGTTGAAAATAATTTAGCTGAATTCCTTGGGGTCAAAATAGGGGGTTCCAGTTGCAATTAAGTTTCCATTTGCTTTCATATTGGAGCTATACAAGCCGGCCAGGTGGTCTGAGACACCCTGTATAAACAGTTTAGTGAATTTACGTTTGTTATTGTTGAAGAAACAATTTCCAAAATATCATAACAATGTTTCAAATGAGGAATACACTCAGGTAAACCGTACAATAATGGTGAAACTAGTTTACAAACCAAACTCCCGAACTATCTGATCATTGATGGAGATTTCAGTCGTGAAAGACCATTGTGTTTCATCATATACCTGTTTAACCGTGTGGAAATAATACACATGCGGTAGCGGTATAATAGACATATTAAACAGTGAAACTCCGATGCATGAATATTTCATACTTTTCTTATTTGTTTCGACTTACTTTTAATATCACTGCAACACCAATTTTTAAGACATTTGACCATATATTAAATTATGAATTTAAGCATAATAATACTAAAGAACCTATTTATTTGGGTCGAAAAATTTAAAATTTAATATGCAAAAAACTGGATTTTGTGAAATACATATCTTATACAGCTGCAGATGAGTATATTTTTGGTATTATCGAAAAAAATATTTAAAGTATTTTTTTTTTCTAAGGAGTTATATAATGTAAATGGTTTTATCGGGCACTACAATAGTGTGCAGATAGATAATTACAGGTAAAAGAAGTGTAATTCTTACACATTTATATTTTATCGTAAATTACCTTACAGATACAGGCTTATTATTTTAATAATATATATATATTCGATATCTATTTTTAAATCATGGAATATTTTGTATTTTTAGTGACATTTTAAAGTAGTAAACACCGGTGGGGGGGCCAATAACAATTACAGATTGTGCCGTTCATAAATGTTTATTTGAATATTATATTTAGCTATGGAGTATAGAACATGAGTTCACAACATGCTTTCACTAATTAGTTATTCAACTTCCAATTCCTGAATTGCATGTCAGGGCGTGAATAACGTCTGACATCGTTTCTAATTAGAGTTTCCTTATTTATAATTAGATTCAGACTTGAGTCACTTTACCTCTGTTATTATGAATGGTTGCTGTAAAATTATTTCTCGACACAACATAATTATTCTGCCACTTAAAATATTACATATGACACCTGTGCGTTTACATGTGGTGAAGTTTAACGAAACACCTGTCACTTTGATAAAGGAGTGCACTAAAAATGCAAATTCAGTTGGAAAAGGAATTACTATGAAAATATTTTACTAAAATAAAACGTATGATCTAACTAATAATTATCAAAAGGTTTATAATACATTTCAAGCAAAAGTTTTGAAGGATTATTTTAAGTATGTGAAAAGTATTACTGTTTTTGTAGGGGATAGATTTGAAGATACTTTTCATCCCTGGACCTAAAATATTTGGTTTTATAACTTTTTATACAATATTAAGGAGTACAACTTATGAAATGTAATTAGGTTAACATATTAATTTGTAATAGATTACATGTTTAAATAAAGTGCAATATTTGTTAAATGTGTGAATGCAATTTACTACCCAAGCCTTTTATTTAGCTTTTTGCGTTTGGTTACGAATGAGTCAATAGAGCACAATATTGTTTAAAGAACAGGTTGTTTACACAGTATAATAAAAAGTTTACATTCCGTTAACTATCTAATCCAACCATAAGAAAGTTAGTTTTTCTAATATCTAATAAGATTTGCATACAAAAAAATATATTTAGACACAGATTGTAAACGTTTTATGGCAAGAACGTACTCATGTAAGGTGTTCAAAAGTATAAATTTGTATGTAATGAAACACCTAAAACATACGACTATTTCAAAATATCAGCTTTAGGCTATTAGTTTCATATAAAAACAAGTTGAGTAATAAATAAATAATTTTTGTAAAAAAAAAAATAAAAAATTTGTAATCAAAAGTGGCGCTGGGTACGAAAGGAGCGTTGTTCATATTATTCTCGGGTCACAGGTGTTGTAGAAGATTGAAGGTTCTCCTCAAACCCAATTCATCATGACCAAATCTATCTTCAGCCCTGTTGAATTACATTTTACATATAACTCTACATATCATCACATTAACATTCTTGTTTATCCATAATATTATTTTAAATTTATGGTTATCATAAAAACTACATAAACGAAGAAACAAAAACATGTATTTCCATCGTCTTAATAAGACATTGACCTTTTCAAAATCAATCTGCTTTCTGAACATCAGGGAAAAATTACTATCGATGTGGAAATAGACTATAATTTCTGAAATATTGCGATTTACAGAATTAACAAGTTTTGGCAATAATTGTGAAAACATTCTATTGGCACAATATATTTAACATGGCAATAATTTTGAAAGAATGAACAAAACAATAAAAACAAACGACAGAGTTAAGGATCCTAATAATAAAGCTGGAAGCTCGCGGGACCTCAACCGGAACGAATGTTTTTGTCATTCTTTTAACTCCACTCCACAGTAAAGTTCTTCACTTTATTAAAGGTTATTTAAATTGTCAAATGAAAATGTTCTTAATTTATTTTGCACATTGAGGTTTATGGAAAATCGTACAAATCTTGGATTGTGTTAAGATATGCAATCCATAAATTTCCATAAACTTTTTTTTTACCTTTATTTATTAAGGAATTTCCAAGTTTCAAAGGAGTTCCACTGCCTATTGTATTGTTTACCGTTAAAATATTCCAAAGAAAGAGTTCAATTCCATACATTTCCATAAACTAATTCTTTGCCCTTTATTTAGTAGGGAATTTCCATGTTTCAAAGAAGTCCCACTAACTATAGTATTGTTTACCATTAAAATACTCCAAAGAGAGAGTTCAAGTAGTTAACCATTGGCAAATAATCAAAATATTGGCCAAACTAGTAACCTAGTGTCCTATTAATGTATCAAAAATTGTGTTATTATGGCAGGTGTTTTCTTCAAACACACCCTGAATTAATAATCTACATTACTACTTGAATTTTAACTTTTTAGCATTGTTGTCAGCAAGTATTAGAGTTATTGGGAATTTATTTGAAATAAATATATTCAATATGCTTCACTTCGAAACGCAATCCAATTTTTTATTTGATTATAGACATAAATGGAAACAAGTGTATTGTATTGTAATTTGTTAGTTATTAAAATGTTACGCAAAAACCTAAATAAAAACATGGCCTGGAATAAAATGGATACATACAATGCATTCGTAAAACTTGCAAAACATTGACTTTCGAAATTGTGTTGAGTCTTATCAACAATAAATCCCCATCAAAACCACGTGAACAACGATGCTGAATACACATAAGCCGATCACTAATAAAATAACGGTTACTGGGCTAACAAAATATAAGCTCGTTTGTCCCAAAAAAATAAATATACGATATTTCAATTTCGGTTGAATAAAAAAAAAAAACAACATGTATTAAGCTTGTATGATATGATATGTGCTTAGTGAGAAAGGAATGGTATAGGATTTTCTCTCAGACAGATTCCATTTTCAGAGTAGATATTCAACCTTCACTGTAGGTTTCCATAAAATCAAATGATGCGTAAATGCTTAAAGCACATTTTGCACAACACTTCAGTTGAAATCGTGACTTTCTTCCTTGTCCTCAATTTAAACTAAGTCTATTTTAAGTAGTGTCTTTCAAACCATATCGAGTTTTACCTTAGAAACTCATTCTGTGTATGTTAATGTAATGTTTTGTTATTATTTTACACGGTTATATTGAATTGAAAATATAAGGAGTATTTTACTAAGTACTCTAACATTATAAATAGATTAAAACAGTCGATTGTGGAATATCTTATTAGAGTACAGAATACTCTATTAAAATAAAAATAATTCTACAGGGTGTTCATTTGAAAACTTTCCATATCTGTTGTGTGCAAAGGTAAGGCTTTTAACACTTGTTTGTTCTCAATTCCCCCTAATTTGGACATGCCAAATCCAATAAAATTATTTTCAATTTTGAAAAATGCCCCAAAAGGGCCCAATTTGGGGGGTAGGGGTGCTTTTTGAGAAATTTTCAAATGTAAACATGGGTTGTGTGATACATCAGTTTAAAGGTCTAATCACCCCGATCATTTTGGTGCAAAAAAAGATTAATTATCTTTAACTGTATTTACAGGGTGGGTCAAAACGTTTTAAAAAAGGACTTTGAAGTTAAGTACCGTATTACCCTAAATACTGAACGGAACAGCGCCAAATTTCTTTCCAAGCTTATTCTTGAGCTACTCTTTAAGATAACTTGTAGTAAGGGCATTTTCCATGTTATTTTCTAATCAAAAAAAAAATCTCAAATTTTAAGAATAAAAGAAAGCTGAAAACTCAAAATTCTTAAATAGCAAGGTATGACAAATTTCATACCACGTGAAAGGTCCTTTTTTAACAAACATTTTACGTATTTAAGTTTTCTTTCTATCTCTTACCGTTTAAAAATTGCAGTAGAGAAACATAATTTTCTATGGTAAAATTGTAACTATAGTTTTCTAATAAAACAGCCAAAATTCGTCTCTAGACACATTAAATGGTGCAATAACTGAAGGAAACAATTCATAATTATTTTTAGGCAGATAGGCAAACAAGTCATTACGTTTTACTTTGTGAAAAACAAGTTTTATAGCTGATGAGAAAAACCCAAGCGTGGGCCGCTTTCTGTTGTACCATTGACTAGTCAATGGTAGTACTAATTTCAAAAGTACAATTTTCTGTAGTACCTAATCAAATATGGTGTAAACTTAAAAAAATAGACTTTATTTTTACTTATTGGTCATAACAAAAGTGTTCCAGGATAACTGCAAAGTGTTTAACAATAGATATCCAGGTATAACCTTGAGTCATATGGCTGTAAATGATTTAGTTAGGAAGTTTTCTGAAACTGGCTCAGTTACCAATGAGAAAAGAACAGGATGAAGAGTCCAAGATGAATTCTGACACACGTTAAAGTAGTCGATCAATTTGTTATGAATCCTACTACATCGTTGTACAAAGTGCAATGTGTTTTATTAGAAAACTAGTTATAATTTTACCATAGAAAATTATGTTTTTCCACTGCAATTTTTAAACGGTAAGAGATAGAAAGAAAACTTAAATACGTAAAATGTTTGTTAAAAAAGGACCTTTCACGTGGTATGAAATTTGTCATACCTTGCTATTTAAGAATTTTGAGTTTTCAGCTTTCTTTTATTCTTAAAATTTGAGATTTTTTCTTGATTAGAAAATAACATGGAAAATGCCCTTACTACAAGTTATCTTAAAGAGTAGCTCAAGAATAAGCTTGGAAAGAAATTTGGCGCTGTTCCGTTCAGTATTTAGGGTAATACGGTACTTAACTTCAAAGTCCTTTTTTAAAACGTTTTGACCCACCCTGTAAATACGGTTAAAGATAATTAAACTTTTTTTGCACCAAAATGATCGGGGTGATTAGACCTTTAAATTGATGCATCACACAACCCATGTTTACATTTGAAAATTTCTCAAAAAGCACCCCTACCCCCCAAATTGGGCCCTTTTGGGGCATTTTTCAAAATTGAAAATAATTTTATTGGATTTGGCATGTCCAAATTAGGGGGAAATGAGAACGAACAAGTGTTAAAAGCCTTACCTTTGCACACAACAGATATGGAAAGTTTTCAAATGAACACCCTGTATAGGTTGTTTAATAAATAATTTGAAATGAAATATTTAAACATTTATTGTCAATTTAATATTTATAATAACAAAAATATCTTATCTGAAGTAAGATGTAAACATATCTTTATTTAACGATGAATTTTAGACTATCATCAGAGTGAAATGTCTCTTATAATTTTTAGTTTGACATATTCCATTGAATGATAATATGTATGTTATGTATAAGCACTTATTTATAAATGTTCTGTAAATTGTATTCGTTGGAAGCAAATAATAAACATAAATGCAGTGAAATGTCAAATGGTGTGAACCAGGTCACCCAAACGTAAACAAGATGGTTGCTATGACAACATGTTATCCTGCAGTCGGTGACTCTTTCTGCTCAAACTAGAAACACAGCTTTGTTAATTGTCTACAACCTCATCATGCATGTAGATTTATGAACACGTAATCATAGATTCTTCATAGTAACTTAATCTTAATCCAAATTTGTTTTTCAAACAACACTACCTGGCGTACCACTTTCTAAAACCCAACAGTGTTTTTCATTTTCCATCGTTGATTCGTAGGTTACAGCAAGTCATTTTGAGTATAAAACCATAACCTATAATTGTTAAAGTATGTGTAGTGTATACAATAATAATGTACCATAATGTTGCCATTTTTACGATATTTAGATTTGTGTTAGAAAGAGTTGGCAATATGTTTTGCATTTGTGTCCTGACTGCGATCAGGCGACTGTGACGTCATATCGTATGATTTCAATAAAGCTCCCGGATTGGCTACAACCCATCACGCCACTATTCCCTCCACGTTTAACCGCCGTTCCAAAAGTTTCCTTGCTGACCAGTCCTCAAGATTCCAACAAACCGTAAACATGTAGTCGGCCGGGTTTTATTTAATTCCCCAAATGGTGTTTTTATTTCTAGTCATTGCACCCCAAACGTTCCAGTGGCGACGAGGTACGAAAGTGACTCAACGCGTAAAAAGTTTTTAAGTGATTTAAGTGACAATCGAAGTGCACCGTAGCAAGGTACGTGTGTTTTTAAAAGTGACAATTGAACTTCTAGTGCACCGTAGGAAGGTACGTGTGTTTACAGAAGAATTCGGTCAAGTTAACTTCGAACAGTGCGTGTGAGTGTAAACATTAATGCCGCTTGATGAGAACCTTATTGATAACTTTGGAACTTTATTAAATTTCAAGATGTCGTTCATCGGTGCGATCGGTCCTTTTGATAATTCGGAAGAAACGTGGGACTCATATATCGAGCGTTTTGAATTGTTTGTTACATGTAACGATATTACCGACGGTAAAAAGGTTAGTACGCTTTTGACGGTTGTCGGAGTGAAAACTTATAACCTGCTTAAAGACTTATGTACACCAGACAAACCTGCTACTAAGAGCTACGAGGATATTGTACGGATCATTAAGGGACATCTTCATCCAAAACCTTCTTTTATTGCCGAAAGGTACAAGTTTAGTCTACGAACACAATTAGAGCATGAATCAGTCGCTGATTACATCGTCAACCTGAAGAAACTCTCTGTCAACTGCGAGTTTAAGGACAAACTACCGGATCATCTTCGGGACAGGATCGTAAGTGGGTTGAGGGACGACGCCACCAAGAAGAGGTTGCTGGGCGAAGAAGATCTCACCTTCGAGAAGACGGTCCAAATAGCCACATCGATGGAGTTGGCAGCGAGAGACACCGCGGCCCTGACCTACCACAACACGGGGGGAGGAAGTCGTCTCCACAACGTCGCTTCGAAGCAGAAGCAGCAGCAGCGGAAGCCGTGGCAGCGCTCAAAAAGTGAAGTAAAGTGCTATTGTTGTGGTAAATCTGGTCATTTAAAAAGTGAGTGCCGTTTTAAAAGTTTATCTTGCAATTTTTGTAAGAGGAAAGGCCATTTAGAAAGTGCGTGTCTGATGAAGAAAAACAATGGTGAGTCACAATCTAAATTTGCATTTAATGATAAGCGTAAAGATGGACAAAAGAACTGTACACCTAAGTTTACCTCTGGTAACAAGTCTCATAAGTATAAGCAAAACTATGTAGAGAACACAGGTGTCAATGACAATGACGATGATTATAGTGATTTAGCTAATTTATTTTCCATAAATGATGAGGAAAGTAAACAGAGGGATAGAATAAAACCTATCACGGTTAATCTTAAAGTAGAACATACTGTATTGCCATTTGAGGTTGACAGTGGAGCATGCGTGTCAGTAATTTCTGAAAAGTGTTATAACGATAATTTCTCTGATCTCGAATTATTGCTCACTAATTTAGTTTTGAGCTCCTATACAAACCAGCCAATAAAACCTGTAGGAAAACTTAACGTAAATGTACAGCATGAATCTGAGCATAAAAAGTTAACATTGTATGTTGTGTCTAAAGGGGCTAATCCTCTAATGGGAAGAGACTGGATTAGGGAACTAGAAATATCGATCCAAATCCCTAAAGAAAATAGTTTGAACACGGTTGAAAAGCTAGATCAAAAACCTGTAATTGTCAGTAAACTGTACAGTAAATTTCCTGAGGTATTTACTGATGTGTTAGGTTGTTACAAGGGAGATGCAGCTAGATTAGAGTTGAAGGAAAATGTAATTCCTAAGTTTTTCAAACCCAGACCTATACCATTTTCGATCAAAAGTAAAGTGGAGTCTGAGATTGATCGATTAGTAAATAATGGGATTTTAACTCAAGTTAGCAATAGTGAATGGGGAACTCCAATTGTGCCTATTTTGAAAAAGGACGGAAGTATAAGAATATGTGGCGATTTTAAAGTAACGCTCAACCCCTATTTAGTAGTCAATCGCCACCCAATTCCAAGGATTGAGGACATTTTTAATAATTTACAAAAAGGGGAGACATTTTCAAAAATCGATCTTTCTCAGGCTTACACTCAGGTAAAGTTAGACGAGGAATCAAAGAAGTATTGTACAATAAGTACATCGAAAGGATTGTATATTTACAACCGAGTTCCATATGGTGTAGCATCCGCCCCGGGAATATTTCAGAGTATAATGGAACGCATTTTAGCTCACATTCCCGGCGTTGTTTGCTTCCTAGACGATATTTTGGTAACAGGAACTGATGACAAACAGCATTTAGAGAGGTTGATTCAAGTGTGTGAAACTTTAAAGAATCATGGTTTAACAGTAAGTCAAAATAAATGTCAGTTTTTCTGTAAATCTGTTGAGTATTTAGGGTACATATTAAGTAAACAAGGACTAGGCACATCTCCTAGTAAAATTGAAGCTATTGTAAACGCCCCAGTGCCTACCAATGTAACTCAGTTAAAAGCTTTTCTAGGTTTAGTCAATTATTATTCTAAATTTGTGCCAAGTATGTCTACCATTGTATCCCCACTGTATCATTTACTCAGAAAGGACACTCCATTTGAATGGAATTTATCATGTGACAAAGCGTTTCAATTAATTAAGAGCAAATTAGTTTCAGCTCCTATTTTGGCGCATTATGACCCAAATTTACCCTTGAGGTTAGCTACTGATAGTTCTGCCTACGGGGTCGGAAGTGTGTTAAGTCAAACGCAATCAGATGGATCTGAAAAACCTATTTGTTTTGCGTCAAGGACATTGTCTAAAGCCGAATCAAACTACTCTGTAATAGACAAAGAAGCTTTAGCTATTGTGTTTGCTGTTAAAAGACTTAATCAGTATTTGTTTGGTAGAAAATTCACACTAGTAACAGACCACAAACCATTGTTGTAAATTTTTGGCCCTAAAAAGGGACTTCCGGCTTTTGCCGCTAGCAGATTACAGAGGTATGCTTTATTTTTAGCCAGCTATGATTTTGACATACAATATGTTTCCTCTCAGGGAAATGCTTCTGCAGATTGTTTATCTCGCTTACCTTTGCAAGCCAAACATGTTAACGATCAGTATGAGGAAAATACTTATGTAGGAACCTATTTGCAATTTTTAGCGGAGGGAGATATTCCAAGTAGTTTTGTTGATATTAAGAGGGAAACACAAAAAGACCACGAGTTAAGTAAGGTATTTGGCTATGTCTTGTATGGCTGGCCTAATGAGGTAAACGAGGAATTACGACCTTATTTCATAAGGCGGAGCGAACTAACTATTAAGCATGGCATATTAATGTGGGGTTATCGGGTTGTCATTCCAAAAATGTATAAAAGGGGACTGTTACAAGAATTACATTGTGGACATTTAGGGATAGTCAAAATGAAGGCTCTAGCCCGTTCTTATCTATGGTGGCCTTCAATAGATAAAGACATAGAAGAACTTGCCAATAGTTGCTCGCAATGTCTCATGGAACGTCAAAGCCCGTCAAGGTCATATTTACATGTATGGGAATACCCAAAGTCAGCGTGGCAACGATTACACATAGATTTTTTAGGCCCTATTAATTCAAAGTTGTATATGGTTGTAGTTGATGCTTATAGTAAATTGATAGAAGTAGAGGAGGTCAGTTCCACATCTGCCAAAGTAGTCATAAATAAATTGAGACCTATGTTTGCAAAGTTTGGAATTCCGGAACAGTGTGTCACAGACAATGGCCCTCCTTTTACATCCTGTGAATTTAGCAAGTTTCTTAAAGCTAATGGGGTTAGGCATACGCTGACACCACCTTACTTTCCCGCTAGTAATGGCCAGGCGGAAAATGCTGTAAAAACAGTAAATAAAATAATAAGAGGGGCTTTGTTTTCAAATCAAAATCCAGACTTAGCTTTAAGTAGATTTTTGTTGGCATATCGAAATGCAGTACATAATACAACCAATGAAACTCCAGCCAAACTAATGTTCGGTAGAGTATTGCGAACTACATTAGATTTGATACGTCCTTCTGTTAGTAAAACGGTTTTGTCAAACCAAAACAAACAAATTGTAAACAAAGGGGGAAGTCAAACTAGAGAACTGTCAATAGGACAGCCTGTTTTAGTTCGTGATTACAGGGGAAGAAATAAATGGACACAAGGTGTAGTGATTAAAATGTTAAGTCCTGTATCTTATTTAGTAAAATTAGACTCAGGTATTGTATGGAAACGCCATATTGACCAGCTGGTCGGGTTAAACACTAAGGTAAATTTGAATGATCAACAGAATGATATTACTAGAGAGGTAGTGTTGCCTCCAGCTGAACATATGTTTGACCAGGATGTTCGTAGCAATGCTCAGTCAGCTAGTCGAGCTTCACCCATGAGACCGGAAATGCCGAGTACACCTCGTACTCCAGGACGTAGTAAACGTAGTAGTACGCGCTCATCGCTTACTCCACCGGACGTGACCTTTACATCACCTGTACGATCAGCTGATCGACCCAAACAAGCATCGCCATTGAGGCGATCTGCCAGAGAAATAAAACCTCCTGAAAGGTTGAATTTGTAAATATTTATTTCTGTGTTTTGTTTCCAATTTTATCAAGGTTGTTTTGTTTTAATGTTTATTGTTTTGTATTATTTGATTGAGTCATACAATATTGTTTTATAAAAGTGTTTTTGTTTTAGGCTACTTAATGATTATTTAATTGGTTTGATGTGTTGATAAAATTGCGTATTTTAAGAAAAAAATATTTTAAACTTAAAGGGGAGGAAATGTAGTGTATACAATAATAATGTACCATAATGTTGCCATTTTTACGATATTTAGATTTGTGTTAGAAAGAGTTGGCAATATGTTTTGCATTTGTGTCCTGACTGCGATCAGGCGACTGTGACGTCATATCGTATGATTTCAATAAAGCTCCCGGATTGGCTACAACCCATCACGCCACTATTCCCTCCACGTTTAACCGCCGTTCCAAAAGTTTCCTTGCTGACCAGTCCTCAAGATTCCAACAAACCGTAAACATGTAGTCGGCCGGGTTTTATTTAATTCCCCAAATGGTGTTTTTATTTCTAGTCATTGCACCCCAAACGTTCCAGTATGGTTTGAATTAAAGTAGTACATTCAAAATATGAATAAACGCAATATTAAAAAAAAACCCTGTAAACAAGACGCTTGTGTAAATATTATATAAAACCGAAACTTAGTCGTTTGATAGTTCATAACACTTAATATTAAAAATGTACATAAGATGTTTAAGTTAGTTTTTAATTATTCTAAGTTTAATTCCATCGTATATTATATTATTTCGACCTAACATATATATATATATATATATATATATATATATATATATATATATATATATATAATTGTGTCTACTTGGTTTAATAAACGAGTTATTGAGTTATTGAGATATCGCATTAACCATTTTTTTCAACACATTTTCTGAATGGCAATAAACAATGTCCATCAGGGCCAGTATGTGGTCAGATATACCAGCAAGCCATTATGATCTTGGATATCGTTGATTTATTACAATCAGCCCGCTGACAAAACCCCAAACTCAAACATTTGGTTACTGTATTTTTTATAGTCTGTTTAAATTAAACCATCACAGTTTAATCAGCGGTTGGTCTTGGTTTGTAAAAGTGTAATTATATACACAATATATTGCTGTTCAACGTTGATCTGAAATACATTCTCAATAATATATATTTAAATCTAAGCTTACATCTTTGTGAAATCCTACATACCTTGTTATATATCTACAAAGCCTAATACTGGAAACCACAAAATAAATATTGTAAAATGAAATTTTTGACAACTATACTCTAATTTTACCTCACTATTTCTACTTTCGATTGGCTGTGACATCTAAACTTGTGGATCACTAATTGTAAAACACCGATTTATTTGATACCATCAACGGAAAACGTTAACGTCATTGTAATCTTAAAACTGGAAAAAAATTAAAATTTGATTACAGTATTTTAATAACTAATAAGTTAAACAAATTTGCCCCTAAAGATGATTGAGTGTAATTTACAAATAATATAAATGATATCAAAATTCCATCAAAATATTCCTAAGAATGTAATGGCAATGTAGATCTATTGACTAAAATGACCACACGGTCAACAACACAACTTCAGTGTTGACAATCAGAGCCTAAATCATATTGTTGATCATATTGTGTATGATCACGTTTATCTAGTTATTAACCTAGATAATTAGTTTGAGCATGTTTCTATGAACACGCCTAGAGCTGTGTTCAAACTTTATAGTTTAACTTGGGTTAGAATCACATAAACCTTAAAGATGTCTAAATGTTGAATATTTTATAACTTGTACTCTCAACATTTTCTCTCACATTGTCTTTAAACATTTGTTTAATTTTATAAAGATACATCAGTGTGCAAATTCATGGTAAAGCTTATTTTGGCTTATAGTTTTGCACCGTTTAATACAACCCTGTATTTTAAAATACATTTCTTACATAAGCAGCAACATGATAATTATTCGTATGCCAGAGCAGTATTTTTCGACAAACGTTTGTTAGTGTTCGTTTCGTTTATGTTTTTATGACGTTGCAATTACCTTCTGGAAGGGACGATGTTAGGTCTAAGGGCTTTACAGCAATATATGTTTCTAAACTGGTCGTTATTGAAACTACAAAGGATTACTTTAACAACCTGGTATCAAACCAGGTTGGTAACCAGGTTGGTGAGTCGGTGGCTCAGTTGGTAGCGTTGCGGACTTCGGGCCCAAGACAGTAGTGTCGTGGGTTCGTATCCTGGTTACTGCCACAAACTTTTATCAGTACAGTTCACCTTTGTACTGTACCGAGTCACCCCTTGCTTTGCTGGATACGTTCCACGCACAGATCTGTAGTCTATGTGGATGGGCCAATGCAAGGTTAAAAGAGGCCACCAACCTCTTAAAAAAAAAAAAAAAAAAAAAAAAACCACTTGCGTATTATAATCAATTTATAATTCAGATGGCAAAACTTGAATAAAGACGATTTTCTTCGCGATATAAAGTAATACAAAATACAACGTCTCCTTGTAGATACGGTGTGAGAAGCTTACACTGTGAAGTGGAAATGTGAAAAGCTTAACGTATCTTGACATTTGGTGGGACAAGATAAGAAGTGTCATTTCTCGACACAAAAAAAGCATTAGAAAGCTTTCCATTGCGTTTTAGACTTCTGAGAAACTCTTTCAAGTAGTAATACGCAAACTGGAAATTGTTATATAATTATTTAAAATTCTAAATATTATTTTAAATTGTAATACAATTAGTTACATCTCAAGGTTATGATGCAGTGGAAACGACCGAAAAGACACATAAAATACTTCCTTATTTAAGTTTATATTTGTATTTCTAACCAATAGCTTACCTTACTTTAAGAAAATTGATCTTGGTAAACAAAATACAGTGCAAATAGAAGACTAATCGAGTTGAAGGCAATAATAGAGCAAGATAAAATCAGCGATAAGTTAGTTCTTGGAGAATAACTAATTTTCTTGTCAGCTATTATCAAAAATGTCAACCATCTTTAAGGAGTGAAAAAAATTTATTGATTTGTGCCTAAATATGTTAGTTTCCTAAAATAAAAATGCAAGTGTCAGAATGAGTTTCCAATGATATAACTTATCGTATTTTATGTATCTGGTTCGGTATGTTTGTAAACGTGAATTAAACCCTAAGTATAAGTATTTCAAAGCGATATATAATTATACACATTGAGGGAAAGAAAGTCTCTGGGCAGTTTATCAGGCGTTGACGAACATTTTCACAGAGCTGAAAAATGGCGATAGTTTCCAAACTCATTTGGAGCGAGTCCAATCAAATCCTTGGTGCGAAGTATTGGACCAACGAATCATTTATAATCCGTTAGCTCTTGAATCTTTCATCCTGGAGTTGTACATATTATATTAGGTAATATTATTTTATGTATAGTATTATCCATATCATTAAGTATCATTAGCATCCATACTAAAATGTTTAATATGTTTAAAATAATTAAACTTAAAAAAGCTATACGGTTACCAAAATATACCGAAGTCTGTAGTGTAAGGTTTTTCGTATCCATTTTGCGCTTTTAATAATATTTATCAAATATTTTATAAATATTTTCATATTTATTTGTGTTTGTAGAACATGTTTTGTTCAACTCCTTAAAATTGATACGTTAACTACAGTGAATAACATTGTAAAGTGTCTTCCTTTCGTATCATACTTACTTGTTTAAAAGACTTGAAGATACACATCTAACTTATAAATACTTTTTAAAACAATTATTTTTATACTCCTAAAGTTTTAACAGTTGATATGTTCAATGACAAAGCATTTTGAAAAAACATTACAAACATAATTTATCTATAAAAATGTATTTATTTTGTTAAATTTGTATGAATACCTTCCAAACATATTCGCTAATTTATGATCTCAATAGCTAAAAATACAAGAAAATTACTACTTCATCAATATTTTCTGACTAACTATAATCTCCGTATCTGTTGGAATGCTACAAATTACAGTTTGATGTTGTCCAAGGGCCATTATATTGGCCTCTGTGGGTCGAGTGATCATAATACATCATTAACTTAGACTGGAATACATGGACATTCTGTAGTAACTAGGTCATTGGCTCTCAAATATTGGCATGTATTCATGGCTTCCGTATTATGTGACACTCAAATCGCTACTCTTAACTAAAATATATTTTGTGTATAAAATATTTATGTTTTCAAATCAGTGATTCAAATCTTACCTCCATAACACACTATAACGGAATAAATTTTGCGAACTTTTAACTACTGTTCAATTTATTCTGAATTTCGAAAAAAGTCTAGAATGTATTGATTCTAAATTTTCCTTTGATATATTGTATGTCATTCGCATAGTACAAAAATACGTGTTTCAGTGTATACATTGCTAGTTTCCTTATCTGTAACTAAAAAGGAAATTAGTTATAATACATTGTTTCCTAAATTACTGTATTATTATTTTTAATACATGATTGTTGGTTGACTATATATTTTTTCTACGTCACGAGATGTATAACAGTTATAATGTGATAATTGGTTTTATTAAAGTTACCAACCAAAGAGTATTAAAAGTCTGAAGGAAAATATAGCCGTGTTTAATGATTCGTTACTTATTTAAACTAAACTTTTCACAGCTGTTTTTAACATACGAGTTATTTGTTACAGGTAAGATTTGATAGGTTTATTTATTTATCTGTAATTTCTTGAAATTTTCAGAGGAGATAGGCTAAGTAGGGCACGTATCTTTCTCGGCAGAAGTATTTGGAGTAAGAGGCTTAAATTAAGCGTTTGATATGTGAACGGTCTTAAGGCCTTTGACATCACAAAAAATATAAAAATGTCGTTTAAAGAAATCCATACATTAATTCAATCTATTGATTACATTTTCTTGGTTATTCTTCTTCCAGGGTTTACATTTCTGTTTTTTTTTTTACTCATAATTGCTGATGTAGCTGACACAAAATTAACATTTATTTCACACAAACATAATGTTTAGGTTTATTAATTAAATTGGACGAATGAACTGTAAACCTTAGGTTATTTACATTAAATTGTACACCAAACGATAATATGATGCCTAATGAGGCTTGACTTACTGGATGTAACCCGTTTTAGTATTTTGCACATCAAAATAATCTCAACTCCTTTAAAAAACCACAATCACAATTGATTTTAACCCAGCAAAGATAGCAAGAGACAAACAATTGAACAAACTGTCCTAAACAGGCCGAATGCAGCTTTTACACATTTGTTATATCGTGGTAATGCTGTAAAATTCCATGTCAAATGTAGCTTAGATATGAAAATATGTGAAATTTTAATCATATAGGGGTATCTGTAATTTCTACAAAATACAGGTTATCAAAAACAAAATAACATTTTCAATATGAAGATCCGCAACTTTGAAACGAATAAAGGTGCTAAATTCTGATTACACAATTTGTATACATATACATTTATTATGACTATTCCGTATTTTATTAAATCATTATTATGGTTGGTTTATTTAGTTAACTGCCTCTAATAGTAAAAAAACTAATAATTTATTCGTAAATTCAAAATACGCCAACCAAAAGAGCTGTCAAAAGGCCAGTCCGCGGGTAAATGAAAGAACAAAGTAAAGCAGTTGCTTTCTGTTTAATTAAAACATTATTCTCTTTTTCCTTGTTATTCGTCGTCTCCTTGTAGACATTATGTGTTCAGAATATTTTAAATTTTTGTTTTATATGCCTTGAAAATATTTTTACATTCTAAAAATAAATATGAGTCATAAATTATTGTGCTCTTTATTTGTTAATATTGTATAAATAAGATGCTTAGCTAGTGCATATGTTTATTTGGAAGAATGTACTCGTGTTGATATTCAAAAGTATATATTTTAACGTACTGAAACACCATAAGTATATGAATAATTCAAAATATTAGCTGTAGCCTATTAGGTGCATATAAGAACTTGATAAGTAATAAATCAATTATTTGTGTTTTGATATCAATCAACAAAATATATGTAGTGATCAATAGTGGCACTGAGTGCGAAAGGAGCGTTGTTCATAGTATTAGCTTGTACTCGGGTCACAGGTGTCTTAGAAGATTGAAAGGTTCTCCTCAAACCCAATTCAACATGACCAAATCTATCTTCAGCCCTGTTGAATTACATTTTACATATAACTCTACATATCATCACATTAACATTCTTGTTTATCCATAATTTTATTTAAAATTCACGGTTATCATAAAAACTACATAAACGAAGAAACAAAAAAAAGTATCTCTATTGTCTTAGCAAGACATTGACCTTTTCAAAATGAAACTGCTTTCTGACCATCAGAGAAAATGACTATCGACGTGGAAATAGACTATAATATCTGAAATATTGAGATATACAGAATTACCAAGTTTCATCCATAATTGTGAAAACATTCTATTGTCACAGTATATTTAACATGGCAATAATCTAGAAAGAATAAACAAAACAATAAAAACAAACGACAGAGTTAAGAATCCTAATAATAAAGCTGGAAGCTCGCGGGACCTCAACCGGAACGAATGTTTCTGTCATTCTTTTAACTCCACTCCACAGAAAAGTTCTTCACTTTATTAAAGGTTATTTAAATTGTCGAATAAAAATTTTCCTAAATTTATTTTGCACATTGAGATTTATTGAAAATTTCGCAAGTGTTGGATTGTATTAAGATAAGCAATTCCAAAAATGTTCATAAACTAATTCTTGGCCCCTTATTTAGTAAGGAATTTCCAAATTTCAAAGGAGTTCCACTGACTATTGTATTGTTTGCCGTTAAATATTACAAACAGAGGGTTCAAGTAGTTAACCATTGGAAAATAATCAAAATATTGGCCAAACTAGTAACCTAGTGTCCTATTGGTGTATAAAAAATTGTGTTATTATGGAAATTGTTTTCTTAAAACACGCCCTGAATTACTAATCTATATTACTACTTGAATTTTACAATTTTAGCATTGTTGTCAGCAAGTATTAGAGTTATTAGAAATTTATTTGAAATAAACATATTCAATATGCTTCTCTTCGAAACGCAATCCAATTTGAAATTGATTATAGACATACTAAAAAAGTGTATCGTATTGTAATTTGTCAGTTATTTGAATCCTACCCAAAAACCTAGATGACAACATGGCCTGGCATAAAATGGATACATACAATGCATTTGTAGAGCTTGCAAAACATTGACTTTCGAAACTGTGTTGAGTCTTATCCAAAATAAATTCCCATCAAAACCACGTGAACAACGATGCTGAATACACATAAGGCGATCACTAATAAAATAAAGGTTACTGGGCTAACAACATATACGTAAGCTCGTTTGTCCCAAAAAAAGTAAATATACGAAATTGTCATTTCAGTTGAATAAAAAAAATCCAACATGTATTAAGCTTATATGGTATGTATTCATTAGTTAGAAAGGAATGGTATAGGATTTTCTCTCAGACAGATTTCATTTTCAGAGTAGATATTCAACCTTCACTGCAGGTTTCCATAAAATCAAATGATGCGTAAATGCAGCACATTTTGCACAACACTTCAGTTGAAGTCGTGACTTTTCCCCTTGTTCTCTGTTTACAGTTAACTCTATTTAAAGTGCTATATTACAAACCATATTTCGAGTATTAGTTTAGAAAATAATACTGTGTATGGTAATGTAATGTTTTGTGATTATTTTACACTGTTATATTGAATTAAAAATGTAAAGAGTGTTTTACTGGGTACTCTAAAATATTAATGTATAATTTAAAAGTCGATTTTGGAATAGCTTAAGTAGAGCACAGAATATTCTATATTAATAAAAATAATGCTATGGGTAGGTTAATAAATATTTTTATAGAATATCTTTAAACATTTATTATATTAAAACAATAAAAATGTGTTATCTGAAGTAACTTGTAAAAGTATTTTCATTTAAGGATTAATTTGATATTATCATCACAGTGAGATGTCTCTTATCATTTCTAGTCTGTCTTATTGCATTAAATAATAAAGATAATTGTTCTATGTACATTTAAGCACTTAATTATAAACTTTCTGTAATTTATATTCATTGGAAGCAAATAATAAACATAAATGCAGTGAAATGTCAAATGGTGTGAACCAGGTCACCCAAACGTAAACAAGATGGTTGCTATGACAACATGTTATAGTATTTGCAGTCGGTGACTCTTTCTGCTGAAACTAGAAAGACTGCTTTGTTAGTATATCTACAACCTTATCATGCATGTAGATTTATGAACACGTAATCATAGATTCTTCATAGTACCTTAAACTTAATCCAAATTTGTTTTTCAATCAACACTACCAGGCGTACCACTTTCTAAAAACAACATTGTTTTTCATTTTCCATCGTTGATTCATAGGTTACAGTAAGTCATTTTGAGTATAAAACCATAACCTATTGTTAAAGTATGGTTTGAATTAAAGTAGTACATTCAAAATATGAATAAACGCAATAGTTTGTAAAAAAAACCCTGTAAACAAGACGCTTGTGTAAATATTATATTAAAACCGAAACTTAGTCGTTTGATAGTTCATAACACTTAATATAAAAAATACATAAGATGTTTAAGTTAGTTTTAATATTCTAAGTCCAATTACATTGTATATTATATTATTTTGACCTAACCTATATATCTAATTGTGTCTACTTGGCTTAATAAACGAGTTATTGAGATATTGCATGAACATTTTTATTCAACACATTTTCTGAATGGCAGTAAACAATGTCCATCAGGGCCAGTATGTGGTCAGAGCTACACCAGCAAGCCATTATGATGTTGGATATCGTTGATTTATTACAATCAGTCCGCTGACAAAACCCCAAACTCAAACATTTGGTTACTGTATTTTTTACAGTATGTTTAAATTAAACCAACACAGTTTAATCAGTGTCGTAATGGGTTTTGGCTTTTAGGCGTGTAATAATATACACAGAATATTGCTGTTTAATGTAATGTATTTAAATGATCACTACTTAACATCCCATTAGGAAATTGGATCTGCAACCGGGAAAAATCTCACTAGAAATTAAACAAGTGACATTTAAGATCTGACCTATGTCACCACACGGGTATGTAGACATTTTATGATTTTTACTTTAACCTGTGATATTTGTATTGCAGGTATGACATAACACCAAGATATACATTTTTCACCGTAACTACAGACATCCTAACGTACCTACCTAAGCCAACATATCTGGAGATTTTCGCTCAAATTGAGATTCCGAGTTGTAAAAGTTCTTAAATGCTTTTACACTACTCATACAAATTGTATATTCAATTTAATAAATTGTATATTCAATTTAATAAACTGTGTATTCAATTTAATAAATTGTTTAAATCAATTTACTAAATCTCTAGAATGATTATTGTAACATTATATCTCGGTAACAAGAATTTAGTTTGTTATGCTTTTCATTTTTCTAGTCATTCAACAGATTTTTTTCTTAACTATAAGTGTTGATTTATATCTGGTGTATTGGAAACTCTTTTTTTACTGAGAAATTACAGTACATAATATGAATGTTGATTGCCTTATATTCAAATTTGACAATCATTACTCATTTCAAAGAAAAGCTCCAATAACGTGTTAACTATAACCTCTTAACTGTCATCTTAAATTTGAGTAATGAAAATAATTATGAACAATTACAAAAACATTACGAATGTTGTATTGACAATAATCACATAAAATGGAACATATGCAAACAACATAGTTAAGATTAAATTTTTTGTAGTTCTAAATAATTCATTATTCTGCTTACAATTGTAGAAATCAATGCCTTATCAGTATTAAGCAGAGCTTTTTTTTATTTGTGACCATTTGTAAATTTTTTTTGAGGTTCATAATTAAGCTATTATTTGAAGTATATCAGGTACTAAGATTTCAAGCAGTAAGACAGCTAGAGTATTGCAAATAATGCTTAACACAACATAAATCTGTTTCAAAATTATCTGTTTGCAGCTCCATCTGAAAACGCAATAAGACTAAAGAGAACATAGACGTAAATGAAAGTTGATAAACGTAGCTTATTTAATTGCAGAGAATCTGTCTTTGTTGTTTCGACAGACTTTCCACACAATTTAGATGTTGTTTAGTTTCATTTCGTACTTCTCTTTGTTATATACAGGCCTATTTACGGGTGATTTACAATTAATATAAATGAATACTAAATGCTATCAAAATACTCCTAAGACAGTAATGGCAATGTAGATTCATTGACTAAAATGACCACAAAGTCAACAATCCAACTTCAGTGTTGACAATTAGAGCATAATTGATCATATTGTGTATGATCACGTTTATCTAGTTATTAACCTAGATAATTAGTTTGAGCATGCTTCTATGAACACGCCTAGAGCTGTTTTCAAACTTTAGAGTTTAGCTTGGATTAGCATCACATAAACCTTAAAGATGTCTAAGTGTTGAATATTTTATAACTTGTACTCTCAACATTTTCTCTCACATTGTCTTTAAACATTTGTTTAATTTTATAAAGATATATCTATGTGCAAATTTATTGTAAATGTTATTTTGGCTTATAGTTTTGCACCATTTAATTCAATCCTGTATTTTAAAATAAGTTTCTTACATAAGCGGAACATGATAATTATTTGTATGGCAGAGCAGTATTTTTCGACAAAGGTTTGTTAGTGTTCGTTTCGTTTATGTTTTTATGACGTTGCAATTACCTTTTGGAAGGGACGATGTTTAGGTCGAAAGGCTTTACAGCAATTTATGTTTCTAAACTGGTCGTTATAAAAACTACAAAGGATTACTTTAACAACCTGGTATCAAACAACTTGCGTATTATAATCAATTTATAATTCAGATGGCAATACTTGAATAAAGACGATTTTATTCGCGATATAAAGTAATACAAAATAAAACGTCTCCTTGTAGATACGGTGTGAGAGGCTTACACTGAGAAGTGGAAATGTGAAAAGCTTAACGTATCTTGACATTAGGTGGGACAAGATAAGAAGTGTCATTTCTCACAAAAAAAAAACATTAGAAGCTTTCCATTGCGTTATAAACTTCTGAGAATCTTGTTCAAGTAGTAATACGTAAATTGAGAATAGTTATATTATTATTTAAAATTCTAAATAGTATTTTAAATTGTCATACAATTAGTTAATTCTCAAGATTATGATGCAGTGAAAACGACCGAAAAGCTAAGACACGTAAAATACTAGCTTATTTAGGCTCACATTTGTATTTTAACCCAATAGCTTATTTTCAGAAAATAGATCTTAATAAACAAAATATAGGGCGATTTGAGGACTAGTCAAGTTGAAGGCATTGTAAATTTAGAACAAGATAAAATCAGCGATAAGTCAGATCTTAAAGAATAACTCATTTTCTTATAAGCTATTATAAAAAAAACCAACCATCTGCAAGGAGTGAAAAAATTGATTGATTTGTGCCTAAATATGTTAGTTCCATAAAATAAAAATGCAAGTGGCGGAATGAGTTTCCAATGATATAACTTATAGTTTTTTATGTATATGGTTATGTATGTTTGTAAACGTGAATTAAACCCTAAGTATAAGTATTTCAAAACAATATATAATTATACACATTGAGGAAAAGAAAGTCTCCGGGCAGTTTGTCAGGCGTTGATGAACATTTTCACAGAACTGAAAAATGGTGACAGTTTCCAAACTCATTTGGAGCGAGTCCAATCAAATCCTTGGTGCGAAGTATTGGACCTACGAATAATTTATTATCCGTTAGCTCTTGAATCTTTTATCCTGGAGTTGTACATATTATATTAGGTAATATTACTTTAAAGTATTTATTATCCATAGGTAACGGTAGTTAAGTATCATTTGCATCCCTACTAAAAACTTTAGGATGCAATTTAGGAAAGTTATACGGATACAAAAATACACCGAAGTCTGTAGTGTAAGGCTTAAAATACATTCCAAGCTACATTTGAGTAAAATTAATTTAAGTATTTTGAAGATTAATATACTACTATACTTTAC
Source organism: Macrosteles quadrilineatus (assembly GCF_028750875.1). Lineage (NCBI taxonomy): Eukaryota > Metazoa > Arthropoda > Insecta > Hemiptera > Cicadellidae > Macrosteles > Macrosteles quadrilineatus. The sequence goes on along the minus strand of NW_026542599.1, from coordinate 20,360,480 downwards.
GTAAACTTTAGTCAAACCTTTTGTCTTGTTTTTTTTTTTTTTACTATATTAAGACCTATTAATCTTATAAATTGAATTTACGTATAACTATTTATCTTTATAATTATGGAGTAAATCTTCAAAAACTGTGCAGTATCGGTATGCACGTGTTATGAATATCTTTTTTTCCTGGTTACCCTAGCCTTTTGTTCTGCTTTTTGCATTTGGTTATAAATAAGCCAACAGAAAAAATATTGCCTCAAGAACTGGTTATTTATATAATAAAAAGTTGACATTTCATTGACTATTAGCCAAATATCGGATAATGATTTTTTTCTATTATCTAATAATAATTGCATACAGAAAATATGTAGACACAGACTGCATATGTTTATTTGGAAGAATGTACTCGTGTTGATATTCAAAAGTATATATTTTAACGTACTGAAACACCAATGGTATATGAATAATTCAAAATATTAGCTCTAGCCTATTAGGTGTATATAAGAACAAGATAAGTAATAAATACAATTATTTGTGTTTTGAAAAAAAAAAAAATATATATATATTTCGTAATCAATAGTGGCGGTGAGTGCGAAAGGAGCGTGTTCATAGTATTGGCTTCTACTCGGGTCACATGTGTTGGAGAAGATTGAAAGGTTCTCCTCAAACCCAATTCAACATGTCCAAATCTATCTTCAGCCCTGTTGAATTACATTTTACATATAACTCTACATATCATCACATTCACATTCTTGTTTATCCATAATTTTATTTTAAATTTACCGTTATCATAAAACTTACATAAATGAAGAAACAAACAAAAAACTATTTCTATTGTCTAGCAAGACATTGACCTTTTCAAAATCAATCAGCTTTCTGACCATCAAGGAAAATAACTTTTGATGTGGAATTGGACTATAATTTCTGAAATATTGCGATATCCAGAATTACCAAGCTTCACCAATAACTTTGGAAAATATTCTATTGGCACAATATATTTAACATTGCAATAACCTAGAAAGAATAAACAAAACAATATAAACAAACGACAGAGTTAAGGATCCTAATAATAAAGCTGGAAGCTCGCGGGACCTCAACCGGAACAAACGTTTCTGTCATTCTTTTAACTCCACTCCACAGTAAAGTTCTTCACTTTATTAAAGGTTATTTAAATTGTCGAATAAAAATGTTCCTAAATTTATTTTGCACATTGAGATTTATTGAAAATCTTAAATATCTTGGATTGTATTAAGATAAACAATTCCATAAATGTTCATAAACTAATTCCTTGCCCTTTATTTAGTAAGGAATTTCCAAGTATCAAATAATTTCCACTGACTGTTGTATTGTTTACCGTTGAAATATTACAAACAGAGGGTTCAACGAGTTAACCATTGGCAAATAATCAAAATATTAGCCAAACAAGTAAACGTTATACTGTTTTTTAAGTGTACTACAAATTGTGTTTTTATGGAAAGTGTTTCTTCAAACACACCCAAAATTACAAGTATCCTTGTACATTACTACTCGACTTTTAAAATTTTAGCATTGTTGACAGCAAATATTAATGTCATTATGAATTTATTTTAGATAAACATTTTCAATATGCTTCTCGTCGAAACACAATCCATTTTTGAGATTGATGATAGACATAAATGAAAAAAAGTGTATTGTATTTTAATTTGTCAGTTATTTGAATCCTACCCAAAAACCTAGATGAAAACATGGCCTGGTATAAAATGGATACATACAATGCATTTGTAGAGCTTGCAAAACATTAACTTTCGAAATTGTGTTGAGTCTTATCCACAATAAATTCCCATCAAAACCACGTGAACAACGATGCTGAATACACATAAGGTGATCACTAATAAAATAAAGGTTACTGGGCTAACAACATATAAGCTCGTTTGTCCCAAAAAAAAGTAAATATACGAAATTTTAATTTTGGTTGAATAAAAAAAAAATACCTATATTAGGTTCATATAGTATGTATTCATTAGTTAGAAAGGAATTGTAAAATTTTTTCTCTCAGACGGATTCCATTTTCAGAGTAAATATTCAAACTTCACAACAGGTTTCCATAAAATCAAATGATGCGTGAATGCTTCAAGCACATTTTGCACAACACTTTAGTTGAAGTCGTGACTTTCCCCCTTGTCCTCCATTTAATGTTAAGTCTATTTTAAGTAGTGTCTTTCAAACAATATCGAGTAACCTTAGAAACTCATTCTGTGTATGTTAATGTAATGTTTTGTGATTTTTTTACACGGTTGTATTGAATTAAAAATATAAGGAGTACTTTACTGTACTCTAACATATAAATATATTAAAAAAGTCGATTGTGGAATATCTTAAGTAGAGTACAGAATATTGTATTTAAATAAAAATAATTCTATAGGTATTTTAATAAATATTTTGAAATGCAATATTTAAACATTTATTGTCAATTTAATATTCATAACAACAGAAATATGTTATCTGAAATAAGATGTAAACATATTTTCATTTAAGGATGAATGTTATATTATCTTCAGAGTGAAGTATCTCTAATAATTTTTAGTTTGACATATTGCATTGAATAATAATATTATTGATTTGATATGTATAATTATGCACTTAATTATAAATGTTCTGTAAATTATATTCGTTGGAAGCAAATAATAAACATAAATGCAGTCAAATGTCAAATGGTGTGAACCAGGTCACCCAAACGTAAACAAGATGGTTGCTATGACAACATGTTATCCTGCAGTCGGTGACTCTTTCTGCTCAAACTAGAAAGACTGCTTTGTTAGTGTGTCTATAACCTTATCATACATGTAGATTCATGAACACTTAATCATAGATTCTTCATAGTACCATAAACGTAATCCAAATTTGTTTTTCAAACAATACTACCAGGCGTACCACTTTCTAAAACACAACAGTGTTTTTCATTTTCCATCGTTGATTCATAGGTTACAGTAAGTCATTTTGAGTATAAAACCATAACCTATAATTGTTAAGGTATGGTTTGAATTAAAGTAGTTCATTCAAAATACGAAAAAACGCAATATCTTGTAGAAAAAAATCTGTAAACAAGACACTAGTGTAAATATTATAATAAAACCGAAACTAAGTCGTTTGATGGCTCATAATACTTAATATTAAAAATGTACATAAGAAGTTTAAGTTAGTTTTATTATTCTAACTCAAATTCCATTGTATATTATATTATTTTGACCTAATCCATACATCTAATTGTGTCTACTTGGTTCAATAAACGAGTTATTGAGTTATTGAGATATCGCATTAACCATTTTATTCAACACATTTTCTGAATGGCAATAAACAATGTCCATCAGGGCCAGTATGTGGTCAGAGCTACACCAGCAAGCCATTATGATGTTCGATATCGTTGATTTATTACAATCAGTCCGCTGACAAAACCCCAAACTCAAACATTTGGTTACTGTATTTTTACAGTCTGTTTAAATTAAACTAACACAGTTTAATCAGTGATTGGTCTTGGGTTTTAGGCGTGTAATAATATACACAGAATATTGCTGTTTAATGTTAATGTACTTAATTGATCACTACTTAACATCCAAATAGGAAATTGGATCTGGAACCCGGGAAAATCGCACTAGAAATTAAACAAGTGACATGTAAGATCTGATCTATGTCACCACACGGATATGTAGACATTTTATGATTTTTTACTTCAACCTGTGATATTTTTATTACAGGTATGACACAGCACAAAGATATACCTTTTTAACCGTAACTACTGACATCCTATAATGTTCAGAGGTAAGTAGGATACGTACCTATCTAAGCCAACATATCTGGAGATATTTGCTTAAATTGAGATTTCGAGTTGTAAAAGTTCTTAAATAATGCTTTTACACTACTCATACAAATTGTATATTCAATTTAATAAATTGTTTAAATAAATTTACTAAATCTCTAGAAAAATGATTGTAACATTATTTCTTAGTAACAAGAATTCAGTTTGTTATGCTTTTCATTTTTCTAGACATTTAACTGATTTTCTTCTTAACTATAAGTGTTAATTTATATCTGGTGTATTGGAAACTCTTTTTTTAATGAGAAATTACAGTACATAGAATGAATATTGATTTTCTTATATTCAAATTTGACAATCAATACTCATTTCAATGAAAAGCTCCAATAACATGTTAACTATAACCTCTTAACTGTTATCTTAAATTTGAGTAATGAAAATAATTATGAACAATCACAAGAACTTTACGAATGTTGTATTGACAATAATCTCATAAAATGGAACATATGCAAACAACATAAATAAGATTACATTTTTTGTAGTTCTAAATAATTCATTATTCTGCTTACAATTGTAGGAATCAATGATTTTTCAGTATTAAGCATAGCTCTTTTTTTTATTAGTGACCATTTGTAAATGGCTATTTAGGTGGTTCATAATTAAGCTATTATTTGAAGTATATCATGTACTGAGATTTCAAGAAGTAAGACAGCTAGAGTATTGCAAATAATGCTTAACACAACATAAATCTGTTTCAAAGTTATCTGTTTGCAACTCCATCTGAAAACGTAATAAGACTAAAGAGAACATAGACGTAAAGGAGCGTTGAGAAATGCAGCTTATTTATGACACAGAATCTTCCTTTTTTTTGTTTCAACAGACTTTCTCACAATATGAAGATATTGACAATATTCGGTTTCATTTTGTATTTTCTCTTTGTTAATTAGGCCAATTTTCGTGTGACTTACGATTAATATAATTGAATACAAAATGCTATTAATGTAAGATGCAAAATGCTAAGAATGTAATGGCAATGTTGATTCATTGACTAAAATGACCACACAGTCAACAATCCAACTTCAGTGTTGACAATCAGAGCCTAATTGATCATATAGTGTATGATCACATTTATCTAGTTATTAACCTAGATAATTAGTTTGAGCATGCTTCTATAAACACGCCTAGAGCTGCTTTCAAACTTTATAGTTTAACTTGGATTAGCATCACATAAACCTTAAAACTGTCTAAGTGTTGAATATTTTATAACTTGTACTCTCAACATTTTCCCTCACATTGTCTTTAAACATTTGTTTAATTTTATAAAGATACATCTGTGTGCAAATTCATTGTAAAGGTTATTTTGGCTTATAGTTTTGCACCGTTTAATACAATCTTGTATTTAAAATAAATTTCTTACTTAAGCGGCAACATGATAATTATTTGTATGGCCGAGCAGTATTTTTTGAAAAAGGTTTGTTAGTGTTCGTTTCGTTTATGTTTTTATGACGTTGCAATTACCTTCTGGAAGGGACGATGTTAGGTCTAAGGGCTTTACAGCGATGCATGTTTCTAAACTGGTCGTTATTGAAACTACAAAGGATTACTTTAACATCTTGGTATCAAACCACTTGCGTATTATAATCAATTTATAATTCAGATGGGAAATCTTGAATAAAGACAATTTTCTTCGCGATATAAAGTAATACAAAATACAACGTTTCCTTGTAGATACGGTGTGAGAAGCTTACACTGAGATGTGGAAATGTGAAAAGCTTAACGTATCTTGAAATTTGGTGGGACAGGATAAGAAGTGTCATTTCTCACAAAAAAAAAAAAAAAAAAAAAAAAAAAACACATTAGAAAGCTTTCCATTGCGTTTTAGACTTCTGAGAAACTCTTTCAAGTAGTAATACGCGAACTGGAAATTGTTATGTAATTATTTAAATTGTATTTTAAATTGTCATACAATTAGTTAAATCTCAAGGTTATGATGCAGTAAAAACGACCAAAAAGCCACATAAAATACTTTCTTATTTTTTTTACATTTGTATTTTTAACCAATAACATAGCTTATTTAAGAAAATAGATCTTGGTAAACAAAATATAGTGCAAATAGAAGACTAATCGAGTTGAAGGCAACGTTAGAGCAAGATAAAATCAGCGATAAGTTAGTTCTTAGAGAATAACTAATTTTTTTGTCAGCTATTATCAAAAATGTCAACCATCTTTAAGGAGTTAAAAAATTGATTGTTTTGTGCCTAAATATGTTAGTTTCCTAAAAAAAATGCAAGTGTCAGAATGAGTTTCCAATGATATAACTCATAGTTTTTTATGTATCTGGTTCGGTATGTTTGTAAACGTGAATTAAACCCTAAGTATAAGTATTTCAAAGCAATATATAATTGTACACATTGAGGGAAAGAAAGTCTCCGGGCAGTTTATCAGGCGTTGATGAACATTTTCACAGAGCTGAAAAATGGTGACAGTTTCCAAACTCATTTGGAGCGAGTCCAATCAAATCCTTGGTGCGAAGTATTGGACCAACGAATCATTTATAATCCGTTAGCTCTTGAATCTTTTATCCTGGAGTTGTACATATTATGTTAGATAATATTATTTTATATAAACTATTTACTATCCATGGATAATGGCAGTAAAGTATCATTAGCATCCATACTAAAATGTTTAATATGTTTAAAATAATTAAATTTAGGAAAGCTATACGGTTACAAAAATATACCGATGTCTGTAGTGTAAGGTTTTTCATATCCCTTTTTCGCTTTTAATAATATTTATCAAATATTTTACACACAAAAACTATTTATTTGTGTTTGTAGAAGATGTTTTGTTGAACTCCTTAAAATGGATACCTTAACAACAGCGAAAAACATTGTAAAGTTCCTTTGTTTAGTATCATACTTACTTGTTTAAAAGACTTGAAGATACACATCTAACTTATAAATACTTTTAAAAACAATTATTTCTATACTCTTAAAGTTTTATCAGTTGATATGTTCAATGGAAAAGCATTTTGACAAAACATTACATACATAATTCATCTTTCAACATATATTTTTTTGTAAAATTTGTATGAATGTCTTGTAGACATATTTGCTTATTTATGATCTTGATAGCTTAACATAAAAAAAACACAACTTCTTTAATATTATCTGACTAACTATAGCTCTATTCTCTGTATCCGTGTGAATGCTACAAACTGCAGTTTGATGTTGTCCAAGGGCCATTATATTGGCCTATGTGGGTCAGAGTGATCATAATACATCATTAACTTAGACTGGAATACATGGACATTGTGTAGTAACTAGGTCATTGGCTCTCAAATATTGGCATGTATTCATGGCTTCCTTCTGATGTGACACTCAAATCGCTACTCTTAACTAAAATATATTTTGAGTATAAAATGTTAATGTTTTCAAAACTTACCTTCAAAACACACTAAAAGGGAATACATTTCGCTAACTTTTAACTACTGTTTAAATTATTCTGAATTTCGAAAAAAGTCTAGAATGTATTGATTCTAAATTTTTCTTTGATATATTGTATGTTTGCATATTAGTAAAAAAAGACGTGTTTCTGTGTATACATTGCTAGTTTCCTTATCCGTAATTAAAAAGGAAATTAGTTATAATACATTGTTTCCTAAATTACCTTATTATTATTTTTAATACATGATTGTCAGTTGACTATATATTTTTTCATTTAAATCGTCTCGAGATGTATATAACAGTTATAATGTGATAATTGGTTTTATTAAATTTACCAACCAAAGAGTATTAAAAGTCGGAAGGAAAATATAGCCATGTTTAATAATTCGTTACTTATTTAAGCTAAACATTTCACAGCTGTTTTTAACATACGGGTTATTTGTTACAGGTAAGATTTGATAGGTTTATTTATTTATCTGTAATTTGTTGAAATGTTCAGAGGGGATAGGCTAAGTAGGGCACGTACCTTTCTCGACAGAAGTATTTGGAGTAAGAGGCTTAAATTAGGCTTTTGATATGTGAAAGGTCTTAATGCCTATGACCTCACCAGGAAAGAAAATTAAAAATGCCGCTTAAAGAGTTCTGTACATTTATTAAATAAATTTATATAATTTTCTTGGTTCTTCTTCAAGAGATTACAGTTCTGTTTTACTCATAATTGCTGATGTAGCTGACACAAAATGAACAACCATTTCACACAAACATAATGTTTAGGTTTATTAATTAAATTGGACGAATGAACTGTAGGCTATTTAGTCCAGGAGCTGAGGGGGTTTGAGCATGCATGAAAGTAGTACGCAATGTTATTGCTGATTATTGTAATATGGATTGTGGTGATCAAAATTACGTGTGTCGCCTATTTCAAAAGTGGTCGATATGGTGAGGGGGAGGGGGCAAACATGGCGGTTTGCGCTATGCGTTAAAACGCTGATAGTTCGAAAACGGTAAAAGATAAATCATCGGTTAAAACGTCGTTGGAATTCTAAAAATGTGGACAACAATAATGGTTATTGGGTCCGAGGTCGTATCTCTATAAATAAACAAGTTATTGTATAAAATATGTAAAAATGGACTTTTCGTGTAGTTTTTTAACCGAAAGTAGAATTAATTTGTGAGTGTCGCAAAGAAGTAATATCAAATATATTTGCTGATAGTTGTAATATGGACTGCGGTGATAAAAAATACGCATGTCGCCTACTTTTCAGGTGGTCGAGAACTTGGGGGGAGGGGGGCAAAGATGGCGGAACGCGCTATGCATCGAGGCGACTGTAGCTCGAGAACGGTACGAGATAGGACTTCGGTTAAAACGTAGTTTTAATCCAAAAAATATTACCAATAGAAAAGGTCATTGGGTAAAAAGTTGTATCTTAACTAATAAAAAAGTTATAACAATAATAAATTTCTATTTTTTTCGAAAATCGTATGGATTGTTGATAAATAATAGTGTAATTCCTTAATTACTCTGCTATATACTAACTAGATGCATTTTCTTATGAGAAAAAATATATTATTACGAATACATTTGGTTTAAAATGTAAAACACTGCCTCCAAACGCCTTGGGGTTCGTCCGATAGGTTGCGTCATAATTGGTGCGCAGTGCTGCTGATATCGGCACAACTGTTAATAAGAACTGAATAACTGGCATAACTGAATAAGAATCTATAATAATTAAAATTGGATTTGTAGTGGTAGTCTGTATTATGCATTTGATTGCGGCGAAACCCCAAGTATTATATGTAGTTTGCAGGCCGTGTTTTACATTTTAAACCAAATGTATTCGTAATAATATATTTTTTTCTTATAAGAAAATGCATCTAGTTAATATATAGCCGAGTAATTAAGGAATTACACTATTATTTATCAACAATCCATACGATTTTCAAAAAAAATAGCTGTACGATGTAGATTTTGTTAAATTTATTATTGTTATAACTTTTTTATTAGTTAGAAAAAAATATATTATTACGAATACATTTGGTTTAAAATGTAAAACACGGCCTGCAAACTACATATAATACTTGGGGTTTCGCCGCAATCAAATGCATAATACAGACTACCACTACAAATCCAATTTTAATTATTATAAAGTAGTAGGTTGATTATGTAACAGATTCTTATTCAGTTCTTATTAACAGTTGTGCCGATATCAGCAACACTGCGCAGCAATTATGACGCAACCTATCGGACGAACCCCAAGGCGTTTGGAGGCCGTGTTTTACATTTTAAACCAAATGTATTCGTAATAATATATTTTTTCTCATAAGAAAATGCATCTAGTTAATATATAGCTGAGTAATTAAGGAATTACACTATTATTTATCAACAATCTATACGATTTTCGAAAAAAATAGCTGTGCGATGTAGATTTTGTTAAACTTATTATTGTTATAACTTTTTTATTAGTTAAGATACAACTTTTTACCCAATGATCTTTTCTATTGGTAATATTTTTTGGATTAAAACTACGTTCTAACCGATGTCCTATCTCGTACCGTTCTCGAGCTACAGTCGTCTCGATGCGTAGCGCGTTCCGCCATCTTTGCCCCCCTCCCCCCAAGTTCTCGACCACCTGAAAAGTAGGCAACATGCGTATTTTTTATCACCACAGTCCATATTACAACTATCAGCAAAGATATTTGATATTACTTCTTTGCGACACTCACAAATTAATTCTACTTTCGGTTAAAAAACTACACGAAAAGTCCATATTTACATATTTTATACAATAACTTGTTTATTTATAGAGATACGACCTCGGACCCAATAACCATTATTGTTGCCCACATTTTTAGAATTCCAACGACGTTTTAACCGATGTTCTATCTTTTACCGTTTTCGAACTATCAGCGTTTTAACGCATAGCGCAAACCGCCATGTTTGCCCCCTCCCCCTCACCTTATCGACCACTTTTGAAATAGGCGACATACGTAATTTTGATCACCACAGTCCATATTACAATAATCAGCAATAACATTGCGTACTACTTTCATGCATGCTCAACCCCCCTCAGCTCCTGGACTAATTTACATTAAATTGTACTCCAAACGATAATACGGTGCTTAATGAGGCTTCATTTACTGGCTGTACTCTGTATGAGTATTTTGTAAATTGAAATGATCTCAACTCCTTTAAAAAACCACAATCACTATTTATTTTTATCCAGCAAAGATACCAAGAGACAAATAATTGAATAAGCTGATCGTCCTAAACAAGCCGAATGCAGCTTTTAAACATTTTTTATATCGTGGTAATGCTGTAAAATTCCATGTCAAATGTAGCTTAGATCAGTAAAAATGTGAAATTTTAATCATAGTAGGGGTATCTGTAATTTATATAAAATAATGGTTATAAAACAGAAAATAACATATCCAACTTGAAGAGCCACGATTTTAAAACGAATAAAGGTTCTAAATTCTTAATACATCAACGTTTGTGTAATAAACTAATATTTTTAATGATCCACAAAATGATATTGGGTTGCCATATGCTTATAAATTTGCATGTAGTTACATTTTTTAAAAATACATTTATTATAAATATTCCGTATTTTATTGTATTATTATTATGGTTGGTTTATTTAGTTAACTGCCTCTAGTAGTAAAAAAACTAATAATTTATTATAAAAATTCGAAATACGCCCACCAAAAGAGCTGTCAAAAGGCCAGTCCGCGGGTTAATGAAAGAACAAAGTAAAGCAGTTGCTTTACGTTTAATTAAAACATTTTTCACTTTTTCCTTGTTATTCGTTGTCTCCTTGTAGACACTATGTGTTCAGAATATTTTTAATTTTCGTTTTATATATCTTGAAAATATTTTACCATTCTAAAAATAAATATGAGACATAAATTATTGTGCTCTTTTTTATTTAAATTGTATAAATAAGTTGCTTAGTCAGTGTTTTTGTTTATGTTTTATCTACGCTATTTACATAAAAGAGGTTTGTGAAGTGGATCGGGACAAGCCCTGGTTTCTTTTGTATCTAAAAGAGAGCATAGTTCCTTTATTAAAAACAAATGTCATTTAGTTTCGGTGACAATAGTTTTTGGAGTCGAACCGGTGACCTTCAGATTCAAAGGCGAGGATTATAACCATTTGGCTACGTAGACAATCTATAACCTATGAAATCTTCAAGAAAAATTATATTTCAATGGCTAAATAGGCACTAGGTTAATATACACATAAATAATGTTCATTATATAAACTATAGTAATTTATTTTATTATCACAACCAACCAGACAATATACAATAGTACCCTTGGGAGATAAGTAGAACTGTCCTACAACTAAGATAATTGTAGAAGCTATGTTAAACATATATTTAATGATATAACTGTTATTGAGTCTATAATTTTATGTGTAAATTCCTAGGGAGCTCGCTATTTAAGTACAATTGCTTTTAGCTTAAGCATATTTATTCATTTGTAATTTTATTTTTACTATACAATTTTATTCAAATTATAAGGCTGTAAACTGTTTTATTTGTTATAGTTTGTTTTGGTAAAGTAAATATGCAGTTAAAAGATATGAATTTTGATAGTTTTTATGACTATAAAGACAAAAAGGTAACTCTTTTCGAATGCAATGCATGCAAAAATTATATTAGCCTTATGCACTTACAAAATGTATTGTGCATTAAGTATTCTATCTACTTGTCCTGTGCGTTACAGAGTTCTTTGATCAACTTTGTTTTGATGTTCGGATGTAAACTATGAGTCCGCTTTTAAAGGATGTTACCAAATAGGTATAAAGTTGCTTTGAGTAAGAGCAAATAATCTTGAACTATTTACTAGCATACGTTGGTTTACCTAGATTCGTCGAATGCGTTATCGTAGACCTGTTTATGAACACCAGTAGAAAATTTATTTACGTCTTGGATATTAGGACACTTTTATTCATCTCCTGACTTGCCTTATTTCAAGTTTAATAAATATAATTTAACAAAATGTGAACAACAAAAGTAGAACTTTCAAATCTTTTTACCTAAAACAAAAGTGTAATCTACGTCACCATAGACATTCTAACATAAAACATGTTTTTAAATTTACAACCCAAACTATAAGAAACAGATTTGTTATTTTGGCCTAATATATACTAATCTTAAGTTTAAAAATCTATGATAGTACAACTCATTCGATGCTATGGTCATATATATTGAACAAAACCATTTTAAATTAATAATCCCCTGCTTTGAAAACTAAATACTTACATTTACAATAATCTGTTTCCAAGTAATAAACGTGTAATTTTAATTGTAACTATTTTTAAAGTGGGTTTGAGGAATGCATACATTCCTAACTTTAATAAACGGTGTCATACTAAAACTATACAAAACTGCTTATTGCTTATGCTGCAAATAATATATTTTATAAAATGTAAAATATATACAAAACATGTGTATACTCCTCTTTCATAATCCAGAGATAGAATATGGAGTTTGATAAACAAACACTACTCTACCTTTATGAACCTCTGTATCCATGGCAACATAAATCACACAACCACAATATGTGGCAATGTCTGCTGTGACAATGACTTGGGCACATTCCATCTTGCTACTTGTGCGTTTCAACAGAACAAGATACAACAAATTATTTACGAGTAGAATATTTGCTTGTAAAACAAAACTGTTTAAATTCCCCTTAAAATTATATTTCTTCTTTTTTATTTTTTTTTTACATATTTTATGGTAGTTATAGTTAATTTGTAAAATAGGTAAACCAAAACACTGTAGTTGAGGTGATGTAAACAGTACAACGTTAATATAGTTTTTCCTGAGTATTATTTAAATCAAGAATATAACAAAACAATATTACACTCACACTGAAATTATGATTAGGTTTATACCATAAAGAGTAAACTTATCCACGGCAAAATAAATTTATGGCTTCAAGATTACTCTTATTACTAATACTCTTATTACTCTTATTAGATCAACTATTTCAATTAGTTTTAATATTTTATCACCTCACAAAACTAATGTTTGCGCTATAATATATTTTTCTCCCCAAAGTTAAAACATAAAACAACATTCCATAAAAATACATTATTTTAAACTATAAAGAAAGTTTAGCAAAGTTTGAATGAATCTATAAGCCAATGATGAGAGGAAGTACATTTATAAATCTCAATGTCATTTGCAACTGACTAGCAGTAATACGTTTAAAATTAGCCAATCAGTCATTGCTGTTCAAATTGTTCTCTTCTTTTCTCTTTTTTTCTCGTTTTTTAGTATTACCACAAAATGATATATTTCATTTATTGATATTTGTTTGATTTTTAAAACTACAGATAGTGTCATTCATTTATGATCTTAAACCTTTCTTGTTGACTATTTGTATACGAATTGCTTATAATAGTTATCCATTATTATATCAATAATATAATAAAATTATAAATTGTTGTAATTATTGTGCCGATCCTTTAATAGAGCTTTGATTTTTATTATGAATTTAAAACAATTAAAAATAAAAGCACTAAGGAAATTTGAACATTAATAACAACTACGATTTAAGTACAGATTACTTTCTCTTTGATTATTATTGTTTGGTTGCAGAGTTAAAACAATGGCCTTTGCAGTTAAACAGTTGAAGCTGATTCCTATTGTATTATACACCCATTGTTCTCTACAGTTCACTGGGTCGGGGTGAAACACTTAGTATGAAATGAACAACAAATTTAAGACTGTTGAAGGCAAACAAAGCAGAATCCAGTATTTCAGCAATTAAATTTTATAAATTATCCTTTTAAATGGGCAGTTTTAGTTTGGTATAATGCTGAGACCACAAAACAAAGAATAAAAGGGGTGTTTTAAAATACTTTTTAGTTCAACTGTAATCAGGCTATATTAATTCGAAACATGTATAATCTGTCTAATTTGCAAGATATATTATTAAAAAATCACAACAGTTTTTTGCTGTGGTAAAATATTATTAATACACACATTGAAGTTGGTCAACTGTTAATACCTTGTTGAAAAATTTTATACGTCATTAACAATAGCTTTATACAGGGTGGCTGAAAAGTAACTTGCACCCCCACTTAACTTTACAACCATTTGAGATATTTGAAATCGGTTTGCGGCAATCTTCATAGATATGAGGGGCTACAATAACTATGGTCTATTTTGAAAATTTTGCCCTTAGGTGTAGTGGGGGTAGGGGGTAGCTCAACATTTTCAAATGACAAGTATAGTCGAGTTTAGTATCACTTTTCAGGTCTTGACAAAACATAAACATTGACATAAGGAAAACCAAAATCGGCTCACTAATAACAAAATGGCGCCCTAAAACATTTCAAATCCAAATAACCATGAGGGTGGCAAAAAAATTAACTTGCACCCTCTTAAACTTTTTAATTATTTGAGATATTTGAAATTGGTTTGCGGCAACTTGTTTGGATATAAAGGGCACCAATAATTATGGTCAGTTTTGAAAATTTTGCCTTTAGGGGTAGCGGGGGTTGGGGGTAGCTCAAAATTTTCAAATAGCAAGTATAGTCGAGTTTGGTATCTGTTTGTAGGTCTTGATGAAACATAACAATTAACATAAAGAAAATAGAAATCGGACCAATAATAACAAAATGGCAGCTCAAAACTACTTTGAATAACCATTGTCTCAATCATTTTAGCTGCCATTTTGTGATTAATGGCGTGATTTAAATTTTATTTATGTTAATTGTTATGTTTTGTCAAGACCTACAAAATGATACCCAAACTCGACTATACTTGCTATTTGAAAATTTTGAGCTACCCCCTACCCCCGCTACCCCTAAGGGCACAAGTTTCAAAACTGACCATAATTATTATAGCCCTTTATATAAAAACAAGTTGCCGCAAACCGATTTCAAATATCTCAAATAGTAAAAAAGTTAAAGAGGGTGCAAGTTAATTTTTGTTTTGCCACATTCATGGTTATTTGGATTTTAAACGTTTTAGGGCGCCATTTTGTTATTATTGAGCCAATTTTTGTTTTCTTTATGTCAATGTTTATGTTTCGTCAGGACTTGTAAAATGATACTAAACTCGACTATACTTGTCATTTGAAAATTTTTAGCTACCCACTACCCCCGCTACGCCTAGGGGCAAAATTTTCTAAATTGACTATAGTTATTGTGGCCCCTCATATCTAAGGTTGCCGCAAACCGATTTCAAATATCTCAATTGGTTGAAAAGTTAAGGGGGGGGGGGGGTGCAAGTTACTTTTCAGCCATCCTGTATATTCATAGCAAAAAATACAGTTAATCTTAGATTTTTACGTAACTATAATTTATGAAATAAATCATTACATACATTCCTTAAGTTATTTGAAAAATACTAGTGGAATATACATGGACAAGCAATAAATTATGCATGATATTAACCGGAATTTATATCAATTCAATCTAATGTTTTTTTTTTATTATTATACAATTTTCAACCGAAACAAAACAAGGTTTACAAAGTTAATTAGTATAGTATTGCTATAATACTTATCGTGCCAGATTCACAATAGGCTTACAATGGAAAAACACATATTGTGTTATAGAAAATCCTATAACAAAATATTAATATTATATATGAAAATATAATAGATTATTACTTGTACTTGGTTATGTTTAAACACACCGTCTTAATGAGTTCATTTACCAACATTAAACAGAATGTAGCATTAGAGGTTAACCTCGGGATTATTACACCTTCCGAGACGCTATAAACTGAAAACAGAACAATTACTGAGATATTGCTTGTTGGTGGCAATACAATCTACACTGACATACACTTATTATACCAATAAAGGCTATTATCATGTTTTAAGTTTGATTTTCAGTATCAAAAGTTTACAATGTGCTTTAGAAAGAAATTCCGTCACCTCTTAAACACAGATGATTGAAAACTAAACAACTGTTGAATTTTGACTATGGAAATCTAATTTGTATGTAAAATATATTTAAAATTAATAAACCGGTCTTTCTTACTAGCACATACATTTTATACTAAATAATAAAAAAAGAATCTTAATCCCATTTAAAAAGGCGTCCAGCTAAATTATGTTTACGTTTAAAATACCGGAAGGCTGTATAGGCGAGCAGGTGATAGGCCTATGTTAAAGCCTAAGGGATCAGGGCTTATCTGATTGGAATACAAGATGTCGGCTTGCATATAACGACCAAGAATCACGAGGAAAATGCTCATCCACCCATCAAAATGCTTGAAAACTAAACATCTAAGAAAAAAAATCAAAATTCGATGTAGATAATATTATAAAAGCATCAATTACCTGTTAAAGTAGAGATATTTGAGGTTGACGCAGAATGCTCTTCCGAACTCGCCGAAGTGAGATATGGTGTCCCTCAGGGCTCTATCCTTGGACCTCTGCTTTTTATTCTTTATATAAATGACGTCGGTGCCTATGTTTGTCCTAACTCCTTAACGCTGTATGCAGATGATACCACCATGCTTTTTAAGGGCTCGTCTGAAGTTGTTCAAGAGAACATGTCTTCAACTATTACAAATTTTCATAACTGGCTTTTAAATAATAATCTTCTTTTAAATCAGAATAAAACTAATCATGTCCAATTCCTAACAAGAAACAAAAATCCACTGCATCTTAAACTACCACAATCTTCAATAAAATAACTTTCTGAAGTCAAGTTTTTGGGCGTTGTTATGGATTCTCAGCTGGCGTGGCAATCACATATTTCAGATCTTTGTGGTCGTTTAAGCAAGGTGAGTTTTGCCTTGAGAACATTGGTTTCTTTGCTTGATCAGAGGGACTTGATTGATGTTTACCATGGATGCTTTCAGTCTGTTATATCATATGGAATAGAGGTTTGGGGAGGTTCCACACATGCAGACAACGCATTTACGGAACAGAAACGAGCCGTTCGTATTTTATCTGGTCTCCCATCCTTGCACTCTTGTAGGGGTGTTTTTCGAAATCTTAACATACTCACACTTTATTCTCTATATGTTTTTAAAGTGGTTCTCTTCATCAAGAATAAAATTGGGTCTCTTCCTGCTGTTGGAGATAGACACAGGTATCAAACCAGACATGGCTCAGATCTCCTTCTTCCACAAATCCGCCTGTCCCTGTCTGAAAGAGAAACTTTTACAGCGGGTATAAAGATGTTTAACCGTCTTCCAACCAGCATAAAGGAATGTTATGGCGAAAGAAAGTTTAAAAAAATGTTTGAAATCCTACCTTGTACAAAAAGAACCGTACAGTTTTATAGAATTTATGTCTAGCTGATTGTATCTTTTTTATTGTATCTTTTTTGATATATTGTCTATCTTATTTATTAAATGTTATTATTCTAGTTCTTATTGACGACTGAGATGTATAATTGTAAAAAATTTAACCTATTCAGAAAATAAATGACTTATGACTTATGACTTATATTCTTGTCCGTACGATGGAAGTTTTATCTGAAATTTTTTTTATATTTATAATCTTGTTCCCAGCCTAAGAAATGTTTAATTAACTTTTAGGTCACAGTAGAATTTATTAAATACTTCACTGGAAGTAATTAAAATGGAGTCATTATACTAATTACGCGTTGTCGCGATAAACACTCGGTTAAAATAAGAGAACAACATTAGAACTAGTTCTTAAAAAAATTTGTTTAGTTAAAATGTAGATGCCACATAAATGCTTAATGATATAAAATTGCCCTAGTGTCTTCTTTAATTCATAAAAAAAATCCGCATGTTGTATCATTCAGAGCATAAAAGAGACTGACTAGCATTACAAAAACCTCTCCCCTCTGTCAATGTAGTCTCGTCAATGGCGTCCCACTCCATTAACCACCACTTACGTCACTCAATCAAGAGTATCTCACTTACGTAGGGGCTATTTTCATCATGACAACCAACCTTTTTTATACCAGAAAAAAAATAATGCCTGCTTAACTTGCCTTTTTACTGGTAAAAGCATTTTCTAGGAGTGATAAAAGATTTGCTTTCTACTATTTAAAAAGGTCCAACCGTTTAAGTCTCAGTCTCAAAGAAAATGAGAGTCATCAGCTACAATCCTACTCAGTGAAAGTGATGTAGTAACACAATTACCGTTGTCGCCTTGACTCCTTAGACTCATCAGTTACTTTATCTTCTCCTCTTTTAAAACACTGAAGAACCTACGTAAACTTTACTTTTTTTATTTATATTATATCATGATTTTAATTTAGAAACAATGATTCACTTATATTCACATGCTTGTGTTGAAACACATGCCTTTGTATAATAACATATGCATATATTTTTTCTAGAGAGGTTGGTGGCTTTTAAACCTTGCGTTTGCCCGTTCACATAGACTAACTGCCGTGCGTGGAACGTATCCAGCAAAGCAAGGAGTGAGCCGGTATAGTACAAAGGTGAACTGTACTGGTAAAATGTTTGTGGCAGTGAGCAGGATCCGAATTCACGACATCACTCCCTTGGGCCTGAAGTTCGTGACGCATCCAACTGAGTCATTGACTCACCTATATCTGAGAATGATTGTTTGTGATTGTAAACGATTTTATAAAAATAAAAAAAATACTGTTTTGTTTATAGAATAAAAGTTAAAAATTTATATAATTTGCAATTCATATTACTACATATAACTACATATAACCTAGTACAAAACCTCCACCAAACTCTTATTGTTAAGTTATTTTCACCCTAAACTTCATTTACTTTTCTCACCATGTAATGTTTAAACCAAATGCAAGATTACTACTGATATTTAATAATTATATTAAATAATTTTATTTACGATTGCACTTTTACAGTATACGATATGTTGGAGTTATCACATCGTATAATTTTATATTAACTTGGATTTTATTAAGTTTAGACAGCGGTACTAAATAGTGACATTTAGAATATCTCGAAAGAAATAATTTCACCTAAATGTGATACAACTTTAAAAAAGTTCCATGATAAAAGCATCACATCCATTAAAGATTGCTTTTATCGCTACAACCAGCCTCTTCCAGATATTTATGACTTCCCTTGGTTAAGAAGCTTGGTTCTCTCGGTCTTTAATACTACATACTTCTGTAACCTATACCTAGATAAGATGTTAAAGTAGATATATTTCTTTAAATAAATCGGCCAGTTTGGGAGATGCCTTCGGGAATACGTTATTACCAACCACTTTTAATAACCCCTACATTTGCCGAGCTTTACTTTGATATACCACATGATTGTATTTATATTTGATTGAATATCGAATAAGATAACTACACATTTCAACTTACAACCTTAATAATGTGACATAGATTTAGTTAACTAATTTCCGTGTAAAATCTTTCGGTTATATGTACATTCAACAAACTAAACTTTTTGGGAAGTAAAAATTTGTGTTTTATTTAAATAATGCCTAGGAATAAAAGTATGCAATGGTCGACAACGTTAACTCAATGGCACAATGGACGGCATTGGGTTAACTTGTACCCATTACATTTATATCACACATATTTTCATTATAACATAAGACAAGAATTTTATAGGGTGTTTAGATATATATACTTATTTATGTTCCAGTTAAGTTGTCCGGCTATTTTTTCATTATTTATTAAATTTATGGAAATAATCATAAGCTTCATAACACAGATAATATACGGGAATGCTTAGAGAAGATAGTGTAGGGCACGTACCTACATCAGGAGAAGTATTTCGGGTAAGAGGCTTACTTTGAGATTTGAAAATGTCAAAGGCCTTAAGAGCTTCCATATTACCCAGAAAAAAATTAGGCGTTTCGTTTCTAAAGCGTTTTTCTATTCATAGATTTACCAAATATCTCCTTGGAAATTTTACCTCAAAGAACCGCATTTCTCTATGTATTTTCTTTCATTATAAAACACAATTGTATTCCTAGATTAGGATTTATTGAAAGTATAAATAAACAGCTATATTTTACCTGTGTCGTTTTAACGTTGAAAAAATAATTATTAACAATATACAGGGTGTCCCGGAACTCTCTACCAATATTTTAGGGCAATGTTCCTGGGTAAGAAACATATCTAAATATCATATTTAAATTGTCCGGAAGTCCTTAGTTACTAAGATAGCCGCCATTTTGTTTTTTTCACTTATTAATTTTTTTCTGAAAATTGGTTAAACATACGAAGTTGAAACTTTGCACAAACATTTATGACAACTAGGCAAAGCTACAAAAAATTATGACGATTTTTCAAATTCGTGAAACAAAATGGCGGCTGTTTAAAATTTTGTTTCTTAAATTACTCGAAAACCGTTTATGTTACAAAACTTTTACACGAATACCTTTTTTAAGGCAATTTTATTACAAATCGATCGACACCTTAATCTTTAAGATCGGACGAGTATTAACTGAGATATGGCAGTTTTAGTGATACGTGACCGCTTTCAGCATGCGCTGCAACTAATATCTGGCGGTCACGTATCACTAAAACTGCCATATCTACTCCGATCTAATACTCGTCCGATCTTAAAGATTAAGGTGTCGATCGATTTGTAATAAAATTGCCTTAAAAAAGTTATTCTTGTAAAATCTTTGTAACATCAACGGTTTTCGAGTAATTTAAGAAACAAAATTTTAAACAGCCGCCATTTTGTTTTATGAATTTGAAAAATCGTCATAATTTTTTTGTAGCTTTGTCTAGTTGTCATAAATGTTTCTGCAAAGTTTCAACTTCGTATGTTTAACCAATCTTCAGAAAAAAATTAATAAGTGAAAAAACAAAATGGCGGCTATCTGAGTAAATAAGGACTTCCGGACAATTTAAATATGATATTTAGATATGTTTCTTACCCAGGAACAATGCCCTAAAATATTGGTAGAGAGTTCCGGGACACCCTGTATATTCCCTTAAGAATGCTAAAATCAACTTAAAAAATTCATTAGTTTTTACGATAATTGTTCATCTTTATTACTTTCAAGCCTGAGAAGAATTCTGCTCAAAAACATATTTTAACGAGTATTTTAAGGCATGTTGTAATTTAAAAAGAAATATTGGCCAAGGAATGAGGTTTGAAAAAATAGCCTACTCTAATAAAAATATTTATGTGTTATAATTTTCTTGAAGATTATAATAACCGTCATAGTATTTTTATGGAGTAAATAATTCAAACCATACAATATTAAACATGTTATACAACTGTAAAACATCTGTATTGCTTTTCGAATAGTATAAAATCAAAACTATAACAACCTAGTAAAGTAATTTTCTGGTTTTGTTTTCAAATACATTTCAATCAAACTTTGTTTGTAATTATGGATAATTTTTGACACGATCTACGTTCTTGGTAATCCATTTAAAGAATTCTTTGTATAATGGTTTACGTTTGATATTTGTTTTTAAGTTTTTTGCAAATAAGTAAATTAAAACCTTTTTAACACAATGTTTAAGTAAAGTCATAAAACTGCTTGTCACAAGGTTTTACTAAGCAAAGTAATATAACTCAAGAGAACATGAGTTTAAAGTAAAATAAATTAACGTGGTTTTTTTCGTGTCACAGGATCCATCTTAGTTGTTCCGTTAGACTTTGTACACAAATTCCAGATATCAAAAAAATTTGCTTTTGTTTTTATTATCCAAATTTTGCTTCAAAGTTTACATGAAAAATAACTAAATCTCGGTAAAACCATAGTGGACATAGACTCAGATATTATCAAACACGTATATCGGTTTGTATCTACGATAAAATAAATATCTCAAATCATCATATGCATTTTTACACCTAAATTATTTACAAATATCAGAGAGACCAACTACACTAGGGGCCACGAGAGTCTGCAGTTGGCCAGTTGGCGGCGAACAATAGCAAGACTGGACTAGCGCGACGTTGCAACATCACCCGTTCACTACTTTTCGACACTAATTAAAATATACTTAACAGTATTTTTAAATCAGCTGGTATTATGAGATTTGACAACACCGAATGTCCTAATTGGCTCCTTCGACGTCACGAGGTAAATACGCTCCTCCCTCAACTGCAGACTTACGTGGATCGTGCTGTACTGCCGTGCTAAGCACAAAGGGGGTATCTGCAATTTTTGGCTATATTGAGATATTGATACCTACTAAAACAGCTTGATTTTACCTATCAGTTACTAAGGTATTTTAGCCGTAACAACAAATAATTTCCTTTAAAAAAGTATTTTTTAGTTAGTCGTATCTGCACGAATGACATGTTTTACTAGGGGATTTTAGCTGTAAGTGACATTCACTAAGCAATAAAAGTCGCATCTGCTGTAGATACGACTTATTCCCTTATTAATACGTACATACCACTTTTATATCTTAGTAAAGTAGCAGTTGCCACCTTTTTGCTTTAGTATGTTGGCAACATTCTAGCATGTATTATTATATTAATATAGGTACTGTATATTAATTTGAAACTGTTTTTCTTTGTGACAGCTAATTTGAGAGAACGGCTGGGCGTAGAAACTTGGTAGAGGTGTCTAAAGAAAAATCTTGGTCTTTAGATGAGCCATCAAAAGAGAAACGTGTTAAATTCCTTCGGGGCTCTGCCCTAGTGGCCTTTAAATTCCCATCCCATGTTATATTTATGGAGGAAAAACGAGGTTTTGTCACAGCTAATTTGAGAGAACGGCTGAATGTAGAAACTTGGTAGGGGTGTCTAAAGAAAGGTATTGGTCTGTAGGTGAGCCCTCAAAAGAGAAACGAGGTAAATTTCCTTGGGGCTCTGCCCCAGAGGCCTTTAAAGTTCACTTAGCAGTTTTGTTTACATTACGACCATATAGATAATTTTACACTACTTTTAATGAACCAGCTGTTAATATTAAAATTGTATTCAAAGGTCTACTGAAACTTTCAAAATTAAATGTTTACACAATATCTCTTATATTAATACGTAAGGGCTGTTTTTTGTGAACAAAACTCCTCCGTTATTTCTGGACCGATTTTAACGTTTGAGGTGTCAAATGATTCGTCTCAATTCGTAGTTTTGCATTAAGGTTTTAGAATTTTAAAACTCTTACCCTTAATGGCGTGAGACGCCCTCAAAGGTTGCATTTTCCCCATAAGAATTACATTGAACAAATTTAAAAACAAAAACAGCTGTAGGCCTACATAAAAAGAAACTCACCTGCTTTTTGGGAGTAAATATATTGATGTTTTTTTATGAGGTTATAGACAAATCTAAACAGTTAATCAGTTTTGTTGGAAAAAGAGAAAATTTCTTGAGTTTAAAGGAGAAATATTGAAAACAGGAGGAGGAGACAATTAATAGAAAATCTTATACAAATGAGAAGAGTAGAGGAGAGGCCTGGTATCACATTAAGGAATCCAGGTTCACAATCACTTGGAGAGATGAATCATTTATGCTAAGCAACTTATTTTGGAAGTAAAAAAAGTCCTGAAGAATATACACATCATGTTGTCACAGTGGTAAAGTAAACCCTACCTAAAGTCAGATAAAATAAATACATGCAAGAAATGTTTACTGGTAACAGGTATAAGTCGGGAAACATTTGTAGAAAACACTAAAAAATAAGGCCGGGTCCAAAAAAATGATAAAATATTTTTACAAGAAGCGTTTATTAGTTCAAAGTGCTATTAAATAGCGTGAGTATTTCAATGAATTACATAAGCATTTAGTCGGGTCTTTTAATGTGAGAATATTCGGAATATCGACATCAAGAAAAAATGCAATATTGAAGAATCTATTACATTCGAAAAAGGGTATTGTTCCGCAAAGCCGTTTCTTATTTTGGGAAAATATCCCAGTGATCTCAGATGAATCTGATAATTAATTCAGACAATATTTGCTTTTGAGATTTTTTAGTGCAATGAAAAACCATGACGATTACCGGTATTAATTACATTTGTTTCATTTTTAAGCCGGTCATAAATTTGTTAATAAGTTAAGACTGTTTTTTACTTCTAAGCTTTATAATAAGTGTTTTTAAGAGGGAACTTTCCTTGTTTGCAGAATAATTTAGCCTAGAAGTTTTTTTGTGCAAAAATGTTTACTATTATCTGTAAATAAATTCTGGTTTTTATCAGCTGTTTTACTATTCCTAGAATTGTTCCTAAAATAATTCTAATGATCAGGTCAAATTATCTAGACACTTTTAATTTTAGTAATTATGATCAGGACTTGGCAAATTATAATTTTATGAGTAGATAGTTCTTCTACAACTAAGCATTCCTAGTTGTAAGTGTGTGCTACTAATGTAATTTAGCCGTAACTGCCGCAGATACTACTTAATCAGCTTAGTAAGTTGTACATACGGCTATATAACTTAGTATTTTAGGATTAGTTAGTTGTTCCAATTAGCCGTATCTGCCATAAAAATGTGTTAAATAGGCATTTTTAAATAAATGTAGTATTTTTTAGACAAAGGAAAAAATTACAAATTCAGTAAATATGGCAATATTGGTCCTAGGCCCATGGTTACCGAAATTAAGAGGTTTAGACTTGGGACCTCTTTTTCTCAAAATCATCACAGGTGCAGATACCCCCTTTGTGCTTAGTACGGCAGTGTAGGGATCAGGATTCAGACTGTGCATTGTATCATTCTAGATATTGGTACTGACCACACAAATCAAAGATGCCATTGTCATACACGACACGTCGAGTCCAGACAATTAATACATCGCCGTATTGTGTATAGTGTAACAATGTATAGTTGAAACTATAATACAATGCTAGGTGTAAAATATTACATGTAAATAAAAGATACCCCCGCTGCAGCAAACTACCAAGTAATATTCCATTTGCATGACTGGATTTTCACTAACCTATTTCTCTCAAATTATCCAATTTATTTCCTATTTTAATAGTTAATAAGTATTTAGGATTGATACAGGAAAGGTTGTAGGGTGTTACAATAATATATTATGTATTGTAATGTTACAGTAAATACTTATAGTGAAAAAAAAAAATTAAAAATTTAATACAATATGTAAAAAATACTACAACAATTTATTTATTATCTAAGAGAATGGCACTAAAATTTCAAATTAACATTTTGTCATAACCATTAGGCGTAAAAAGCCTAACGGTTTTAAATAAAATTAATGTTAATCGTGAATTAAAATCGATTTTAGTATTCTTCTAAAAAGGAAAATGGATCCTTACAAATATTTATCTGTCAGAAGTAACAATTCTGTGCATTACTGATGGTTTGTTAAAATCGATTTGGTAAATAAATGGAAAGAGTAAACAGTTGATATAATTCATAAACATAATTTCATATTCTTTCCACTATGTTTTAGTTCATTATGTTACCATTCGTTTTCATGCAACGACAATTCTAAACACAAAGTAAAAACGTAAATGTTAAATTCTACTAAGATGTATGCTAAAGCAAAACTAAAATAAAGGACGAATAAAAATCTTATTTTGTCATCTTATAAATGGACGCTTTGTAGGAAAACTACTTATTGCATTATTAAACCACTTCATTTGTATTCATCTACGGATGCATGGAGTTTTTGTAGGAGTTCAAACCTTTATACTTAGAAGATCTAGATTTTAATTATCAGCCAGTGTTAAATAATGAGTTAGCTTTATTAAGTTATAGATATGAAATATGTTATGGTTCATATACTTACACGTTAATTATAATGTAAAAACATCAAATAAAAGTAATCGTGTTTTTTTTTACATCCTCTAAACTCAAAGGCTAAATGTTTTGTTGTAGATTAACGTATCACCTGTCTCTTTCAGAACCAATACAATCAATCAGTGGTAAGATAGGTTGCTTTACTGTACAACACTTTCTGTTCCAATGTAGTGTGAAACAATAGAACACAAATTGTAAATTAAATTTCAAGGTTATTCATGGACCCAGTAAATTACAATTTTGTTATTATCAAGATCTTGGCATAACATTACAGAATAATTAAAAACAAATTTATTATATTTTTGTATATAATAAATAAAAAACGTTAACTTTTTAATGGTGATTGTAGTAGACAAAATATCTGTATGTATTTCCAATGATGCACTAAAAAAAACATTAAAATTACATAATAGTTTTTAAATTTCAAACTTCCAAATTGCAATGTCTCTCTCGTGTTTATATTTTAGTACCCTTTCATCATCAAACACAACCCGACACACAGACTATATAACAGTTCTCTAGTCATACCCTTGGGAAATATACGAGGTGGCCATCCACTGATACATAGCTCAGTTTAAATGTTTATAAGGTCCTGCACATTGCCTTCTATTAAAAATATTGTATAGAATACATTATAATACATAAATTAAATATGTTTATTGATTTTTTTTATTCATTTGAGAATATTTTTAGACACATCAAGAGTAGGTACATTTCATAAAGCGTTTACAAAATATTTTATAATTTATTTTCATTGATAATTTTTTGTCTTACTCATGGTCTGGTAGATGTATGAGATTGTTTAACAAGAATAGGAACGATAAATCATTTGAAACCTTGCATAACAACATCTTTCTAAGCAAAACGTGGAAGAAAATGGGTTCTTAAGCTAAATAATTTCAAATATCTATTTGCCTTATAAAACTTTTGTTTACATATCACAATTTGATGTTCACGTCACAATTATGTTTGTGCTTCAAATACTGCCTAGCATTCATGACGAAGATAAATATTTGTTTCATAAGCTTAACTGTGCTAACACCAGTATTTGTTACCAAGTTAAATTAGTATCATACTTGCATTCATGAATACACACAATTCCTCTAAATTTGAATATAGCGTGATCTGTATTTGAGTGGGTAACCTAAGTTTAAAAAGAAACTGAATATGCCGTTTCCTCACTGAGTGTACTAAATAATTTATGTGTTATTTTATACGTACTAAGAACACTTATTAATTTTCCATTAACTCTGAGCTATCATAAGATGTGGTATAATTGTTTTATTACTTTTATTAACAATTTTACAAAGCGGTTAGGTTGTTAACTAAGTTGATCCGTAGTATGCATTTTTTTATTTATGTGTGTTGATAACAAAAAATTGATTTTGGAAAATTTATGTAGGTTTACACAAAACCTACTCATGATAACCAATTATTAACAATAAATATTATTCCCTTTTATACTTAAAGTTTATTCGGTATTATCTAAGCCCCTGATACAACCCAAGGTCAACCGCAATTCCACATTCAATCTCTGATTTCTCTAGGAAATATTATTATAAAGACATTTATAATATGCTTAATATAACTAGAATAATGTTTTAACGGAATAAAATATATTTAATCTCGAATTCGTCAAAAAAATTCTATATTATAATAGTACGTTTGTTTTGATTTGTATGCAGCACAACATCAGGATTATTGTTCATGACGAAACAAAGTGACACAAAACTGTACGCTTTGTTGGACTAGAGCATACATAGTTCATTGTTTACCTGGACAAACATGCCTTTCTGTATGTGCACAACACCTGCAAACTGAGAGATGATTAATGATGGGGAATACTCAACGTTGTAATGTTCTTCTGTCACGTGATTTCCGCATATTCCTTGTCATTGTGTAACTGATCAGTTGGATGTTAGTGAAATGTAACGTAATTGACCAATGACTAAAGTTCGGCCGCTTAGAAAGCGACCTCCTCTAGTAATATATAATTTAAATACACAACTGAGTACTGACCTAACAACGTCCTAACATTATCAAACAACCTAACAACCTAACAGACCTTGCAACCTTACAACCTAACAACCTAACAACCTAAAACCTAACAGACATAGCAAACCTTACAACCTTACAACCTAACAGACCTAGTAAACTAACAACCTAACAACCTAACAACCTAAAGACCTAACAACGATGCCAATAGTAAGTTGATGGCAATACGGCATGCATTTGAAAATTTAAATGAAAATCATCTGTGTTATATAAATTACTTATACAACATTTCATTTGCCCACTGTATTTTTATGTTCCACAACAACTAAATTAAATGAATTCTAATTTTTGAATTCACACACTATTATTATACACTTAATTAAAATATCGTTTTTATTTATTTATGGTTTAAAAAAATATAGCTCTTAAAAGTCAAAAATTAAAAAAAATATATACAAACCACCAATAACCCAGAGAATCAATTCTTGATCAACCCACGATATAACATTACATGATGACTTGTATTTAATGAAATCCATTTTAGTTGTGAATGTAAGAAGGCTGAAATATATGGTTTTTCAAAGTAAAACAAAAAGAACTGTATTTAGTTGAACAAAAAGTATTATAAAATTAATACCTGTCCCTTTTATTTTGTATGTAGCTTCTCTAATCGGTTACTTATTACAAACACTTGAAGATTCAAAATTCATATTTTTTAAGCAAAACTTATGTGATTACATGTAAAACCACTGTAAATATGAGCATAAAAAGTGCGTATTCTTGTTTTTTATAAACCTTTAAGTAAAAAAAAAAAAAAAAAAAAAAAAAAAAAAAAAAAAAAAAAAACTTTCAAGCCGGCATTGAATATATTTTATTATCTACAATGTTTTGTTAAATGCTTAAAGATTCTAGGCTTATGCGTAAGCATCCGTTTTATAATCCATAGATGGAATTCAGAGTTTGATGACCATACACTACACTCTACCTTTATGAACCTCTGTATCCATGGAAACATAAATCACACAACCACAATATGTGTGGCAATGTCTGCTTTGACAATGACCTGTCCACATTCTATCCCTGCATTGGGTCTTTTAAACAAGGTAGGTTTACAAATAGACACATCACTTGTGTTAACGTTAAGTCTAAGTTGACCATCTTTAATTCCAAGCGAAATAGATTAAAGTGGCTATTATTATTACGTTACAGAAGAGTATCAAAACGCTCTGCTAAAAGTAATTAAAACCGTTAACAAAAATGTTGCGACTTTTAAATTAAGGCGGGAAAAATTTAATTTTAAAAATAATAAATTAACAAATAATACATCCTTATCGAAAACAACTAGCGAAAGGAACAGTTTTTATGTTTACGTTACCTTGAATAAAAAAAAACTAAAAATAAAAAGTGCCAAATATAAGCAAAGATTACTTTCACTATAACTACTATTATTGCTGGATAGCGTATTTTAAACAATATTACACAGTTCAACTAATAGAGCTAATTTAATACCTATTGTTGCATATGCCCATATTCTCTGCAGTACACTAGGCTAGAATAGAACACTAATGCTGAAGTCAACTACAGTAATAAGACGATTTGCAAAGGAAGAAAAGTTAGTTTGCAATAATTTAATGGAAATGGTTCTAATAAATATCCAATACAATAAAAATATTCTGTAATTAATATTTTAATATTTATTGTAATAATAATATACAGAATATAATATACTTATTCGTATATCCAAATTTTTTTTAAAACTATTATAGTTTTTTTTTCATGTAAGTTTGTAAAAATGCTTGCGTTGACAACATAGGCAATTTGTTATTATTAAGATTAAATTTATATAATGTTCTTATCAAAGGTAAAATCCTTTAATACATTTGGTAAAAAATAAAACAAAAACGTTGCTCTCTGTTTTACATTGGACTCAACTTTGAGTGAATACATTGACAGCCCTAGAAAGAACGTGTGGTTTTTAAATATTCCACTACTTTGATTCTTAACTAAATTTCTAGAGGTTGCACAACGTATTACGTGGAAAATATAATGATAAATAGCTTTTCTATACTCATTTATTATTTTCTTTCCGGGAATAAGTTTAACATTGTTCTTTAAATTTCAAAAACACCGCTTTTCAATCCTTAACGTGGTCAATTTTGTTAAATTCCCTTCGATTTGGTTCACTGGTTTAGTGTATTATATTGTACAATGCATATAAATATTATTGTTGTGCGAAAAGCATCTGTGGAATTCACACAATCAAATGTTTACCAAGCTTTGGATATACAGTGATCCATGAATTTATTATTAGATACTTCATATGAATTCTTTGTTCTAGAAAATGTTGCTTGGTTATTATCTAAACCTTTACCGCATATTCCTGGAACTTATATAAACTAAAACAATTATTTTGGATAAAAACGCATTCTCGTATGAAATACAATCTACATAGAATTTTGTAAAATCCACTAATAGGCAAAACAAAAGAATTTTATAATTTTTCTCTAATGCTGTCTTTAGTTAACTTTTGACTTACACTTTTGACAACATAAGTTCACTCTTGTTTATTTATTTTTCTCGCCAAAAATCAAGACTAACTTTTAACCAAATAACAAAATATCGTTTAAAACTCACTATACATCTTTGTTTTAAAATTTGGGCTAAATACTTAAACATTTGAGTGTAAAGAACAAAAAGTTAAGACTCGTTCAAAGAATATATTTTGAATGTTACTGTTGAAACATCAAGAGACCATTGGGGAACAGTTGGCTGTAATTGGGCTGTAAACTGAAACAGTGAGTCATTATGTTGAATCTATGTCCGTGATACTGCCTTCACAGTGTTATTTTATAATCCAGGATTTTTAGCTTTTTATCAGCAACAACATCTTTGTTTTGTATTGCTATATGATATCGTAATTAAAATGAAGGGGTTTAAGTAGACAATGCACAGATTTAAAATGTTAGTTATATTCCCAAAAATGTTTAAAGCAAAATCGTTTTGAAAATGAGACTTTATGTTTTAAAATCTACAAGAAATAGTATGTTTCAGTTATTCCAATTAATGTTTTTAACGTTTAACCATACCACATAAAATCCCTAATTTAAAGTAGCCTTAGGTCTTGACAAAACCTTCCTTGTAAATAAAAAAAAATTAACTCACAAACTAATATGTATGTTTAAAAACTGCAACAACTAGTTGTTTAGTTTTTCCCAGTGTACTAACACCGTCAGTATCGTTCGTTCATAAACATGTTATAACTATACACAGGCTTGACCTAAGTTTTATCATGGAAGAGAAAAATAATCAGTACGTCAACCATTATTATAGCTTTTAAACAACCAGAACAAACATATGAATCACATCTAAGATATGAAATATTTTCAATCATTCAAAACTTTTTAAAACATTTCTATACAAGGTTTCCTGCAAAAAAGCTTTAGAAAGATAACTCATGTAACAAATTACATAGAAAAAATAAATCAGGCTATTCTCACAACCAAAATAATATTTCGGATTTATTCTACTTATATCTATCTATTAATGTTTGTTTTGTAGGAATACTGGCGTTTGACAATCACTGTAATGAATAACCAGACATGTAATGGAACAAGCATTAAATGTACAAAAACCAACTATTAGTGTTACACAGCTTGGTAATGTTTAAACACAGCGTCTTAGGTGTTTCATTTACCAACATTAAACAGAATGTAGCATTAGAGGTTAACCTCGGGCTTATTACACCTTCCGAGACGCTATAAACTGAAAACAAAACAATTACTGAGATATTCTTTAATAGCACAACCCTTGCACTGCACACAATCCTTGCCACTGTACAAATTTCTTTTAAAATAAATTGTAAAAAAATATAGAATCCTTTGTAATTAATTAAGCAAAATAATACAAAAAGGTTTTAAAAGGAGAAGAGCCATTTCGTATGAGGAAGAGGCATAACTAAATTAACAAGACTTACTTATATACCCAGTGTTTACAGGTTAAAAAGACAAGATCAACTTTTTAATCACTAACAATTAAATAACAAGAATACATTTGTACAAGATTTTGCACAAATACAGTTTCCATATTTTTGTACTACAGTAATATAAAATTATAAAACAATAGAATCCGCTTTTAGAGACTAGGCATTACCTATGTTGAAGCAGTTTGGCTTACCTTCTTAGAATTAAAACTAAATATAACGTGAAATCACAACGTAACATTATGTAACATAATGATTTAAAACATACATGTAAGAATCGGAAGATTTTTCAGTCAGCTCAGCATACCTGCAATTTACAGAATAAAAGTATTTTCTTATATAAAATAACTTGTTTAAGCTATAACATTTTAATAATTTTTCATTTGGGTAATTTATTAACAAATTTTAACATATCCAACTTGTTTTAAGTTTTACTCAAAACATGACATGCGTAACATAAATAAGATTCCCTTTTTTGTCATTATTTAATAAAACGAAGATATATCGACCATTTTGTTATACATCGTTGTCATATTTAGAAATTATTATTTTAATTTAAAGATGGAGGGAATTGACTTAACAGTATCAATCTATAGCGCTTTCAGACCCAGAGCACTCATTTGTGTAGGTAACTTTTTAAGTCCTGACAACCTAACCAACACGATTGTGTAGGTTAGATGTTTATTTGTTTTTTTGAAGTTCCTAGATCTTTCTGTTGCTCATACCTGTACGCATCAATTGTGTAGGTTATGGAGATCAGCTGGGAATTTTTGTTTTGCAGTCTACCTTCATGTCTTATGGTAACACTGATTGTTTTGTTGCTATGTCACGGTAAGATAGACTGTTTTATTTTTCGTTTTTAAAAGTATATAATCCTAATTATTGCTGAAACTGAAATGGTTAATATGGTATTATGAAGGTTTCGTCTTTAAAACAAACCTAATCAATAATTTTAGTATTTGAAATCTAGGTTAAAAACCAAAATTTATTCAAAATTTGCTCAGGACTTAAAGCGGTCAAGATGACTAAGATTCCCGGGTCTGAAAGGGATTATGTACTTGCATGTGCACACATTTGTGCAGTTATTTTTTTAAAGTGTGAATTCATAGATATGATTATAATAAACCTGCATGTATTCCAAGTATCTTCTTTCTTTTTGAAATGCATCTTTTATAATCATTGAACACGTAAAATAGACCGCATGCATCATTAAACCCTTTTCACTATGTCAATAAAGTTCCATCAATGTCCCACTCCATTACCCTCCACTCATGTCACTCAATCCAGAACACCTCTCTAAAACACCAACCAATGTGGACCTTTATCATACAATTGATTTTAAGACATTGCAGTCATCCTAAATACAGTCTTTTCACTGTTAAGAAAAACTGTTTAAAAAGACTTTAAATAGGTTTTTACAGTTTGAATATTAGTTTAAAAGAAAATGAGACTCATCAGCTTCAACCATACACAGTGAAAGTGATGTAGTAACACAATTACCGTTGTCACCCTGACTCCTTAGACTCATCAGTTACTTTATCTTCACCTCATTCTTCTAGTCTTTTAAGACTCTGGGACCAAATGAGACTAGACAAAGCATATTAAAATATTTGTATTTAACATAATGATCTCACTGAATCACAAGTAAGTTTGGAATGTTAGATATTGTAAGTAAATTAGTTGTGAGTGCATCAACGTGTATCTTAAAAATAACTCAGATAATCATAATCTGCAACGATTATACTTGTATGAGTCTACAAATATATCTTATATGAAATATGATAATTGTTTTTGTTCTAGAGTATTTTTCTCTATTAAACAAAACAGTTTCATTTAGGGTTTCATAGTCTATGTAACATATTTGGTTTTGCCATACATAGTTTTATAGTTTTTCTCCATAGAATACCTATATTAACTCTTTCAGTAGAGTAGAATAACATTCTAGCAACATAAATCTTATATTTGTTATTTATATCTCAATTCATAATTTTGAAAACAATGAAAAAATAGATTTAGTTTCTTGGAAAAAAAAAACTAATGGTGGTATCATCTAGCGTTAAATTGATACTGGTTTAATTATTTATAGACAAACATAAAAATAAAATTTATATGAACCATAAAAAAATGTAATACCTTATCGTGAGGGGTTCGTCTACGAACTTAAAAACTCGTCTATTGAAAATAGGCATGCAACTAGGGTTGAACTAGGTTTTTTTTAAATGTTGCGAAATCTCAGCCAGTTTTACGGTTATGTCATTTTAGTTTTCTCGTGCTGCAAAATAATAAAAGCGTTCCATCTCTCAGTGGCTTACCAGCTTAACAAATTAGTATTACCTTGTAAAGTCCAGCGTTGTCCCACTAGATCAGCTTGTTCAACGAAAAACTAACTAGTTTTATGATTGATCAAAATACAATTGTTGCGAAAAAGATAATAAATAAAAAGTTGATTGAATGATGAAGAATAATGAATTCTTAAAAAAAACTATTATTTATTTTACCAAACGAAAAGTCATCTTTGAAGTTTCCAGTTTCAAATTAAAAGGTTAGACTTTTAATTAAAACTTCTGAACCAAATGAAGATAAAGGAGAAAGATAATTTAAACTGACATTTGACTCTACGAGATCGAGATTTATATTACATCAATTCTTAAGGCCTTATTAATTTGTTTGTTACTAAATTAATTTTTATAAGCAGTTATTACAAAGTTACCACATAGCTTTCCTTTATAGTCTGACAGATTTTTAGGGTAAAATTATTAACTTTACATAAACTGCCATATTTCCATCGTCAGTAATTACTAAGTTTGCATGTATATCCAAAGTAAGTAAGTGTTTCTAATCCATGCCACATCTTATCAATGTTACACATAATATTGTAGCTAAATTGTCTTGATATGAAATTGATATTTTTACCAATCCATTGTATGATAATTAATGGAAGCAGAATGGTTTTAGTACAAAGTGAAAAGTTAAAAGTCCGATCATATAGTTTATAAAAGTCAGTTAACACTGTCGACATTATTATTTTTTTATTTAAATTGTTTCCAATATTATTAGTCTTATAACATTGAATCATACCTTGTAAATTTCACAAAGCCACGATCATCCAATTGCTGTATCAGGGTTTAAATAAAAATATAGTAAACAACAGAACTGTACGTACTTTTGATGTAATAATAGTTTTTTGCACATGTGTGATAGAAAACTGAAATCGAAAACCGGATTGTCGTTTCCCTATAACAGTAATTATTCTATTGAAGTATAATGCAAGTACTGCAAAAGTCTTATTAAAGAAAATCAATCATCACTTTAAAAAGTTTTTCAATCGAATATATTTTAGTTATTATTTTTTTTACTATTTTCATTGTA
Source organism: Macrosteles quadrilineatus (assembly GCF_028750875.1). NCBI lineage: Eukaryota > Metazoa > Arthropoda > Insecta > Hemiptera > Cicadellidae > Macrosteles > Macrosteles quadrilineatus. The sequence goes on along the minus strand of NW_026542599.1, from coordinate 20,325,322 downwards.
AAATATTTTCTTGCAAAGATAGTTTTAAAATGCGTAGCATTTTTTTAGCCCCAAAGATTTTATAGTTAAAATGTTATCTTAGTTTTTAAGAATCAATAATATTTCAATCAGTACATTCCAAGAAGTACCATTAAGCATAACTTATATTGAGCATAGTTACGTAATAAGCAGGACATTGTAAGCCAAAAGCTTATTAATTACCACGAGATCTGTTAATGATGGGTTTCTAATGGATACAATTTGGGATTATTTTTTCCAAGTGGTTACAAACATTTTTTTTACCTAAGAATTAAAATTATGTTAACGCGTTTTTCAACAAAACCTTTGAATTTTTTTGCAAAATTTATTTAAAATATCTTTAACTATGATAAGTATAAAGAATAACTTAACAATTTAGTAATCAGAATCGTTTATGATGCATTTAGGATGTTGGATTACTGACAGGAAGGTACATTCTACAACAGGCTTACGCTGAATTAATAATGGCCAGCTCTTGTTAACTCTCAGGTTACAAGCTAAGCTCAGTGGCCCCAGGGTCAGGTAAACATGGTCATGTTGTACACTACATAGCTTGTGCATAACTTTAACCAACTAGTCACATGACTTACACTGAATTAACAATGGCGAGCTCTTGTTATCTCTCAGGTTACAAGCTAAGCTCAGCGGCCCCAGGGTCAGGTAAACATGGTCATGTTGTACACTACATAGCTTGTGCATTACTTCAACCAACTAGTCACACGACTTACACTGAATTAACATAGGCCAGCTCTTGTTAACTCTCAGGTTACAAGCTATGCTCAGCGGCCCAGGGTCAGGTAAACATGGTCATGTTGTACACTACATAGCTTGTGCATTACTTCAACCAACTAGTCACATGACTTACACTGAATTAACAATGGCGAGCTCTTGTTATCTCTCAGGTTACAAGCTAAGCTCAGCGGCCCCAGGGTCAGGTAAACATGGTCATGTTGTACACTACATAGCTTGTCCATTACTTCAACCAACTAGTCACATGACTTACACTGAATTAACAATGGCGAGCTCTTGTTATCTCTCAGGTTACAAGCTATGCTCAGCGGCCCTAGGGTCAGGTAAACATGGTCATGTTGTACACTACATAGCTTGTGCATTACTTCAACCAACTAGTCACAGGACTTACACTGAATTAACAATGGCCAGCTCTTTTTTACTCTCAGGTTACAAGCTAAGCTCAGCGGTCCCAGGGTCAGGTAAACATGGCCATGTTGAACACTACATAGCTTGTGCATTACTTTAACCAACTAGTCACAGGACTTACACTGAATTAACATAGGCCAGCTCTTTTTTACTCTCAGGTTACAAGCTAAGCTCAGCGGCCCCAGGGTCAGGTAAACATGGTCATGTTGTACACTACATAGCTTGTGCATTACTTCAACCAACTAGTCACACGACTTACACTGAATTAACAATGGCCAGCTCTTGTTATCTCTCAGGTTACAAGCTAAGCTCAGCTGCCCCAGGGTCAGGTAAACATGGTCATGTTGTACACTACATAGCTTGTGCATTACTTCAACCAACTAGTCACACGACTTACACTGAATTAACAATGGCCAGCTCTTGTTATCTCTCAGGTTACAAGCTAAGCTCAGCTGCCCCAGGGTCAGGTAAACATGGTCATGTTGTACACTACATAGCTTGTGCATAACTTTAACCAACTAGTCACATGACTTACACTGAATTAACAATGGCGAGCTCTTGTTAACTCTCAGGTTACAAGCTATGCTCAGCGGCCCAGGGTCAGGTAAACATGGTCATGTTGTACACTACATAGCTTGTGCATTACTTCAACCAACTAGTCACATGACTTACACTGAATTAACAATGGCGAGCTCTTGTTAACTCTCAGGTTACAAGCTAAGCTCAGCGGCCCCAGGGTCAGGTAAACATGGTCATGTTGTACACTACATAGCTTGTGCATTACTTCAACCAACTAGTCACACGACTTACACTGAATTAACATAGGCCAGCTCTTGTTAACTCTCAGGTTACAAGCTATGCTCAGCGGCCCAGGGTCAGGTAAACATGGTCATGTTGTACACTACATAGCTTGTGCATTACTTCAACCAACTAGTCACATGACTTACACTGAATTAACAATGGCGAGCTCTTGTTATCTCTCAGGTTACAAGCTAAGCTCAGCGGCCCCAGGGTCAGGTAAACATGGTCATGTTGTACACTACATAGCTTGTCCATTACTTCAACCAACTAGTCACATGACTTACACTGAATTAACAATGGCGAGCTCTTGTTATCTCTCAGGTTACAAGCTATGCTCAGCGGCCCTAGGGTCAGGTAAACATGGTCATGTTGTACACTACATAGCTTGTGCATTACTTCAACCAACTAGTCACAGGACTTACACTGAATTAACAATGGCCAGCTCTTTTTTACTCTCAGGTTACAAGCTAAGCTCAGCGGTCCCAGGGTCAGGTAAACATGGCCATGTTGAACACTACATAGCTTGTGCATTACTTTAACCAACTAGTCACAGGACTTACACTGAATTAACATAGGCCAGCTCTTTTTTACTCTCAGGTTACAAGCTAAGCTCAGCGGCCCCAGGGTCAGGTAAACATGGTCATGTTGTACACTACATAGCTTGTGCATTACTTCAACCAACTAGTCACACGACTTACACTGAATTAACAATGGCCAGCTCTTGTTATCTCTCAGGTTACAAGCTAAGCTCAGCTGCCCCAGGGTCAGGTAAACATGGTCATGTTGTACACTACATAGCTTGTGCATTACTTCAACCAACTAGTCACACGACTTACACTGAATTAACAATGGCCAGCTCTTGTTATCTCTCAGGTTACAAGCTAAGCTCAGCTGCCCCAGGGTCAGGTAAACATGGTCATGTTGTACACTACATAGCTTGTGCATAACTTTAACCAACTAGTCACATGACTTACACTGAATTAACAATGGCGAGCTCTTGTTAACTCTCAGGTTACAAGCTATGCTCAGCGGCCCAGGGTCAGGTAAACATGGTCATGTTGTACACTACATAGCTTGTGCATTACTTCAACCAACTAGTCACATGACTTACACTGAATTAACAATGGCGAGCTCTTGTTAACTCTCAGGTTACAAGCTAAGCTCAGCGGCCCCAGGGTCAGGTAAACATGGTCATGTTGTACACTACATAGCTTGTGCATTACTTCAACCAACTAGTCACAGGACTTACACTGAATTAACAATGGCCAGCTCTTTTTTACTCTCAGGTTACAAGCTAAGCTCAGCGGTCCCAGGGTCAGGTAAACATGGCCATGTTGAACACTACATAGCTTGTGCATTACTTTAACCAACTAGTCACAGGACTTACACTGAATTAACATAGGCCAGCTCTTTTTTACTCTCAGGTTACAAGCTAAGCTCAGCGGCCCCAGGGTCAGGTAAACATGGTCATGTTGTACACTACATAGCTTGTGCATTACTTCAACCAACTAGTCACATGACTTACACTGAATTAACAATGGCCAGCTCCTGTTAACTCTCAGGTTACAAGCTATGCTCAGCGGCCCAGGGTCAGGTAAACATGGTCATGTTGTACACTACATAGCTTGTGCATTACTTCAACCAACTAGTCACACGACTTACACTGAATTAACAATGGCCAGCTCTTGTTATCTCTCAGGTTACAAGCTAAGCTCAGCTGCCCCAGGGTCAGGTAAACATGGTCATGTTGTACACTACATAGCTTGTGCATAACTTTAACCAACTAGTCACATGACTTACACTGAATTAACAATGGCGAGCTCTTGTTAACTCTCAGGTTACAAGCTATGCTCAGCGGCCCAGGGTCAGGTAAACATGGTCATGTTGTACACTACATAGCTTGTGCATTACTTCAACCAACTAGTCACATGACTTACACTGAATTAACAATGGCGAGCTCTTGTTAACTCTCAGGTTACAAGCTAAGCTCAGCGGCCCAGGGTCAGGTAAACATGGTCATGTTGTACACTACATAGCTTGTGCATTACTTCAACCAACTAGTCACATGACTTACACTGAATTAACAATGGCCAGCTCTGTTTAACTCTCAGGTTACAAGCTAAGCTCAGCGGCCCCAGGGTCAGGTAAACATGGCCATGTTGTACACCACATAGCTTGCGCATAACTTTAACCAACTAGTCAAAGGACTTACACTGAATTAACAATGGCGAGCTCTTGTTAACTCTCAGGTTACAAGCTAAGCTTAGCGGTCCCAGGGTCAGGTAAACATGGCCATGTTGTACACCACATAGCTTGTGCATAAATTTAACCAACTAGTCAAAGGACTTACGCTGAATTAACAATGGCGAGCTCTTGTTAACTCTCAGGTTACAAGCTAAGCTTAGCGGTCCCAGGGTCAGGTAAACACGGTCATTTGTACACTACATAGCGTGTGCATTACTTAAACCAACTAGTCACAGGACTTACACTGAATTAACAATGGTGAACTCTTGTTAACTCTCAGGTTACAAGCTAAGCGCAGCAGCCCCAGGGTCAGGTAAAAATGGCCATGTTGTACACTACATAGCGTGTGCATTACTTCAACCAACTAGTCACATGACTTACGCTGAATTAACAATGGTGAACTCTTGTTAACTCTCAGGTTACAAGCTAAGCGCAGCAGCCCCAGGGTCAGGTAAAAATGGCCATGTTGTACACTACATAGCGTGTGCATTACTTCAACCAACTAGTCACATGACTTACGCTGAATTAACAATGGCCAGCTCTTGTTAACTCTCAGGTTACAAGCTAAGCTCAGTGGCCCCAGGGTCAGGTAAACATGGTCATGTTGTACACTACATAGCTTGTGCATTACTTCAACCAACTAGTCACAGGGTGTGGCATTTTTGATATAATAAGCATTGACAAAATATTGGGTACTCAAATACAGTTTTAGCAAAAGATATATTGTTTATAGTAATGGATTTATCTTTGTTGCAACTCTGCAAACTATGACATGTCCAACTTGAACACGGAAGTGAAATTTTATGGTTTATCCAATTAGGTTTATTCGGATGCAGAGGTACGGATGGAGTGGTTATTTTATTGCGACTAGTGGAACGTTTTATCCATCGTTTCGAAGACTTCCTAATTTGTAACTAAGACTACACCCTTTTCTGTGAGGTTGCTGAACCTCACGGAAAAATATTAATTTGACTGGGGTTACTTGAAGAAAACAGTTTACCCAAACAAGTACAATTTGTATTTACATATGCGTATGCACGGAGTTTTCTAAATATTTTACAATAATTGAGTAAAATAGTGATACAAGATTACTTAAAAATTGTTAAAATAATTAAATAATTAGGTATAGACCTAATGAGACATTGAATCAATTATTCTTTTACCAATTACAATCAATGTTATAATAAAATATATCATGTAAGTAACTGTAGATTACTACACATATGATCTATATTTTAAAGTTTTTACCGCACAAATACCAACCGAGTGATATCACACAAGTTCATTATAAATAAGTTAATGCTACACCATTTAAAAATACATAGACTGTCCTAATAAATAGAATCGCAAAACACACAATAGAAGCATTGACAAGATATACTGTATGAAAGCCAGTCAGTAGTAGCCATGGATTGTTCTGTAATGTATATGGTGGGAGTCGTTAAGAAAGATTTATTGAGCAACATGTTTTAAACAAACTCTTTTTGTAACGTATCCAGAAAAACAGTGTTCAAACTTTGTGCCATTTCAAACAAGACGTAATATGAACATAAGTTATGGAACAAACTAGTTATATAGTACATCGAAATGTTATGCCACGAGAAACCTAACTAGGTAAAATATTTTTGAGGAAAATCAACAATAAAAAAATACAAAAATGGATTATTATATATCCACTATATCTCAAATATCATTTTTGTAATAAATGGTAATTCTTTGATTTATTTCTACAAAAAAATATGAACAAATTAAACAAGGATGTCTGAATGGACATAAGTGGCCAAGAATTATCTTAATAGTTTACCTCTTATGCAATTAAATTAGTTTATGTCACACGAGTTTAAAAAGGAACTTTGACACAAAAATATGACGGTCCCATAATGTAGCCTAGACTTAACTAGTACATGGTTACAGGAGGGATCAGAGTAAATCATCATTAGCAAGAGCTAGGACATGTAACACTGTTATCCTTGACTCAAATACACGAGAAAATGTTGCACCTTGCAGTCTAGACTACTATTGTAAGCTACCAAATGTCTTAAAAGAGTAGAGGCACAAGTTGTAGGTAAATCCTAACTGATGAGTCTAAGGAGTCAGGGCGACAAAGGTAATTGTGGTACTACATCACTTACACTGTATGGGATTACGGCAGATGACTCTCATTTTCTTTGTGACTTAAACAGTTACTCATTTGAGTTCTTCGGTATAAAAGTACTCTAAAATCTTTAACACGTATAACTGTTTTATTACATTTGTCGTGTTTTAGTTAGTCACTTCTTACTCAAACGATACATTAGTATTAGGTTGGTCTGGATGATTTTGAGCTGTAATATTGTTGAAAAATCTCTGTTCTGCTTTTCAAGCTATACTTGTAAATTACAATGGAAAATATATGCCTTGTAACAATTAAATAAACAAATGAAACAAGTTAATTTCTATCTTCAGCTGGAAGAAAACAAGACTTTTTATTTACTTGCAGTGGATAGTTAAATTTCAATCGCAAATTCAAATGTCGGCATTGGTTAATACATTTTATTTCTATAATTTGTTTGAGTTGAAAAATATACCTTTAGATCTGGAATAGTGGGTAAAACGATTTAAATACATTTTAAACTTTTTACGGTTAATTAAAAAAAAATTAGGAGAGCGAAGTAATAAATTAATCTGTAAATTAATAAATTACCGAATAAAACCCCAGTTTTACCGCATTTAATCAAGTCAAACTACATAATTGACGAAAAATATTAGCAAAACAATTTAAATGAGCACTAAAAATCTATTTTTTCGTCCAAAGAAATACATAAGCTAGTATTAGGGATGGATATTTAATACGTTGGATTCCTTTAATCATGTTATCTATACAATGGATGCTTTTTTGGATAAATAAATAAATTATAAAACACTGGTTTTTACAAAATAATTATAATTGTTCTATGAATAAAAATAAGGCATTTATTATTAATTGACCAACCGAAGTGTCACCATTTGAAATTTATAATGTATATAATTTGTGTAATAGTTAAACATATATAAGAAAAAAAAAGAAATATGCAGTGTAAGGACTGATTGGATAATCATCTAAGTATTATTGCAAATCCATTTTTCTTTTATGCAGAAATACCTTGTTAAAAAGCACAAGTAGCAAGATGGAATGTGGCCAGGTTATTGTCACAGCAGACATTGTCACACATATTGTGGTTGGGTGATTTATGTTACCATGGATACAGAGGTTCATAAAGGTAGAGTAGTGTTTGTTTATTAAACTCCAAATTCCATCCATGAGTCATAAAATGGAAGCATACACATGTTCCAAAAAGGTACGACAGTTTCACTTAATAGTGTATAAATAATCAATAAGTCGTTGGTTCTTTATTCAGGATACTGAAATGAAATAAATTTACTATCTCATTCTGTTGTAATAAAGTATACATTTTAAAGGCATATGTTTTCCACTCTTTGACGGATAAATGACATCTTATTTTATAAAACAAAAAATTGTAAATTTTGACAGACGTAAAACTATTGTTGGATTACGTTGAATGATTACTTTCTACCTTAATCAAATGAAATAATTTTCACTTAAATAATAAACCAAAATACATAACTTTACAAGAAAACATTGATTTTACTTCGAAACCGTAAGAATTACTATACTTGGCATGGTAAGACATTTCAGTTCGGCATTTGTAAGATAAACAATTTGATGTAACCAAATTCAAGGAGATTACAAATGGTCAAACACGGCAAATATTTTCAAATCCACGAGCGTTTTGTTGTAAAAGTTAGATATTTTAGGTATAATAAAATTTACCCAGATAAAAAATCTTTTTCGCAAAGTTAACAAAATGCATGACTCATTACGAATTCAAGCTAAACATTGTTAATTTAGTGAAATGTATACTTAAATTTAAAAGTTCAACAAGGCCAATATACAATAAATTATTTTAATCCACTAGCGCTTTCACAAACTATGTTTCCATCGGCCGGCTGTGTTTAAACTAATACAGAAAAGGAAAAAAAAAGTTGTTAATTTACATCATTCGAATATGTTTGGCTTATTAATAAGTATTAAACAATGTTCGAAAATGTTATATGACACTTTCGATACAAATAATGTCTCTTAGGCACATGTATAGCCTAACACACTACGGAGAAGACAATAAAAGCAAATTATTGCATCACAACAGAGACATATTTACAATATTGAATAGATGATAGGCCTACCGTGTATGCATATCCGTTTTGAGCAGTTATTGTCTCCATCTCCAATGAGTTTAATTTTTCCCTATATAATCATATAGATAAATATTGCATTTATAAACTACTTAGTTTATTTGTTTATTTAATTTGACACGTTCATAAGTTTCTGTTATTTTCCAAGGACAATAAGTAAATAAATAAACAGTAACCATCACATAAACTATAACAATGAAAGTTATACAGTACTTGCAAGAAAAATTGCATTGAGGATTAATCATACACTAGCACTAGGCTGGAAATTGACATATTCCTTCAATGTTTCAAAATAACCTGTATATCTATGTCATAAAGAAATTTTTTATGTCAAGCCAGCTACACCAATTAAACGTATGGTAACTGAATAATGATGAAGGTGTTTCTTTCTTTGGATTTGCTTGCAACCTCAATCGACCGAGCAGTCTCCTGCATAATGGGTCTTACGATATTCAAATATAACTTATGGAGTAAAGCAGGTAGGGATCTGATGCAGTACATAGATGAACTGTGATAAAAATTGGAATTCGAATCTATATTTTTTTTATATTGTGGTAAAAATAACAGTCATAAAATGTTTGCATCAGGTGGTAGCAAATATATTAGCAGAATCGTTTCATTGAAAAACAAGTAAAAGCTAAGAACAGCTTACGATTGAAAGTTCTTTCAAGTTTCCATCCTGGCAGAGGATTACCAAGTCCAATTAACGTAAATGAATGTTCTTTCTTAATCCTTTTAAAATAAATCGGCTTAAAAGTTAACTTGAAAATGTAATTACTTTTTTTGGTAAATACATAAAAAGTTAGTTGTTAAATTCATATTTTGCATATATGCCGGTTATACTGAACATTTAAACTAAGATTTTGCTAGTCTATGTAATGTTAAAAGTAGGTAAATTGATCTACTTTCTATCAAATCATTGTATATGGAAGAATATATGACCATAGGCAGCACAGACACTTCTGGATCTAGGTGGCAACTATCTACTTTTCATTTTTATGTTCCCAGAGGCCAAAATCTCAACCGGGTGACCAACTAAAAATCTATAGGTAAATAGTAGCTGTTAATAACTTGTTCCAATTAAAAACAATTAAATTTTAAGCAACATGTTTACTGTATATACAGTTAGCCCAACTTTAACCTAGGCCTAACATTGTATAAACAACTACAGTACATTCAAGAGCAAAGAGATATGCTATACTTTTTTACATGAAAAAATAAGAGGTGTGGTCCTTTTTTTTTGTTTAAACGCTAAAACCAGATATATTTTTTACTTTAAAACACCTGTATTTCTACTGTGGGGTTAATGCTGAAAAGGAGGCTCAGAAAAGCTATTTAACAATAATTACATGAGTCCGTTGCATATGATCGTGGAATCTGCTTAGAGGTACTTTGATGAACAATAACAATAATACTAGCAACTAATTATATTTTTTTATACTTTTCAATCAAATGGCGACTATACAAAGTAGGTATTTTAAGCTAAGTATGAATGGAGATGAGTGTAGGATGAGTGGCGAGATCTTGTAGTCTTGTGAGTGACTAAGGCCGACATATTCCTTAGACACAGCTGTTAATTAATTACCCATACATCTAATGGCAACTAAGGGACCTACAGTTTATAGTGGAATCCAAACCACATTTTTCCTTGGTATATACAATAACAATAATACTAGCAATTAATGATTTTCTTATATGGATTAATGTACGACGTTTTCCATACATTCTTAAACTAACGTTTGGGTTAGTAATAATGTTTTATTGTTTTAAAAACAGATTTAATTATTTATTTTATTGTAGTCTTACTTACATCAGTTAAACCAGTTTTAATAATTTCATTTTAATTTTTAAGATGCATTTGTCCTTATTTTGTTTCTACTTAAACTAATTACACATTTATGTCATGAACTCCAACTCAAAAATAACAATGGAAGCTGTTGAGTGACAGTGTAAGTGACAGCTGTTGTTATCTGTAGAGTGACTCTGTAGTCATGGCAACAATACGAAACTTGGCGATGCCAAATGCAAGCAAAGCAATAGAACAGTTGCATGAACTATCTATTTATATGAAACAATATACGTATTTTATTTAGCTGGTAATTATATGTTTATTGCTTGGAACGTAGACATTTTATCTTGTTGTATCGTCTTCACAGATGCACTGCTAACTAAAATGAATTTTTAAAACTATAGTGATATACTTTACGGTACATATAATGTAGCGGGTGTGTATAATGTATGGTGATGCAGATCTCACACTAACTATAAAAATTCACGTGTAATGTAAAACCATAGATGAATTATTTGAAACATAAGAACCTTTTAAAGCTTTAAATAGGGGACCAGAGGGTTTTCCTCTTGGAATTAAAACAATAGGCTATGTTTTATTGTAATACCTTCATTATTATTGGATTATTCATTATTCGTGATGTATTCGTGAAAATACAAAGTGAATTATATTTAGAATGAAATTAAACGTGGACATTTCTTACAATAAATTAATATATGTCAAGGCTATTACGATGAATCTTACATAACTAACAATAATCCTATTAAAATTACAAATATTTAGTGCAGTGGCAGTTTACAGTCATAATTTAACGCAAATTCATAATAACACTTTTGAGTCTATTAACTTGAGATATTTCTTCTCAAGCTTGTATATTACCAATCCAGATGTGTTATTTACGTATGTAATGGACATCACAATTATTATGTGAAAGTTTTCATTAAAGCAAATTGATATTATTGTATAATTCACAATAATAAAGTCGTTTTTATTTACTACACATTCCCTTCTTCTTTCATGGATAGTGTGTTGTAACGCCCAAAACTAAGTCTTCATATTAAAGTGAGATTAACAAACATATATATATATATCGATGTGAAATAATAATATTTACCAAAATTATTAATTTTAAATTATAAACATATAATGGAAACCAACAAAAAAATTAAAAAATATTACCCCCTTATTGGAATGAAGTTGAAATATAACCATACTGGGACCAACTACGCCAGATCTAGTCCCATTCCCCGGATCATGCGCCTCGGGAATGTGGTAAGCAGCTCTGTGGACCTTTTAACTGCCTCCTTGGGGGTGGTTCGGCGTTCTGCGGCTGACAGCATCCTCGAGGGTACACCATAAAAGCATTGTTGTTGTTATTCCTTTGTTGTTGATTTTTTCCCATGTTAATATTTGTGATCTATTTTGTTTGTATTCTTGTTATTGATATATTCATTGTTATGTTTTGTTATTGTTATATTTTTTATACATTGTTATATTTTTTTATGCATTGTTACTCCTCTGTTAATTATTATATCTTTATAATATTTTTTGTAACTACTTAATGTAAAATGGTGTTTGCCGTTGGTGTTTAATAAATAATAATAATAATACCATAAAAATGTTTGTTTGTTTTACGGAACCTGATGGGCCATACTATATATGTAAAATAATTTAAGATTAGGCAACGTGTTAAATGTTACATGGTTAAAGATGGCACGAATATTATTTGTTCAAAGTCCAGTGAAGTAGTACCTGTGTCTTTGGTTGTCCTAGTTTGTGTGAACTTGATATGAACCTCCACTGAGCTTGTGCTCAATATAGGCCAATGTCACATGGATAGGGTTTTACTAGCCTACCAACTCGTATAGTTGATTTTATAACAGCTGGTAGTCAAATAATTGAACATTTGTTTTCCTCTCTTGAATTGCTCTCAGATGAACAATGCATTTTACAATTTTGATAACAAAAGGCATTTATAAACTCAAGAATAATCCTACAGATTTATCATGTTCATATCATCATTCATCAGAATTATCATGTTCACAATTTTTATGGTGTCACTAAAATAAAGACTTTTGTTAATAGTCTGGAAAAAATGTATTAAATTATTATCCATGAGTTAGGTTTATCAAACTTGTAAATAACTATGAGAGTATATGAAGTAAAATATTAGCTAGTATTCATCTAGTTATACTAGATTCAAGATTTATTTCGGCCATTAAGTAATTTACAATAGGCTTTGTCTAACAATAATATTTCAGTCTTTTCCTGAAAAAAATAAAACATATAAGATAATCCACTGCAAACCAAACATCACTTCTTTCAAAATCTTCACACAGCAAACTATGCAAAATATAATTGTCAAACAAACATACCTTTCAGTAGACGTACATGACTTATTATTTTCATTTTCATTTCATTTTCATTTTATTTTCCACGGCAATGCCATTTACAAAATACAATCAGTTAAGGCTATAATAGATTATATGAATACAAAATATTAAGTTATAACAAAACAACATTTCATCAGCAGTATATGAATACAAAATATTAAATTATAACAAAACAACATTTCATCAGCAATAACAACAATACAATCGATCAACAATAATAAACTATGACATAACAAAAACAAGGCATAAGAATAATAATAACAATAACAATGATAATGAAATGTGGTATGGTAGGATGTCTAAGTTTGATCTGTTGTATTCTAATGTGAGTGGTGTAGTTCAGTAGTATAAGTAGTGTGAAGTCTGGTGTAAATCTGTATTTGGATGTGAAGTGTAATGTGGTGTGAATTAATTAAACGTGTAGGATTTTATGTTTAAGGGAGGCTAGACTGTCGCTGTAGAGGTCAACATGAGTTGAGAATTCGTTTCCTAGCCGTTGGAGTCGGATCATCGGACTATTACCCAGGTAGTTTGTTCTGTACTGCGCCCTGAAGAAAACATCTGTAGACCTGGTACTGCCTGGAACTCGAAATAACAGCTTTTCCAACAGCTGAGGAGAGTCAATTTTACCATTGATCAGTTTTAACAAGAAAGCCAGGTCCGCAACATCTCTTCTCTTGGCCAGAGTATGGAGGTTCAGCAGGGACTCAAATTCTTCAACTGGGACGTCTCTATAGTTGTAGCCACATCTAACTCCCATCATTCTTGCAAATCTTCTCTGAATTCGCTGTAACCGAGAAACGTAGATGTCATGGTAAGGTTTCCAAACCACCGAAGCATATTCCAAAATCGGGCGTAGGAGTGTCTTGTAAAGGGTAGTTAGAGTTGTTATTGAAAATCCATTTCTTGACACTCTGAAGATCAGACCGAGGATTCCACAAGCTCTCCTGCAGATTTCATCTACGTGGTGCTCAGGCGTAAGGGAAGAACTCCAATAGACTCCGAGGTCTTTAATTACGTAGCACCGGCTCAGGGGAGAACCATCCAACCGATAATCTATATGTACAATAGTTTCACGTTTTGTAAAGGATATTACATTTCACTTAGATACATTTAGATACATAAAATTCTGCTTGCACCAAGACTCGATGCCAGCGAGAGTTCTCTGCAAAGATTCACCATTACTAACATTTCTGATCGTTTTAAATAATTTTATGTCATCGGCAAATAACAGGTATTCGGACTCAATTACTTCCCCTATATCATTTACAAAGATGTTAAACAGACAAGGCCCCAAGAGAGATCCCTGGGGAACCCCTGATAAAACGTATTAATTGATACTTACGTATTAAACGGAGGCCACATTTTGTCAGAGAGAGAGAGAGAGAGAGAGAGAGAGAGAGAGAGAGAGAGAGAGTCTTTATTGTACAATCTTCAAGATTAACAATGGAGTCAGAATACATATAATAAAATGAAACCTGAGATCTTAATTTACGTTTCAAAGTTCTGCCAGTCCATGAATTCACTCATTTTGTAAAATGGATGCAGGAGTAGCCATTCGGAGAGTCTTCTCTTGAACATATTAGGGGAGGTTCTCTTCAATTCTGTAGGCAGTGCGTTAAAAAGTTTAGCTCCAGTATAAGATGGCTTCAGTTGGAATCGCAGCGTGTGATGTACTGGTAAGTTGAAGTCCTGAGCATTTCTCGTATTGTGATCGTGGTTGTTGAAATTTCGTTGCAGGTTCTTGGAGACGGCAAAGCAGATCACTTCCAGCAGATAGATATTGACCACAGTTTGAAGCCTTAATTCTTTAAAGGATCTTCTGCAGCTTTCTTCATTTTTGAGATTAGCCAACACTCGGACAGCACTCTTTTGAACCACAAGGACGCGCTTTAAGTTCATAAATGATGCAGCACCCCAAAGAACAATTCCATACCGCAAGTGGCACTCGAACAGAGAGGTGTAAGCTATCTTGACGGCTTCATCAGAGCTGATGTGCTTCACTCTTCTGATGGCGAATTTTGCGCTATTTAACTTGTTGCATGATTCATCAACATGATCAGTCCATAACAAGGATTCGTCAATTACTAGGCCTAGGTGTTTTGTAGCGTCCACCCGATCGATATTAGGAAGCTGTGACACATCCGCTTTCAATCTGCCCAGAGTAAGCTGTTTTGTCTTTGCTTCATTGAAGACGAGGCCATTCTTATTACAATACTCCATAGCCATGTTAACAGCAATGAAGGACTGGATTTCTAGATCTTCCTTATTTTTATGGGCTGTGACGAGAACTGTGTCGTCTGCATACATAATTGCATTGCAGTAAGGACCAGTGTAAGAAGGCAAGTCTGATGTAAAAAGTATAAAAAGAATAGGGCCCAAAACAGAACCTTGTGGAACACCTCTATTAGCTGGAAGCCTATTTGATCGGACCGAAGAAATTAATCCATTCAAATTTTTCTTAATCTCCACCACCTGTTCTCTTTCTTTCAGGTAACTCCCAAACCACAAAATAGCTTTTTCCTGAAAGCCAAGAGCACAAAGTTTCTTTAATATTAGGTCATGGCTGAGGCAGTCGAAAGCCTTGCTCAAGTCCAGAAAAACACTCACAACAGTCTCACCATCTTCAAGTTTGTCTACGATGTACTCAATAAGACACACAAGCGCTGTAGATGTTGACCTCTTTGGTGTGAAACCATGCTGTTCCCTAAGATTAATGTCATTTAGTTTAAGATGTTCCATTATCCTGTGCATTGCTGCCTTTTCAATAATTTTGGAAAAGGTTGAGATCAGTGAAATCGGCCTATAGTTTTCCACTTCATCCTTGCTGCCTGCTTTATGAAGGGGGATCACTTTCGACATTTTCATTTTGCTAGGGACATGGCCAGTCTTAAAGCTCAAATTGAAAATATGGAGCAAAGGTGTTATAAGCTCGTCCTTGCAATACTTCACCATCAGCGAAGAAAACTCATCAAGACCCGATGATGTTTTGTTCTTCATATCCGAAATTATCTTGTGAATCTCTTCCTTTGTAATGGGGTTTAGAATGAAAACAGGGGCCTCAATTTCCCATACCCTAGATTGCGTGTACTCAGTATCTTGAAGTCCATTCTTCTTTAGTGTTTCTTCAGCTATTGATGTGAAGTACTTGTTAAACTCATTGGAGATTACCATAGGATCGTCAACTCTTGTGTCCCCTAGGTTGAGTCTTTGAATGTAAGAAGTTTCTTGTTTTTGCTTCCGTTTACTATTAATGATCTTCCAAATGGCTTTTCCTTTGTTATTTGATTCTGAGATAAAAGTAGTACTTGCTTCTATTCTAAGTGCAAGCAGCTTCAAATCATACGACTTTTTAAGATTATTAGCAATTTCCTTGTATGCTCTACTACCACTTAGAACATATTTGTCATGAGCTTTCAGAAATCGTTCCCTCAAATTGGAAGCCTCCGCATCAAACACATTCTTGACTGGCCCATTCACCCTTCTTCGGGTTCTTTTCAAAGAACATGAACTATTCAGAGCCTGTGTAATCAAGGTGAGGAAATTGTTGTAACTTTCCTCAATATTGTCACATTCTAAGACTTCAGCCCATGACTCATTAGCGAGTAGTTTCTTTAGATCTCCTAGACTATTGGGATTCATGTGCCTGCAAGTAGTTGAGATAAAGGTGTTTTCTCTCACTGCGAGATTTAATTCGCAGAACTGACCTGTTGTTCCACATGCACTCTCAATTTGTCCTTGCATCCAGAAGAAATACAGATCATATCAATGGAAGAAATTGTGTCATGCGTAATGCGAGTTGGAGGGAGATTAATCCTTTCAATGTTGTAGGCTGCCAGTAGTTCTTTAAGTTGGGATCTTTCTGTAGAAGGTTGGAGGGAGTTAACATTAAAATCTCCCATGATTAAGATGACTATGTTCCTGGTATTTATCCAATGATCTAGGATGGTTGATAGAGTCTGTAGGGCTAAGAGGAAGGATTCCTTGTCATGTTTAGGTGGGCGGTATATACCCAGAACGTAAAGGCTTGATTTCCTATCTAAGTTTATTGCAACAGCTGATACTTCACATATCATGGGTGTGCTTAAATGTTCAACATTCAATGAGGAGATTTCATTTTCTAGGTTGTCTTGCTTGTATATTGCCACTCCTCCTTTAATAGTATGGTCTCTACAAAAGCGCGCTGCGGCGGTTATGTTAGGTTGGGTTATCATAATAGAAAGTATAACTCGTCTGGTATCGTTCGATTCATAACGAAGCGAGGAAAGTCCTACACACATAATATTTACGATAACCCAACCTAACATAACCGCCGCAGCGCGCTGACAAAATGTGGCCTCCGTTTAATACGTAAGTACCTATTAATTATTTAAGTTTTGTGCAGCCTACATGGTATAAAAAATCATCAAATTTGTAATATGGGTTCAACTCAAGCCAATTTTTTCACAATGGATACAAATTTTTATCTCCTCTGGGAACGGACAATACCAGGGAGGGCATTGAAAAACCTAATACCTGTAACAGGAAAACAGTTTTGTGATTTACTTAATCTATTACTACTTATATGTACATTTTAGCGATTTCTGGTCATGTAAGAGTAAACATCCTTACTATATACAAGATCAGCCTCTATATCTTTAATTGCTATCAATAACTAACTTCTTGATTAGCAATGTACGTGTTATTAAATTACCTGAAAAATACAGAAATACATACGTCTAATAACACTTGCAACAATATATTTACACTTATACTGTTGACTTACAAGACGGTAAATACATGTAAAAGTTGGTAAGTGGTGATCGATTTCGATTGGACACTCCAATCATCATTTATTTATTTATTTATTTATTTATTTATTCATTTCGACGGCAATCGCCATTTTACAAAATAATACATTAGACAAGATTTACATGCAACAAGATAATACAATAGAAAACATTAATAAGTGAGTAAGCAATTTCGTGGTGGTGGTGAACAGTTTGAGTAAAATTGCAACAGTTACAACATTGTGAAAAAAGTAACAATAACAAGAAACAGTGTAAATAATTAACATCAATAACAATAACAAGAAACAGTGTAAATAATTAACATCAATAACAATAACAAGAAACAGTGTAAATAATTAACTACAATAACAATAAGAGTGAATAATTTACATCAATAACAATCAGTGAGTATCAAATGACAACATTGTAAATAATTAACATTAATAAATTTACCATACATAACAAAAATAACCTATGGCAATAGATAACAACATAATAAACTGTGAAAAAGCTAACGTAACATAAAACAAAACTATATAACAAAAGTATGGATATGGAGGGAGAAAAACTTTTTGATAGAATGCTGACAACAAGACATTTCATCACTTAACACTGTTAAGTCTCAGCATTATCACCAGACGCTGTTATCATCAGACCCAATAGGCGAATGACAAGAATCAAAATGGCGTTCCCTTATATACTATTGTTTACCGGAAGTACCGGTCATTAAGTTTCTATAAGTACTATTCATTGAAATAATATATATGCTTTTTTATATTAGTGCATAGAAAGAACCTATTCTCTAGCCTTTGATTATTAAATAATAGCGATAAAATAATATAATCGCAAAACCTACACACGGTTGGATTGAATGTATGTGTTTCATGAGTTTTGAAGATTACAAATGATTCTGGTACAATACTTCACACCAAAAATTTGATTGGACTCGCTCCAAATGAGTTTTGGAAACTGTCACAATTTTTCAGCTCTGTGAAAGTGTTCGTCAACGCCAAGTTAACTGTTTAAACTTTCAACTTTGCTTTTACTTTTTATATGGAAACAGGTTTACTTTAGTCCTTCAGTTAAGTTTGTAAATATTGCAAAATAAATACAACCTACATCCATATATCTTCTACTAATATACAATATTACATACCACTCACACATTAAATATTAATGAATTTAATCATTAAATTAAATAATAATTTCTTGTGTTTTACCTCGTTTTGATATATAATACGACAATATTAATTTTAAACTAAAGTGTGTATCTACGTCTCTAAAAAATTATGAAGTAGGACGTATAATACAGAAGTACGAATATTTGAAAAATGCAGCATCCTATTAACAAACTGATCGCAATAAATCAACTATATCAAACATCATAATGGCCCGCTGGTGCAGCTCTGACCAAATACTGGGCCTGATGGACATTGTTTACTACGGAAGCAATCTGGTTTAATACGTGATATGGAAACTGATGTAGTACACGAAATATTACTATTTGCGAAATAATACACAATACACAATAAAATACAATATAATAAAAAAGGCACAAATATTATCTGGATGATTTGAAGTTGGTATTGTGTTTAAGTTTCACAAACTGTATCAAATCTAATGGAAAAAATCTTGAGTGAAAAGAAGAAATGTCTTGTCTTATCTTGTCCCACCAAATGTCAAGATACGTTAAGCATTTCACATTTCCACTTCTCAGTGTAAGCCTCTCACGTTATATCTGCAGGGAAACTTTGTCACTTGTCTTACTTAGATTTAGACAAGTTATATAATATACTGTCAATATTAATACATATTAGGAAAACAACATTTTTACGATAAGGCATAGCAATTAGAATATTTTTGAAAATATATTTATATGTCTAAAAACACTAGTAATTATATATTTACACTTATATTGTTGACTCACAAGACGGTAAATACATATTAAAGATGGTAAGTGGTCATCGATTTCGATTGGACAATCCAATGATTATTAGACCCAATAGGGAAAAGACAAGAATCAAAATGGCGTCCCTTATACACTATTAGTTACCGGAAGTACCAGCCAATGATTTTCTATAAATACAACGGGAGTCAAAATTTGCTTGTACATTAATGAGCTTATTTCTATTCTTACATTTTTCCTAAAAGGGAAAAACTTAAACAAAATATGAGCAAGTAAATTTTCACTCCAGTTGTACTTATAGAAACTTATTGGCCGGTACTTCCGGTAATCAATAGCATAAAAGGGACGAAATTTTGATTCTTGTCATTCGATTATTGGGTCCGATGATGATTGGAGTGTCCAATCAAAATTGATACCCACTTACCATTTATTTATTTATTTATGTATGTATTAATTAATTAATTTATTTATTTATATATTGTTTAGGCCTAATTATTTACCATCCTTTAAATGTATTTACCGTCTTGTGAGTCAACAGTGTAAGTGTAAATATATTATTGCTAGTGTTATTAGATTTTTTTCAGGAAAAGACTGAAATATTATTTTTAGATTAATATTTTATGTAAGACAAAGCCTATTGTAATCAACTTAATGGCCGAAATAAATCTTGAATCTTGAATCTTGAATCTTGAGATGTAATTTTTTTTTGTTTTTTCATGTAATTTAATATTTAGTACGATACTTGATCAGTACGATGCTGATCAAAAAGTTATTCTGTGATGATTTGTATTGTGATGAAAAGTATCGTTCATTGAATCTTTATAACAATAATTTTAGCCCCGTAATAGATCACTTTCGGGAAAAGCAGTGAAATATACTATTACTGCAGGTTATTAAATACCGTTAGCCCGATTGTAGTTTTAGAAAACGGTTAATTATCATGTAATTAACAGGGTAGTTGGTCATCTAATGTTAATCGTAGGTTATTTACAAATTGTATTTAATAGTATTTATTAATCTGCGATAGTCAATTGTTTAATTTATTATGTAGTTAGTTACATGTAAAGTTTAAACTCTACATTAAGAATTCCTATTCGGGAAGTATATCTGTTTTAAGGTAATATTTTTGTTTTAAATGAAGTTACAATAAAAAAACAAAAATATAAAAACAATAAATATGTTCGACCATCTTCCCTCTCACCTCAAAGCAGTATCAAACCATCTGAAATAAAAAAACCCTAAAATATTTTCTTTTAAATAAAGCTTATTACAGCGTCCGTAAGTTCCTGGCTGGCGGCTAATAAAACTATCAAACTTGTTTGATCATAGGTATCCTTAGTGTAAGTAAAAAAAAAAAAAAACTGTTATTATTTCTTATTGTCAACAAGAAACTGTATGTTTTGTTAAATGACCAATGCATGTATATGTTGTTTTGGTTAAATTAATGACTTATTGACTTAATAACTTCAGGAATGTGTTAAATCGTATTATAATATCGTTTAGTTTTTAAATCCATACGAAGTGAGCAGACAAGAATGTCAAGAATCCAAGGGAGGTGTTATCTAAAATGTGCTAGAAGCATTATTGCGCATCATTTGATTTTATGGATATCTCAGCGAAGCTTGAATATCTGCTATGATTATGGAATATGTTTCTCCAGAGAGCGTTAAAACTATTTTTATAAATCAAATATTTATGCAAGCGTAACTTTTTATTAATGGGTTTTAGGTAAAAAGTTAGGGAGTGACTAAATAGAGTCATAGTGACAGAGGTAGGGCGTCTATGTAATGGTATAGTATTGGCTATTGTATAATTCAATACATATAAAATATGTATTTACAATTCTATAAATATCAATAAATGAAATTATATAGGTATAACGGGCGTTATAGTCTAATAATATTATATCAATTGTATTCCTGGTAAGGTATAAAGTATAGTGAATAATAGTAAGTGATAGTATTCAGCTCTTGTGATAATTTATTGATCATAATATGTAGCACAATATGTCATAACAATTATTTAAATATACCAGCACATAAAAAGGATTAGGCACAGCTCCACTTGTCTTTCATAAGCTTATGCTAAATTACAAAAAATATAGTTTTCGTACCCCACCTACCTAATTAATTTGTTACTAATTATACTGTTGATGACGGTAAAAAACCGCCAGCGTAGAATGAAAAAAATGTTAGCAAAAATTCCGTATCTGAATGCGTTTAAGACGCTTTTCACAATCACCCTACTACCTAATGCGTTTTCGTAGTTTATTTTATACTTAAGCCTAGTATACAACGATAAAGAACCACATATTAATTTTATAGTGATATACTTTATTTATCTTTAATATTATTCTCAAATTTTTATTCAGTGTGAAATAATTTTACAAACTCTAAAAATCTACTGTGGGATGAAGTAAAAATAATGACAGAACCGTTTGTTCCGGCTGAGGTCCCACGAGCATCCAGCTTTATTATTAGGATCCTTAACTCTGTCGTTTGTTTTTATTTTAGTTTTTATACCCTGTACGTTCGGTTTAAGTACACATTTATGTATTAAATGTAGTTTTATTAAACTATTTAACTTTTATTGAAGTTGTTCTAAAGTTTCGTAGAACTAAGACACTAATAATTTTAGGTTGGGAGATTAATGTATGAAAATTACATTATTACGAATAAAAAATATAAAGCTTTTACAACTAATTACACCTTACCTTTTTTGCTAGTTATCACGATAAGACCAAATTTTTTGAATATCACTTCTTAATTCATATAGATTAATTTTAATTTACGAAGGATTAGAAAGATATGTGAATGAATCTATAAATGAATTGCACCGAACAGGATTGAGGATGGATTTGGTCACATTTGAATTAGTTTGGAGAAGAATCTTCAATCTTTAACCAACACCTGCGACCCAAGTAGAAGCCAATGTTACGAACATCGAACATTTAGAAATCGCATCACTCTGTTCGATATATTTAATGTCTTTGAATATTGATACATCACGATACTTCAGTATCCAATAGTCAATGGTAATGTTATTGTATAGTTCTTACAATATTATTCCAATGAAAACCAAAACCTAATTATTGCTGATCATCACTTCAGTATGAACGCACTTACAACAACAAAAAGCTTATATCGTGTAAGTTTTACAGAGTAGAGCAAGAGTATACTACCAAATGTTGCCAATGCTTTCTTCTACTAAATTTTAAATGTATTAAAGTGTAAGTTAATACTTATACAATTTCGTAGTAACATTTCTATTTTATCACCTGGTAAACATATGGTCATAAGACACTCGGACCTACTGACACTTTTCAAGTTGGTTAATGGCCTCCTGGACTGTCCAGATCTACTCTGCGGCATCCACTTGCATATACCAACAGGAACCCGTTCCAAAACGATATTCCGTAGACGCTACCAACCCACCTACTATGCAGCTAACAGCGGCCTTTCGAGACTTCTACGTACTGGGAGTGATGTCGCAATCCACCTGGACTTCTTCCACGACTCATTGTCCTCGTTCCGGAGAAAGGTCGCCTCCCTGCTTAAGTGATGATAATTCTAGTCACTAACTGTAGAATCTTACCTTCCTTAGCTCTAGTCATAATTAATCGTTCCTGTTGTTGCTGCCAAGTATCACCTCTCATGCTATGTTTTTGTTAAATCAAATTTTTTGCCACATTGTACTATTATCCAAAACTATCTTCACTGCTTCTAATTTTTATTGTTAACTTATCGTCTTTCCTTGTCTATTTTGTTACTTTTGTTATTGCTATTATTATTGTTATTCAAGATTGTTATTATATAGTATCTATTACTTGTTACTTGTTAATTGTTGTTCATTAATTTTTAGTACAGGTAAAATTATACTAAAAAACCAGTACCACTAATTTTTATGTTTTCTTAGGTGAGTTTACCTGTACTATTTATGTTCTTGCTGTTACCACTCACTGTTGCATGTATTTTGCCATCTTTCAATATTGTACATTCTTGTAAACTGATGTAAACCGTTGGGAAATAAATAAATAAATAAATAAATAAATAAATAAGACTTCAAGTAATGTTATAAATCTTAAAACAACAATACCAACACCTGGTGCTCACGCAAAACAATGAAGGGTTTTACAAAGACAGATCTTGTGTCTTGTGAGAAGTAGCGTTTATTTATTTTACCCTACATTGTTATTTCAAGTCTTATTTTTTTTACAATATCGTGCATTATCTTTTAGAGGAACAAACGCACTGTCGCTGAATCTTTTTTTACCTACGACCGTTTTTTAAAGTAGCCATTTCAGTCCAGTTCTTAGAATTGAAAAGTTTCACTTTACTGCTGTTTACTTTCATATCAGCATAGTTTCATTTCATATCAGCATAGTTTTTCTCATATCCACACAGGTAACGGACCAATTAGGTTCAAGTATTGAGAGAAAAGAACTAAAATTGTAATGCTTCGAACGTCAACTAATCAGCTGATCAGCTGATCAGTTGACCAATTTAATTGTTGATCCGACTTGTTCATGTTGATACTCGCGTATGTTGGTGGAAGTCCAAAAATAAATGAAATATTTGCCGAATTGTACCTGATACAATATTATTTATGGTAAGAATGCTGCTAGCAATGTAATATTTAACGAAGTTTAACAAACACGTAATTACAGGAAATCAGCTGATTATACAACAAGTCGTTGCATCACTTTCAGTGGCAATGACAATACACGAAAACATAACCTCTCTAAAAAGTTATCAGTAGTGATTGTTAGTAATTAAATCCAGATTGATAGTAATTAAAAAACGGTCGTAGGTAAAGTAGTGTACGCAACTCGCGTTAATAGTCTTTACGACGCTCGTAGAAGTTTTTAAGGCACTCGCCAAGGCTCGTGCCTTAAATTTTCTACTCGTGTCGTAAAGACTCACTTAACGCAATCGTTGCGTAAACTACTATTTTGTATTTTTAATTAAATAGTTTTAACGTAGGTGGTATTTTCATGTATCTAGCCCGAAGATCCTGTTCTTTTAAATTATAATACATTTAATTTTCCATATTGTTTTCGTGTCAAATATGTATTAAAAGCACATTATTGGTTGCACTTAAAAAAAAAAAATACTTAAGTAACAAGTCACATTATTTAATAGTTAAGTTTGGGTTTGGGTCACGCTTAAATAACCAATAGGCTTGAATGCTCTTAGTTATAGATAAAACTCTGGGTAGAGTTGATTTGAGATTCAAGTAATATTATTAAAATTAAGGCTATGATGTTTACAGTAACATACAAAAAGTATTTATTGAAAATAATTCGCCAGTATATAGATGTTCCATGAGTCATACTAAATAACTTGCAGTGGCGGCAGAAGTACTATAGATAAATAGTTTTGCTGTGTTATCCTAGTAAGGCCCAAATAATTTTACTGCAATCTATAAGGTTAAATTCAAGGCCATTATGATAAGGTCAAATTTAAGGCTTCTATTGGTTTATTTGTTTGTATAGTTTTTTTTAAGTAATCATATTAAAACGTGTGTTTTATATTTTGATTTCACAACCTTAGTATTCCGAAATTGAAAAGTCTAGCAAACATGTTATGTAGCAAAACAATCCATAACGGGACAAACAATGTGGTTTACAAAACTGATAAATCATCTAAGTTTACCTACACAGAACATCATTATGCGTCAAACCACCAATTCATGGAACTGGAATATTTCTTTAAATGCGTAATTGAAAATAAACAAGCTGATCATTTAATGTTTGCTCAGTGCATATTGGGGTTGTTAAGTAAATTCAGCTGGCTATTAATTTTCCCGCTAAACCAACTCTGCCCTTACTTTTCATCACTGAAAGTTGTGCTATTTAATTATAATAATCATGTTATAAAAAACAAACATGTGTATGGTAATGGAGAAGATAATGTAATATAAACTATTTGATGAGTATTAAACTATATAATTTTATATTATATTTCATCTCATGAAACCAATGCAGAGAATCAGCTATGTAATGTCATATTTCCCCCTCTAAAAAAAAACATAGTTTGACCTACCTCCTCCATGTTTTTTTCAGTATTTTTAAATCAACAGTAATAACTTATTTTAATGTAACATACCAAACTTTAAGTATTGTTTTTATGAATAATTTATTCAACAAATAAAAGAATGAGTGGATTATTAATGTATTTTAAAAAGGGACATCCTTCAAAATACATTTTATTCATAGTCTTCCGGAATTGGTAATCAATTATAACAGGTTACATACCTTGATGTCCAAAATTCCTCAGTCGAACTACCGTTGACTAGTTTTTACTAGTAAGTAGTCATTTAAACGAACTTTAAAATATTTGATTTATTAATTTCATTATGGTTATGCGGTAACAACTCATAAATCAATGTACGCTGAACACATTTTATCACATGACCAAAATAATGGAAAAATTTAAAAGAGTGTTAAAATCTTAGAATCTTAGAAGAAAGGATAAATGTAAAGGAAGAATTCAATATATCTAGGAACAAGAAACAATGAAAGCAACACCCTAAACATAATGCACAAACATAATTCAAACCAAATTTATAATCAGATCAAAGAATTAAGACAAAATCAATAGATAAAGCCATTGGCTTAACTATTTTCAAAATTATATACTTTTTCATGAAGAGAAAGATTTTGTTAAAATTAAATTTAAACATTTGATTGTATTATATTGTATTATTATTGTTGTTTTATTTTTTTACATATTTCGATTTAATAATATCGTGACTGTTACCATACTCTAAGAGTAGAAATGCATTAGTCATTAAAGTTAATAAAAAAGGGTACTATGATTTATTATATATATATATTTGAATGAATGGTGTTTTTGGCATCTGAGAACATCAAAATGAAAAAAATAAATCGGTCCTGGGTCTAGGTCTTACTTTGCCACCTACCACGGTAACAGCTACTTCCCTATAGGTAAATTCACTAACAGCAGCAAATCACTGATACAGTACTGTTGTTTCCCCTATTCCCCTATTGATAGCTACCTTTTTAATAAAAAACACAATTATTCCGGTATTAGCATGTAACTGTTTTATTTATGTAATAAAATAAAAATTCTTCATATATGTTGAGTCTATCGTAATTATAGTTTTAGTAATGCATAAATTTTTAATATATAGCATTTGTTAAACAAAACTATTTACCTCCATTTCTTTTATAATGTTTTAACCCTCATATATACTTTGATATTTTCACCGATTACAAAAAATAGTAAAAAAGTAGACAACCACAAATTATTCGATAAAAAAGTCATCATTTATAAAACTTATTCTGTCAGCTACAATAGTACAGACCATTCCCAAACCAACTAGACGACAGGCAATGTTAGACCCTAGGGAAATATGTAGAACTGTCCTCCAACTAAATAAATTAGGAGGCTGCGTTTAACTTGCTTAATAATGAAACAGCTGATATATATCCCTCATATGTTAGTTACGGATTTTATGTATTTACTTCAATGATAGTTTACTTGTTAACATAGCATTTTTTATGGTTTAATTCAATTCCCGATGAAATGCCTACCGTGTTTAATAAAGTCACTTTACCTAAATCGCACACTCCTGGCAAGTGGGATTGATTCAATTTGCAGTAAACATATTCACAAACTCCTTAATGTATAGAAATTCGTTTTGTTAAGCTGCTTATTCTCCACTGAGTTTTCTATGGATAGTTTTTTTGTTTATTTTATAGCTTAAAGCAATTGA
The DNA here is from genome assembly GCF_028750875.1 of Macrosteles quadrilineatus. Lineage (NCBI taxonomy): Eukaryota > Metazoa > Arthropoda > Insecta > Hemiptera > Cicadellidae > Macrosteles > Macrosteles quadrilineatus. The sequence goes on along the minus strand of NW_026542599.1, from coordinate 20,298,271 downwards.
GTAATATACAAAAATGAACATAAAACTATTTAATCTGTAAGAGTGTATAGCCTCTTACAGATTAAGAAAGGTTAAAGAAAAAGGTTACTAAAATAACATTATTATTACTAACAAGACCTTACATAAGATATACTTTTGTTCAAACTTCAAGTAATATATATTTTGAATTTTGGGCAATATCAAAACAAATGTAAATATTTAAAAGTAAAAGGCCAATGCAAAAAATATTAAGATCAAAGTTCCATGTTTTAACACAATTAAAAAGATAATCAAACTTTCTAAGTATATTTTGCTTTTAGGTGAATAAATATTTGATTTAGTTGGCTTAAAAGTCCATTATTAACACCTAATAAATACAAAGGGCATGTATAAGACAAATCAAGGGGAGTGACCTTGTCTAGTGGTTAGAGAGTGGGACTTCGGATCCATTGATCCAGGGTTCAAATCCCACCAAATCACTAATGGATTTTATCTATGTTATGATGCCGCACCTCTAGGTCTAGCCTGAGGTAATGTAAAAAACTATTCCGGGCTCGTGCCTATTGTCCTAGGACCAAAATAAATAAATAAGACAATAAAACCCAAACATTATCCATACAGGGAAGGATAAAACAACGAACAGTCGCATCACGGACGTTTATTTAACATAATGGTCTACTAATCACGTTTAGGGGCTAATAAAACCAGCTGTTTCCGAGTGATCACTTAAACACTAAATTGATTGAGACTCACCATTGCTTTAGTTTTGTTTGGTTAAAATCGACAAAAATTCGTAAAGCTTTATCCTCAAGATTTATATCTGAGAATAGTAATTGGTTCATAATATTTTGTTAAATTATATTAAAGTTTTCAATAAACACCATACATAATATTAATAACAAATTTATGGTTGCTATCACATATTTGGGAATTATGATAAATATTCAATGTAACAATATATTGATTAAAGAGGAGTCTTAATTACAGTTTTACTCAAAACGGTCTTAAGTGCTTGCGCTGAAAGGAAACAATGCGCCATTGAATCTTGGAAGCATCTGAAGGGTCTATAGAAACTCATGCATACAATGCTTATCTGCTATTGTCGTGCATCATGCTTGAGTGAAGATTCTTCACTAGTGGTTGATGTGTAATATCTTCTTTTACGTTTGAATTTGAATGATATGTATTTGTATTCCATTGCAATTAACATATTCTAATTGTGACGTTTATTAACTTCACTTGTTTATCTCATTTGTAGGGAAAATATATGTTTGTATCTTAGAAAAACTGTTAAATATTGATTTTAAAAAGAACTTTTAGTTAATTAAAACTATTATTTAGTTTTTCAAGGTGGTAATCATTTGCAAAGCTTTAATCGTGTTAACCCTTCCTGGACGCACAATTTTCATTCCAGATTGTATTGCGAAGAAGTAATCGCATTCTACGGAAAATCTTTGACAAAAGGTTAACGTCACCGGTGAGATTCGATGTCGTTACTTTCTGCAAATAAGTCTGGTGCTCTAACTATTACACCACAAACATCCTTGGCTGCCTTTCCATATCGTTGTGGTAATTGTGTTCATTCAGTCAATAGAATGCTCTCATTTTGTCCGTATTAAGAATCCGCAGCTGAAATAAAAATCAAGCTTCCCGCACGGCCAATAATGTGTAGGATATACAGACAGCAAAATAAAAAATAACAAATTAAAAAATATATATTTTGCATCCATAGTTTTTAGAATTTTGAAATGGTTGACCTATGCAGCACTTTAATCCAACATATTTTTTTATATATTTTTTTGAGACATTTTTAATCCTTCTAGAAAAACATTTCTTGTACATTGGTTTAAGAGACATAATTGAATAAAAGACCCTTTTTTATGAAAATTTATGTTGTTATATATAACCAACTATAACAATAGTTGTCGTAATAATCGGCGAATATATTCACCTACTTTGCACTATGTGCAAAACGATAGCAGATATATCCGCCTATAGTCCGGGAACCCACTGTCAATATATTTAACACGTTGTACCATTTTTTAAAAGTTTAAATTACTAAAAATTTGTTTAACTAACTAACATGTAGCATTGTCATATTTTAATTCCATAGGATGTTGGAAATTTGATACATAATTAAATAGACACATTTGGTTTATGCCATATTTTTAAGGCCTTGTTCTATGTACTTTACTACAAAACTTTCTTTAGATATTAAAATATATAATATGAGTTTATGTTTTCATATGTTAAATGTAAATTATGTTATTTCACAGTAATTTAGTTAAGTATATAAGAAACTAGCTGTACCCGCGGGCTTTGCCCCGTCTAACTTCACAAGTGAGCTCGTTCGCATGGCTCAATCACGTCCTGGTTGGAACTCGTTCGCTCCGCTCACTTGCCTTCAGGTTAGCTCGTTCGCTACGCTAACTCGCTTCCAGGTTGAAGTTCGTTCGCTACGCTCACTCACCTTTTGGTTGCAAATTGGCTGTAGTCATAAATTTAAAAAAAATAATAGTGCTGCACCCTGTAGGTAATCCTTGTAACTTTAATGCTATTGAACATCATAGAACAGAACCAACTTGTTTAATTGAAACAGCTGTTAAAAATTCCTTTTAAATATAAAAAAATTATAAGGTTAACATGGGAAGCTCCAGATCCACTGGGGCGGAGCCCGAAAGCCCGATCAGAATAAAAACTACTTAGTTTTCCTATTTAATGGCCAAAGAATCGGTGTACCGAATTTCAGCCTCCTAGGTAAATGGGAAGTGTGAGAATTAGTGATGAGTGAGTGAGTGAGTGAGTCAGTCAGTGAGGGCTTTGCCTTTTATATATTTAGATACTTAGCAGAATATGCATTCAGTTTTATTAAAAATCATGGATGATGTAAAAAAGATAATTTTGTACGGGTTTACAATTTACCACCAATGAATTTCAAATTGCTAAGTTTTAAAACGTGTTTTTTGTTCATATAAACTAGTTACAAAATATATTTATAGTAATTATTTATTCAATCAGTCTTAAAATCTGCCTAGTTCAACTAAGGGATGCCTATATGAGCACTTTCACTAATTAAAACAACCAACTAGAACAGTATTTTTTGGTCAGTTTCCATTTAGAAATTCCTGTTTGAAATTTCATTGTAATTTGTTTAGGTTCAAATATTAGTACGATGCTTATTGTTTTTCCTTCAGTTTTTTTTTCTGTAAACTGTTATTGAAAATAATTTTTGCACACTCTCGTGATTTATCAATTCCTCACCATGAGCTATCTAAAAAATATATTCCATAATTTAAATGAAATTTAAGGAAAAATCAATAAACAATAGGAAACATTTTATTTAAATTATGTACGAGACCATAATCAAAAACTTGACGTACCATTTCAAATTGTATAAACTTTTACAAAGATGTCAAATCTGTTAAATTTAATTATCATATCTGTTGTTTTCTATTGAAATGTTCCTACTTGTAGAATAAATCTTAGTTATCCACCAGACGCATGAGAAGGAACAACGCAGTATGTTAATTAGGCTCATTACATGGTGGAACTTTTAACACATATTAATGTAGAAAGTTGCACCTGTAGTGTATATGGAATGATACTGTAATTTTACAAATATATAAAACATAATTTACTAGCTTTTCCGGAACTTAGAAATCCAAATAGCCGTAAAAATCATTTTTATAATATATACCCAGTAAGGTGTGTTTTGTTATAGTATAACAAATTTTAATTGTCAAATGTTGTTAAGAATGGCATACAATTATTACTATGTCATTATTGTCCTAGGATAACAATTTTTATTTTTACCCAACTCTCTCTTTATTTATCGTTATAATATTATAAGATGCAAAAAATTACATATACCAGATCTTTATCATTATAATTTTTGCCAAATAGAATTGGTCAAATTAAATCAACCAATCTACAACAATCAATTACATTGCTGATCATTACACTCAATTACTCAACGCACACACTATAGCCTCTAATTCAAAACGGCTACCAGATAAAAGTAATTTATATTTCACTTTATCAGTTAGACACAGATCTCTCATTTAATCAGTTTGTGGACAGTTGTACATATTTCCCAAGGGCCCAACATTGCCTGTTGCCTGCTTGGATTTGACTACAGTATAAATTGCTGGAGTCGACTAAACGAAACGTGTAACAGATAGTATCATAGTTTGAATAATAATCAACCTTTGTCTGGTAGTTTGTGTATATATTAAATATTTTATGGGAGTTTCGAATCATGTATGATGATGATATGGAACATCTAACACAGATGAATCAAAGAGAAGGATAGAAAAGATAATAATAATACTTTCCGTAAAAGATAATCAAAAGGTAAAGGTTTTATTTTAGTTTAAGGGTTATTATTACTTGAATTTTATGTGTTGAGGGACAACCTAGAAAAAGATTAAGTTTGTCAATAACAGATTGAAGTGATATATTGTCGTTTGTTCTTTTATTAAACGTATTTTGACAAAGGAGACATTCAAACTTCAAATTTTCTTATTGGGCGAAGGTTATTTTAATAGTAAAATTCCTTAATTTTTGTACATAATGTTTATAATATGAGTGCATCCTTTGCCTATTACTAAGGGATTGTTATTTCAACTTGTGTGCTAGGCTAATTAATATAGCAAAAACGTTTCTTTAGATAATAATAATAAATAATTAGAAATACAAACAAAACTTATACGTATAAAAGTCATACACGAAGAACAAGTATTAGTAAGTTACTTAAAAATAACCATAGAAAACCTAATTCAGAACACTATTGACAGTTTGTTTATTAAATATTGCCAGAATTTCAAACACATTAGGCATCCAAACCAAGTTAATTTTTGTTCACAAACCAAAATGATTATTAATATCGAATATTTTATCGATACACAAAGAAGAAAATACAGTTACAGTACAGTGACAGTGAACTAAAATAATAAAATAATTCTCTTCAACTGAAATGGTTAAATTTTCTCGTTGTCAAACTCATTGTCTGATTTTACTTGCCCTTTTTCCATGCCATGTAGGATTAAAAACATAAGTTTATGAACTAAAACCACTTTTAAAATTAATTGAATTACACCCATACCCTTTAAAATGAATTCTAACCCTGCCTTACCCGTCGATTTACCTTGTAAAATATTTTAATCAAAAACTGTTCAAGGTCACGACGATTATGTTTTTGTACCATTGTGCCATTTTTAACCTACTGTCTGTGTACCTACAAATTACAATCAAGTAAGTCAATAAAAGAGCTATAGTAAATGAAAACTTGGTATTTTTTATGCACCTGAAGGGAAACCAATATTTTTTTTAATAACAAAGAGCAATAAAATATGCATGATAAGAACTTGCTTGGTTTGCAATCTGGTGTTTACATAAGTTCAAGAGTTTGTTTGCATTGCAAATCAAGCTTGGTTTACATGTTCGGATCCTCGTCGCATTAATCCTTGGTAGTTCTCAACGATAAGTTACTGTAATGCAAAATGTTTTGGAAGTTTTGACACTGCGGTAATATTATTTTTCTTTAATATACTTGTTCTCAATCCAAATTATGTGTATATATTTTTGACGTATGAACCTATGCTATAATGCTATCGGTGTTGACGTCATGTAATCCAGCTACTAGGAGGTCACGAATTGTAGATACTTAATAGGTATAGACTGTGAAAGCGATACTTTCTGGTGTGGATTAAGGCCCACACTAGTGAGTACTATGACTATCCGCAGTACTTTCTTGATAATTAGATTTTTTTTATTGCAAGCCAAAAATGTGATTCGGATTCCAGTATAAACTCTAGGTCCCTAGTTTCCATTGGCTGTATGGGCTATTAATTATCACCTGTGCCCAAGGAACATGTCCAACATCTATTCACAATCATACTTGGCCTAAAATACGTAAACCCGTACGGTTGCCATTTCAGATTAAAGTATAAAGTAAATTATAAGGCTAATAGCACTAAAAATACCTTTTTTTCATTAATACCTTTAAATATGGGTTATTTGTATATGTTACACTATAATGACTATATGCACTGGATGAAATAAAATTATAAAGATATATATTACTTCATGTATAAAAATACACAATTATATATGTTAATATCGGGAATAACATTTATTTAAGGTTGTATTATTAACATTTATCGTAGTTCTAAAAGGTGAGATGTTGATCATATATTCTCTCACAAAACCCGTGAGAATATTATCACCAAAACCCAAAGGTAACGAAAGCAGTATGTATTTACTCTGCATATATTTGTCTCCGACTTTTTGCAATACTCTTCCTGGATATAAACATATCATGTTGAGCCTCAGATATAAGGGTTTCATGTACAGGGTGTCCCGTAAGTAAGGAAAAATATTTTAGTAACAGATTAAACGTTTTTGACAGATTCATACCCTTATCGCCTTATTGGTCAACAGTTGGTATATTGGATATTATATTTGAATATATCTTTTAATATTATATTACTACTGTAGCTATATAATCATCATATTTTAATAAAAAAAAAATACCTATGATAAACACCTGTTATAGATAATATTGATTCATTATAACTCTAATCTATAATACCTTTGTTATACAATGTGTGATTTTTGTTATAATGTATAATATTAATTTCGTTACTTAGCACTTTCATCTTATTTGCACGTACCCAGTATATTTAATTCTAAGTTATAGCCAGACAATATTTTTTCGACATTAATATTTTATTCAAATACATAAAAACAATTCAAGGGAGTAGCAATACCAATCTTAATATCGAAACTGGTTATCTATCGTTCAGTTTTTCCACTTAACTAATAATACAACTACCATATGTTCGTCAAACCCTTTTTTAAGTCTTTAATTAGCTCATGTATTAATTGGTGTAGTTACAATCTAATATTCAAGACTATAAAAGTATGTCAACTTACTTCAGATTTTATTATGCGATGCAATAAGACCTGTGAGAACATACATGAAGATGAAATAAATAAACGCTACTTATCTCACGACACAAGATCTGTCTTTGGAAGCCTTTGATTGTTCTTTTGTGTACTCCAAGTGTTGAAAATATTTACTTGTTACTTTATCAGCTGGAAGCTCATAATATATTTACCCTGTTTACTAGCATTGTTTAACCTCATCACAATGCCGCAATGAGTTTGATCAAAGGCAATATTAACAGTTGTAATTAATTGCTACTTATACATTGATGTGCACGATTGTTCTGAGCAATTATGTAAATTGATTGTGGTCAATTACTGACCTTTAGTGGGAGTCTATAAATTAGCATATTAGCAAAATAAATACGGAATATAAAGTTAAAATTTACAAAATTTAGTCAATACATATTTATTGACATCACGTATGTAATCTATGTTTCAACAGAATTTGAAATTATAGATATGTTGGCAAATCTATTGCGTTAGATAATTACGAATTTATGACATGAGAAAGATTTTTACTTATTTCTATGCTGAATCGTCTATAGGAAAATTTGTATATTACATAACATACAAAAGTTCAATAGAATAAAATGTATAATTGAAATCGAGTATTAGTAATTTAGATATTAATTTTTTATATGCCATTAGAAACACATAAAATATATACATTAGAAATTTGAATGTGAAAAAATAACATTTTTACTTAAACTATTACACTATCTGTTATGTTCATAAATGCACTAAGACAGGTAATGAAAACTGAATAATATTAAATATAGTGTACAATTTAAGATGTTCTTTTATCAGTATTATTACTATATAAATTTTAAAATTATTGGTTTTTTTGCATTATAAAGCATTTGTACAACAATAAACAAATGAATTAGATGAACCAAGACAATGAGACTAATTACAACAGCAGATAATTGTAGGATTGCATGGAAATAAACTCAGACTCAAAACAAATGAAACTTTATGCTCGTCAGTTGCCAACTTCATGTTCACTCCTAATATTACAACCAGCTTATTATTTGCTGAAATAGGGATTGAATTGAGAACAAAGTGAAACATATGAATGACGCTGAGTTGAAGCATCATTCCATCCGTAAATTATATACTTATATTTGTCCAAAGTACGTAAATTAATCACTCATTTATTTGGTAAAGGCTACTTAAATAATTTATAATTAATACATGCTTTTGGAATTATGTTTTTTTTCAATTAGGCTTAAATACGATTACATTAAAGGTATAAACAAATCAAACAAATCGAAATCGAAATATGTTTAATCCAGATAATATGATTTATTTCATCAGTTTACATTATTCCCATATTTCCCAGGGGGTATCTATCAATAACTGCAAATTATGCGCTTTTCAGACATAAAGAAACTATTTACAGCATGGTTGATAACGTTTGTAATAATAATTAAAGATTCGAAAAATAAAATATACTCTGACTCCACTGAGTCAATGTACCAGTCCGCACTGCGTTAGTTAATTTTGTTTAGGCCAGTCATAAGGATTAAATTTTAATTGTTTCGAGTAAATATAAATGTCTTCTGTGACAGTGTGTGTGTGTACTACATGTGGAATGCAACCAATGCTATTAACAATAATTAACAAGACAGAAGATTTGACAATGGGACTTATTGTCCCCAAACTATAGTCATCGGGAAATGGTGACTTGGATTAAAGACGTAAAAAGGTATTTAACCTATTAATAGTATTTAAACTTGACTCTAAGATTAAAATACATAACATTTCAGTATTAAGGTTTATAACTCTATTTCGAAAGTAACACTATCTAAATACCTGGATACTGGCTGACTGCACCACTGCAAATAGGAAAATCACGTTGTCATGGCAACCATCTTGTTTACATTTAGGTGACCTGGTTCACACCATTTGACATTACACTGCACTAGAGTTATTTCTAGCTTATAATCTATATTGTTTACGGAATGTTTGTAAAGAAATAAAATAATGTACATGAAATGCACATACCGTATAATTTTAATGAATTATTAAAATAATGAAAAATATGTTACATGTGTTTTCCTGATGATAATGAAAACGTAAAATGTTATTTAAAATAAAGTTAACTTTAAAATATTCTCCAATAATAAGCTCCAAATTGTCATTCTACTGGAACACAACACTGTATACTTTCCTTAGGATGATTCCAAGTTGATTTGTGTTAATTATATTGTCGACATTTGATAAGAAATATATATTTCTGTTAGGAGGGAATTTGATGAGTAAAAGTAGTTTTATATTGTAATGAAATCGTGTTTTAAAGTAGTTTATAAATGTTCTATTTATTAATGACATAATTCCAAGGGGGATGCGGAATTCTATCCCCCAGAAAACTACCCCCCAGGTGAAACGTGACGTCACAAAATCTGCTAACTAACCAATATGGAAGCCGTGTCCGCGACTGAAATACTCCCCCCCTAAACAAATCATGGTATGTAATTTTAATTTTAATTCAAGTAATTCCGTTGGATAATAGAAAAGGCATGTGGTGAATATAAAACAGATTTTTGAAATGTTACAGCAAGTTCGGTTGTTTAGGTTAGGTTAGAATAGAACTGTTTGACAAGTAATTTGAGTGTCCGTGACTGGAAAACTGCCCCCCCCCGGTCTCTGACGTCAACTAGGAACCTGCTTGGGGGGGTAGTTTTCCGGGGGGCAGTCTTCCGGCGACCCATTCCAAGTATTTTGTCCCGTGCTCTGTCTGTAACTTATACACATGTTTAGGCTTTAAAATTCTAACTTTTGTTTAATTATTGTTGCTTTGGTTTAGTGTTCATGTAGGTGTAGTAAAACCATTGTGCTCAGTTTATTCTCTTAATTATTTTGAGTATTTCCATTTTCTAAAAATATTTATCACTGGCAAATGAGCCGACAATAGTTACACCTAAAAGAAAAATTTTAAGATTTTCCACAAAGAAAATTGATAGCAAGTATAAATGGTAAACTTATTTCCACACATTTTGTAGTTGGTTGCATTCAATTAAATTACAATTCTGTTTGAACTAAAAATCAAAAGGGTTTTAATTATAGCTGTGTTATAAGTACTAATTTTGTTTTAAAACGAAGACTAGTCGTAAAGTTAATATTTTAACTAACAATGAAGTAAACATCCTCGTATTATATATTATAGTTATATTTTACATCATAGGCCAGAAAGTTCTTTAATCCGGTGAAGGTTTTGTTCAAGTAGCAGAAGCATCGTTACACCTTTACTCATCCTTTGATTTTATAGTTATTCCTGTGAAGCTAGAATTCGATCTTTTAACCTTTTAAGTATAATAGTAAGTTGTATGTTTTGGTAAAATAATACATAGTAGTTATTATTTTCAATGGCAGTACAGTGTTTTGTAACCATTTTAGTTAATAACTCGAGGTAATGTATACTCAAGGTATTATGGTCAAAAGAAAAGTACTGTAGTATGAATATTTTTGAAATAATTTCACAAATGTAAGTTAAAAATCAATGAGACATCGTAAATGAGACATCACAACTACTTTACATGAGAAGCTGACCAAATCCATAAATATGTTATGAACAATGAAAATGCTAGGGATCAACCTTGTGCTCTTTTCATAAAGTCCAGACGCTAACTTCTAGTCCCACATCACATTCACATTAACTTTGTGGTTTCTGTACATAATGTCATTTTTATTACAAAAATTAATGTTTGGGATCTGAATGTGTACAGTTTAGTTAGCGATACACGAGCTTTTGTTAACAGAGTAGCGTTGTTAAACGAACCGTAAAATTAAATGTCTCCAGCCTAACTTGTTGTTTAACACGTTTATTTCTTGACATATTTTTCGTAATCAAAACGGATTTAAGAAGTTTAAAACATGTTTTTATTAAAAATGCACTTTTAATTTTTTTTTTTTAAGAAAAATAATTAACATACATTTTGAAAATAAGAATGGAAATCTTTATTGTTCGTTAAGCATGTGCATGCAATGGACATCGTCAGTACAATATAAATGAATAATGTGTGCAGAGTTTCAGGAATAAAAAAGCACAAAACAGAGAAAACCAAAAGCTAGCCATGCACAAAAACAAAGCAATTAAACCATGAAAAAACTACTGGCAAAAAGATAAATCAATCAGTTACTTACATTGAAAAATTCTTTACTCTTTCTTTAGGGATGTTAAAGAATTTGGAGAAATTACCAATTTCTAAAGGTATATGGAACTTTACCTAACTATTGTTTGAAATCGTACTGAAAACACATGCAGATTTTAAAAAGTCGGTAAAAATGTTTTTAGATGACAAAATAATTTAACGGAATTTGAACATACGCTTACTTAAACACTATGGTAATAATATGTATTTGATGTTAAAGAGGTTATAAGTTATTTATACAGCAAGTATACGAACCAAGGTTTATTACAATGAGTGAAATGATGCATAAACACTAATCTACCGAATGGTGAAACTAGTTCGTAAACCAAACTCCCGAACTATCTGTGGGTGATAACGTGTAATTTCGTCCGTGAGAGACTATTGTGTTGTGATTGTATTGGTTTGGAAGTGGAAATACGCAGAATATGCGAGTCTGAAATACTGCTGCATTTACAAGCATTGCAGACGATTTCTTCTCTATTATCTCTCTTTTTGCCCACGGGGAAAAATGTTTAACCGTATGTGAGTCATTTCCAGGCTTTAACCAAAAATAAAATAAGGTAACTATGTGTTTTTGTCGGTGGAAAAAATATTTAAACTCCTCGTTGATTTGTTACGATTGCAAAGTATTTTGATGTTACGATAAGTTTAAAATTGGGGTCTATGTTTGTTGCGAATAACTATATATATTTTTTAAGCATGGGGGAGGTACAATAGCTTATTAAACAATATCTGTGGTACTTTCGTTTCATCCATGTTAATTTGTTAAGACAATCAGGGTTTTAAATATATTTAGATACCCAATGAACCTAAATATTTCTGTACACAGTGCTGTATTTAAAAGGAATATTCCCCCGTAATCAGGAACCAATTTTCATAAATTAGGTATCATTAGAATTGTATTGAAAACTCTTTAATACAATTAAACCACAGCCATTTCATTACCTAATGTAATTTTCATGTAGGCTTGGTTAAAAAAAAACGTATTAGCTACCGATTAACTAAAGATTTATACTATTAATTCGTTTAAAAACAATTTTCTGGAGTTATCAATCTATGTACTAAATTTGTTTTTGCTACAAATAGTTGTTGTAAAATAGTGTTTTGCAAAATATCAAAATGGAGACTGTGCCTTTAACTTTTAAGATTTGTAATCTTTTACTGGATATTTTAGTTCATATTTGTCAAGGAATGATACAGAAAGTAAAAAAAAAAAACATATAAAACACCCTTGAAATAAAGTTATTTATATGAATAATTGTAGTATACTGAAAATCCTCGAATACTTGAAGGAATTATACCTTAAATGGTCTGTAGGAGTTCGGGGACACTCTGTATGATACACACAAACTATTACAAACTTACATAAAAATTACTGTTCAAAAACACATTTCCCTATAATTTTTTCGTGATCCGCATATTAAAGAGGAGCGTGCCTAACAGTTGAGGAAAATGATAAGGCTAATCCAATGTGTTGACGACATTTTCTTCTGGAGTAATATTTTAGAAGTAAATGCAATAAGGCTTGTGTGATGACGCACCTTGGCAAAGCAAATAAACACCGCTCCTGCCATGACACACTATACGTCTTTCTATTCTTAAGATTTGTTTTCTTACATAAATTGTTGTTAAACTTGAAATATTTTGTTTGTTTGGTTTATTTTATCTTATATATTTCGTTACATGATTATTATGATTATTTTTAATGATAGTTGTTTCTTAACCTAATTTTCTTAGGGAGAAGTTAATTCCAAAGAAAGTTATTTGCGAATGAATTAAAACCTAGGCTACTTATTGTTTTATTTTATAAAAAAATTGGCTGCAGTCGTTATTATCTTATCTTAAAAGACTTGTAAACAACTTGTTGTTTGGTTATAAAATTACCCATACATTTACGTTTTACAAATTATATTTTTAAATCTATATTGATTACTCTAACTTTATTGATTCATATTTCGTAAATAATTTAACATGCATTTCTTAAGATGAATTTTAACTCTTGAAAACTATGCCGAGCTTTCATTAGTCCCATACGAATAGTTCTTGCGTAACGTTGGTTAAGACTTATTTACAAAGAAACAAAGATGCTAGATGATGAAGGAGATTGAGATGGACGAAATCAAGATCTAAGCAAACAGCGTCCAACCACTATCGTTTTACATCAATTACGGAAACAGAACCGTTCAGCGTTGACTTTCCTGTTGTAATGAAATACCTTTCTATTTACCCTCTTACGCTATTACTTACCCTAAACTGTTTTTTTAACTCGTTAAGCCATCAAAATTCAACATTTAAAACTTTGTGGTAGATACCCAAATTCTTGTAGATGTGAAGATAAGTGGTACTACGAAAAAAGAGCTACAAAATAAAAGCGTGAGAAAAAATGTCGTGAGATTTTTTGGGGTTCTATATATTCTATCTTATTTATACCATAATTAGACCACACGTGGATAAAGGATGAAACAATGTAGGTCGCACAATCATAGCTCTTTACCCATCTGGAAGTTAAACAAGTTTTCATGACGTTAAAAGTGTGCATTTGAGTTTATTTGAGAGATTTACTTAAAATATTTAAATTGTCAGGCGTGCAGACCACTAATGTAATATGGATTTTATCAAGACGAAAGATCTGTAAAAAAATCTTTGAAAGGTCTGTGTCTCTTAAATCTATGATTTAACTAAAAAATATGTTTGAGAAGTGTATAGTACAGTTACTTAATGTCGTGTTTTATGATTTTATCTCTTATTGTCAAACCTCAACATCCTAGGACGCTAGGTTCTAGCCTGGAACTGGTTTACAGATTACTTTAGGCTATTCGTAGAGGGTTGTGGATTTAGCATAAAGATAAAATGCATTAATAAATGGTGGGATTTGAACGTAAGACCTCAGGCACCGAAGTCACGAGCTCTAACACTAATTAGCTTGCTTCCCCAATGAACGAAGAGTGCTAATATTGAGCTAGAGTATTCCGTTGAACATCCATTATTAAAATACACTACTTATGTAAAACTAGTTCATGCATAATGTATAATAAAATTTAGGTAGGTATTTAAGGTATTTAGGTATTTAAAGTTGAAACCTAAATCTCATTAAGCCAATTTTATTCAGCCTTATGTTTACTTAGAATTTTATGGTTTTCGATTTTACCTCATACATCTGTTAGACACACACATCTAGAATCGCAGAAAGTAGTTTTGTGCCTAAAATGATACTGAAAAAATATTATAAAAGTATTAACTTTTTATATTCTGGTATATTGCAAATGAACAAAATAAGTAACAAATAAATTGTTCGCAATTCTAAACAATTTTTGTTTTGGACTAATTTTTTATATTGCCTATCCTTTTTTCTAAAATCTAAATTTAGTACTTTTTGAACAGACTTTTAATACCGTATGAATAATGAATAGAGTCACAAATGAAACTAATCTGTTTGAAACGTATAACTCAATCAGTTAAGCCAAATGCACCAAATACAATTAGTCTTTATAATTTGATTTATAATGAAGTTAAACGATAATGTTTGTCAATAAAACATTCACAGCTTGATTGTGATAGCACAGCTATGAATGTAATGTTTATAAGTAAACAAAACATTTTTTTTATGAAATATATCAATTAAATTGATTTCAGTAACGTTTATGCAAAAATAAAATATTTGTACTCGTCCTTTCTTTTCAATAACATTTTATTTTTATTTAAAGATGTTGTAAAGTGAACAGTAGGTTACTCAAAATAATTGTTCATTACCAAAATCATAACATAGAATACATACGAGTAAATACAATAAAAACATTCATTGAGGAAAACACTCAAACGCCCTTTCACATAAGATGGTCGTAAGTGCTTCCACGGTAAGTAAACAAAGCACCATTGAATCTGGGAAGCATCTAAACGATCTATAGAAACTCATGCATACAACGCTTATCCTCTTTTGTTCCCTTAGTAATAGACGGTTCTAAATATTTTATTGATGATTAAAATTTTCTTTGACTTTTAATTCATTGTGTGTGTGTTTGTACTACTGAAAAATACAACTCTCTTATATAAATGAATATTTATTTTTTTAACCGTTATTCAGATGATTTTTTACTAAGCTTATTTGATATTTAACATTGGTCTTTAAAAATCTTTCAACTAATTTTTATATCCTTTTAATCTGTACCACAAGTCAGAGTTCGTTGCTTGTTTTCTTTATCGATTAGACGTTTTAACAACATATACTCTCAAGTTTTCAACAACATTTTTAATACTTATGATTAGAAAATGTTATGTACAACAGTTTTAAACGTGCCCGTGTAAACGCAGGTTTCTTCAATCATATATGATATATTTATGTGTTATTAAAGCTATGGCATTAATAAAGCCCAAAATCGGTGCATCCTCTGAGTAAAAGTGGGATTTACTTACGACCAAAACATGAAATGTTTACAACACGATTTTTAATAAACAAATCCCTTAACCACAACAGAAAACAATGAAATCATTTGAAAATGGCTTGTATTTTAGTTTGTTGTTAGATTAAATAAACCGTTATCCAACAAAAGAAGTTACATGGACTGGACCGAATTAGTATTAATTCTTTCAAATTGCAGTGTACATCCAAAGAGGTATATGAGTCAGTACTGGTGTTCAATAAGTAGGATTACAAAATCCGCATTTCAAACTAATTAAATGAAACCAAATGAACTTTTTACTGAGATAATTTGCTAGAATTATTTATTAGTCTGTTATATTTTTTTTAAGGATTGGCAATATATTTTTAAAGTACATAAAATACAAAATTAAATTAAATTTAACCATGATATATATGTTAATTAGTTTCCGCAACTATTTATGGTACTATCCGAATTTTCAATCAGTGCTAAAAAGCAGTTCCGTTCAACTAATGGCACATCAATAACGGCACATTCAGTAATTAAGACCGTTCTAATACTCCCTCTATAATGGGTTTCCAAAGTAATCTTCATTATGGCACTCAAACTAATGATCTTTGATCACCCCTTGAATACATTGTTGCGGCTTCACTTAATAATTACCGAATAGCCATAGATCATTTGGTAGTTCAAAATTAAATACATGTTAATACATAATGATCACAGATTTGTATATATGAATAAATAAATCGCAGTCTTAGGGTAAGTTTACATTCATTTTTTTAATTCAATATTAGGTCTAAATCGTAAACGGCTTCCGTTAATATTGATTCATTTAATTCCTTGAAAGCGCTTGACAGGATAGCGTTTCTTGAATGATATTTTTCACATTCTCTTGGCATTAACTTGATCTGTTATCTTCATCCTAAGAAACAAAATCAAAGTCTCATCAGTGTCTCTTTAGTGAAAAGTCAAATTTAGGAAATGGACTTACGAGAAAAAAAGAGAAAATTATGTACAATATTTTTAACAAATCAGTTTCCTTAACCAAATATCTGCAGTTTGGGTATTTAAAAAAAATATTTTTATTTTTCCAACCAGCATTTTTGACACATAGTATGTGTGTTAAGGTAAAGTAGACGTATCTCAATAAAATAACATTTACCAATTAAAGATAAAAAAAATGTTGAGCAAGATTTTACGAAAGAAAATATGTATAGTGGCTCACTACAGAGTAACTTAACTCTACACACCATTTTGGCATGTTATGAAGTACTTTTTAAGCCTAATAGCCACTTGCTTACCAAACCCAAAATGGGGGATTTTAGGGGAAACTCAAAAGTTTTAAATGATAAGCCCCATCGAGTGACCCTTAATTTTGAAGGTCCTGGTAAAAGAAAACTAAAAACGAAAACTATAGGTTTCTATCTCAATCCAGTAAAACATGGAAGCTGATTGAAATCTTTAGAAATCAGAAATAACTTGCAATTTTATATTCAATTGGCTGCCAGATTTTACTGTGTTAAGATAGATACCTATAGTTTGCGTTGATCGTTTTATTTTATTATGACCTTCAAAATGAGGGGTCACTCGATGGGGCTTATCATTTAAAATTTTTGAGTTTCCCCCAAAATCCCCCATTTTGGGTTTGGGAACTTATGAGAATTTCAATTAGCTGCCATTTTGTACTGAACTGAGATAGAGACCTCTAACTTGCGTTGTTGGTTTTCTTTTACCAGGACCTTCAAAATGAGGGGTCATTCGATGGGTCTTTGTATTTGGAATTGTTTAGTTTCCCCCAAAATCCCCCATTTTGGGGATGAACACCAAGTGGCGGTTATGCCCAAAAATTACTTCATAACATGCCATAATGGTGTGCCAAGTTTAGTTTTTCTAGTATGGGCCGTTAAAAAAAACAGGGGGTCTCCACACTTTTTACTAACCCTGTATATTATTTTCAGAGGAACCCAACATTGATACCGATTCAGTGGATGCAAGGCCAAAGGTTGGCCTCAAACCATTTGGTTGATCATTATATAGTTGTCAATAATCGTGATTTAGAATTTGAGAACGGGTCCCCAAAGAAAAAAAACCTTCAAAAAACCTTGCGGTAAAATTTTTTATCAGTTCAATCGTCACGATTAGAGTATTCCATCAAAAATGTCGATTATGTATTTTAAAGGTTAATGTTAAGGACAAATGAACGACCATGTATCTTGTAAACTTTATGTTGTTGTTTTTTACTATGCAATAGATTTATTGTAAGACCTGTATTACTATAAAATATGATGATAGTTTGCATTATACATGAGTGTGATCAATTTGATCAAACACAGGTGTAATTAATAGTTAAAATTCAAAATTTAAGGATTTATCATAAATTGTGTGGTGATTGAATTTCCTATGTGTAACATTGAACAATCAAGGATCATTAGTGTGGGACTAACGGACGACGAAATCACATTATCATACAGCTCTTGTGGTTTGGTCTACAGTATGCAGGGAGATGTAAGTGAATCTTAGCCACTACTTTGCTAAAGAGAGGTGAAACCACAAATTAATACAATTAAATTTTAATACTGCTCTTTTTTAATGTAATTGGTTTCTCACAAAGTTAAATTTGATATCTCATCCGTCATATAAATATATAAATTTTGCCACAATAGATTGTTTTGACAGACCTTACACACATCAAATTATTCAGGAAAACATCTGTTTTCCACCTGCTCAATCAAATTAGGTTCAATTACGAGCTGATGTACTTTCATAACTGTAATCAACTTTTGACACCAGCTGATTATGATTGGACATAAGTCAAAAAATCAATCACGTATCTTATAAGTATATGTTGTGAGTAATTTTTAAGTCGGTAGGAATATACAACGGATGGATGAGGATGTTTGAACAGTTTTGTTTATTGTTAGGTTAATTTAGAGTAGTATGGTGAAAACTATCACATTAAACGTATTTTTATTTATTTATAAACATTTTATGTAAACAAATCTCAGTTGTCCTTAAACCAAATTAATGGGAATAAACACTGTACTGTAGTAGTTAGGTTCATTGCTTAAGAAAACTTAAAACGCATAAGCATAATGAAAGTGTATTTGAAAAGCTTGATTAAAACACTGTCATCCTACGTCAACTGAATCCCAACTAATTTGTTATAGCAAGGCCGTTTATAAATATGAAAAAAGACTGTTTTAGAATAAGATACAAGTGACAAATATGATAACATTTATATGCACGTGCGTTTTAGGAGTTTAAAGAGAAATTGTGGTATAGAATAAATTTCTGGATAAAAAAATATATGCTTATAGATTTTTAATATTAGCGTTTTTTATGAAATACAAAATCCACGTTATCTTAAACTTATCGATTAATTCTCCTTTAAACTTTGACGTCTAAAAGAGATATTTGCTCAAGTTCAATTAACCATAATGCACAATTAACATTCTTTTAACCTCAACTGATTAAAAACCTTCCCGGAATTCTCAGTTTATAATTAGAACTAATAGATGTCGGTAACAAGTTTGAAATTTATAAGGGAAATAGTTTACTGTTTTTCAAGAGTTTTATGCAAGAATATTCATTAATATATTCCATTAGTATATTCCGCTTAGTAAGATTAAGATGTGATACTGTACATCATTTTCTGACAAAATGTAATAATTCTATGTAGTTGGGTATACAATAAGAATAAGAATAAGAATAAGAATAGCAGTATAACTTAAATATAACAATACATTAAATATTATTACTAGGCTTTGTTCGTTTAAACCCTAATCTGTACATAAAATAATAGTATCCCACGTCATCATTATTTCGAAATCTTATTACATTATTGTTTACAAAATCTATTATTTTGTTAAATTGCTGTATTCTGTCTTTACTTTAAAACAATACAATTACATCAAAATTATGCATTCTTCATTTCATCATAATCCATTTGATTTACACATATTATTTTGCACAGTTGTAAACGGTCTTTAATAAAAAAAACGTGGTTTTATCAAATCAAAGTTAAGCACAGCTACCACATTCATTTAGTTGAAGGACAGTTCTACAAATTTCCCCAGGGTTCAACAGTGCCTGTCGTCTGCTTGGTTGAATCAATTGTCTGAATTACTGTAGTTGACTGAATAACTGTTACCAGAGATAGTATCATTGTAGTTTTTCTGAGCAATGTTTAGTTTTTTCTCAATAAGTAACTGAATTAATTTAATGACTGGAATTCCAAGATGTAATTACGAAAAGTTACATTATTGCGCTAGGTACTCATTAAGATAGATCCCTATAGGTCCCAATCACGAATATTTGCTAATAAGACACTTATAATGGTAATTTTTCCATAAATAATACATATGACACATTAAGAAACGTACAAGGGTAATACTAGATTAAAACGGTTATTAATGATTAATCGTGTTTTTTTCAAATTCAACTTCATTTGCTTATTTTTTTTTACTATTTATATATGATTAGGTCATAAATATTGGAAAACAATAAGCTATATACATTATTTTAATAAATACGTTCTTATTTAGTAGTTGAACTTTTTTTGAGTGTATAACAAATAGACATTTCCTACAATGTGATTGTTTTTGAGCTTTCAATTAAAAAGCAAACGGTGTTTTTAAAATGTTTTTTTTTTATTTTAAAACTTATAATTTTCCTAACACAATATATTATACTATACAGATTTTGTTTATATGATCCGAAACATAGTGAACTGTAAGTACAGATTATTTTCAGCTCCGGATGTAATAAATGTACAACCACAAAAGAATTCAATACTGAGATTTCTATGTACTCTTGTACTAAGCTGTGATATTACGTATGATAGGCTTCACAATACATCCCCATATATACAATACAATACAGAAGATATCGGTTTAGATATTAAATAATGCCTTAAAAAAATTTCTTTAATATCAAAATTGTTAAAAACTACCCATACATTTAGTGGATAACTTCTTCATCAATATCGTACGTGTTTTAAATTACCTTAAAAACAAAAAGACATACGTCTAATAACACTTATAATAATAAATTTACGCTTATACTCACTACTCACAAGACGGTTAATATACATCAAAGATGAAAAGTGGTGTTAGATTGCGATTGCACACTCCAATCATCATTAGACCCAAAAGGCTAATTAATCCTACTAATATTATAAATGAGAAAGTTTGGATGTATGGATGTATGGATGTATGTTTGTGACAAGTGAGCGCGAAAAATACTGGTCGGATTGGGCTGAAATTTGGCATGATGATAGCTCACATTCCCGATTAACATATAGGCATATTATTATTTCAAAAATCCTTTCGGGCTCCGCCCCAGTGGCTCTGGAGTTTCCCATGTTAACCTTATGAGAAATGGAATTATTGAATCTTAACAGCTGTTTCAATTAAACAAGTTGGTTCTGTTCTATGATGTTCAATAGCATTAAAGTTACAAGGATTTGCCAACAGGGTGCAGCACTATTATTTCTTTTACATTTATGACAACAGCTAATTTGCAACCAAAAGGTGAGTGAGCGTAGCGAACGAACTTCAACCTGGAGGCGAGTTAGCGTAGCGAACGAGCTAACCTGAAGGCAAGTGAGCGCAGCGAACGAGCTCCAACCTAAAGGTGAGTGAGCGTAGCGAACAAACTTCAACCAGGACGTGATTGAGCCATGCGAACGAGATAATCTTGAAAATTAAGAAGTTAAACGAGGCAAAGCCCGCGGGTTACAGCTAGTTTCTTATATTTTTCAAATTCATTCGCCTTTTGGGTCTGATGATGATTGGAGTGTCCAATTGAAATCGATCACCACTTATCATCATATGTATACCGTCATATGAGTCAACAGTATAAATGTAAATATATTATTACAAGTGTTCTTAGACGTACTTTTGTTTTTTCGGGTTATGATATTAGTATTGTATTATTTGGAGAATTATACATGCAGATAAAAAAGAACATAAACATGTTGAAATAATGTAAACTGTTTCACTGGGACATAGATAAATTTTTAAGAGTTACTTATACTTTATAAGCTATCAACATTTTTATGAATATTAAAATAACTATACGAAACTTGTATGAGACAAATGCAAGCAAAGTAAATCCATATTACATTGCTTACCTCAGGGCTGTGGTAACGATATTCTCAAGGGTGTTGTGAGAATATATGATCAACACCTTACCTTTCAACGTAAAAATAAATGTTTGATGTGAAAGTTGTGTTTTGGTTTGGACTGAATTTTTTATGTAGTTTAAGCTGCGTACAATTACTACAAACAATGTTATTTCTATAAATGCCTTCCCTTCATTATGATACGAATTAATTTTATACATATTTACATATCTTATCTTGTTTATGACGAAGCTTAAAATGTTCATTCCTTGTTAATGTCACATGGTAACTACAATTACTATTGATAAGTTTTGACCTACTTAGTAGCAGTGTGATAAATGAAATACTCCAAACACGAAATTAATGTATCCGAATAGGATTTTAGTGGGCGAGTGTCCCACACACTAGGGTAAATTACACCCTAGACCCGAACGACCCATAATGCATTCTTTATCTGTAATAAATAAATATGTTTAAAGTTTGACCTATAGGTATTTCAGTTTTATTATAGACAAAACTTTCTTTACTATAGGAATATGTACAAGGAAAACGCGATATTTTATAGAAAAAATGTCTTTAAACATTTAACGTTTTAATCTAACCACTTTCTGAAAAACAATTTATCAAGAAAAGAAAAAAGTATTTGATGTTTTAGAAAAGGTTATATGGATACATTTTTGAATAAAATAGGTCGAATAATTAACCACTCTTCCACGATTTGACTTTAAAGCAGTTTCATGATTTTCATTGTTTTTGTTTTTATTTAAAACTTTGTTAGTTAAAGATCGCAGTTTAATGGAAAACAAAACAAACTTTACAGTGTAAAAACATTTATTTTTTAGATTTTTAGTATTTTAAACCAACTTTTGGCGTATATGAATAATTGTAAATATTTAATAGTCAACGACAATTATTTGTACATAATTTTTAAATGATATTTGATGGTAAATACTCATAAGATAATACAGTAAACAAGAATATAAGGACTATATTTAATATTAAAATACTGTATTTTTAGTTACGAGTTTCAACATTTAATTTTATATTTTTCTTAGAATTAATTTCCCACTACTGGAACGTTAGTTATTAATAAATAATAATAATATTACCTTCTTCCGTTCCATATGATTGTAGTTATTTACTACGCGGTTCGTCAGTACAGTGACACCTCAGGTACCCGCTATCGATTTGTCTTTAATGTATCATCAATCAAACATATGTTGATCCGAAGCGATAGCGGATACCTGAGGATGTCACTGTGCTGACGAAACGCGCATTAAATAACTACAATCATTTGGAACGGTAGAAGGTAAAATTATTATTATTTATTAATATTCTTTGTCTACATTTACATTTTTGACATTTTTCTTCATTTTAAACATGGAGGTGCTAAGCCTTAAAACACATTTTTTTTATTATTTAATAATAGAAAGACCAAAGGCAAATGGCTTTTCGGCCTATTCATAGTTCATTCACAATCGAACTAGTGAACTTCAGATTTTAAGGTGAGCATTATAACCGATAGTCCACCCAGACAATTAATTAATATCCCTAAAAATCTTTCAGTAAGATATTGAAGTATAATTTTGATAGACATAGAATGGAAAATGTTTAAAATAAGAATTTTGTATGTAATAAATGTATATAATATTTTACTTTGAATCTTTGAAACTTTCAATTAACATGGTAAATCATGACATAACCTAAAAAATCATTATTTAGCCAAACAGAGGATAATAAAATTTAATAGTACAGTCATATATATATTTCGAAATTAATATTACTGCTTAATTATTTATTTAAAGGTTCATATAAATATATTGTCATAACAAATTTTTACCAAAGGCCAAAACTTATATTATTTAATTAAGGATAGTCATACAGCAATGATTCTAATTACTATTTAGGTAATTCACGTTACTATGATTACAGTTGCATACCGCAATGCGTTTAATCGAGGCAATTATAATCATTGTTAGTAATGGCTACTTGTACATTGATGTGAGCTATTTCCCTAATTAGTTATATTAGTTGATGGTCAGAATTTAATCAATTGCCTAAATGAGGCGGGAAAATATCCTATTAGTCATTATTAATTTAATTTATCAATTTAACATACCTCAATCAAATTCATATCATTATTAATACAAAATAATACCGAAAAGGTTTTTAAATCGTAGTTTTTTATAATACGAATACATTTGATATCTAATTATGTTGTTTTCATATTATCTCTTTTAGCTGTTGAATTATCAAAATTTTCCGATTCAAAAGTATTTTTATCTTACTGATTGGTTAAGTTTCAATGACGAAATATTCAAAATATTAAGTAGTTATAGGTCTATAAAATTTAGTGTACCATATAATGTAAATTTATTTTTAATGTCAATTAGTCAGTTCAAGTATCTGTAGTAAATAATGTCCATTTGGGCCAGTATGTGGTCAGTTAAACACCAGCAGGCCATTATGATCTTGGATATCGTTGATTTATTGCAAATATTGGGCTGATGAACCCTCAAGCTTAAATATATTTAGGGATACAATTGAGCTATCATCAAACTCATTTTATTAAAATAATATCACTGAACAGTAGATAAAAAAGTGTGTTTAAATAGCTAAGATGTAATGTGTATTTATGTATTCAGAGAGTATAACAGATTTTTAGATGAACAGCGTGTGAAAAATATGTCTAGCTTAATGAAGAAATTATGGTACACATTTATTTTGTCAATACCTTATTTTAGCAATGCTTAAGAAATGTATACCGACAAATATCTTGATTAAAAGTATCTTAACGAATCACTGTTTCAACACATTACACATTTTATGCTGAATG
The DNA here is from genome assembly GCF_028750875.1 of Macrosteles quadrilineatus. NCBI lineage: Eukaryota > Metazoa > Arthropoda > Insecta > Hemiptera > Cicadellidae > Macrosteles > Macrosteles quadrilineatus. Next base: position 20,273,848 of record NW_026542599.1, on the reverse strand, counting down.
GTAATAATATGTAATAACTTGATGGTAAACCTAAAATAAACATGTTTGAAATGTTTTGATATTTTAAAAGTAATGCTGGTAAACCATTTGTCTATAGTCTAATAATTAATCTTAAATCACATAATTATTGGATAGTACATTGGATTCATAGGGTAAATTTAAATCGATAATCGATAATTGATCGAGAATTAATTTGACTTGGCTAATGCATGCAATTGTTGATCTGACCTAATAAATGACTTATTGACTCATTGATTATGGTGTAGAATGCGCTTAGGTAAAGATTTGAAAAACAAAATAAATTATTAATAAGCATCACCCCTTAGCAAAAAAATATTAAAAGTTAATAAAACTATAACTAAAAGCGATTCCACTCAAATCTTTGGTGCAAAGCTCTAGTCAAATATTCATTATATCCCAAATCTTTAAACTTAACAAGAAATGATACTCTTAAATATTCTAAAATTCATTTTATTGATACAAACAAATATTTCTGTGACTCAAGTTAGTTTGTGGCCACAAGACGAGTTACATTCCTAGAGTTTGTAGTTAGCTAGAACTAGATAGTTTCCGTTTGCTTTAACATTCAACTTAAGCAAACTTAACCAAATGATACAACAAACAACTAGACTGCAACATGAAGCTGCACTGTGACTTGGCATCAATAAACTTATAAACTACCAACTATGCAGTATAACAATGTTTCTTCAATAGTTCTTCACAACATTATTAGTAAGGTTGATTCTAGAAATCTAAACAATTCTGTAACATAAAATACAAGACAAAAGTATTACTGTTTCTACCTAGTGGCATTTTAATTAAAGCCATAGCTAGCTTAAACGTATTAAAAAAGTGGTCCAAACGTATTAGAGTTTTGTGGATGTGCCGGGAATTGAACCTGTTCATCCCGCACTGAATCCCTACAACTACGTATTAGTTGTGTACATCTTGTAACAACTTGTTCTTGTTATTATGTTATAATAATAGTATTTTAATGAATTGTTCCTACTACTGGAAACCCTTGACAATTTGGAAAAAATATTTCTCGCTGCAAACGTTAGAAACGATCCTGCATAAAGACTAACGAAATGTAGGATTGATGATGGTGGACACAGTCAATCTGATCTTGACGGAAGGTTAGGTTGATTAGGTATGTTTTTCACAGTTCTTCCAAGATATTCCACGCAATAGAAAGATTGACTTTGACCGTGATGTGGAACGAAATGCCAGAAAAGGCGTGAACACTGAAAGCTTAGGCCACATCTATGTTGACCTGACCTCAATAAATGTGTCAAACATTGCAAGGTCTGTGTCCAACAGAGTAGAGCATTTTCATAGTGAGAGGACTAATAAATTCTAGAGCTTGAAACCACAGGCTGGTCTAAGCAAAACCCTGTTTTTACCATTCCCCTAGAAAGTATATCAATGTTTCAATATTATTTATATTATTGAGTAATCGACATCTATTTTTTATTGCTAGTAATTTGCAAACGCATTTCTATTGTGTTAATTATATATTTTTTCATTGAACTCTTTCGTAAAACCAATCTTAACGGTACTCATGTTATTCAATTATAAAGCATAACTTGAATGTTATATTAAAATGTAACAAAATTTATTTAATTATTAAACCTGAAATTAAATATGTTTATATATATTTTAAAATTAACGTTGACTTAAATCTTTATTCTATCGTTACCTTTTTAGCAAATAGTAACAATTTTACTTTTACGTAGAAAATTTAAGTATTAATTTTAAAATAGAATGCTTACTTAAACGTATTGATTTAAAATAAATTAAGCTTTCGAGTAAAGTTATCAGGAAATTATGATTTGAAGGAATAAGACATTTCATTCATTCACGTTAATTGGACTTTTAACTAATCCACTTGAAGAACTCCTTGGAAGGGACTAAAATCGTGAATTTCATATAATTATCATAGCGATGGTACAACTATTTTTTGAGACAAATACATTGCATTTCTGATAAAATATGATTTGCAGCTATGGTCTTAAATTCCATCTACAAATTTTAAATAATTTAATACCAACAATATATGATTAGAAGTTCCTTAATTGCTATTTCATGTAAGATAGTGCGTAAGTGCTTTTACAGAAAGGGAACAAAGCCCCATTGAATCTGGGAAGCAACTGAAGGGTCTATAGACTCATGCAAACACCGCTCAGCTATTATTGTCTTACATCTTCCTTGAGTGTTAGACGGTTCTACTTTAGTAAATGATGATGGTTGATGAGATTTTTCATTTTATCTAAATTTGATGGATCTACGATTATATTAGAGTGTCATTGAGCTCCTATGAAACACCCAATATTTTTACGTTTTTCATATAAAAAAAAACTATAGGAAAAACTCCTTCATATAGTTTTTTAATGTATATGATAAGTTAATATATATTATATATAAATTTGTTTGGATAAAGGGCTACTATTATAAATATGAAAGAAAGCATACTAACTCAGTACCCTGAAATTATTTTTTTTATGTATACTCAATATACTCAAATATTGATATACATATAATATATCATTTTAAATGAAAAAAAAAATCGTTTCAGGTTACTGAGATAATAATGTTAATAACTTTCATTAATATAATGGTTATTACATGATATATAATATATGATGATATCTATGATATATGGCATATAATATGTTGTATGTGACAATGAATATATGATGAAAAAAATCACAGCTTACGAGACTTTACCAATTTTTGTTACTCTTCTTCTTTTATGCTTTAATTATAGTTTTCCGTTCAAGCCCATATAATATTGGCATAGTAACACAAATTCAAATATTACAGTGTAAAATAATTTGTGAAATGTTTATTATAACATTGTTTATTATATTATTTAGGTTTTCATTTTCATCCCAATAATATATAAGGATAAAACAAAAACCTAATGAAACCTTAAGAATAATGCTTTTATGGTGTTGATTTTATTACTTTAAAAATATAGAGTAAAAAGTGTATAGATATTAAATAATGAAAAGGACTACCTATAAAATATAAACTATGAATATACAATTGTAGTTTTCACTACAATATATGGAAAAAATTTAATTCCATAGGCCTACTGGAATTTCGCCATACAACTACTTACTATGCACTAACTAACATGAATTAACTCAATTAACCAAATTTCCTGTTTGTAATATGTAAATCAATGATCATTAGTGTGGGAACGGACGACGAAATCACATTACCAGACGGCTCTTGAGGGTTGCTCTACAGTATGCAGGGAGAAGTAAGTGAATCTTTAAAAAAGAGTGGAGCAATATTTGAGCACCTTTAAGTTGTACAATGCACAGTAAAGTAGTTTTTTTCTGAATATTAATTACTAGGTATATTTTCATTCATTGTTTGATCAATAACCTTTTTCTCTACAAATAATTAAGCATAATAAGGTTATAAGGCTTAAGGTTATAATTATGCATTATATTTTTATATAATTTGTAGCATAGATGCATGTAAACAACATTGCTATTTCGCATGACCAATATGCATGTTTGTAAACTTTTACATTTGTTTATGCTTTTGCTAAACCTGAGTTATATTGAGACCAGAAGCAAGAGATGCAACACTGCTGTACATCAATTAGGCCTGTTACCAGAGAAAACTCCTAACACATACGAATGTTGAAAGTTACAGTTGTAAATCTCTATTTAAAATGGTCCTTATAATTGAAAAGATTCTTTTGTGGTATACCAGTAAATTGTATACAAAAACGTTCCTTAAATGTAGTACAATATAAAATTATAATGCATTCCCAAAAAGTGGAGAATTTCATATTAAAATTTGTTTATGGTAAAAGTGTTTAATTTATAATATATTAAAAGGTGAACGATTCTTGAAATAGTTTCTTTGAACCTCTGAGGCAATTTGGCGATGTCACCTGTTTTGTAGCTATGCTTTGTACAAGCTTTGTACAAATGTTATATCATCAAAATAATTGTTTATTTTTATTATTTTGATGTCATTTTGAGACGAGAAATGAATAGGCCTAATAACTGAGGATTTTAACTTCTAACATATACAATTGTTTTAATATTTGTTGTGGTAGGAAGTGTATAGATAAATTACAGGAATAAGGAGGAAAGTAAACAATTCTTTATCAATGAGCCATTTAAGCTGCTTTCATAATCTCTATTGTTTTAGTTTTAATTACCCCGTTGTTTACAAAAGATTGATGTTTAATGAGAAAACTTGTTTTTATTTCTTGTAGACTAAAGAAAAATTAAAAACAGTTTTGTTGGTTACGCTTAATATTTTCAATTTGGCAATTATGAGGGAGTTTTCAGCTCTATGAATAATTAAGAACAAACAAAGCATACGTTTTAATATCTTAAAGATAATGTGATCATAATTAAAACGGCAGATATTTGTGGAATATAAAATTAAACTCTGATCCAACAGAACATTTCTAAACGTCGTGTCTTTTAGATGAGGTCAATAATTCAGTTAGATGAGTATTTTTAGGCATCACTCACCTTATTGAAATCAGGAGAACACAGTCCTTGTCACAACAGTTCATTGTACACAGACATTGATAAGAAATACAAAAATGAAAATAATATTACAGACTAAAGTTCTCTAACTCCGATATTTTGCCACACCAATATCAAAGTGCGGCGTTTTCAAGGTTATTTTATTGGTGCGGTGAAAGTTGAGAGCGGAGTTGAGAACTTTAGTCTGTAATTTTGTTTTCATTTTTGTATTTTTTATCAATGTGTGTATACAATGAACTGTTGTGTGACAAGGACTGTGTTCTCCTGATTTCAATAAGGTGAATGATGCCCAAAAATGCTTATCTAACTGAAAGGATAATATATGCTTGTTAATTTCCAACTTCATATACAATCCAAAAATATGTGTTACACTCACTCCTAATTAACTGAAACACGAATCTTTTAAAAAACTAAAAAGATAATTTGATAAATTCTTAGTATGAAAACCTATTCATAAATAATATACATATTGTCAAATGGATAACTAGTTAGTTATTCCTTTCGTTGTGGATAAATTGTAAAATTGAATTCTATAAAAGGTCCTCGGATATTTTCTCTAAGCATAGAACAAATTATATATTTAAAATTAAAAGCTTAATAGACAATTATTTAGGACAATTGAAAAAATTATTATTTGGCCGTGAGTTGACTCATTTAGTTGGTTGGCACGAATCTTATAAAGTACATTTTTAAGAGTTTCTATTTTACGAAAGACGATAGCCCCACCCTTTAAAATATCCTAAGTTTATGCTTGGAAAACATGTTGGAAAACATCACTTTTGAATTTCGTATCAGGCAGAATTCGTCTAACCCATCTGAATCTTTAAATTTACCTGTCGACAACATCATTGTTTCTTCTTCTAGTGTAACATATTTAGGAGTAGTCATTGACAGCAATCTGAAATTTTCCAGTCACATCGACAAAATTCGCAATAGACTTAGTACTAGTGCTTTCCTTCTTCGTAGGCTCTCCTTTTATCAAGACAGACGCATCCTTCTGACAGCTTATTGCGGTCTTGTTTACCCCTTTCTTACATATTGTGTGCCCGTTTGGGGTAACGACAAACTTCAAACTAAGAAAATATTCAAACTGCAAAAAAGAGCCATCAGATTAATCTTCAACCTAAAATATAGAGTCTTGTAGATCTGTCTTTCGTACAAATAATGTGCTGACCTTCCCATCAATTTTCATTTTTGAATCTTTGACCTTCTTAAAAAAAATTCGACAATGTTTCATATTAGAGGGTCATCTCACCACAGCTACAATCTCAGGAGGAACTTTAACCTACATATTCCACTATCTCGTACCACTTTCCATAAAAACCAATCATTCTCCATGTGCATCCGTCTTTTTAATTTTCTTCCTAACTCAGACAAGGGCGAACATGATTAAAAAAAAATTAAGCGTGGTCTGAGGGAATATTTAGTTCATAAGGAATTTTATAGAGTTTCTTCGTTTTTAAATAGTTTGTACCTTTTGAAGTTTGTATCTTATTTTAATGGGTCTGATTTTACTTGTTTCGTTTTAGTGACTTTTGCCCTGTACATTTATGTATTGTTATGGCAATAAAACATTCTGATTCTGATTCTTGTAAATGATTGATTTTGTATACCTTTCATAGGTAATGATAGGTTTCGCCTGATTTAATAGCTTTGCTGTACGAAAACCATTAGAGTCACACTTAACTTTTATGCCTTGTTTTAAAGATAATTTAATTAAATTTCAGTTGGTGAAGTTTATAACACCTAAACACATCTGATTGACACCAATAATAAATACAATATTAAATCAGAAACGGTAAGCTTACATTAGAAATCTCAGTGTGTTTTGTGGTTTCAGGAAACCCGATCCCCTATTTCGACGAGCGAGTTTAATTGGTAAGGTAGAATTTGGGGGAGTGAAAACCTCCAGGATCGGTATTAAAAAAGAAAAGGACAGCCCCAAACCAAATGTTTGTTGCGGTTCATTGCATGATGGAATCATTCGACCATTTTTCCTTGCAGAAGAACATTTCAATAGGTTTGTTTACTTAGATATGTTGAGCTGTATGTTGTCCCTCCATTACAAGAACTGTTTTCCAGCGAGAAGGAGCCACGTCTCATTGGGCTAAATGTGTGAAGGATTATTTAAATCTCCACTTCCCCGGACGCTGGATCGTGCGTGATGGACCAGCGAAATGGCAATCTCGTTCCCCTAATCTAACCCCAATGGATTTACTTTTGTGGGTATTTTCAAGGACACTGTCTATTATTTACCAGTTCCTAATTTACAAACAACGAGGGTAAGAATCAGAAATGCTGTGACATCCGTCACCCAGGATATGCTGAGTAAAACCGGGAACGAACTGAAAAGATGTACTGTATAGAAGATATGCAGGCCACTGGAGGTGCACACGTAAACGTGTATTAAGTTTGTACATAGCTATAAAAATCTTAAGGAGTTGTCTGTTTTATCTGTAAATAGATATTTATCCTACTTGTACTCGTTTTCATACTATGCGGTTCCCTAATCAGGCCTAAGACTTTGTGGATACCCAGTATATATAACTAAATATTGCTTATTTATACTACTAACTTTGCGAATCAACTTTTTTTATGCTAATTTGCAGCTTCATTTGCATAAATTTAGATTCTTATGTTAAAATGAGTGCAGTTATGCATGCTATATTGTTTGCGACCCTAAAGCATTTTGTAAACTTTCAAGTTCAACTTACCTAATTTGTCAAGCAGTGCCTTAGCATATCTATGCACAGAATAATGAATAAATTGTAGTTAAAACACGACCTATTGTGTATAGTGGAACCATAATTCATTAAAATAATATTTTCTAGCAAAAAATTTAGTTATTAGTTTGCTTGTATGCATACGACTTCCTGTTTCTGAAAGTATATTTATATCATATATTATAAAATATATATTTTGTAAATCTTTGAACCTTTTTTTCTCGAGATACGAAGTGAGACAAGTGACAACGTAGCCCTGCAGATATAACGTGAGAGGCTTACAATGAGAAGTGAAAATGTGAAATGCTTAACGTATCTTGACATTCGGTGGGACAAGATGGACGGTGACATTACTTTTCACCTTAAAAACTGAAGAAAACCTCAAATTTTCAAACGGGTTTTTATCTTGTGCGAAATATAAATATAATACTGAACCTTTTACGTTAATTCACTACCACTAGTGGAATTAGGATTTTCTTACTCTATACAAAACTCTATATTTCCCTAAACTTACATAACCTGACCTAACCAAAGTCTTATTCACTCACTAATACTTCTATTGCTAATAATCTATTGCTCAACTAGTGGTAGTGAATTAATGAAAAACCTCCAAATAATTGTTAATAGGTGTATCTCATTCATGTTAAATTGTATTTTAATTATGATAGCTGTAAGATATTCAAGCGTGCATTTTTCTATATAAAAGAAAGTTTGTTTATTATATCAGTTAGGATATTAAAAAAATGATAAATATACAAACTGCTGTAAGAGCATTAAGGCACGAAGTTTTTTGATTCAAACAGAAGTTTCATTTTAAGTAATAAAACAAAACAAAAACTACATGTGTAGGACAAAAATATACTTTAAATATGACATTTTATACCTAAGTAAATCCTTTTCTGACGTGCTGGCGTTCTCAAAAGCATTAAATTTTAAAAATTAAATATGTAATTAACTAATTTTACAATATGTTTGTTCATTATGTAGGCTTCAAATATTTGTACGAAGCATGCATTAAACCAGATTGTGTTTTAGCAATAAACAATGTCCATCAGGGCCAGTATGTGGTCAGAGCTACACCAGCAGGCCATTACGATGTTGGATATGAGTAGATTTATTGCAATCAGTTTGTCGATATTACCTGAAACTCAAACATTTAAAATGAATACGTTAAAAAAGTTATCGTTATCTATTAAGCGAAGCAAACCAACTGTTTTAAAACAATATTTTCCTTTAATTGTGGAAACAAAAGATTGTAAACGCAAAGTAACTTATTCTAGCCTTGATTGATGGTATTGGTTTTGAAAGAGACAGGCAATAAGTCCTTTCTCAAACCAGACATCCGTTTAGCTGTCAAGTTTAGAGCAGTTTCGTACAGAAAAATAAAAACGGATGCATTTTTCCTGTGATTTTTAGAGTAACAACCTTTTAACTGATTGTGTATTCCTAGTAGTCAACATCCATACGATTCAAACTCAATCTCACTCACTAACCAATTAAAGAGTTACTGATTCTTTTTGTGTTACCTAACGTCAAAGCATACAACAGAGCCAGTAATGAAAAGTAATAATGCAATTGCAAACAAATTATGAAATTAATGAGGTTAAAGATACAGTATTTTCATAATAAAAGGTAATTCTAAAATGAAATGAAATAATTATTTATTTACGTGGAGAAAACTGATACTCTTAATATATTCATTGTTACAAACAATGTCATATACTCATGCTACGGAAGGTACTCAGAACTGAATAAATTTATGTAACTGAATAATTAATATACGTGTATCCGGTGTATCAATGCATATACATTCTTTCTTTTTAAATATTCTTCTCATAAACAAATTTGTCATCGAAAAATTGAAAGTTGATGTATAAAAGATTTGATAAATTATGTAAAATAATATATTTTGTACAAATACATTTGCTCTTTACTTAAATAAAAAAGAACAAATTATAGTTAAAATGGATTTCGGGTGGTTTGGTTGCAAAAAAACCATTGTTCACGTCTTCAAGAATTATTTATATGACTAGAATATATAAAAAATAAGTCATATTAAATAAATAAGTAAATAGAGTGTTACTGCAATAAAAAAAAGAAATGATCTGTATTTTCTGTATATACTTTATCATAGAGTTGTCTCAGCACATACAATATATAAATTAAACGTATGAATACAATACTGTTCTTTTGATGCACAACTTGTTATACAATAACATGACTATTTGGAAAACAACACGAAAAGCGTGAAACAAAAAATCCCTTTTAAGAGTTTCAAGAGTTGGGAGATTAACAAATAAATGACTGCGTCAATATTTCGCACCAAGGATTTGATTGGTCTCACGCCGAAAGAGTTTTAAAAACTGCCAAAATTTTTCAACTCAGTCAAAAGGCTCATCAACACCGTTTAAACTGTCCAAAACTTAACTTTTCCGTTTTCCCTTATTTTGTCATTGCATGAGGTGTAAATGATTTTAATTTAATTTTTAAAATTGTTCTTACCTAACTTGTTCATTGAGGTGGAAGACTTTTTAGATTTCCTTTATAAAATCTAGATATTCGCTAATTTAGTTTTTGAAAAACCCATTATGTTTGAAATGCAGCATGGGTATGATATTTTATATAAAAAAGGCAGATTTTGTTTCAGTTTGCAAGGGAAGATAAAATTTCAAATAATACTTATAATATGAATAGTTTTATGATTTGATAGACCATTTATGCTTCAAATCTAATCCCATCCATTTATCGTAGAAAAAGGTAAGTTTACCATCTGATTTTAAAACTTTTAAGGTTAAACTAATTTACACTGCCAATTGTAATTCACTTTATACTTATTAGCTCTTTAAATATCCATTTAAATACCATTGCAAGCTATAAACCATTATAATAAAAACAATCATATAGTATAATTTGTTATGCCTAATTAATTTTAGTTTTTATTAACCACAACAGGGTTTTTTTAAGTCACGTATTACAATTTACTAAGATTAGATTATTCGTACACCTGACTAGGTTAATATACAAATTAAGGTACGAAAAGATACACAAATGTATAAAGGCACTTGTGTCTGTAAACGAAAAACACGTATTTTATCTGAAAGGATAAATATGAGCTTGAAAGTATTTTTGTAGATAAAAACTATAATCCTCAATTAAAAATGATTGGATTTTATTAATTAATAATTATTAATCATTGACCGTACTATAATAATTCTATAATATCACAATTCCTACAATCCTTAGTATTTGTAAAGGTTGGCATGTTACTAGTTAACTTGATAACTGTATTATTACAAACTAATATCTTAGGAATCTAATAGTCAATGCTAATATATATACTCGGGTTCACGATTGGTTTAGCTGTTATAGAACATGAGTCATATGTGATTTCAGTTAGTTTTGAATCCTAAGATCTATCAATACTTTATCACAACCAAAACAATCGGTCACAAAGTTTACATATTTATCTAACTAGAAGTAGGACACACTCATTTGAAAAAACTAAAAGATTGCACGAAAACAAGTATATACCAAGCGCTGTCTTTTAAACAGCCGTATGCGTTTAACTTGAATACTATTATATTAGCAAGTTTGTTAATTACCAACATAAATGTAGGTTTAGTTAATTTTTACTCTTCTCCTTATTATGAAGGTACTTATAATAAATCACAAAATACTAAATGAAATAAGGTATTAATATTATATATTAATGAACAAACATTTATCCAATTATTGAATGATAATTCAAAGAACCATACAGATCAGTTAGTTTTCTATAAGTAATCAAAAAGATATAAACAACTCGTGCTGCATTATGAATAATATATTGATACTCTTGCTATATAATCTATTATAGTAAAAAATAACTATGATAAACACCTGTAATAGATAATTTTGATTCATTATAATACTAATCTATACTTTTGTAATACAGTGTGTGATTTTTGTTATAATGTATCATATTCATTTTGTTACTTAGCACATCTTTATCGTTTTATACTATATTATATTTTAAATATAGTTTCATCTTATTTGAACGTACCCAGTAAATTTAATTTTAAGCTATGGCCGGACAATATTTTTTCGACATAAACATTTTATTCAAATAAAATGTTGAAAATATTTATGATGAAAATATTTACATGTTATTTTTTAGCTATAAGCTTATAATATATTTACCTTGTTTACTAGCATTGTTTAACCTCATCACAATGCCGCAATGCGTTTGATCAAGGCAATATTAACCGATGTAATTAATTGCTATTTATACATTGATGTGCACGATTGTCCTGAGCAATTATGTCAATTGATTGTGGTCAATCACTGACCTTTGGTGAGAGTCTATAAATTAGTTTATAAGCGAAATAAATACGGAATAAAAAAATAAAATTGATAAAATTTATTCAATACTTATTTATTGACATTACGTATGTAATCTATGTTTCAACAGCATTAAAAATGATAGATTTGTTGGCCAATCTAGTGCGTTCGATAATTTCGAATTTTAAATAATTTTTAATAATTCTATGCTGAATCCTTAATAGGAATATTTTTACATTTCATACAAACAAAAGTTCTATATAATAAAATTTATAATTCAAATCAAGTATTCAATATTTATAAAACTAATACACCATCTGTTCAATTCGTAATTGCTTTAAGACAGTTAAAAACCTAGTTAATATATTGTAAAGCTTTCAAAAGCGGTTTTTCTTTTAATAACATTATTATTGTACAGATTTTAAAATTATGTTAATTTTACATTATAAAAAATTGTACAACATTAAACAAATGTATTAAATGAACTAAGACAATGAGACTAATTACAACAGCAGATAATTGTAGGATTGCATGGAAATAAACTCAGACTCAAAACAAATGAAACTTTATGCTCGTCAGTTGCCAACTTCATGTTCACTCCAAATATTACAAACAGCTTATTATTTTCTGAAACAGGGATTGAATTGAGAACAAAGTGAAACATATGAATGACGCTAAATTGAAGCAATATTCCATCCGTAAATTATATAACTTTATTTGTATAAATTGTGTGAATTCATTACTTATTTACCTCGTAAAGACCACTTGAAAGAATACTTGCAATTAAAGCTTTTAATTTAATCTTATAGGGGGGTACTTTTAATCTGTTAGGGTTGTTTCAATGAGGCTTGAATTACAAGTACATTAAATTTAAAAAAAAATTACAAGATTGGAATTGTAGCTTTGTAGAAACCAGCTAATACATTTTATTTCAATATTTTATATCATTCCTATATTGAAAATGGGAAATATATCAAAAAGTCCAATTCATACGCTGTTCAGACCTATAACATATACAGCATAGCTAAAAAAATATAACAATAAGTATAGCTTATAAAAATAATAGTTTTGACCACAAATAGTAGGAATAGCAAGGTTTAAACAGACAGATATATAAGTCAAATAGAATCTGGCACAGACAATGAACAAGTTTAATCAATGCAGTAAATATAAGACAAGTAACTTACAACTTAAATTGCAACTGTTGTAATCAGGACTTGTTAAACAAACGACCAATTGTGGTGAGTTTGACTGCAGTTCTGGTCAACTTAGTTTAGGAATGTCAAAGCAAATTTTAAACTCCTTTAAATTTAATTAATATCAAAAAAATTGAAAGATACCAGAAATAGATCAGCTATTTATCGAAAATATCACTAGAATGTAGCCTAAGCTAAGTGTTGGTATTGTTTTCACATAAAACCCCCTGAGTATTAAAGTTGAACTAATTTTGAGATACGTGGGTGTTTTTGTGTTACCCAAAGCAGTTTTTATCATCATTCGATGAGATGAAACTTTGACTCTATGATTAAAATACATAAAATTACAGTATTAAGGTTTACAACTCTATTTCGAAAGTAACACTATCTAAACACAGATAAGCTGGATACTGGCTGACTGCACCACTGCAAATAGGAAAATCACGTTGTCATGGCAACCATCTTGTTTACATTTAGGTGACCTGGTTCACACCATTTGACATTACACTGCACTAGAGTTATTTCTAGCTTACAATCTATATTATTTACGGAATGTTTCTAAAGAAATAAAATAATGTACATGAAATGCACATACCGTATAATTTTAAGGCATTATTAAAATAATGAAAAATATGTTATATGTGTTTTCCTGATGATAATGAAAACTTAAAATAAAAATTAATATAAAGTAAACGTTAAAATATTCCCCAATAATAAGCTCCAAATAGTCATTCTACTGGAACACACCACTGTATACTTCCCTTAGAATGATTCCAAGCTGATTTGTGTTAATTATATTGTTGACATTGGGTAAGAAATATATATTTCTGTTAAGAGGGAATTTTATGAGTAAAAGTAGTTTTATATTGGAATGAAATCGTGTATTAGTAGTTTGTTAAGTATTCTATTTATTAATTACATAATTCCAAGTATTTTGTCCCGTGCTCTGTCTGTAACTTATACTCATGGTTGGGCTTTTATAGTCTAACATGTGTTTAATTATTGTTGTTTTGGTTTAGTGTTGTATGTGTAGTAAAACTGTTGTGCTAAATTTATTCTCACAATTATTTTGAGTTTTGTCATGTTCTTGGGGTATTTATCTCTTGCAACTGAGCTGACAATAGTTACACCTAAAAGATAAATCTTAAGATTTTACACAAAGAACATTGGCAGTAAGTATTAATGGTAAACCTATCTCCAAACATTTTATAGTTAACTAGCTGTACCCGCGGGCTTTGCCCCGTTTAACTTCATATGTGAGCTCGTTCGCATGGCTCAATCACGTCCTGGTTGAAGTTCGTTCGCTACGCTCACTCACCTTTAGGTTGGAGCTCGTTCGCTGCGCTCACACGTCCTGGTTGTAGTTCGTTCGCTACGCTCACTCACCTTTACGGTTGAAGCTCGTTCGCTGCGCTCACTTGCCTTCAGGTTAGGTCGTTCGCTACGCTACCTCGCCTCCGGGTTGAAGTTCGTTCGCTACGCTCACTCACCTTTTGGTTTCAAATTAGCTGTTGTCCAATATTAAACAAAATAATAGTGCTGCACTCTGTTGGTAATCCTTGTAACTTTAATGCTATTGAACATCATAGAACAGAACCAACTTGTTTAATTGAAACAGCTATTATGATTCATTAATTCCATTTAAATATGAGTACTCATTAGGTTAACATGGGAAACTCCAGAGCCACTGGGGCGGAGCCCGAGAGTCCGATCAGAATTAATTTAGTTGTTACTGATCATAGTTGTGTTGGAAGTATCAATCGAACATGTTTCAATTAAAATTGCTGGGTTATACAATAACTTTTGTTTTTAAACGAAGACTAGTCGTAAAGTTAATATTTTAAATAACAATGGGGTAAACTTCCTCGTAATATATATTATAGTTATATTTTAAATCACAGAGCAGAAAATTCTTTAATTCAGCGAAGGTGTGTTGTTCAAGTAGCAGAAGCATCGTTACACCTTTACTCATCATTTGATTTTATAGATATTCATGTGAAGCTTGAATTCGTTCTTTTAAACTTTTAAGTATTATGTTAAGCTGTACTGTTTTGGTAAAATAATTCATATTAGTTATTGTTTTCAATAGCAGTACAATGTTTTGTAACCATTTTAGTTAGTCACTCAAGGTAACGTATACTCAAGGTATTATGGTCAAAAGAAAAGTACTGTAGTATGAATATTTTTGAAATAATTTCACAAATGAAAGTTAAAAATCAATGAGACATCGTAAATGAGACATCACAGATACTTTACATGAGAAGCTGTCCAAATCCATAAAGTGTTATGAACATGCTAGGGATCAAACTCGTGTTCTTTTCTTTAAGTCCCAGACGCTAACTTCTAGTCCCACATCACATTCACATTAACTTTGTGGTTTCTGTACATAATGTCATTTTTATTACAAAAAATAATGTCGGGGATCTGAATGTGTACAGTTTAGTTAGCGATACTCGAGGTTTTGTTAACAGAGTAGCGTTGTTAAACGAACCGTAAAATTAAATTTCTCCAGCCTAACTTGCTGCTTAACACTCTTTTGTCTTGACATATTTTTCGTAATCAAAACAGATTTAAGACGTTTACAAAATATTTTTGTTAAAAATACAATATTTATAATTTTTTTATTGAAAAAAGAGAAGAAAAATAATTAAATTGAAAATAAAACGAAAATGAAAATGAAAATCTTTATTAAAACGTTTTTATTAGCTCACTTTCTTGTCTGGTACAAATTTTGTGATCAATTTTATACTATCTTCCCGATAAGCTAGATACTTGAAACCTGCAACATAGCTCACAAATGGAAGACAATGCAATATTATATAATTTAATTTTCATATTTACCTTGGGCTACGCCTCATGGGCTTGTTTTTATTAGCTCGCTTTCCTACAAATGTTAATATCGATTTTGAACAAAGTTCCCGATGAGCTAGAGACTTGAAATTTGAAACATAGCTCACAAACGGATGACAATGCAATATTATATCACTTAATTTGCATATCACCCTTGGGCTACTTCCCATCGGCAGCATGCAACCGAAGTTTTTCGTTTTAAATCTTACAAGTATTATTATACCCTCCACATATTTGTAAATTATTTTATACATTTTAGTGCGTTTGAAAACGTTTTGTTTTTAAAAAGTTTTTTATTTATAAATTATTTTTCGTTAAGCATGCACATGCAATAGGCATCTTCAATACAATTAATTTAAATAAAAATTGTGTACAGATTTTCAGGAATCAAAAAGCACGAAGCAAACAATACCAATAGCAAGCCATGCACAAAAACAGAGGAATTAAACCATGTTCAAAACTACTGGCAAAAAAATAAATCAATCAGTTACTTACATTGAAAATTTCTTTACAGTTTCTTTAGGAATGTTAAAGAAATTGGAGCAATTTAGAATTTCTGGATATATATGGAACTTTTCCCAACCATCGTTTGAAATCGTACTGAAAACACATGCAGATTTTAAAAAAATTCGGTAAACGTTTTTTAGATGACATATTGGTTAGAAAAGATGTAACTGAATTCGAATACATACTTACCTAAACACTATGGTAATAATATGTATTTGATGTTAAAGAGGTTATAAGTTGTTTTCGAAATAGCACTTTTACGAGCCAAGGTTTATTACAATGAGTGAAATGATGCATAAACACTAATCAACCGGATGGTGAAACTAGTTTGTAAACCAAAATTTCCGAACTATCTGAGGGTGATAACGTGTAATTTCGTCCGTGAGAGACTATTGTGTTGTGATTGTATTGGTTTGGAAGTGGAAATACGCAGAATATGCGTTCTGAAATACTGCTGCATTTACGATAATTGCAGACGATTTCTTCTCTATTATCCCTCTTTTTGCCCACGGGGAAAATGTTTAACCGTATGTAAGTCATTTCCAGGCTTTAAAGAAAAATAAAATAAGGTACCTATGTGTTTTTGTCGGTGGAGAAAATATTTAATCTCCTGGTTGATTTGTTACGATTGCAAAGTATTTTTGATTTTACGATAATTTTAAAATGAGGGTCTATGTTTGTTGTGAATGAAAAATATATTTTAAAGGAATTTGGGAGGTAATATAGTTTTTTAAACAATATCTGCTGTACTTTGGTAAAATCCATGTTCACTAAAATAATCAGTGTGTTTAATATTGTTAGCTACCCAAATGCACGCAAATATTGTTGTACACAGTACTGTGTTGGAATATTTTCTTTAATCAGAAGCATTTATAGTGGGGTCGTATAGCTGCATATAGTGGCAGAATATTTCAGTTCTGGCAGACAGGCTGCAATTTTAGGTGGTCATAGTATACAAGTTTCTGAACCTAAAACCGCCCAGACCGCAATTTTTAATGACCTCGGTCGTCCGTAATGACGTCATCAAAATGGCGGCCGTAAGAGGATGCTGGATCCCCATAAATTGGGTATAACGACCGAATGCCTGAACCGATTTTCATGAAATTTGGCACACAAGTGCTTGAATACATTATCTCGACCTGGGTTGAAAATGGTCAAGTTTCATCAAGTCATTTCAAAATGGCGGCTATTCAAAACTAAAAAAATATGAGGAAAATAATTGTGAATTGTTTTATACAGGGTGAGTTTTAAAAGAGTTCCCCCCTCCTACTTTTTTATTAAAACAATTTTTTATTTTTTTTTTAAACAAAGTAATTTACATAAATTATTGTAGAATACTGGAAGGAATGATACCTTAAATAGCCTGAATGGAGTTCGGGGACACCCTGTATAACCTTGTCGTTACAAACATAAAAATAGCTGTTAAAAACAGATTTCCCTATAATTTGCTTGATCCGCATATTAAAGAGGAGCGTGCCTAACAGTTGAGGAAAATTATAAGGCTAATCCAATTTTGTTGACGACATTTTCTTCTGGAGTAATATTTTAGAAGTAAATGCAATAAGGCTCGTGAGATGACGCACCTTGGCAAAGTAAATAAACACCGCTCCTGCCATGACACACTATACGTCTTTCTATTCTTAAGATTTGTTTTCTTACATAAATTTTTGTTAAACTTGAAATATTTTGTTTGTTTGGTTTATTTAAATTTTTATATTTCTTTACATGATTATTATGATTATTTTAAATGGTAGTTGTTTCTTAACCTAATTTTCTTAGGGAGAAGTTATTTCAAAAAAAGTTATTGCGAATGGATTTAACCTTAGGCTACATATTTTTTTATCTTATGAAAATTGTGGCTGCAGTCGTTATTATCTAATATTATGTGGCTTGATAACATCACATTGCTTGTTATAAAACAACCCATTATTAATGTTGTACAGTCTATTTGAAAAATATTTTAATCACCGCAACAAAATTGATTTATATTTTGTAAATAATTTAACAAGTGTTTCCTAAGATAAATTTTATTTCTTGAAAACTTAATCCAAGCAAGATAGGAACTCTTTCATTATTTTCATTTGAATAGTTCTTACTTGTCGTTAGTTAAGACTTATTTACAAAGAAACAAAGATGCTAGATGCTGAAGGAGATTGAGATGGACGAAATCAAGTTCTAAGCAAACAACATCCAACCACTATCGTTTTACATCAATTACGGAAACAGAACCGTTCAGCGTTGACTTTCCTGTTGTAATAAAATACCTTTCTATTCACCCTCAAACGCTATTACTTACGCTAAACTGTTTATTAACTTGTTAAACCATCAAGATTTTGCATTTAAAACTTTGTGGTAGATACACAAATTCTTGTTGATGTGAAAATTCCTAAAAGATACTACGAAAAAAAGAGCTAAAAAATAAAAGTTTGAGAAAAAAATGTCGTAAGGTTTTTTGGGGTTCTATATATCCAATCTTATTTGTACCATAATTAGACTGCCCGTGGATAAGGGATAAAACGATCTTGGTCGCACTATCATAGCTCTTTATCCATCAGGAAGTTAAACAAATTTTCATGGCGTTAAAAGTATGTGTACTTTATTTGAAATATTTACTTAAAATATTTAAATTATCAGGCGTGCAGATCACTAATATAATGTGGATTTTATCAACACGAAAGATCTGTAAAAAAAATCTTTGAAAGATCCGTGTCTCTTAAATGGATGGTTTAACTATAAAATATGTTTGAGAAGTGTATAGTATAATTACTTAATGTCGTTGTTTATGATTTTATCTCTTATTATCAAATCTTCACATCCTAGGACGCTAGGTTATGCCTGGAACTGGTTTACCTATTTCTTTAGGCTATTCCTAGAGGATTGTGGATTTAGCATAAAGATGAAATGCATTAATAAATGGTGGCATTTGAACCTAAGACCTCAGGCACCGCAGTCACGAGCTCTAACACTAATCAGCTTGCTTCCCCAATGAACGAAGAGTGCTGATATTGAGCTAGAATATTCTGTAGAACTTTCAAAATTAAAATACACAACTTATGTAAAACTAGTTCATGCATAATTTTTAATCAAATTTAGGTAGATATTTAAGGTGTTTAGGTATTTAAGGTTGAAACCTAAATCTCATTAAACCAATTTTATTCAGCCTTAGTTTTACTTAGAATTTTATGGTTTTCGATTTTACCTTATACATCTGTTGGCACACAAATCTAGAATCGCAGAAAGTAGTTTTGTGCCTAAAATGATACTGAAAAAATATTATCAAAGTATTGCCATTTTATATTCTGGTATGTTGCAAATGTACAAAATAAGTGACAAATAATTTTTTTGCAATTCTATACTTTTGTTGGCCTGATTTCTTGATATATCATTTTTTCTAAAATCTAAATTTAGTACTTTTTGAACAGACTTTTAATACTGTATGAATAATGAATAGAGTCAGCAATGAAACTAATCTGTTTGAAACGTACATCTCAATCAGTTAAGCCAAATTCACCAAATACAATTACTCTTTATGATTTGATTTGTAATGAATTTAAACGATAATGTTTCTCGATAAAACATTCACAGCTTGGTTGTGATAGGTTAATAAGTAAATAAACCATTATTTTGATGGAATATATCAATTAAATTGATCTATTAAATTGATTTTAGTAATGTTTATGCAAAAATAAAATATTTGACTCGTCCTTTCTCTTCAATAACATTTTATTTTTTATTTAAAGATGTTGTAAAGTGAACAGTAAGTTACTTAAAAATAATTGTTCATGACTAAAATCATAACATAGAATACATACGAGTAAATACTATAAAAACATTCATTGAGGAAAACCCTCAATCCCCCGTTCACTTAAGATGGTCTAAAGTGCTTCTACGGTAGGTAAACAAAGCACCATTGAATCTGTGAAGCATCTAAACGATCTATAGAAACTCATGCATAAAACGCTTATCTGCTTTTGTTCCTTGAGTGATAGACGGTTCTACATTTTTTATTGATGATTACAATTTTCTTTGACTTTTAATTAATTGTGTGTATGTTTGTACTACAGAAAAATACAGCTCTCTTGTATAAATGAATATTATAGTTTTTAACGGTTATTCACCGATGATTTTTTACTAAGCACATTTGATTATTAACATTGGTCTTGAAAAATCTTTAAACAAATTTATATATCCTTTTAATCTGTACCACAAGTCAGTGTTTGTTGCTTGTTTTCTTTATTGATTATACGTTTTAACAACAATACACTCAAGTTTTCAACAACATATTTAATACTAATGATTAGAAAATTGTATGTAAAACAGTTTTAAACGTGCCCATGTAAACACAGGTTTCTTCAATCATATATGATATATTTCTGTCTATTAAAGCTAAGGCATTAATAAAGTCCAAAATTGGTGCATCCTCTGAGTAAAAGTGGGATTTACTTACGACCAAAACATGAAATGTTTACAACACGATTTTTAATAAACAAATCCCTTAAACACTACAGAAAACAATGAAAATCAGCTTTTGAAAATGTCTTGTATTTTAGTTTGTAGTTAGATTTAACAAACCTTTATCAAACCAAAACAATTACATAGACTAGACCAAATTAGTATTTATTCTTTCCAATTGCAGTGTACATTCAAAAAGGTATATGAGTCAGTACTGGTATTCAATAAGTAGGTTTACAAAATCTGCATTTCAAACTAATTAAATGAAACTAAATGAGCTTTTTGCTGAGATAATTTGCAAAACTATTTATTAGTCTGTTATATTTTTTTAAAGATTGGCAATTTATTTTCAAAGTACATTAAATACAAAATTAAATTTAATTTAAGCATGATACGACGATATATATACAACATATATACAACGATATATATATGTCAATTAGTTTCTGCAACTATTGATGGTACTATTCGAATTTTCAATCAGTGCTAAAAAGCAGTTCCGTTCAACTAATGGCACATCAATAACTTCACATTCAGTAATTAAGACCGTTCTTATACTCCCTCTATAATGGGTTTCCAAAGTAATCTTCATTATGGCACTCAAACTAATGATCTTTGATCACCCCTTGAATACATTGTTGCGGCTTCACTTAATAATAACCGAATAGCCATAGGTCATTTGGTAGTTCAAAATTAAATACATGTTAATACACAACGATCACAGATTTGTATATTTGAATAAATTAATAGCAGACATAGGGTAAGTTTACATTCAAATTTTTTAATTCAATATAAGGTCTAAATCGTAAACGGCTTCCGTTAATATTGATTTCTTTAATTCCTTAAAAGCGCTTGACAGGATGGCGTTTCTTGAATGATATTTTTCATATTCTCTTGGCATTAACTTGATCTGTTACCTTCATCCTAAGAAACAAAATCAAAGTCGTTTATTATTTCCATAAAAAATCACTAAATGATACGTAAAACACAGGGTGTCTCATTAGTGAAAAGTCAAATTTAGGAAATGGACTTACGAGAAAAAAAAGAGAAAATCATGTACAATATTTTTTTTTATCAGTTTCATTAACCAAATATCTGCAATTTTGGTATTTAAAAAAAAATATTTGTATTTTTCCATCCAGTATTTTGGACACATAGTATGTGTGTTAAGGTAAAGTAGACCTATCTCAAGAAAATAACGTTCACCAATTAAAGATTAACAATGTTGAGCAAGATTTACGACAAAAATATGTTAAGAAGGGAATTCAGCATTAAGAATTTTCCATTAAACGACAACAAATAAAAAAATATAAAAAAATAAAATGTAAAGATTGTTTTAATGTTTAACTAGGCTAAATCAGATGCAGCCTGGCCTTCTTACATCCCATAAAAAAACAAATATAAAAAATTAAATGTTCACCTTATTATCTTTTATTGGAACACATATGTTTTGGCGTAACATATGCCTCTTCTACCATAAAATATATGCCAAGCTAAGTAAAGTCCGTGTAGCTGAATCAACACATAAAAAAGTTTTCTTTATAAAATGAAAAAAAAAATAATACAAAAGAGCTGTTTTTTTAAGTATGACTGTTTACTTACGGGACACCCTGTAATACTCAAAATTGTAAACACTGTTTAAAACAAATGGAAATTGTTTGTGAATATAACAATCCTCAATTAACTACTATTAAAAATGTATAGTTAAGTGGGTTTGTGCAAAGAGAAAGCTTCTCTTAAAATAATATATATATATATATTATTTTCAGAGGAACCCAACATTTTCACCGATTCAGTGGATGCAGGGCCAAAGGTGGGCCTCTAACCATTGGGTTCATCCTTATAAAGTTGTTAATAATAGTGATTTAGAATTTGAGAACGGGTCCCCAAAGAAAAAAAAACCTTTAAAAAACCAAGCGGTAACATTTTTAATCAGTTCAATCGTCACGATTAGAGTATTCCATCAACAATTCAGATTACACATTTAAAATTGTATGTTAATGACAACTGAACGACTATGTCTATTGGAAAGTGTTGTGGTTGTATTTTGCTGTACAATAAATTAATTGTAAGACCTGTATCAATATAAAATATGATGATAGTTTACATTATACATGAGTGTGATCAATTTAATCAAACACAAGTGTAATTAATAGTTAAAATTTATATTTAAAGGATTTATCATAAATTGTGTACTGATTGAATATCCTATGTGTAACATTGTACAATCAAGGATCATTAGTGCGGGACTAACGGACGACGAAATCACATTACCAGACGGCTCTTGTGGTTTGGTCTACAGTCTACAGGGAGAAGTAAGTGAATCTTAGCCACTACTTTGCTAAAGAGAGGTGAAACCACACTTTAATGCAATCACATTTTAATACTGATCTATTTTTGATCGTAATTGGTTTCACAAAAAGTTATATCATTTATATATATACATTTCGCCACAATACATTGTTTTGATAGACCTTACACACATAAAATTATTCAGGAAAACATATGTTTTCCACCTGCTCAATCAAATTAGGTTCAATTATGTGCTACTGTACTTTCATAACTGTAATCAACTTTTGACACCAGCTGATTATGATTGGACATAAGTCAACAAATCAATCACGTATCTTATAAGAATATGTTATGAGTAATTTTTAAGTCGGTAGGAATATACAACGGATGTATGAGGATGTTTGAACAGTTTTGTTTATTGTTAGGTTAATTTAGAGTAGGACGGTGAAAACTATCAAACCAATAAACGTATTTTTATTTATTCATAAACGTTTCTATGTAAACAAATCTAAATTATCCTTAAACTAAATGAATGAGAATAAACACTGTAGTGTAATAGTTAGGCTCATTGCTTCAGAAAACTTAAAACACATAGGCATAGTGAAAATGTAATTAAAAATATTTATTAAAACACTGTCATCCTACGTCAACAGATTTTTTATAACAAGACCCTTTATAAGTATGAGAAAACTGTTTTAGAGTAAGATACAAGTGACAAATATGATAACATTTATATGCAGGTGTGTTTTAGGAGTTCATAGGGAAACTGTGGCTGTATAGAATAAATTTCTGGATAAAAAATATTAGTCCAGTCAAGGAATGAGGTGTAGAGTGCGTGAGCAGGTAACCAAGCGATTCCTTCATAAACTTGTTCAGGGGGCTTAGGGTGTTAACATACCAAAAGTCCTGACTCCTAGGTGGTGAGCCAGGGGGTGGAGGGGGGAAAAAGGGGGGGGAAAAGGTACGCATTTTGGGTTTTTTGATTATATCTCGAAAACTATCAACTTTTTGTATACTATAGTAAATTAAAAAATTGAAGAAGATTAAATTTTCTACAAGAAAAGTATATAATGTGTTTATTTTGGTTCAACAGATTACGAGTTATAACTTATTTAATTGATATCTTATTAAAATACCCCTTCCATAAGAAATACATGTAAAATAGTATGCGAAATGGGGCGAATCCTATCCGCCCAAAGGAAATATAAATGATATTCTGGAAATCTTGACAAAATTTCCAGTAATTTGACACTTTAATCATTAAAATTGATCCAAAATTAAGGCGAGGGCGAGGTAACAAAATGTCGAGTTTTGGTGTTTTTTTATTGGAAGTATAAAAAAAAAACCTTAAATCATCTCATTTTTAAACGCTCACCCTCGCTTTAATTTTTGACAAAATTTCATGATTAAAGTGTCAAATTACTGGAAATTTTGTCAAGATTTCCAGAATATCAGTTATATTTCCTTTGGGCGGATAGGATTCGCCCCATTTCGCATACTAATTTACATGTATTTCTTATGGAAGGAGTATTTTAATAAGATATCAATTAAATAAGTTATAACTCGCAATCTGTTGAACCAAAATAAACACATTATATACTTTTCTTGTAGAAAATTTAATCTTCTTCAATTTTTAATTTACTATAGTATACATAAAGTTGATAGTTTTCGAGATATAATCAAAAAACCCAAAATGCGTACCTTTCCCCCCCCCTTTTTCCTCCCTCCACCCCCTGGCTCACCACCTAGGAGTCAGGACTTTTGGTATGTTAACACCCTAAGCCCCCTGAACAAGTTTCTGAAGGAATCGCTTAGTTACCTGCTCACGCACTCTACACCTACTTTTGGATTATTCATTGACTGGACTATATATGCTTATAGATTTTTAATAGTAGCAATTTTTATGAAATAAAAAAATCCACGTTATCTTAAACTTATCGATTAATTCTCCTTTAAACTTCGACGTCTAAAAGAGAGATTTGCTCAAGTTTAATTAACCATAATGCATAGCTAACCTAAGTTCATTCTTTTAACCTCATCTGATTAAAAACCTTCCCGAAAATCTCAGTTTATAATTAGAACTAATAGATGTTGGTAACAAGTTTGAAATGTATAAGGGAAATAGTTTACTGTTTTTCAAGGGTTTTATGCAAGAATATTTCATTAATATGAAGTATATTCCGCTTAGTAAGATTATGATGTGATACTGTACATCATTTTCTGACAAAATTTAATAATTCTATGTAGTTGGGTATACAATAGCAGCATAACTTAATTCTAATAATATATTAAATATTATTATTAGGCTTTGGTTGTTTAAACCCTAATCTGTACATAAAAAAATAGTATCCCACGTCATCATTATTTCGAAATCTTATTAAATTATTGTTTACAAAATCTAGTATTTTGTAAAAATGCTGAATTCTGTTAGCACTGTAAAACAATACAATTACATTAAATATTATGCATTCTTCATTACAACAAAATCCCTTTGATTTACACATATTATTTTGCACAGTTGTAAACGGTCTTTAAAAAAACGTGGTTTTATTAAATCTAAGTTAAGCACAGCTACCACATTCATTTAGTTGAAGGACAGTTCTACAAATTTCCCCAGGGTTCAACAGTGCCTGTCGTCTGCTTGGTTGAATCAATTGTCTGAATTACTGTAGTTGACTGAATAACTGTTACCAGAGATGGTATCATTGTAGTTTTCTGAGCAATGTTTAGTTTTTTCTCAATAAGTAACTGAATGAATTTAATGACTTGAATTCCTTTATGCAATTACGGAAAGTTATACCATAGATAAAAGAGTATGCTCTACTCCTTTTATCTATGATTATACTATTGCACTAGATACTCATAAATATAGGTTCCTATTAGGTCCCAATCACGATAATTTGCTAATAATACACTTCTAATTGTAAGGCTATGCCATAACTACACAGATGACACGTACAACATTAAGAAACGTACAATGGTAATACGCGATTTAAACTGTTATTAATGATTCATTTTTATTGTTTTCAAATTCAACTACATTTGCTTTGTTTTTTTTTTTAATTTATAAATGATTGAGATATAAATATTGGGAAACAATAAGCTATTTGAATATATTAAATTAATGAGTTCTTATTTAGTTACCTATTTAAAATTCTTTTCATCTAACGTATTATCAAAAAATTTGCACAATCTTATTGTTTCGGAGCTTTCAATTAGAAAGCAAACGGTGTTTTTCAAACATTTTTTTGTATCCTACAACTTATAATTTTGATGACACAATACAGGGTTAGTAAAAAGTGTGGAGACCCCGTGTTATTTTTTTAACGGTCCATACTAGAAAAACTAAACTCGGCACACTATTATGGCATGTTATGAAGTACTTTTTGGGCACAACCGCCACTTGGGGTTCATCCCAAAAAAGGTGGATTTTGGGGGAAACTAAAAAATTTCAAACACAAAGACCCATCAAGTGACCCTTTATTTTGAAGGTCCTGGTAAAAGAAAACCAACAACGCAAACTAGAGGTCTCTATCTCAGTTCAGTACAAAATGGCAGCCAATTGAAAATCTCATAAGTTCCCAAACCCGAAATGGGGGATTTTGGGGGAAACTCAAAACTTTGAAATAATAAGCCCCATTGAGTGACCCCTCATTTTGAAGGTCATAATAAAAGAAAACTAACAACGCAAACTATAGGTCTCTACCTTAATACAGTAAAATATGGCAGCCAATTGAATATACAACTGCAAGTTATTTCCGATTTCTAAAGATTTCAATCAGCTTCCATTTTTTACTGGATTGAGATAGAAACCTCTAGTTTGCGTTTTTAGTTTTCTTTTACCAGGACCTTCAAAATAAGGGGTCTTTTGATGGGGTTTATCATTTACAACTTTTGAGTTTCCCCCAAAATCCCACATTTTGGGTTTGGTAAGCAAGTGGCCATTAGTCTTAAAAAGTACTTCATAACATGCCAACAAGTTGTGTAGAGTTTAGTTTTCCTAGTGTGAGCCGCTACAAAATTTACAGGGGGTCTCCAGACTTGGAAAGCTGCAAGTTAAATTCAACTTCTGAGAATTTCAATTGGCTGCCATTTTTTACTGGATTGAGATTAAGACCTCTAGTTTGCGTTTTTAGTTTTCTTTTACCAGGACCTTTAAAATGAGGGGTCACTCGATAGGTCTTTGTATTTGAAACTTTTGAGTTTCCCCCAAAATCCCCCATTTTGGGGATGTACACCAAGTGACAGTTATGCCCAAAAAGTACTTTAAAGCATGCTATAAAGGTGTGCCGAGTTTAGTTTTCCTAGTATGGGCCGTTAAAAAAATAGCAGGGGGTCTCCACACTTTTTACTAACCCTGTATATTATACTACACAGATAGATTTATATGTTCCGAAACATATTGAACTGTAAGTACAGATTATTTTCAGCTCCGGATGTAATAAATGTACGAGACTTCCACAAAGAATTCAATACTGAGATTTCTATGTACTCTTGTACTAAGCTGTGATATTATGTATGATAGGCTTCACAATACATCCTTATCTCTACAATACAATACAGAAGATATTGGTTTAGACATTAAATAATGACTTAAAAGTTTTCTTTAATATCAAAATAGTTAAAAACTACCCAAACATTTAGTGGATAACTTATAATCAAAGTAGAGCGGGTAATTAAATTACCTGCAAAGCAAACAGACATTTGTCTAATCACACTTATAATATTATTTTACGCTTATACTGTTTACTCACAAGACGGTAAATATTCATAAAATATGAAAAGTGGTGGTTGATTGCTATTGCAGACTCCAATCATCATTAGACCCTAAACGCTAATTAATTTCTTATATTTTTCAAATTCATTCACCTTTTGAGTCTGATGATGATTGGAGTGTCCAATCGGAATTGATCACAATTTATTATCTTATGTATTTACCATCTTGAGTCAACATTATAATTGTAAATATATTATTACAAGTGTTCTTTGACGTACTTTTGTATTTCGGGTTATGATATTAGTATTGTATTATTTGGAGAATTATACATGCAGATAAAAAAGAACATAAACATGTTGAAATAATGTAAACTGTTTCACTGGGACATAGATAAATTTTTAAGAGTTACTTATACTTTATAAGCTATCAACATTTTTATGAATATTAAAATAACTATACGAAACTTGTATGAGACAAATGCAAGCAAAGTAAATCCATATTACATTGCTTACCTCAGGGCTGTGGTAACGATATTCTCAAGGGTGTTGTGAGAATATATGATCAACACCTTACCTTTCAACGTAAAAATAAATGTTTGATGTGAAAGTTGTGTTTTGGTTTGGACTGCATTTCTTATGTAATTTAAGCTGCGTACAATTACTACAAACAATTTATTCCAATAAATTTCTCCCATCCAGTATGTACATGAATTAATGGTATAAATATTTACATGTCTATTATTTTTTATGACTAAACTGAAATGTTCATTCCTTGTTAATATCACATGGTAACTACAATTACTATTACGTTATTGACCTACTTAGTGGTATTTTGATAAATGAAGAACACAAAGCAAGAAATACATGTATCCGAATAGCAGTTAACTGGTTGAATGTCCTACACACTAGGGTAAACTACACCTTAAATCCAAAGGGTCCATAATGCATTTCTTATCGGCAATTAAAAAAAAATAAGTTAAAAGTTGTACCTTTTGGAATTTCACGTATCATTATATTAGGCAAAACTCTATTTATTATAGGAGAACGTACAAGGAAAACTCAAAATTCCAATCAAAAACTTCTTTTAAACATGCAATGTGAAGAAAAGAAAAAGTATTTGCTATTTTAGAAAAAAGTTATATGGATAAATATTTGAATACAATAGGTAGAATAATTAAATACTCTTCCATAAATTGACTTTAAATTAGTTTTCAGAATGTTCATTGTTTGTTTTTTTCCTTACAACTTTGTTAGTTAAAGACCACAGTTAAATGGAAAACAAAACTAATTTTACAGCTTTAAAAACATTTATTTGTTTTTGGTTGGGGGTTTAAGTTTTTAAAACTATTTTTTGGAGTATAAAGAGATGCAAATATTTAATAAACGATAATTAATATTTTACAAGTACAATGATAGTTGATAGTAAATACTCATAAGTTAATACAATAAAAATAATATAAGGACTACTTTTAATAACATGATACAGTATTTTGAGTGATGAGGCTCAGTATTTAATTAAATTTGTTTGTCTCCATTTAAATTTTTCTTAATTTTCTTCGTTTTAAACAGGGGTGGGCTAAGCCCTAATAACGTCAACATTTTGTATGCGTCTAAAATATCTAAAAATAGAAAGCCCAAAGGCGAATGGCTTTTTGGCCCAATACCTAGTTCATTTCTAATCGAACTAGCGAACTTCACATTTGAAGGTGAGCCCTATAACGCATAGTCCACCCAGACAATTAATTAATATCCCTAAAAATCATTTTTTTAATGTCGAAAATTAAAAAAGAAAAATACTATTTGTACATAACAAACATACACACTTAATGTTTAATTACAAAACATGGGATGGCAAATGTTTGAAATCAGTAGTATACTTGTAATACATTTATAAATGTTTGATGGTGTATATTTGAAACTTTCAGTCATCTTAGTAAATCATAACATAAGTATTTTAGCCAAACAGATCATAACAAAATTGAAAACTTAGTCAAATATATATTCAGAAAAAACAAAATATTACCTAATTATTTAAAAAGGTTCATATAAATATATTGTCATACAACATTTTTTCCAAAGGCCAAAAATTATATTATTTAATTAAGGATAGTCATACAGCAATTAATCTAATATTACTATTTAGGTTATTCACGTTACTATGATTACAGTTGCATACCGCAATGCGTTTGATTGAGGCAATTATAATCATTGTTAGTAATGGCTACTTGTACATTGATGTGAGCTATTTCCCTAATTAGTTATATTAGTTGATGGTCAGAATTTAATCAATTGCCTGAGTGAGGCGGGCAAACGTCCTATAAG
The DNA here is from genome assembly GCF_028750875.1 of Macrosteles quadrilineatus. Lineage (NCBI taxonomy): Eukaryota > Metazoa > Arthropoda > Insecta > Hemiptera > Cicadellidae > Macrosteles > Macrosteles quadrilineatus. Next base: position 20,243,941 of record NW_026542599.1, on the reverse strand, counting down.
GTATTATTAATTTAATTTATCAATTTAACATACCTCAATCAAATTCATATCTTTATTAATAAAAAATAACACCTAAAAGGTTTTAAAATTGTAGTTTTTTATAATACGATTACATTTTATATCTTATTCTATTGTTTTCATCTTATCCGTATCTCTTTTAACTGTTGAGTTATCAATATTTTTCGATTTATAAGTATTTTTATATTACTGATTGGTTAGGTTTCAATGAATATATATTCAAAATATTAAGTAATCATAGGCCTATAAGATTTGGTGTACCATATAATGTACATTTCTTTTTAATGTCAATTGGTCAGTGCATATATCTGTAGTAAATAATGTCCATTTGGGCCAGTATGTGGTCAGTTAAACACCAGCAGGCCATTATGATCTTGGATATCGTTGATTTATTGCAAATATTGGGCTGATGAACCCTCAAGCTGAAATATATTTAGGGACACAATTGAGCTATCATCAAAATCATTTTATTGAAATAATATCACTGAGCTGTAGATTTTTAGGGGTGTGTTATATAGTTACCGTGTAATTTGTATTTATGTATTCAGGTAGTATAACTGATTTTAAAATGAACAGCATTCGAAATATACATGTTTAGAAAAAAAAAATTATGGTACATATTTATTTTGTCAATGCCTAATTTTAGCAATGTTTAAGACATTTTTTCCTATCAATATCTTGATAAAAAGTATCTTCACGCATCACTGTTTCAACACATTACACAGTTTATGCTGAATGGTAATAATATGTAATAACTTGATGGTAAACCTAAAATAAACATGTTTGAAATGTTTTGGTTTCAAAAGTCATGTTGGTAAGCCATTTTCGACAGTCTAATAATTAATCTGGAATCACATAATTATTGGATAGTACATTGGATTCATATGGTAAATTTAAATCGATAATGATTGATCGAGAATTAATTTGACTTGGCTAATGTATGTATTAATTGTAGGTCTAGCCTAATAAATAACTTATTGACTTATTGATAATGGTATAGAATGCGCTTAGGTAAACATTTTAAAAACAAAATAAATTATTAATAAACATCACCCCTTAGCAGAAAAATTTCGAGACCTAATAAAAACTAAAACTAAAAGCGATTCCACTCAAATCTTTTGTGCAAAGCTCTACTCGAATATTCATTAAATCCCAAATCTTTAAACATCAAAAGAAATTACACTTGTAAATATTCCAAAATTCATTTATTTGATACAAACAAATGGTTTTGTGACTCAAGTTAGTTTGTAGTCACAAGACGAGTAACATTCCTAGAGTTTGTAGTTGGCCAGAACTAGATAGTTTCAGTTTGCTTTAACATTCAACTAAAGCAAACTTAACCAACTGATACAACAAACAACTTGACTGAAACATGAAGCTGCACTGTGACTTGGCATCAATAAACTTATAAACTACTAACTATGCAGTATAACAATGTTTCTTCAATAGTTCTTCACAACATTATTAGTAATGTTGATCCTAGAAATCCAAACAATTCAGTGATATAAAATACAAGACAAAAGTATTACTGTTTCTACCTAGTGGCATTTCAATTAAAGCCATAACAAGTGGACCAAACGTATTAGAGTTTTGTGGATGTGCTGGGAATTGAACCTGTTCAACCCAAACTGAATCCCTACAACTATTTTTTAGTTGTGTACATCTTGTAACAACTTGGTCTTGTTATTATGTTATAATAATTGTATTTGAATGAATTGTTCATACTACTGGACACCCTTGACAACGCGGAAAAAATGTTTCCTGCTGCAACCGTAGGAAGGTTCCTGTATAAAGACTTTAACACAATGTAGGGATGATGATGATTGACAGAGTCATTCTGATCATGACGGAAGGTGAGATTAATTGTATATGTTTTTCTCAGTTAGTCCAAGGTATTCTACGCAATACGAAGCTTAAATTACCGTGATGTGGAACAAAATGCCAGGAACGACGTGAGCACTGAAAGCTTAGGCCACATCTATGATGACCTGACCTGAATAAATGTGCCAAACAATGCAAGGTCTGTGTCCAACAGAGTAGAGCATTTATATAGAGGGTGGTCTGATAAATTCTAGAGCTTAAAACCACAGGCTGGTCACTTGTATAAGCAAAACCCTTTTTTACCCTTTTCCTAAAAGAGTAGTACTCATGTTATTAAATAATAAATCATAATTTGCATATTATATCAAAATGTAACACAAGTTATTTAATTAAACACAAAATCATACATGGTTTAATATACATTTTGAAACAAACGTTGACTTTAATCTGTATTCTATCGTTACATTTTTGGTAACACGTAACAATTTTAATTTTACGTTAGAAAATATAAGTATTTAAAGAAATATAATGCTAAATTATAAGTATTAATTTGAAAATAAGTATTCCGAGTAAAGTTATCAGGAAATTAAGATAACAAGGATTAAGACATTTAATTAATTTACGTTAATTGGACTTTAACTAATCCACTTGGAGAACGGAGCATTGGAAGGGACTAAAATCATGAATTCAATAATTATCTTAGCGATGGTAAAACAACTATTTTGGTATATGAATGAAATATGATCTGGATTTATGGTCTTAAATTTGATCTTTAAATTTTTAATAATTTAATACCAACAATATATAATAAGAAGTTCCTTAATTGCTATTTCATGTAGGATAGTGCGTAAATGCTTTTACAGAAAGGGAACAATGCACATTGAATCTGGGAAGCAACTGAAGTGTCTATAGACCCATGCAAACAACGCTCAGCTATCGTTGTCTTACATCTTCCTTGAGTGTTAGACGGTTCTACTTTAGTAATTGATGATGGTTGATGAGGTTTTTTTTATTTTATCTTAATTTGATGGATCCACGATCATATTACAGTGGCATTTAGCTCCTATGAGACAACCAATATTTTATTATTTTTTAATTCATATAGTTTTTGAGTGTATATGATAATATGATATATAGGATACATAATATATATGATATCTGATATATAATACGATGTGTATGATGATGAACATATGATGAAAAAATCACAGCTTACGAAACTTAAACAATTATTTATTTAAAAGAAACTCTCCTTCTTTTATCCTTTAACTATTTTTTTTCTGTTAAAGCATTGTAGTTGGTATAGTAACTTAAACTGAAATATTACAGTATAAATAATTGGTAAATCACATTTATTAAGTTTTCATGTTCATCCTAATAGTATATTAGGACGAAAATAAAAATCTTATGAAAACCTAAGAATAACGCATTTATGATGTTAAATTTTCCAGTTGAAAATGTACAGTACCTACCAAATTTAGATATTAAATAAATGAAAGGACCATACATAACAAATAAACTATGAATATACAATTATAGTTTCCCCTATTATATATGATAAGTTTTTAATTCCATACTGGAATTTAGCCATACAACTACTCACTATTCACTATTCACTAACTAACATGAATAAACTCAATTAACCAAATTTCCTGTGTGATATATGGTAAATCAAGGATCATTAGTGTGGGAACGGACGACGAAATCACATTACCAGACGGCTCTTGAGGGTTGCTCTACAGTCAACAGTGAGAAGTAAGTGAATTTTAGCCTCTACCTTTAAAAAAAAGAGTGGAGCAATATTTTAACACCTTCAAGTTGTACAATGCACAGTAAAGTAGTTTTGTCTGAATATTATTTGCTAGGTATATTGTCATTCATTGTTTTATCAATAACCTTTTTTCTCAATGGTAATTTGTACCATAGATGCATGTAAACAACATTGCTATTTCACGTGACCAATATGCATGTTTGTAAACTTTTACATTTGTTATGCTTTTGCTAAACCTGTGTTATATTGAACCCATCGATCTATAGAGATCGATGATTGAACCAGAAGCAAGTGATGCAACACTGCTGTAAATCGATTAGGCCTGTTACCAGAGAAAACTCCTAACACATACGAATGTTGAAAGTTACAGTAGTAAATCTCTATTTAAAAAGGTCGTTTTTATTAAACAAATTCTTTTGTGATATACCAGTAAATTTTATACAAAAACTTTCCTTAAATGTAGTGCAATATAAAATACTCGTATAATGCATTTCAAAAAAGTGGATTTTCATGTTGTTTTTTTTTTTATGGAAAAAGTAATTAACTTCTGGTATATTGATTTTGAATGTCTCTTTAAATAGTTTCCTTGAACTTTTGAGGCAATTTGTCAATATCACCTGTTTTATAGATATGCTTTGTACAAACGTTTTTTATGATAAAGTTTAATTTGATTTGACTGGATTTGAAGTTGTACAGAATTATAACATGATAAGGGGGTTATTACTATTTTTTATCCGAAATAGTGGACTACGTATACTCCTTAAATATTTTTTCGTGAAATTTTTAATGAAAATATGGTTAATAAGGTATATTTTAATTTTAACAATACTGTATTTCCAATATAAGTCTATTTGGTTCCTTTTGAATAAATCAATTTTTATCAGCAAATTCCTTCCATACAGTACGTATTGAGATAAATAGTGTTTAATACATTTGTCATTATTGTTAATGCCAGCTATCATTTTAAACTTACATATAACTCGTCATACAATATCTACTACAAGAATGCGTGTTAATGTACATAGATTTACCATGTGGAAACATCAATTGGGTGAGTAAATTTTGCCAAACCCAAGTCAGTTTGTACTAAACAAATCCATACGAGGAATAGGGTTACTCATTTTAAATGGTTTAAATCATATAAATAACTTCTTGAACAGCATTGTACGTGTTAATAAATTTACGGAAAGTAAATAAAAGAGACGGCTTATAACAATTAAAACATTAATTTACGCTTATACTGTTAGTCACAAGACGGTAAATATACAAAAAAAAAACATGGTAAGTGGTAGCAATCGTCTTGTGACCATCAGTATAAGCGTAAATATATGTTTTACGTGTTATAAGACGCCCCTTTTATTTACTTTCCGTAAATCATATAGCATGTATGGTAGCTATATTATCTTTTGTATAATAAAAACCGCTAATTATTTTTGTATCATTTGGGAGACGAGAAAATAGATAGGCCTAATAAATATCAAATTTAAGGTCCAAAATATACAATTGTTTTAATATTTGTTGTGTTAGTAGGAAGTGTATAGATAAATTACAGGAATAAAGAAGGAAGTAAACAATTCTTTTATCAATGAGCCATTTAAGCTGCTTTCATAATCTCTATTGTTTTAGTTTTAATTACCCCTTTGTTTACAAAAGATTGATGGTTAATGAGAAAACTTGTTTTTATTTCTTGTAGACTAAAGAAAAATTAAAAATGCTTTGTTGGTTACGCTTAATATTTTCAATTTGGCAATTATGAGGGAGTTGTATGCTCTATGAATAATAAAGCACAAACGGAGCATACGATTTAATATCTTAAAGATAATGTGATCATAATTAAAACGGCAGATATTTGTGGAATACAAAATTAAAATCTGATCCAACAATGGAAAGTATTTCTAAACGACATGTCTTTTAGATGAGGTCAATAATTCAGTTAGATGAGTATTTTTGGGCATCACACACCTTATTGAAATCAGGAGAACACAGTCCTTGTCAGACAACAGTTTATTGTACACAGACGTTGATAAGAAATACAAAAATAAAAATAATATTACAGACTAAAGTTCTCGAACTCCAATGTTTTGCTACACCAATATCAACGTGCAGCGTTTTCAAGGTCAATTTATTGGTGTGGTGAAAGTTGAGAGCGGAGTTGAGAACTTAAGTCTGTTATTTTGTTTTCATTTTTGTATATTTTATTAACGTAAGTGTACAATGAACTGTTGTGTGACAAGGATTGTGTTCTCCTGATTTCAATAAGGTGAATGATGCCCAAAAATGCTTATCTAACTGACAGGAAAATATATGCTTGTTAATTTCCAACTTCGTACACAATCTGTCTTACACTGTAAAACATATGTCTTATACTCACTCCTAATTAACTGAAACATGAATCTTTTAAAAACCTAAAAAAATTTGATAAATTCTAAGTATGAAAACCTATTCATAAATAATATACATATTGTCAAATGGATAACTAGTTAGTTATTCTTTTAGTTGTGGATAAATTGTAAAATTGAATTCTATAAAATTTCCTCCGATATTTTTTCTAAGCATAGAACAAATTATATATTTAAAATAAAAAGCTTAATAGACAATTATTTAGGACTATTGAACAAATTATTATTTGGCCATGAGTTGACTCATTTAGTTGGTTGGCACGAATCTTATAAAGTACAACTTTAAGATTTTCTATTTTTACGAAACCCAATCCCCTATCATTCGATGAGCGAGTTTAATTAATTGGGAAGGAAGTCACACTTGTAGAATTTTGGGGAGTGAAAGCCCCCAGGATCGTGATTGAAAAAGAAATGTCCAGCCCAAAACTAAATTTTGGTGCGGTGTAATGCATTATGGAATCAACTGACCATTTTTCATTGCGGAAGAAAATGTGAATAGGCTTGTTTACTTGGATATGTTGGAGTTGTATGTAGTCCCTCCATTAAAAGAACTGCAAACTATGATAATTTTCCAGCAAGACGGCACCCCGCCTCATTGGGCTTAATGTTTGAAGGATTTTTTTTAAATCTCCACTTCCCCGGACACTGGATCGGGCTTGATGGCCCGAAATGGCCACCTCATTCCTCCAATATAATACTAATGTATTTATTTTTGCAGGGATTTGTCAAGGACACTGTCCATTCTTCCCCAGTTCGTAATTTACAAACACTGAGGGAGAGAATTAGAAATTGTGTGGCGTCTGTAACTCAGGATATTCCGAATAAAACCGTGAACGAACTGAAAAGACGTCTAGAAGATCTGCAGGCCACTAGAGGTGCACACGTAAAGGTGTATTAACTTTTTAAATAGCTATAAAATCTTAAGAAGTTGACTGTTATATCTGTAAATAGATCTTTATCCTACTTGTACTCGTTTTCATACTATGCGGCTTCCTTATCAGGCCAAGGCTTCGTGGACACCCCGTATATTTAACTAAATATCGCTTATACTACAAACTTTGCGAATCAACTTCTTATGCACATATATTTCGCGACTTCATCCGCATAAATTCAGTTGCTTATGTTGAAAATGAGTGCAGTTATGCATGCTATATTTTTTGCGCATCGTCTCATAAACACCCTAAAGCAGTTTGTAAAGTTTCAAGTTCAACGTGCCTAATTTGCAAGTAACGCATTAGCAGTAAGCATATCTATGTACAGAATAATGTATAACTTGTAGTTAAAACAGGATCTATTGTGTATAGTGGAACCATAATTAATTAAAATAATATTTACTAGCAAAAAAGTTAGTTAATAGTTTGCTTGTATGCATACGCCTTCCTGTTTCTGAAAGTATATTTATATCATGTATTATAAAATATATATTTTTTAAATCTTTGAACCTTTTTCCTCAAGATACGAAGTAAGACAAGTGACAACGTAGCCCTGCAGATATGACGTGAAAGGCTTACACTGAGAAGTGAAAATGTTAAATGCTTAACGTATCTTGACATTTGGTGGGTCAAGATGGACGGTGACATTACTTTTCACCTTAAAAACTGAAGAAAACTTTTGAAAAATGAGCATTTGAAAATTTTCAAAAATAAATTTTTTAGGAATTTTTATTATTTCAAACCGTTACTTGTTGCATATCACAGTAAAGCTAATTTCATAACGAGTAAGAAAATTCAACCAGTGAAGTGCTAAATGCATTGGTATAGGAAATACAGAGTATTAAAAAAATATAGATTTCTTTCAAAAAAACTGCCGCCATTTTGAAACGGAAAAAGATAATTAATTTCGGTTTTCACCAAAATGTTTGTCTATGTAATACCTTTAAAACGATGTATAACATGACATATGTTTACATTTGAAAATTCCGAGATTCGAACTAGTGACGCTCAGTTTTTGGCACACCCTGTATTTGAAAAAAGTTATAGTATTTTTACGTTATTCCTTGGGGTCGATTTAGTGGGAAATAATTTTATTTCATCCTTGTACGCTAAGCCGTTTTCCCGTAATCGATTTGAGACACCTCTCGAGGGACACCCTGTATATATATATATAACTGCTGTAACAGCAGTAAGGCACGATATTTTAAAGATTTAGAAAGAAGTTTTACTTTCAGTATTAAGACAAAAAAAACTATCAGTGTAGGTCAAAACATACTTTAAATATTGACATTTTATACCTAAGTAAATCCTTTTCTGACATACTGGCGTTCTCAAAAGCATTAAATTTTAAAAATCAAATATCTAATTTACTAATTTTACGATATGTTTGTTCATCCTAGAGGCTTCAAATATGTGTACGAAGCATGTATTTAACCAGATTGTGTTTTAGCAATAAACAATGTCCATCAGGGCCAGTATGTGGCCAGAGCTACAGCAGCAGGCCATTATGATGTTGGATATGAGTTGATTTATTGCAATCAGTTTGTCGAGAATACCCCTAACTCAAACATTTAAAATGAATACGTTAAAAAGGTTATCGTTATCTATGAAACAAAGCAAACCAACTAATTTTGAACCATATTTTCATTTAATTGTGGAAACAAAAGATTTAAAACTCAAAATAACTTATTCTAGCATTGATTGATGGTATTGGTTTTGAAAGAGACAGGCAATACGTCCTTTCTCAAACCAGACATTCATTTAGCTGTCAAGTTTAGAGGAGTTTCGTAAAGAAAAATAAAAAAAAAACGTATAAATTTTTCCCGTGATTTTCAGAATAACAACCTTTTAACTGATTGTGTATTCCTAGTAGTCAACATCCATACAATTCAAACTCAATCTCCCTCACTAACCGATTAAAGATTTACTGATACTATTTACGGTCTTTCTTTTTTTTTTTGTCACAAAATGCCGTTTATCGCGTTTTTAAGCCGTATTATTTATCCGACTAGAATATGTGTTGTTATTGCATTATGAAACAAATAAACAATCTATATTGTTTAGTAACAACCACTTCATCATGGATTCGTCTCAACACATAAATTTTATCAAATAAACGTACAAGTACAAGACTGTTCTTTTAATGCACAACTTGTTATACAATAACATGACTATTTTGGAATACAACACAAAAAAGCATGCAAAAATATCATTTTTAAGAGTTTCAAGAGAATGAAGAGTTGAGAGTTTAACAAATAAATGACTGCGTCAATATTTCGCACCAAGGATTTGATTGGACTCACGCCGAAAGAGTTTCGAAAACTGTCACAATTTTTAAACTCAGTCAAAAGGTTCATCAGCACCGTTTAAACTGTTCACACCTTAACTTTTCCGTTCTCCCTTACTTTGTCATTATGAGCTATATATGATTTCATTTAATTGTCCAAATTGATCTTACCTAACTTTTTCATTGAGGTGGAAGACTTTTTAGATTTCCTTTATAAAATCTAGAGATTCACCAATTTAGTTTTGGAAAAACCTATTATGTTTGAAATGCAGTATGGGTATGACATTTTATGTAAAAAAGGCAGATTTTGTTTCAGTTTGCAAGGGAAGATAAAATTTCAAATAATACTTATAATATGAATAGTTTTATGATTTAATAGACTATTTATGCTTCAAATCTAATCTTATCCAATTATGGTAGAAAAATGTAAGGTGTTTACCATCTGAGCTTAAAACTTTTAAGGTTAACCTAATTTACACTGCCAATCGTAATCACTTTATATTTATTAGCTCTTTAAATATTCATTTAAATACCATTGCAGGCTATAAACCATTATAATAAAAACAATCATAGTATAATTTGCTATGTCTAATTAATTTTAGTTTTAGCGAATTTCCCTATAGGGAAGTAGCTATTACCGTAGGTCTCATGGTAAGACTTAGGCCCGGGACCGATTTACTTTTTCATTTTGATGTCCCCAGAGGCCAAAAACACCACTCGTTCAAATTTTTATATATGTATATATATATATATATATATATATATGTGTCCGTGAACACGATAACTTGAGTAATTTTTATCCGATTTTGATGAAATTTGGTTTGAAGGTGTAAGACGGGATAAACTTGAATGAGTTCGCGATCCAGCATGATCGGACCATGGGAACAGGGTTTTATGGGGGGTTTTATGGGGTAAAAATTGGTTTTTCTCACTTTTGACCCTCAAAACACAAAATTTCCCAATTTTTCTCTAAACCTTCTTAAAGAGCTTAAAAAAACAAACAATTCAGTATATCAAAGTGTTTTTTACGGTTATTGGTTACGGAGAAATCTAAAAAAATGGTAAATTTAAAATTCCCATGTTATTCTTATGGAGAATATTGTAAAATGTTGTAGTTTGCTTGTTTATGGATATCTTTTGATCAAACTTGGCAAATATATTCATTTTATACTAAGCAATAATTATTTTACTTAAAACACACACTTTATTAGTTTCCTTGTAGCAGCAAACCTAGGTACTCGTTAAACCTAATGTTATTTAAATAGATCAATTGAAAATCAATTCAGCCAAATGGAAATTCGCTTAGGCGTCAGGTTTGCTGCGGCGGGGGTATTTATTAACCACAACAGGTTTTCTTTTAAGTCACGTATTACACTTTACTAAGATTATGGTATTCGTACACCTGACTAGATTAATATACAAGGTACGAAAACATACACAAATGTATAATATGTGTTTGAAAGTAGTTTTGTTGATACAAACTATAATTCTCATTTCAAAAATGATTATATTTTATTAATTATTAATCATTTACCTTACTATACTATTTCTATAATATGACAATTCCTACAATCCTTAGTATTTTTAAATGTTGGCATGTTACTAGTTAAATTGATAACTATATTATTACAAACTAATATTTTTAGAATCTAATATTCAATGCTAATATATAAACTCGGGTTCACGATTGGTTTAGCTGTTATAGATTACGAGTCTTGTGTGTTTAAAGCTGGTTTTAAATCTTGAGATCTATGAAGACTTTATCACAACATTAAAGTAACTATAACTATTCGTCTCAAAGTTTACATGTTTATCTAACTAGAAGTAGGACACACTCCTTTGATAAAACTAAAAGATTGCACGAAGACCAATAAATACTAAGCGCCGTCTTCTAAACAGCCACATGCATTTTACTTAAACCCAACATGCTACCAAGTTAGTTGATGACCAAAATCAATGTAAGTTTGTTATCTCTTCTATTAATTGTATTTCTATTAAATGTTCTATGAATTGTTCTAGTAATTGGAGCTGATTTATAAAACAGATTTAATTAACTGTTATCTGACTTATATCATATAACTATGCTATAATCATGAACTTTCTAACAAATATACAGATTTTATCGTTTATTTTCTATATACTGTATTTTAAAGTATTGTTTTAAACTTACTTTGATTCCAAGCTGTCTATTTTAAATTTAAATAGTTAAATATTAAACTAGTATTGATCAAATACTACCTAAAACGTTATTTAAAGACCAAATACAAACTCCGAAATATTATATGCTTGCGTTGTGAATCCTACAACAAATTCGACATATTATTAATGGCAGTGTACCCTGTAAGTAAACTTAAGTAACTATCTAGTAGATTGTAGTTGTTTGTGATCACGTTAAGCATGCAGTTATGCATGATATATTGTTTGCGTATCGTGCTATGAACACGATAACACATGAACATGATTTACACGATGTTTGTAAAGCAGTTTACAAACTTTCAAGCTCAACTTGCCTAATTTGTTAAGCAGCTCATTATCCTTATGTGCTGAATTATATAGACTGTGTAGTTGAAACATATAGTTTAATGTATTTTGAATAATTCTAGTATCCGGTAAAAATCTATTTATAATACTTATCTGTTTATTTTTAATTAGTATTTGTGTAAATTAATCGATATACGAACATATAGTATACATTATCCAACCCACTATTATTGCTAGATAGTTTTAAATTAATTATGAAACATTTGACGATTAATAATATTACAGTATGTTAGAATTCAACATTTTTAAGTATTTAATGGTTCTAAAATCGCACGCCTGGAATTTCACATGTAGGTTAATTATTTCTAGTGTACCCTATTTTATTTTAAATTAAATTTTAATGAAACCCCATTTTGTAATTCTATAAAAGTTAATCTGCAAATATAAATGACATATAAATTAATTCAGCACACAGGAGATAAATAAATAGTTTTACTTGTAAAAGCATAAGATACGTAATGAACAATTATGGCACAAGGTTGATAAGTAAGTAGATCTTTTGAGCAAATTGACTTAATAAATCTTACCATTAACGTTTTTCTAAGATAACCACCTAGTGTTTCTAGGCAAAACGAGTAAAAAAAACATTGCAGTAACAACAAAACAAATCGATATATGCTTTACAATCAATAATAATAATAAAATTTGAATTAAGTAACAATAATAGTTAACAAAGAATAGCATTTTAAAAATTGATTTTAAAAAAAACAATGCATTAACAAAGAATAGAATTAAAAGAAACATTCATCCTTCAGTCTTTCATTTTATTAGTAACTTTTATATTGACTTTTAAATTTAAGTTCTACGAAAAGCTATTCATACATAGGATGTGTAAAGTGTTTATCCAGGATATAAAGATTTCATCCCGATATCACTAAACTGTTTATTCAATTTTTTTATTTATTGGTGACACTCGTGACGGTACATTTCTTGTTGGCATTTTAAATTAATAATTACGTATTTACAATGTGTGGATCCATCCTACCTTATTCGCATCATATATGGTTGATATTAACATTTAGCTGATGCCATCATAGACTTTTACGAATATAATTGGTATTTTGAGCAACGTTTGACAAATAAAATAAAATAAACTATCAAAACAGTTATGGTATTGAGATAATAAAAACCATATCAATATTAGGCTTTATTTCTTCAGTTTCAATAAGAAAAACAATAATACCTGAGATGTATGCCTTGGGTAAAGTAAAATAACGTTGCTACTCTTGTGACACGTGATCTGTCTTTGTAATCCTAACATTGTCCCTACACAGTCTCATGGCATTATATATATATATATATATATATATATATATATATATATATATATATATAAACTGTTGTTCATCATATATCTTTGAGGTTTTACTAAAAAAACTATTTAAACTTGAAATACTATTTAACTATATAGCTATAGTTATAAATATATAACTTTATAACTATTTTACGCATTGAAATAAGTAGATTACATGTTAAGCGTTAAATCGGCCTAAATTACTATACTTTCTTAAAAAAAGGTTTTTAAATAATAATAAAAAAATATATTAATTTAGCTCACTTAGTTGAGCCTAACTGTTCGAAGTGTATGGCAAGTAGAATTATTAATATCGTTTACAGGTTAACGTAAACATAAAATGTTCAAACGAGTTGTAGAGTAAGAGAAGATAGATTGGTTTTAACAGATTAACTAAAGACAAATGAGACCAAGTGTCTCGTGAATTAAGACTGGTTGGAGGTAAACGTTTCTGTTTTCTCAACTAGTTTACAAATTTGTTAGTTTTTTTTAAATACATACATTTTAAATTATTTGTAGAGAAACGATTTTTTTAATAAATATAAACGGTATGAAAATTTTTTAGTTATATGAGGCTTATTAATTTAAAAATTTTCTTCTGTAACCTTTATCACATTATAAAACTTATTTTTATTGACATGGAAAATAGCTATTTATTTTTATGCATTATTAATCGCCAAATTGTAAATATTGTCTTAAGTTAACTGACTATTTAGGCTTGGTGAATTTCGGTTAATTCAAAGACTATTTTACTTTCGTTTGACTTTCTGCCTCAATTCTACGCAACTCTAGTTCGCATAAGCTGACTAGTTTATATATATATATATATATATATATATATATATATATATAAGGGTTTAACAAATTCTATTTCATGAATGCAGCTTAAGCTATGGCGTACTTCAAAATGACATATTACATAATATTTTTCTTCGTCTAAAGCTGTCAACACTTGAGCCTGAGCATCTCACACGCAGCAAAGAAAAAATATTTTTAATTAACTTTTACAAAATATATAAATATTTTTTGTATAAATGTTTAGGTACGTTTTAGTTGTGGAAATGGTTTAGCATAATATTTGCAAAATGAATTAGGATATCCTGCTGTGGACGAGGTTATATATTTTCTTTCAAATTGCATCCCCTCGTCTTGAATACTTGTTTGTACCTCTAAGTATGTTTTATCAACTTAGTACATCAACTCAATAACAGTTCAAAAGAGTAATTGCTATTCAATAATTTTGCCTCTACTTAATTTGAGATTTCTTACGGGCATTTTTATGTCCCACCTTCACATCCTATGACGCTAATTCTACCCCCGAACTACTTTAGTTTATTTAATGCTAGTCCTAGTGGGTTGTGGAATTATCACATGGATAAAATCCATTGGTGATTGGCGGGATTTGAACCAGGGACCTCGGGCACAGAAGCACCAAATCCTACAAGTATATATAACGTTATTTTCTAACTGAATAATACACCTGTTTGATGCCTTACTAACCCTTATAACAAAATCAAATTTGCTCAAATATACCCTTAATGTACTGAAATATTGTGAGCGATAATTTCTTTGCCTTTAACCTTCTAAAATTCTAATGTTTGGATGTAGTGCCAGTAAAGCCATGGTGATGTATTAATAAAAGATTTTAAATGTATTAATTGATCACTAAACTTGCATTAAACATTGGTTTAAAAAGTGTTAATATGAATGAGACAGAAAAACATGAGAATAATAAAGTCTTTGAATCAACAATGGCTATTGCAATATCTCAAAATAATGTATATAAACGCCTCTTCATAAATGATACATTTAGGTTTTCTCAATCTAGAACCATTTAAAACCTAAAAATAATCTTTTTATTTACGTAATGTTCTGGGTAGTTTAAGTATAGGTTTTGTTTACACATTAAACATTTATAATTTTAGAAAAATAATATATTTTTAAATCTTGTTTGAATTTGAGTTTTTTTTTCATCTTCAACCTCTCTAATTTAAACCTGCTTACACTTGAGTAATTATGGTTTTGCAAGGTAAAATATTTAACAGTATCTAAACTAGCAATCATTATCAATAAATATTAAAGAATAAATTAAATAAAATATTACCCTTTTCTATATTGTTTAGACAATCACATGTCCGGAAAAGAATTATTACTAATCAGTATACCGGAAAAAATTAAATTTAGCTGCTGAAAACAACTAATTGGCATTTAAACACTGCTAACTAAATGCATAAAAATGTGTCCAAGAAACTCTTAAAGTAAATCTTTTTATTTGAAAAGCTATTACCTTGCTGTCAAAATTTAATTCTGAGGCAAAAGTTTCAAAACGTTAACAGATCCTTTAAATAAAATACTTAAAGAATGTAACATTTAATTTTAAACATTCTGAAAGATCTTTTATTATAATTTTAATATTTCTATGGTTTCGTTTAGTGACGAAATGTTTTGAAAACGTTTTCAACATGTTATAAATTATTAGGTGTGTAGGGTCATCATAGTCTATAGGTAAATTGGAATAAGCTCAATATGTATATTTATAGATCAACGATTTTTTTTTAACTATGGATGAAAAAACATAAAATGACCAACGGGGAACAGTTGGACGTAATAGGAATGTTAACTCAAACAGTGAGATAATATCTTGAATCCATGTCCGTAATAGTATGTCGTTTAGAGTGATGCTGTATTCTATTTTCTTTTCAATAATTGTGAGTTCAGCTGAATTTACACTTTACTTACAATGCTATCAGAAAAAGAATTTTATCGTTAAAATATTTAAACGAAAGTCAATAGGAAATTTTACAACAATTTATAAACAATGTATGTATAATGTTTAAAAAATTATGTCAACTTTTGATCAGACACGCACAAATCTTTATCCAATATGGCGGATCCAAGATGGCGGCAAAAAATGTATACCCAGTCAAAATGAAGTAATTATTACTTTACAATGATCTGACGTGGTCCTGGGTTGATATCTTAAGAAATGTAGAAAAAAGTAGGGGGGAACTCATATAAAACTCACCCTGTATATCCATTGTACGTACAATTGTGATATGCTGTCTATAAATAGTAAAATCCACTGTCAATATATTTAACACGTTGTACTACTATGAAAATGTTTATATTAAAAAAATAAAATATGTTTAGCTAACTGTCATGTAGCGTTGTAATAATTAGATTTCCTAGAATTATGGAATTTTGATATATAACTAAATAGACACATTTACTTTATAAAATACTTTTTCAAGGTCTTGTTCTATGTACTTCATTTCAAAAATGTCTTTGGATATTAAAATATATAATATGAGTTTATGTTTTCACATGTTATAGGTAAATTATGTTATTTCACAATAATTTAGTTAAGTATATAAGAAATACTTAACAGAATACGCGTTAAATTTTATTAAAAATCATGGATGATGTAAAAAAGATAATTTTTTACCGGTTTACAATTTACCACAAATGTATTTCAAAATGCTAAGTTGTTTATTGTACATTAACACTATTTATTTTTGCTTATTGTTTATTGCGTGTTTATTGTTCATATAAACTAATTACAACATATATTTATAGAACTTATTTATTCAATCAGTCTCAAAATCGGCTTCGCTTAACTAAGGGATGTTAATATGAGCACTTTCACTAATTAAGGGAAGTATTAGATTGGCCCTAACTTACACTTCCCTCAATGGGTTCCCTAAGTAATCTCCACTATGGAACCTTAACTAATGATCTCTGATCACCCTTTAATTATAATTTGTCGTTATATAGTTTATTAATAATACTTGAAAATCCACCAACTAGATACAATACTTTTTTGGTCAGTTTCCATTAAGAATTTCCTATTAGATTTTCCATTGTAAATTGTTTAGGTTCAAATATTAGTACAATGTTTATTGTTTTTCCTTCAGTTCCTTTTCCTGTTAACTATTATAAAAAAATATTTTTGCACACTCTCGTAAGTTATCAGTTCCTCACCATGTGCCATATTTAAAAAAAATGTCCATAATTTAAAAGAAATTTGAGGAAAAATCCAAAAACAGTTAGGCAAATTAAATTTAAATTATGTATGAGAACATAATAGAAAACTTTAAGTACCATTTAAAATTTAATAAATTTGTACAAAGATGTCAAATCTGTTAAATGTAATTATCATATCTGTTGTTTTCCATTGAAATGTGACCTGTAGAATAAATCTCAGTTAACCACCAGACGCATGAGAAGGAACAACGCAGTATGTTAATTAGGCTCATTACATGGTGGAACTTTTACCATATATTAATGTAGAAAGTTGCACCTGTAGTGTAATATGGAATGATACTGTAATTTTACAAATACAAAAATGTCATTAAGTAGCTTTTCAGGAACTTAGAAATCCAAATAGCCGTAAAAAGCATTTTTATAACCCAGTAAGATGTGTTTTGTTATAGAAAAAGACATTTTAATTGTCAAATGTTGTTAAGAATGGCATACAATTATTACTATGTCATTATTGTCCAAGGATAAAATTTTTTTATTTTTACCCAACTTTATTTATCGTTATAATATTATAGGATACAAAAAATTGCATATACAAGATCTTCATCATTATTAGTTTTGCCAAATAGCATTTGTCAAAATAAATCTACCAATCAATAACAATCAATTACATCGCTGATCATTACACTCAATTACTCAACGCACACACTATTTAGCCTCTAATTCTATGTGTTGAGGGACAACCTGGAACAAGATTTAGTTTGTCAATAACGGATTGAAGCGATACATTATCGTTTGTTCTTTTCATTTCATGTATTTTGACAAAGGAGACATTCAAACTTCCAATTTTCTTATTGGGTGAAGGTTAATTTTTTTAACAGTAAAATTCCTTATTTTTTAATAGAACGTTTATAATATGCGTGTATCCTATGACTATTACTAAAGGATTGTTATTTTAACTTGAGTGCTAGGGTAATAAATATAGCAAAAACTTTACTTTAGATAATATTCTATTATATTATAAAAGTGATACAATCAAATTTGATGTAAACGGTTAAGGTCATTTACTAAATAAAAATATAGGCATATAGCACATCAAAATGAAGGCTAGAGTGTGTAGATTAGCCGAAAACTATTGATATGGACGAATTTCCTAAGGGCGCTGCCCCACAGGATGATTTTCAAAGGACTAGGCCTGGCACGCTTCTAATCTTTACATGATTTAATTTAGGGGGAAATCATTAGTTTACTCTGAAAGCAGTTTAGTATTCCAGATAGATTAATCCATTCCCAAACTCCACACTGCTCGCCTTTACTACTTGCTACGACATGGATCTATTTGCCCTCCTTCCCTATACCATTTTAGAATTGCAGATACATAATTGCCACAGACAGTTCCCACACTCCACACTGCTTTCCTTTACTACTTTCTTCACCACTTCCTACGTCTCGGACCTATTTCCTCCCTTCCCATAGCATTTTAGTATTGCAGATACCTTAATCTAATCGTCGTGAACAGTTCCCAAACTCCAGACTGCTCCCCTTTACTACTTCCTTCACCACTTCCTACGTCTCAGACCTGTTTTCCTTCCTTCCCATAGCATTTTAGGATTGCAGATACCTTAATCTAATCGTCATAAACAATTCCCACAATCACGACTGCTCGCCTTTACTATTTCCATCACCACTTCCTACGTCACAGACCTGTTTCCCTCCCTTCCCATAGCATTCTAGGATTGCCAATACCCTTATCTAATCGTCATAAACAGTTCAATCATTAATGTACTCTGAACAGTCTTAGTATTGCAGATACATAAATCCATTCCCAAACTCCACACTGCTCGCCTTTACTACTTCCTTTACCACTTCCTACGTCGTGGACCTGTTTCCCACCCTCCCCATAGAATTTCAGGATTGCGGACACCTTCATCTAATCGTCATAAACAGTTCCCACACTCCAGACTACTCGCCTTGACTACTTCCTTCACCACTTCCTACGACGCGGACCTGCTTTCCTTCTTCCCTTAGCATTTTAGGATTGCAGATACCTTAATCTAATCATCATAAACAGTTCCCTCACTCCAGACAGCTCACCTTGACTACTCCCTTCACCACTTCATACGTCACGGACCTGTTTCCCTCCCTTCCTATAGCTTTTTAGAATGGCCAATACCCTTATATAATCGTCATTAACAGTTCCTACACTCCGGACAGCTCGCCTTGACTACTTCCTTCACCACTTCCTACGACACGGACCTGTTTTCCTCCCTTCCCGTAGCATTTTAGGATTGCCAATACCCTTATCTAATCGTCATAAACAGTTCCTAAGCTCAAGACAGCTCGCCTTGACTACTTCCTTCACCACTTCCTACGCCGCGGACCTGTTTTCCTTCCTTCTATAGCATTTCATGATTGCAAATACCGTAATCTAATCGTCATGAACAATTCCCACACTTCAGACAGCTCGCTTTGACTACTTCCTTCACCACTTCCTACGTCACGGAACTGTTTCCCTCACTTCCCATAGCATTTTAGCATTGCCAATACCCTTATATAATCGTCATAAACAGTTCCCACACTCCACACTGCTCGCCTTTTATTGAAACATGTCATTCATAAAGCATCAATATGAAGCAATAATTGATGCTATTGCTACACTAAGGTATGTTGTCATATTCTTAGGGATTTAGTAACATCAAAAGTAGGGGTTTGAAAGTAAGTAGGTTTACGCTTTTAAATCAGTTTATATTTTCAAACTAAGTCATAGAGTTGCTGTATTTTAAAACACACATCAGCACCACTTTAATATCTAGGTCACATTTTCTTCCTGTTGCAAAGCACGGGTATAGCAGCTTGTAATAACTAATAAGGAATACACACAAAACTTACGTATGAAAGTCGTACACGGAGAACAAGTATCAGTAAGTTACTTAAAAATAATAATGGAAAACTTAATTCAGAACACTATTGACATTTTTTTTTATATTGTAACAATTTAAAACACATTAAGCATCCAAACCAAGTACATTTTTGTTCACAAACCAAAATGATTATTAATATCGAATATTTCATCGATACACAAAGAAGAAAATACAGTTACAGTGAATTAAAATAATAAAATAATTCTCTTCGACCGAAATGGTTGAATTATGTCTTATTGTTGAACTTATTGTCTGATTTTACTAGCCCTTTTTCCATGCCATGTAGGATTAAAAACATAAGTCGATGATCTAAAACCACTTTTAAAATTAATTGAATTACTCCCATACCCTTTAAAATGAATTCTAACCCTACCTTACCCGTCGATTTACCTTGTAAAATATTTTAATTAAAAACTGTTCAAGGTCACGACGACTATGTTTTTGTACCATTGTGCCATTTTTATCCCACTGTCTGTGTACCTACAAATTACAATCAAGTAAGCCAATAAAAGTGCTATAGTAAATGAAAACTTGGTATTTTTTTATGCATCTGAAGGGAAACCAATATTTTTTTAGAATAACCAAGAGCAATAAAATATGCATGATAAGAACTTGCTTAGTTTGCAATCTGGTGTTTACATAAGTTCAAGAGTCTGTTTGCATTGCAAATCAAGCTTGGTTTACATGTTCGGATCCTCGTCGCATTAATCCTTGTTAGTTCTTAACGATAAGTTACTGTAATGCAAAACGTATTGGAAGTTTTGAAACTACGTTACTATAATTTATTTTGAAATACTTGTTCTCAATTATAATTATGTGTATATATTTTTTTATTGGAACCTAGGCTATAATGCTAAAGGTGGTGACGTCCTATAATCCAGCTACTAGGAGGTCACAAATTGTAGATACTTAATATGTCTACACTGTGGATGCGATACTTTCTGGTGTAGATTAACGTCCGCACTAGTGAGTACTACGATTATCTGTAGTACTTTTCCGATAATCAGACCATTGTTTTTAATTGCAAGCCAAAAATGTGGTTCGGATTCCACTATAAACTGTGGTTCCCTTGTTTCCATTGGCGGTATTGGCTATTAATTAACATTTGTGTCTAAGGTACAAGTCCAACATTCATCTCCAATCCCACTCGACTTAAAATATTTACATTCGTATGGTTGCCATTTGTAATTAAAGTATAAAGTAAAGTATAAGGCTAACAGCACTACTTAATACTTTTTTTATTATGATATACTCAATCAGAGCATTAAGGTTACTTACGTTACATTATGTAAGGTTTCAGTCCACAACCATTACCGTTAATCTACATTCAACAATATATAGTATACCTATTAAATGTAGGCTATACATAAAAGTATAGACTTAGTTAAAAAAGGCCTTTCTCATGACAGAATGTATAACTGTACGGTATCTTCACGGTGCATATTACCTTTAAAGGTGGGTTATTCTTATTTGTTAAACTTTAATGACTATATGTACTGGATGGTATAAAATTATAAAGCTATATATTACTACATGTATAAAAATACACAATTATATATACTATTATCGGGCATAACATTTATTCAAGTATTTTATCGTAGTGTTAAAAGGTAAGATGTTGATCATATATTCTCTCACAAAACCCTTGAGAATATTATCACCAAAACCCTAAGGTAACGAAAGCAGCATGTATTTACTCTCCATGCACTTGCCTCCGACTTGTTTTCTTCCTGGATGTAAATATAAGGTATTGAGCCTCAGATATAAGGGTGTCTCGGACATGTTGAGCATAATACAGGGTGTCCCGTAAGTAATCAAAACTATTTTAGAAACAGATTTAACGTTTTTTAGGCAGATTCATACCCTTATAGCAGTTGATACATTTGATATTATATTGAAATATATCTTTTAATAATATATTGATATTGTGGCTATATAATCATCGTATTATAGTAACAAATAACTATGACAAACACCTGTTACAGATAATTTTGATTCATTATAACACTAATCAATAGCCTAATGCTTTTGTAATACGGTGAGTGATTTTAGTTATAATGCATCATATTGATTTCGTTACTTAGCACTTTCATCTTGTTTGCACGTACAAAGTACATTTAATTCCAAGTTATGGCCACACGATATTGTTTCGACATTAATATTTTATTCAAATACATTAAAACAATTCGAGGGAAAAACAATACCAATCTTAATATTGAAACTGGTTATCTATCGTTCAGTGTTTCAACTTAACTTATACTGTATAATACAACTACCATATGTTCGTCAAACCCTTTTTTAAGTCTTTAATTAGCTCATGTATTAATTGGTGCAGTTACAATCTAATATTCAAGACTATAAAAGTACGTCTACCTACTTCGGATTTTATTATGCGATGCAATAAGACCTGTGAGAACATACATGAAGATGAAATAAATAAACGCTACTTCTATCAAGACACGAGATCTGTCTTTGGGAGCCTTTAAATGTTTTTTGTGAACTCTAGGTGTTGCAAATATTTACTTGTTATTTTTTAGCTGGAAGCTCATAATATATTTACCATGTTTACTAGCATTGTTTAACATCATCACAATTAAATGCCGCAATGCGTTTGATCAAGGCAATATTAACCGTTGTAATTAATTGCTACTTATACATTGATGTGCACGATTGTCCTGAGCAATTATGTAAATTGATTGTGGTCAATCACTGACCTTTGGTGAGAGTCTATAAATTAGCTAATAAGTGAAATAAATACGGAATATAAATTGGAAATTGATAAAGTTTATTCAATACATATTAGTTTAAAGATCACGTTTGCAGTTTATGGTTCAACAACATTGAAAATTATTGATTTGTTGGCCAATATAGTGCGTTCGATAATTTCGAATTTTAAATAATTTTTAATAATTCTATGCTTAATCCTTTAAAGGAATATTTTTACATTACATACAAACGAAAGTTCAATATAATAAAATGTATAATTCAAATTAAGTATAATTTATTTAGATATTCAATATTTATAAAACTATTACTCCATCTGTTAAATTTGTAATTGCATTTAGACAGTTAATAACAACCCAGTGAATATAGGGCAAAACCTCAAAAAGCGGGTTTTCTTTTACTAACATTATTATTGTACAGATTTTAATTTCATTTTATCAGAGGGGGGGGGGGTACTTTTAATCTCTTAGGGATGAGCTTACGGGTTGTTTCAATGAGGCTTGAATTACAAGTACATTAAATTAAAAAAATAACAAGATTGGAACTGCAGCTTTGTAGAAACCAGCTAATACATTTTATTTCAATATTTTACATTATTCCCATATTTAAAATGGGAAATATATCAAAAAGTCCAATTCATACGCTGTTCAGACCTAAATATATCATATACAGCATAGCTAAAAAATATATAACAATAAGTATAGCTTATAAAAAAATAGTTTTGACCACAAATAGTAGGAATAGCAAGGTTTAAACAGACAGATATATAAGTCAAATAGAATCGATCACAGACAATGAACAAGTATCATCAATGCAGTAAATATAAGACAAGTAACTTACAACTTAAATTACAACTGTTGTAATCAGGACTTGTAAACAAACGACCAATTGTGGTAAGTTTGACTGCAGTTCTGGTCAACTTAGTTTAGGAATGTCAAATCTAATTTTAAACTCCCTTAAATTTAATTAATATCTAAAAAATTTTAAGATACCAAAAATAGATCAGTTATTTATCGAAAATATCACTAGAATGTAGCCTAAGCTAAGTGTTGGTATTGTTTTCACATAAAACCCCCTGAGTATTAAAGTTGAACTAATTTTGAGATACGTGGATTCTTTTATATTAGTCAAAGCAGTTTTTATCATCCTTTGATTAGATGAAAACTTCACTTTGTGATTAAAATACATAAAATGTCAGTATTAAGGTTTATAACTCTATTTTGAAAGTAAAACTATCTAAATACAGATAAGCTGGATACTGGCTGACTGCACCACTGCAAATAGGAAAATCACGTTGTCATGGCAACCATCTTGTTTACATTTAGGTGACCTGGTTCACACCATTTGACATTACACTGCACTAGAGTTATTTCTAGCTTACAATCTATATTGTTTACGGAATGTTTGTAAAGAAATAAAATAATGTACATGAAAATGCACATACCGTATAATTTTTATAAATTATTGAAATAATTAAAAATATGTTACACGTGTTTTCCTGATAATAATGAAATTTAAAATGAAAATTAATATAAAGTCAACGTTAAAATATTCTCCAATAACAAGCTCCAAATAGTCATTTTCCTGGAACACAACACTGTATACTTCCCTTAGGATGATTCCAAGCTGTTTTTTGTTAATTATATTGATGACATTTAATAAGACTTATAGATTCTGTTTAGAGGGAATTCGATGGGTAAAGTAGTTTTACAATGCAACGAAATCGTGTATTAAAGTAGTTTGTTAAGTATTATATTTATTAATTACATAATTTCAAGTATCTTGTCCCGTGCTCTGTCTGTAACTTATACACATGTTTAGGCTTTTAAATTCTATCTTGTGTTTAATTATGGTTGTTTTAGTTTAGTGTTCATGTAGTAAAACTGGTGTGCTAAATTTATTCTCACAATTATTTTGAGTATTTTCATTTTCTAAAAGTATTTATCTCTAGCAAATGAGACGACAATATAAATCATAAGATTTTACACGAAGAACGTTGACAGCAAGTATAGATGGGAAACTTATTTCCACACATTTTATAGTTGGTTGATACTGATTATATTTTGTTGGAAGTATCAATTCAACATGTGTTAATTGAAAATGATGAGGTAACACTAATTTTGTTTTCAGACAAAGACTACTCGTAAAGTTAATATTTCAACTAACAATGGTGTAAACATCCTCTTAATATATATATAAATCACAGCTCAGGACGGAGAATTCTTTAATCCAGTGAAGGTTTTGTTCAAGTAGCAGAAGCATCGTTACACCTTTACTCATCGTTTGATTTTATATATATTCCTGTAAAGCTTGAATTCGTTCCTTTAAACTTTTAAGTATTATGTTAAGCTGTACTGTTTTGGTAAAATAATTAATATTGGTTGTTATTATCAGTGATAAAAAGAGGTAAAATGTTGTTTAACAATTTTAGTTAATCACTCAAGGTAATGTATACTCAAGGTATTATGGTCAAAAGAAAAGTACTGTAGTATGAATATTTTTGAAATAATTTCACAAATGTAATTCAAGACATCTCAAATGAGACATCACAACTACTTCAAATGAGAAGCTGTCCAAATCCATAAATACGTTATGAACATTGAACATGCTAGGGATCGACCTCGTGTTCTTTTCTTTAAGTCCCAGACGCTAACTTCTATTCTCACATCACATTCACATTAACTTTGTGGTTTCTGTACATAATGTTATTTTTATTACAAAAAATAATGTCGGGGATCTGAATGTGTACAGTTTAGTTAGCGATACACGAGCTTTTGTTAACAGAGTAGCGTTGTTAAACGAACCGTAAAATTAAATGTCTCCAGCCTAACTTGCTGTTTAACACGTTTAAGTCTTGATATAGTTTCCGTAATCAAAACAGATTTTAGAAGTATAAAAAGTATCTATTTAAAAATGCACCTTTAAAATCTTTTTATTGGAAAAAAAGGAAGAAAAACTATCAAATACATTTTGAAAATGGAAGTCTTTATTTTCCCTTAAGCATGTGCATGCAGTGGGAATCGTCCATACAATATAAATAAATAATGTGTACAGAGTTTCAGGAATAAAAAAGCACAAAACGGAGAAAACCAAAAGCAAGCCATGCACAAAAACAGAGCAATTAAACCATGTACAAAACTACTGGCAAAAAGATAAATCAATCAGTTACTTACATTGAAAAATTCTTTACTGTTTCTTTAGGGACGTTAAAGAAATTGGAGGAATTTCCAATTTCTGGATATATATGGAACTTTTCCCAACCATTGTTTGAAATCGTACTGAAAACACATGCAGATTAAAAAAGTCGGTAAAATTAGTTTTAGGCGACAGATTAGTTGGATAAAATGTAACTGAACTTGAACCATACTTACATAAACACTATGGTAATAATATGTATTTGATGGTAAAGAGGTTATAAGTTATTTATACAGCAAGTATACGAGCCAAGGTTTATTACAATGAGTGAAATGATGCATTAACACAAATCAACCGAATGGTGAAACTAGTGCGTAAACCAAACTTCCGAACTATCTGAGGGTGATAACGTGTAATTTCGCCCGTGAGAGACTATTGTGTTGTGATTGTATTGGTTTGGAAGTGGAAATACGACGAATATGCGAGTCTATAATACTGCTGCATTTACAAGCATTACAGACGATTTCTTCTCTATTATCTCTCCTTTTGCCCACGAGGAAAATGTTTAACCCTATGGGAGTTATTTCCAGGCTTTAAAGAAAAATCAAATAAGGCATATGTGTTTTTGTCGGTAAAAAATATTTAAACTCCTCGTTGATTTGTTACGATTGCAAAGTATTTTGATTTTAAGATAAGTTTAAAATGGGAGTAATTTTTTTTTTGTGAATAAAATATATGGGGTTGGTAAAATGGTTTTTTTTTATATCTACGGTACCGTCGTAACATTCAAGTTCATTCGCTAAAACAATCAGGTTTTTTAATATATTTAGTTACCCAAAACACCTAAATATTTCTGTACACATTACTGTATTTAAGTCGAATACACCCCCGTAATCAGGAACCTATTTTCATAAATTTGGTACTGTATCATTAGAATTGTATTAAAAACTCTTTGATACAATTAAACCAAAGCAATTTCATTACCTGGTGTAATTTTCATGTAGGCTTGGTTAAAAAAACGTATTGGCTACCATGAAACTAAATATTTAGATTATTCATTTGTTTCTTAAAACAATTTCTGGAGTTATCAATCCATGTACTAAATTCGTTTTTGCTACAAATAGTTGTTTTAAAACAAAATAGTGTTTCGCGACTATGCCTGTAACTTTTTAGATTTTTAATTGTTTACTGGATAATTTAGTTCGTATTTGTCAAGGAAAGATACAGAGAGTAAATACAATTTTTATAAAAACACACTTAAAACAAAGTAATTTATATAAATAATTGTAGAATACTGGAAAGAATGATACCTTAAATAGCCTGAATGGAGTTCGGGGACACCCTGTATAAACTTGCCGTTACAAACATAAAAATAGCTGTTAAAAACAGATTTCCCTATAATTTTGCGCGATCCGCATATTAAATAGGAACGTGCCTAACAGTTGAGGAAAATGATAAGGCTAATCCAATGTTGTTGACAACATTTTCTTCTAGAGTAATATTTTAGAAGTAAATGCAATAAAGCTTGCGAGATGACGCACCTTGGCAAAGCAAATAAACACCGCTCCTGCCATGACACACTATACGTCTTTCTATTCTTAAGATTTGTTTTTCTTACATAAATTGTTGTTAAACTTGAAATATTTTGTTTGTTTGGTTTATTTTATCTTTTATATTTCTTAACATGATTATTTTGATTATTTTTAATGATAGTTGTTTCTTAACCTCATTTTCTTAGGGAGAAGTTAATTCCAAAAAAGTGTTTGCGAATTATCTAAAATTCAGGGCACTTATTGTTTTTCCTACAGTTACCTAACAATGTACATGTTCTCTCACTCATTTGAGAAAGCAAAGTGGCCAATTCGCTCATCAGTGAGACCATGTTAACATTGTCTCACTCTAATTACTTTGTCTCACTCCAGATTTGCAACGTGAAGGCACGAAATAGTGAGCGTGTAACATGCAGGCAACGTCGTATGCGCGCGAAATACGTTGGAAGCACTGGCTGTAAATCAGCTGGTCAGCTGTTGTATTGTTGTATTTGTCACTTTACATTAAATGTTATATTAAAAGTTCACTTCTGTGTAAAAATAGGTTATGTTTCTTCACAAATTTTTTTTTTGTTTTATGGTAACTGTAGGAAAAGTATAATGTGCAACTCGAGTTCAAAGTACAATTGCCTTACTCAAGAAACCATTCCTCACTCGCTTACGGCTCGTGAGTAAGGATTTCTCTCGAGTTAGTCAATTGCTCACTTTTCTCACTAGTTGCACAAATAACTATTATCTTATCAAAACTGTGGCTGCAGTCGTTATTATCTGATCTCATGTGACTTGTTTAAATCACACTGCTTGTTATAAAACAACCCATTATTTATGTTGTACAGTCTATTTGAAAACTATTTTAATAAACGGAATTATATTGATGTATATTTTGTAAATAATTAAACAAGCGTTTCCTAAGATCAATTTTAACTCTTGAAAACTAATCCAAGCAAGATAGGAACTCTTTCATTATTCCCATATGAATAGTTCTTACGTGTGGTTAGTTAAGACTTATTTACAAAGAAACAAAGATGCTAGATGTTCAAGGCGATTGAGATGGACGAAATCAAGATCTAAGCAAACAGCGTCCAACCACTATCGTTTTACATCAATTACGGAAACAGAACAGTTCAGCGTTGACTTTCCTGTTGTAATGAAATACCTTTCTATTTACCCTCTTACGCTATTACTTACCCTAAACTATTTTTTAACTTGTTAAGCCATCAAAATTCAACATTTAAAACTTTGTGGTGGATACCCAAATTCTTGTAGATGTGATGATGCCTAAGAGGTATTACGAAAAAAGAGCTAAAAAATAAAAGTGTGAGAAAAAAATGTCGTAAGTTTTTTTGGGTTCTATATATCCTATCTTATTTATACCATAATTAGACTACAAGTGGATAAGGGATGAAACAATGTGAGTCGCACATAGCTCTTTACTCATCAAAAAAGAAAAAACTAATTTTCATGACGTTAAAAGTGTGTATTAGTTGTTTGTTTGAAAGATTTACTTAACATATTTAAATTATCAGGCGTGCAGATCACTAATATAATATGGATTTTATCAAGACGAGAGATCTGTAAAAAATCTTTGAAAGGTCTGTGTCTCTTAAATCGATGATTTAACTAAAAAATATGTTTGAGAAGTGTATAGTACAGTTACTTAATGTAGTTTTTTTATGATTTTATCTCTTATTGTCAAACCTCTACATCCTAGGACGCTAGGTTCTAGCCTGGAACTGGTTTACAAATTACTTTAGGCTATTCCTAGAGGGTTGTGGATTTAGCACAAAGATAAAAAGCATTAATAAATGGTGGGATTTGAACCTAAGACCTCAGGCACCGAATTCACGAGCTCTAACACTAATCAGCTTGCTTCCCCAATGAACGAAGAGTGCTAATATTGAGCTAGAGTATTCCGTTGAACTTTCATAATTAAAATACACTACTTATGTAAAACTAGTTCATGCAGAATGTATAATCAAATTTAGGTAGGTATTTAAGGTATTTAGGTATTTAAAGTCGAAACATAAATCTCATTAAGCCAATTTTATTCAGCCTAATTTTTACTAAGAATTTTATGGTTTTCGATTTTACCTTATACATCTGTTGGCACACAAATCTAGAATCGCAGAAAGTAGTTTTGTGCCTAAAATGATACTGAAAAAATACTATCAAAGTATTGCCATTTTATATTCTGGTATGTTGCAAATGTACAAATTAAGTAACCAATAAATTGTTCGCAATTCTATACATTTTTTGTTTGGGGCTGATATCTTGATATATATTTTTTTCTAAAATCTAAAGTTAGTACTTTTTGAACAGACTTTTAATACTGTATGAATAATGAATAGAGTCACGAATGAAACTAATATGTTTGAAACGTATAACTCAATCAGTTAAGCCAAATGCACCAAATACAATTAGTCTTTATGATTTGATTTGTAATGAATTAAACGTTAATGTTCGTCAATAAAACATTCCCAGCTACGATGATAGCCCAGCTATGAATGTAATGTTTATAAGTAAATAAACCAATATTCTGATGATAATTATCAATTAAATTGATCTATTGAATTTATTTCAGTAACGTTTATGCAAAAATAAAATATTTGGACTCGTCCTTTCTTTTCAATACCATTTTAATTTTATTTAAAGATGTTGTAAAGTAAACAGTAAGTTACTTAAAAATAATTTTCCATGGCTAAAATCTTAACATAGAATACATACGAGTAAATACAATGAAAACATTCATTGAGGAAAACTCTCAAACGCCCTTTCACTTGAGATGGTCTTAAGTGCTTCCACGGTAAGTAAACAAAGCACCATTGAATCTAGGAAGCATCTAAACGATCTATAGAAACTCATGCATACAACGCTTATCCTCTTTTGTTCCTTGAGTGATAGACGTTCTGCAATTTTAATTGATAATACAAATTTTCTTTGACTTTTAATTCATTGTGTGTGTGTTTGTTCTACAGGCAAATACAACTCTCTTGTATAAATGAATATAATAATTTTTAACGGTTATTCAGACGATTTTTTACCAAGCAAATTTGATTATTAACATTGGTCTTGAAAAAATCTTTAAAAACACTGTTATATCCTAAGAATCTGTGCCACAAGTCAGTGTTCTTTTCTTGTTTTCGTTATTGATTATACGTTTTAACAACATATACACTCAAGTTTTCAACAAAATATTTAATACTAATGATTAGAAAATTGTATGTAAAACAGTTTTAAACATGCCCGTGTAAACACAGGTTTCTTCAATCATATATGATATATTTCTGTTTTTTAAAGCTAAGGCATTAATAAAGCCAGAAATCGGTGCATCCTCTGAGTAAAAGTGGGATTTACTTATGACCAAAACATGAAGTGTTTACGAACCAAATTTCAATAAACAAATCCCTTAACGACAACAGAAAACAATGAAAAACTGCATTTGAAAATGGCATGTATATTAGTTTGTAGTTAGATTTAACAAACCGTTATCGAACCAAAACAATTACATAGACTAGACCAAATTAGAATTTATTCTTTCAAATTGCAGTGTACATTCAAAGAGGCACATAAGTCAGTACTGGTGTTCAATAAGTACGATTAAAAATCTACATTACAAACTAATTAAATGAAACCAAATAAGCTTTTTACTGAGATAATTTGCAAGAATTCTTTTTTTTATCTGTTATATTTGTTTTACAGATTGGATTTTTTTTAAGTACATAAAATATAAATCCTAATATAATTAAAACATGATA
Organism: Macrosteles quadrilineatus; assembly: GCF_028750875.1. Classification (NCBI taxonomy): domain Eukaryota; kingdom Metazoa; phylum Arthropoda; class Insecta; order Hemiptera; family Cicadellidae; genus Macrosteles; species Macrosteles quadrilineatus. The sequence continues at coordinate 20,212,812 of NW_026542599.1, read as the reverse complement.
TTTATGTTAATTAGTTTCTGCAACTATTTATGGTACTATTCGAATTTTCAATCAGTGCTAAAAAGCAGTTCCGTTTAACTAATGGCACATCAATAACGGCACATTCAGTAATTAAGACCGTTCTAATACTCCCCTATAATGGGTTTCCAAAGTAATCTTCATTATGGCACTCAAACTAATGATCTTTGATCAACCTTTGAATACATTGTTGCCGCTTCACTTAATAATAACCGAATAGCCATAGATCATTTGGTAGTTCAAAATTAAATACATGTTAATACATAACGATCACAGATTTTAACGTATGAATGAATAAATCGCAGTCTTAGGGTAAGTTTACATTCAAATATTTTAATTCAATATTAGGTCTAAATCGAAAACGGCTTCCGTTAATATTGATTTCTTTAATTCCTTAAAAGCGCTTGACAGGATGGCGTTTCTTGAATGATATTTTTCATATTCTCTTTGCATGAACTTGATCTGTTACCTTCATCCTAAGAAACAAAATCAAAGTCGTTTAACATTTCCATAAAAAAAAAATCACTAAATGGTACGTAAAACACAGGGCGTCTCATTAGTGAAAAGTGAAATTTAGGAAAAGGACTTACGAAAGAAAACAAGGAATAATCATGTACAATATTTTTTACAAATCAGTTTCTTTAACCAGATATCTGCAATTTAGGTATTAAAAAAAAAAAATTATTTTTCCAACCAGCATTTTTGACACATAGTATGTGTGTTAAGGTAAAGTAGACCTATCTCAAGAAAATAACATTTACCAATTAAAGATTAACAATGTTGAGAAAGATTTTACGACAAAAATATGTTAAGAGTAGTTTAATTCAGCATTGAGAATTTTCCATTAAACGGCAACAAATATAAAAAATTAAATGTAAAGATTGTTTTAATGTTTAACTAGGCTAAATCATATGCAACCTGGCGTGCTTACCTCCTAAAAAAAAAAACAAATATAAACATTTAAACGTTCACCTTAATATTTTTTATTGGAACACATATATTTTGGCGTAAAATATGCCTCTTTTACCATAAAATACATACCGAGCTAAATAAAGTCCGTTTAGCTGAATCAACAGATAAAATATGTTAATTTATAAAATACAAAATATATTACAAAAGAGCTGTTGCATTTTTTGGAGTATGTCTGTTTGCTTACGGGACACACTGTAATATTGAAAATTGTAAACACTGTTTAAAACAAATGAAAACCGTTCGTGAATATAACGATCCTCAATCACCTACTATTAAAAATATATAGTTAAGTGGGTTTGTGCCAAGAGAAAGCTTCTCTTAAAATAAAGTATATTTATTATTTCCAGAGGAACCCAACATTTTTACCGATTCAGTGGATGCAAGGCCAAAGGTGGGCCTCTAACTATTTGGTTGATCATTATATAGTTCTCAATAATCGTGATTTAGAATTTGAGAACGGGTCCCCAAAGAAAAAAAACCTTTAAAAAACCAAGCAGTAACATTTTTAATCAGTTCAATCGTCACGATTAGAGTATTCCATCAAAAATGTCGATTACGTATTTTAAAGTTAATGAAAGGACACATGAACGACCAAAAAGGTGGAAATGTTATGTTTTTTTTTATATTTTTACCATGCAATAAATTAATTGTATCAATAAAGACCTGTATCAATATACAATATGATGATAGTTTACATTATACATGAGTGTGATCAATTTGATCAAACACAAGTGTAATTAATAGTTAAAATTCAAAATTTAAGGATTTATCATAAATTGTGTACTGATTGAATTTCCTGTGTGTACATTGTACAATCAAGAATCATTAGTGTGGGACTAACGGACGACGAAATCACATTACCAGACGGCTCTTGAGGGTTGGTCTACAGTCTACAGGGAGAAGTAAGTGAATCTTAGCCACTACTTTGCTAAAGAGAGGTGAAACCACGCTTTAATACAATTACATTTTAATACTGTTCAGTTTTTGATCGTAGTTGGATTCTCACAAAGTAAAATTTGATATCTTATCCGTCATATAAATATTTAAATTTCGCCACAATAGATTGTTTTGATAGACCTTACTCACACGAAATTTATCAGGAAAACACCTGTTTTCCACCTGCTGAATCAAATTAGGTTTAACTACGAGCTACTGTACTTTCATAACTGTAATCAACTTTTTACACCAGCTGATTATGATTGGACAAAAGTCAAAAAATCAATCACGTATCTTATAAGTATATGTTGTGAATAATTTTTAAGTCGGTAGGAATATAAGTCGGATGTATGAGGATGTTTGAACAGTTTTGTTTATTGTTAGGTTAATTTAGAGTAGTATGGTGAAAACTATCACATTAAACGTATTTTTATTTATTTATAAACATTTTATGTAAACAAATCTCAGTTATCCTTAAACCAAATTTATGGGAATAAACACTGTACTGTAGTAGTTGGGTTCATTGCTTAAGAAAACTTAAAACACATAAGCATAATGAAAGTGTATTTGAAAAGCTTTATTAAAAACACTGTCATCCTGCGTCAACTGAATCCCAACTAATTTGTTATAGCAAGGCCGTTTATAAATATGAAAAAAAAAACTGTTTTAGAATAAGATACATGTGACAAATATGATAACATTTGTATGCACGTGCGTTTTATGAGTTTATAGAAAAATTGTGGCTATATAGAATAAATTTCTGGATAGAAAAATATATGCTTATAGATTTCTTAATAGTAGGGGTTTTTTTACAAAATAAAAACACACGTTACCAAACACTTATTCATTAATTAATTGTCCTTTAAACTTTGACGTCTAAAAGAGAGATTTGCAAAAGGTTAATTATACCAACTATAATGCATAACTAACTTAAGTGCATTCCTTTAAACTCATCTGATTAAAAACCTTCCCGGAATTCTCAGTTTATAATTAGAACTAATAGATGTTGGTAACAAGTTTGAAATGAATGAGAGAAATAGTTTACTGTTTTTGAAGTGTTTTATGCAAGTATATTTCATTAATATGTAGTATATTCCGCTTAGTAAGATTAAGATGTGATACTGTACATCATTTTCTGACAAAATGAAATAATTCTATGTAGTTGGGTATACAATAGCAGTATAACTTAATTCTAATAATATATTAAATATTATTATTAGGCGTTGTTCGTTCAAACCCTAATATATTCCCAAAAAAAATTGTATCCCACGTCATCATTATTTCGAAATCTTAATAAATTATTGTTTACAAAACCTAGTATTTTGTAAAAATGCTGTATTCTGTTAGCACTTTGAATCAAAACAATTACATCGAAATTACGCATTCTTCATTACAACATAATCCCTTTGATTTACTCATATTATTTTGCACAGTTGTAAAACGGTCTTTAATAAAAAAAAGTTGTTTCGTTAAATCAAAGTTAAGCACAGCTACCACATTCATTTAGTTGAAGGACAGTTCTACAAATTTCCCCAGGGTTCAACAGTGCCTGTCGTCTGCTTGGTTGAATCAATTGTCTGAATTACTGTAGTTGACTGAATAACTGTTACCAGAGATGGTATCATTGTAGTTTTTCTGAGCAATGTTTAGTTTTTCTCAATAAGTAACTGAATTAATTTAATGACTTGAATTCCTAGATTTAATTACGAAAAGTTACATTATTGCCTTAGGTACTCATTAAGATAGATCCCTATGGGTCCCAATCACGATTATTTGCTAATAAGACACTTATAACGACACTTATACAGCTGACACATTAAGAAACGTACAACGCTAATATGTAATTCAAATATTTATTAATGATTAATCTTTTTTTTCAAATTCAACTACATTTGCTTAGTTTTTTTTCCATTTATAAATGATTAGGTCATAAATATTGGAAAACAATAATCTATTTGCATCCTTTTAATAAATGCGTCCTTATTTAGTTATTACATATTTTTCCTTTGAGTGTATATCAAATAGACATTTCCCACAATGTGATTGTTTTTGAGCTTTCAATTAAAAAGCAAACGGTGTTTTTTAAAACATTTTTTATCCTACAACTTATAATTTTACTGACACAATATATTATACTCCACAGATTTATTTATATGATCCGAAACATATTGAACTGCAAGTACAGATTATTTTCAGCTCCGGATGTAATAACAATGTACGAGACTTCCACAAAAGAATTCAATACTGAGATTTCTATGTACTCTTGTACTAAGCTGTGATATTACGTATGATAGGCTTCACAATACATCCCCATCTATACAATACAATACAGAAAATATTGGTTTAGATATTAAATAATACCTTAAAAAGTTTTCTTTAATATCAAAATAGTTCAAAACTACCCATACATTTAGTGGATAACTTCTTAATAATATCGTATGTGTTTTTAAATTACCTTAAAAACACAAAGATATACGTCTAATAACGCTTATAATAATAAATTTACGCACTCACAACTCACAAGACGGTAAATATTCATAAGATGAAAAGTGGTAGTTAATTGCGATTGCACACTCTAAACATCATTAGACCCTAAAGGCTAATTAATTTCTTATATTTTTCAAATTCATTCGCCTTTCGGGTCTGATGATGATTGGAGTGTCCGATCGGAATTGATTACAATTTATTATCTTATGTATTTACCGTCGTATGAGTCAACATTATAATTGTAAATATATTATTACAAGTGTTCTTTAACGTACTTTTGTATTTCGGGTTATGACATTAGTATTGTATTATTGGGAGGGTTATACATGCAGATAAAAAAGAGCATAAACGTGTTGAAATAATGTAAATCGTTTCACTGGGACGGAGAGACATTTTTAATAGTTATTATATACTTATAAGCTATCAGATGCATTATGAATATTCAAATAACTATACGGTACTAGTATGAGACAAATGCAAGCAAAGTAAATCCATATTACATTGCTTACCTCAGGGCTGTGGTAACGATATTCTCAAGGGTGTTGTGAGAATATATGATCAACACCTTACCTTTCAACGTAAAAATAAATGTTTGATGTGAAAGTTGTGTTTTGGTTTGGACTGCATTTCTTATGTAAATTAAGCTGCGTACAATTACTACAAACAATTTTTCCAATAAATTCCTTTCATTCAGTATATATATGAATTGATTGTATACATATTTATATGTCTTATTTTGTTTATGACTAAACATATATGCTTATACCTTATTATTATCACATAGTAACTACAATTACTATTGATAAGTTACTGACCCAATTAGTGGCAGTTTTGATAATATGAAATACACCAATCACGAAATAAAAGTTTCCGAATATGATTTAAGTGAATAAGTGTCCTACACAATAGGGTAAATTACACCCTAGACCCTAACGGTCCATTATGTATTCCCTATCTGAAATAAAAAAAAGATGTTTAAAGTTGTACCTACAGACATTTTACGTATCATTATAATAGGCAAACCTCTTTGTATTATAGGAGTATGTACAAGAACACGAAATTTCAATAGATTTTCTTACATTCAATATTTTAATATAACCACTTTCTAAAAAACGACTTATTAGTATTTGATGTTTAAGAAAAAGTTACATGGATTAGTATTTGAATAAAATATGTAGAATAATTAACCACTCTTATAAAAATTGACTTTAAATTAGTTTTCAGAATGTTCATTGTTTGTGTTTTTCCTTACAACTTTGTTAGTGAAAGACCGCAGTTAAATGGAAAACAAAACAAACTTTACAGTGTAAAAACATTTAGTTTTTAGGGTTTTAGTTTTTAAAACCAACTTTTGGAGTATATGAATAATTGCAAACCTTTAATAGTTAACGACAATTATTTGAACATAATTTTTAATAGTTGATGGTAAATACTCATAAGTTAATACAGTAAACAATAATATAAGGACTATATTTTAATTACATAACACTGTATTTTAGTTACGAGGCTTAACATTTAATTTAATATTGTTTGTCTATATTTACATTTTTGACATTTTTCTTCGTTTTAAACAGGGACGGGCTAAACCTTAATAACGTCAACATTTTGTATGCGTCTAAAATATCAAAAAATAAAAAGCCCAAAGGCAAATGGCTTTTTGGCCCAATAACTAGTTCATTTCTAATCGAACTAGCGAACTTAAAATTTTAAGATGAGCCCTATAACACATAGTCCACCCAGATAATTAATTAATATCCCTAAAAATCATTCTTTAAAATATCGAAAATTAAAAAAAATACTATATGTACATAACAAACATACACACTTAATGTTTAATTTTACAAGACATGGGATGGCAAATGTTTGAAATCAGTAGTATACTTGTAATACATTTATAAATGTTTGATGGTGTATATTTGAAACTTTCAGTCATCTTAGTAAACCATAACATAAGTATTTTAGCCAAACAGATCATAACAAAATTGAAAACGTAGCTAAATATATATTCAGAAATAAAAAATATTACTTAATTATTTAAAAAGGTTCATATAAATATATTGTCATAAAAAACTTTTACCAAAGGCCAAAACTAATATTATTTAATTAAGGATAGTCATACAGCAATGATTCTAATATTACTATTTAGGTTATTCACGTTACTATGATTACAGTTACAGCATACCGCAATGCGTTTAATAAAGGCAATTATAATCATTGTTAGTAATGGCTACTTGTACATTGATGTGAGCTATTTCCCTAATTAGTTATATTAGTTGATGGTCAGAATTTAATCAATTGCCTGAGTGAGGTGGGCAAATATCCTATAAGGTATTATTAATTTAATTTATCAATTTAACATACCTCAATCAAATTCATGTCATTATTAATTCAAAATAATACCTAAAGGTTTTTAAATCGTAGTTTTTTATAATACGAATACATTTGATATCTTATTATATTGTTTTCAACTTATCCGTATCTCTTTTAACTGTTGAGTTATCAAAATTTTCCGATTTATAAGTATTTTTATATTACTGATTGGTTAGGTTTCAATGACGAAATATTCAAAATATTAAGTAATTATAAGCCTATAACATTGTGCGTACCATATACTGTAAATTTCTTTTTAATGTCAATTGGTCTGTTCATGTATCTGTAGTAAATAATGTCCATTTGGGCCAGTATGTGGTCAGTTAAACACCAGCAGGCCATTATGATCTTGGATATCGTTGATTTATTGCAAATATTGGGCTGATGAACCCTCAAGCTTAAATATATATTTAGGGATATAATTGAGCTATCATCAAATTCATTTTATTAAAATATTATCACTGAACAGTAGATTTAAAAAAAGTGTGTTTAAATAGTTAAGATGTAATGTGTATTTATGTATTCAGGTAGTATAACTGATTTTAAAAATTCGAAAATATTTTTAGCCCTAAAAAGAAATTATGGTAGGCCTACATATTTATTTGTCAATGCATTATTTTAGCATCGTTTAAGAAATGTATACCAACAATTATTATCTAGATTAAAAGTATCTTAATGCATCACTGTTTCAAACATTACACATTTTATGCTGAATGGTAATAATATGTTATAACTTGATGGTAAACCTAAAATAAACATGGTTGAAATGTTTTAGTTTCAAAATTAATGTTGGTAAGCCACTTTCGACAGTCTTATAATTTATCTGGAATCACATAATTATTGGATAGTACATTGGATTCATATGGTAAATTTAAATCGATAATGATTGATCGATAATTAATTTGACTTGGCTAATGTATGTAATTAATTGTTGGTCTGACCTAATAAATAACTTATTGACTTATTGATAATGGTGTGGAATGCGCTTAGGTAAAGATTTTAAAAACAAAATAAATTATTAATAAACATCACCCCTTAGCAGAAACATTTTGAAAGTTAATAAAACAAAAACTAAAAGCGATTCCACTCAAATATTTGGTGCAAAGCTCTAGTCGAATATTCATTATATCCCAAATCTTTAAACTTAACGAGAAATTACTCTTAAATATTCTTGAATTCATTTTGTTGATACAAACAAATAGTTTTGTGACTCAAGTTAGTTTGTGGCCACAAGACGAGTTACATTCCTAGAGTTTGTAGTTAGCTAGAACTAGATAGTTTCCGTTTGCTTTAACATTCAACTAAAGCAAACTTAACCAACTGATACAACAAACAACTTGACTGCAACATGAAGCTGCACTGTGTCTTGGCATCAATAAACTTATAAACTACCAACTATGCAGTATAACAATGTTTCTTTAATAGTTCTTCACGACATTATTAGTAAGGTTGACTCTGAAAATCCAAATAATTCTGTAACATAAAATACAAGAGAAAAGTATTACTTTTTTTCCGCCCAGTGGAATTTTGATTAAAACCATAGCTAGCTTAAACGCGTTTAAGAAAAGGTGGTCCAAATGTATTAGAGTTTCGTGGATGTGCCGGGAATTGAACCTGTTCATCCCGCACTGAATCCCTACAACTTCTTATTAGTTGTGTACATCTTGAAACAACTTGTTCTTGTTATTATGATATAATTATAGTATTTTAATGAATTGTTCCTACTGCTGGACACCCTTGAAAATTTGGAAAAAATATTTCTCGCTGCAAACGTTAGAAAAGAGGCTGCATAAAGACTAACAAAATGTAGGATTGATGATGGTGGACACAGTCATTCTAATAATAATACAAAGTAATACCTAAAAGGTTTTTAAATCGTAGTTTTTTTATAATACGAATACATTTGATATCTAATTAGGTTGTTTTCATCTTATCTCTTTCAACTGTTAAGTTATCAAAATTTTCCGATTTATAAGTATTTTTACCTTACTGATTGGTTAGGTTTCAATGGTGAAATATTCAAATATGAATATATATTCAAAATATTAAGTAATTATAGGCCTATGAGATTTTGTGTACCATATAATGTAAATTTCTTTTTAATGTCAATTGGTCAGTTCATGTATATGTAGTAAATAATGTCCATTTGGGCCAGTATGCGGTCAGTTAAACACCAGTAAGCCATTATGACCTTGGATATCGTTGATTTATTGCAAATATTGGGCTGATGAACCCTCAAGCTTAAATATATTTAGGGATATAATTGAACTATCATCAAACTCGTTTTATTAAAATAATATCACTGAACAGTAGATTTAAAAAAGTGTGTTTAAATAGCTAAGATGTAATGTGTATTTGTGTATTCAGAGACTATAACTGATTTTTAGATGAACAGCGTGTGAAAAATATGTCTAGCTTAATGAAGAAATTATGGTACATATTTATTTTGTCAATTCCTTACTTTAGCAATGTTTAAGAAATGTATACCAACAATTATCTTGATTAAAAGTATCTTAACGAATCACTGTTTCAACACATTACACATTTTATGCTGAATGGTAATACTGTAATATGTAATAACTTGATGGTAAACCTAAAATAAACATGTTTGAAATGTTTTGGTTTCAAAAGTAATGTTGGTAAGCCATTTTCAACAGTCTAATAAATAATCTGGAATCACATAATTATTGGATAGTACATTGGATTCATATGGTAAATTTAAATCGATAATGATTGATCGATAATTTATTTGATTTGGCCAATGCATGTAATTGTTCATCTGGCCTAATAAATTACTTATTGACGTATTGATAATGGAGTAGAATGTGCTTCAGTAAAAATTTAAAAACAAAATAAAATAATAATAAACATCACCCCCTAGCAAAAAAATTTTAAAGTTAATAAAATTAAAAACTTAAAGCGATTCCACTCAAATCTTTGGTGCAAAGCTCTAGTCGAATATTCATTTTATCCCAAATATATAAACTTAAGAAGAAATTATACTCTTAAATATTCTAAAATACATTTTATTTATACAAACAAATAGTTTTGTGACTCAAGTTAGTTTGTGGTCACAAGACGAGTAACATTCCTAGAGTTTGTAGTTAGCTAGAACTAGATAGTTTCCGTTTGCTTTAACATTCAACTAAAGCAAACTTAACCAACTGATACAACAAACAACTAGACTGCAACATGAAGCCGCGCTGTGACTTGGCATCAATAAACTTATAAACTACCAACTATGCAGTATAACAATGTTTCTTTAATAGTTCTTCATAATATTATTAGTAAGGTTGACTCTAGAAATCCAAACAATTCTGTAACATAAAATACAAGACAAAAGTATTACTGTTTCTACCTAGTGGCATTTTAATTAAAGCCATAGCTAGCTTAAACGCATTAAAAAAAACAATGAACCTGTTCAACCCAAACCGAATCCTTACAACTACTTATTAGTTGTGTACATCTTGTTCTTGTTATTATGTGACAGTTATAGTATTTTAATAAATTATTCCTACTCCTTGGACACCATTGAAAACGTGGAAAAAAATGTTTCCTCTCTGCAAACGTTAGGTAAGACCCCGCAAAAATACTTTAACACAATGTAGGACTGATGATGGTGGACACAGACATAATGACGGAAGCTGAAATTAATTATATTTGTTTTTCGCAGTCAGTCCAAGGCATTCTACTCAATAAGAAGTTTGACTTTGACCGTGATGTGGAACAAAATGCCAGGAACAGTGTGAACACTGAGGGCTAGGGCAATCTATGTTGACCCAAAGAGTTGAGCATTTTTATGGCAAGTGGTCTGATAAATTCTAGTGATTAAAACTACAGGCTTGTCACTTGTATTAGGAAATCCCTTTTTTAACCTTTCCCTTAAAAAAGTTTATCAATGTTTTAATATTAACTTTTACGTTATAAAATTTAAGTATTCATTTTAAAATATAATGCTTACTTAAAAAATATATATTTAAAGAAATGTTAACTACCGAGTAAAGTTATCAGGAAATTAGGATTAGAAGGATTAAGACATTTCATTAATTTACGTTAATTGGACTTTAACTAATCCACTTGGAGAACTCCTTGGAAGGGACTAATATCGTGAATTCAATAATTATCTTAGCGATGGTACAACTATTTTTAGGAGACAAATACATTGCATTTCTGATAAAATATGATTTTTAGCTATGGTCTTAAATTTTATCTACAAAATTTAAATGATTTAATACCAACAGTATATTGAAAGATGTTCCTTAATTGCTATTTCATGTAAGATAGTGCGTAAGTGCTTTTACAGAAAGGGAACAATGCACCATTGAATCTGGGAAGCAACTGAAGGATCTATAGACTCATGCAAACACTGCTCAGCTATTATTGTCTTACATCTTTCTTGAGTGTTAGACGGTTCTACTCTAGTAATTGATGATGGTTGATGAGGTTTTTCAATTTATCTCAATTTGATGGATCTACGATAGTATTTTTCGAGT